>NW_023425352.1:55429598-56136098 GCF_014108415.1 Molossus molossus
TCTTTTCTTGGGGTTTTGTTCTGTTCTTTCATTTGGGACCTGTTTCTTTGTTCCCTCATTTTGGCTGCCTCCCTGTGTCTGTTTCTGTGTATTACTTAACGAGAGGTATGGGGCTAGCTGAGACCAGATGCTGCTAGTCTGAAAGAATTTAGGAAAAACCTGAAGCAGGACAATCCTATGGTTAAGCAAGTGGCAACAGCTTGGGTGGGCCTGAAAGTTGGGTGGTGTGGGGCGGGGCCTCAGGAAGTCACCAGGGTGGAGCTACCAGTGTGAGCCAGGTTGCTGGAGTCCCAGATATGGTGGCTGTCTGCTGCCCCAGGGAAGGGCTCACCAAAGGAACAAAGGCCTCTGACAGCACGTTTGTCCCAGAGAAAGCCCCCTCTCCAGCCCTCGCTCCAGTGCCAAACAGCTCAGTTCTTCCCTGTATGTCTCTGGTGCCCCTCGAGCTGCCTCCCCTCCAAGCTTAGAGGGAGAGAGTCCGATAAGTCCGTGTGCGGGCCCTTTAAGGAGCTGCCTGGGGCTCCAGCCGCCTCAGCCTCCCTGAGCCGCAGTTCCCACTGGTTTTTCCAGCCAGAAGTTATGGGGATTCTCTTCCTGGCACTGGAACCCTGAGCGGGGCACCTGGTGTGGGACAGGGACCCCTCAGTCCTCAGGAAAGATCTTTCCAGCCGAGGTATCCTCCTGCTTTTTATCCGCCACACGTGGGTGTGGGACCAGCCCGTCTCACCACCGGCCCTTGCGCCTCTGCCCCTCCTACCAGTCTGGATGTGGCTGCTGCTTTAATTCCGTAGTTGTAAGACTTCCACTCAGCTTGATTTCAGGCGGTTTTGAATGATGGTTGTTCTGTAGTTTAGTTGTAACTTTGATGTGGTTGTGGGAAAACGCGATACCGCCTTTACCTACGCCGCTATCTTCACCAGAAGTGGCGTAGTTTCTATTATAGTACTTGATTCCATTGGTTTCATTAGTGTACTTGATGATTGTGAAGAAAAATCATCAGTAGCATGCATGTGATAACTTGGAAACGTTTTATTTTATTTATTTATTTTTTATCTTCACCCGAGGACATGTTTTTCATTTTTGTGTTCAGATAGAGTGGGATGGAGAGAGGAAGAGAGAGAAACATTGACGTGAAAGGGACACATCAAGTGGCTGCCACTCGCACGACCCAACTGGGGCCGGGGACAGACTGCAACCGAGGCACATGCCCTTAGGGGGAACTGAACCCAGGTCTCTTGGGACCGCAGACCAATGCTCTAACCCCTGAGCCAAACTGGCCAGGGCAACTTGGAAACATTTTAAAGCATTGCAATAAGTTTATGAAATGTCATATTCATCTATAGAAACAGTCTTGCTGTTTTATACTTTTTATTTTAAAATATTTGTAAAAATAATAACAAGTATTTAGT
This sequence comes from Molossus molossus, assembly GCF_014108415.1. Classification (NCBI taxonomy): domain Eukaryota; kingdom Metazoa; phylum Chordata; class Mammalia; order Chiroptera; family Molossidae; genus Molossus; species Molossus molossus. The sequence continues at coordinate 55,431,008 of NW_023425352.1, forward strand.
AGGAGCTTAACTTCATGCTAAATAAAGACAAGAATATATTGCATTGGTTAAAAGGAAATGCCTTAGGCTATGGCCAATGTTGCTCAGTTGGTTGGGCGTCCTCCTATGTACCGGGGTAGAGTCTCCAGTTCAATTTCTGGTTGGGGTTCAGGGTATGTGCCCAAGTTGTGGGATCAGTCTCTGAGGAGGAACGTGAGGGAGGGCAACTGACTGACGTTTCTCTCTCTCTTCCTCTCTAAAATCAGTACATACATTTTTTTTTAAAGGACCTTAGAATTAAACTATCAGTATATAAATCCAAGCTTTACTACTGACTAGTTGTATGATCTTGGGCAAGTTAAATTCTAACCTCACTTTCTTCATCTGCAAAATGGGGATTAAAATACCTATCTTATAAGGATAAAACGAGATAATATATGTAAGTTGCTAGAACAATCTGTGGCCCACAAGAAACATTCATGAAACATTTGCTAAGAAGATATTTTTATTATTTGACAGACTCTTTGTTAAATTTTATATGTTTATTCCAAAATGAAGTCAAAGGAACATCAAAGAGAGAAGCTGAATCAATAAAAAAACATTAAGGAAATAACACATATAACAAGTTATTTTATATAATAAAGATAGTTCTTTTATAGTTCATTGTACTAGAACTAAGTACAAGCAACTTCAGAATTTTGAAAAGATAGTTAACTTTTACATTTATGATTGAGTTATATTGAGTAAATAACACCTGCCTGTTCCTTGGCTGTTCAGGAACACCTTAGAGCAGCAATTTCCAACTAGTGTGCCACAATAATTTTTAAAACATACAATACCTGACTATTTAGTCAGGGGCACTGACCTCTTTCTCCTTAGATTGTCAAATAAAAAAATGACAACAGCCAATACAACAATAGCCGTCTGGTGTGAATGAATCAAAATTATACCTATTTTTTTGTCAGATTAGCAAAAGATATATATGTTTTGGTGTGCCGCAGAATTTTAGTGTTAGTTTATGTGTGCAATGACATGAAATAGGTTGAAAATCGCTGCCTTAGAGAGCTGACACATTCTCATTTATACAAGAAGTAAAATGATTTGTTAATTCAAGTGATATGATCAGAAGCTCCAGGTTTGGTTTTTGTGGTTATAAGTGACTTTTATTCATGTAACATAGGAAATATTTAACTTACTTTTTGAAAAATATTGCTTCATCTGAATTAAATTAATATTTCTGAATGATTTTTATTATTGTGCATTGCAATGGCCTGGCTCTAAGGTGCACAAAACTATTCTCTGCCTCTTCCTCTAAGCAAATTTTAAGGGAGAATTTAATTTAAAAATATTTTTTATTCCAAAAAGAGCCTTTTCTTTTCTGGTTTCTACCTACCTCTCTTGCTTATCTTCATATAGTGTTCTTTGTGCTCCAACCACACTGGACTTCTTTCAGGTTTTATTCTTATTCTTCTCTGTTGGAACAACTTCTCATATTTCCACTTTCCATTACCTAGTTAACTCTACAGTTCTACCAGATTTCATCTCAATCATCACTTCCTGACTTGTTTGGTTCCATTTAATATACTCTTTATCCTAAGTCTATGTGGCATTTACAGTTTCAACAACAAATACTAAGTGAGTCCATACTATACACTAGATGCCAGGTATACTGCAGGAACAAAAATCCTTATTTCCAGAAACTTTCATTCCAGAGAGGCAGGGGAAGGAGAGAGCATAATAAACAATTATATAGTGTATATATTCAGGTGGTGGTTAAGTATTTTATGGAAGTCAGGTGGCAGTAAGCACTTTGTAGAATAAACCAGGGAAATTGATTAGAGATTGACTGGCAGGGGTTGGGGGTGCTCTCTTTTAAACAGTGTATTCTTGGAAGATCTCTTTAAGGAAAGGACTTTTGACAGAGACAGAAATTATTTCAGGGGCAAATCATGTATGTATGTGAATACCACTGTTCCAGGCAAATGAGACAGAAAATACAGCATGCTTGATGTTTTCTAAAAACAGGAAGCCTTTATGTTTAGAGGGGAGGGAATGTTTTGTGGTCCTAAAAACAGTGGTTAGCATATAATATGTGATCCATAATTATTTGTTGAATGACAGACTGATATTTGAAACATTGGCCTAGATCATTATTTTATTTTCTTTGCAAAACAAACTGTTTATTACTTCTTTTGATTGTCCTAAGCCCCCCTGCCTTTCAAACTAGCTTAAAAAATATCAAGTTATTTTACCTGTTGTTGAATATAAAATTATATGAAGTAATTTTTAGAGTTTTGTCTGAAAACAATTTAATGCAGAAGTTCCATGGTTCTTTAAAATGGATGACCAAACAATTTTAACTTAAGATTTATCCCCATATCCCTAATATTCTCACCACCACCACATCCCAGTTTGAGTTACTGCTCTTTTCTCTCATTCAGGAGTGTATACTCTGAGACCTATTCCAAAGAAAAGTTGTGTTATCATTCAGTTTGGCTTTGGAAATTTTATTATTGTCTTATATTTTTAGTAAGGTGGTGCAGATCTAGTTTGGTATGTATATCTGTCCTACCAGCCCCCAAAATGAACAAAAGTAAATAGCTTTCTTTTCCATACTGCTTTCAGAAATACTCATCTACCTTACCCACAGACCACCTAGTGGTTCTTCCCTATCCACAGAGTTCTTTTGATCAGTTAAGACTTATGTGGGAAAGAACAAAAAATAATTAAAATGGAATAAAATATTTTTTTCTCTTTAAACATACCCATATATACCCTGCCTTAACATATTTTGTAAAGCAATTTTTCCCAAATTATATTCCATGAGAAAAAAGTTTCATTTCTAAATTATCTGGAAAATGTAAGAATAGGCAATAATTGAACAGATTTGTTTTTACTGTGGGACAAAACTCTTTTCACAGGACATCTTTTTATATCTGAAGGAACACTAGAGTTTAGCAGGACACAGTTTGGAAAATACTAGTACAAAAAATCAGCTCTCTGTAGACAAAAGTCAAACATTTTCACTACTAAAATAAGGCAAACATGAAATCTGCAAGGTTTTTGTTTTTGTCTTTTCCTCTGTGCAGTTACTCCTTCAGGATGACATGATGTGATGTGGATGTTTCAGTGGTGTTCCTTTTATTCCAAGAATTACAAACAGCTTAAAAAAATATTTAAAGTAAAACTGTAGTGATTAGTCCTAGTAGTCTCCATTTTACTGAGAATGCCTTTGTCAGAAATTATGTCATCACAATGGACTGTTAGCCAGGAAGTTCTGTCTAGCAGATGAATGAATTAGGAGTACTGAGTTTCTAATAAAAGACACTATTGTAATATTGAAATACTACTGATGGGGTTGCCAATTTTCTGTCTTTAAATCTACAGAGCATGTTCTGTGATTAAAGTAAGGAATACTTAGAGTAAGTCCTTAGAGTACACCAACTATAAACTTGAGAAACCAGAAATTGAAAATGATATTTCCTTTTAACAATGCCATTTAAGTTCCCAACTTCTTTCAGTTCAGCTGCTAGACACTTGTTCCTTTGTCTTAAAAACTGTTAGCAAAAAAACAATAAATATACTTATTACGTTACTCAGCTAACATCTGATTTTATCTGCGCATTGATTTCATTTTAAAACATTTCTCACCATTTTAGTCTGAGTGGCTTATGTAGCCCTCTATTGTTATTATTATCAGAACAGAGGCTTTGATTTTTTATTTTGGAAAGCAAAGAAGTCTGGACAATACTATATGCACTTCATTTAATTGTTTCCTTCCAATTTAAAATGTGGAATATTTCATATACATTGCAGATTCTTCCCTATCTCAGTGCTATTTTTTTTGGTAATTCCATCGCAGTAGCATAATGCCTTGCAAACATGCATTCCCTTTATGACTGGTGTAGTGCTCTATATATCCAATATAATGGATGATGATTTGGATTTCATACATTGTCTAAGCTACATATACTCTCCTGCTGTTTCATGTACTTTCTTAGCTATTTTACATTACTAGACTTTAATACTTTTTATAATTAATGTTAGCTTCAGTATGCATTATTTTCTGGAGTAAACATAGAAATGTTTCTGCAAGCCCAGCTGGTGTGGCTTAGTGGAGTGAGTGACATCCCATGGACTAGAGGTCCCCATCCATTCCCAGTCAGGGCACATGCCCAGGTTGTGGGTTCGATCCCCAGTAGGGGATATGCAGGAGGCAGCCAGTCATTGTATGTCTCCCACATCCATGTTTCTTTCTCTCTCCCTTCCTTTCTCTCTAAAAAGTCAATAAAAAACATATATATATATATATTTTTTTTATCCTCACCCGAGGACATTTTTCCATTTTTTCGTGCAGATAGAGTGGGAGGGAGAGAGAGGAAGAGAAAGAGAGAGCGAAACATCGATGTGAAAGGGACACATCGAGTGGCTGCCACCCGCACGACCAACCAGGTCCGGGGACAAACTGCAACCGAGGTACGCGCCCTTAGCGGGAACCGAACCCGGGTCTCTCAGGACCGCAGGCCGACGCTCTAACCGCTGAGCCAAACTGGCCAGGGCAAAACATATTTTTTTTAAAAAAAGAAATGTTTCTGTAATATTTCTCCCCAAATCTTAGCTACCTGGCTAATAATAAAATATTATATCTGTACTAGGGTTTTATTGTACAATAATTACAGCATTTTCATATGCAACGTCATAGTCTGTTAACTAAAAATAAATGTATACTTAGAATGGAAAATGAAATTATCCTGTTGCTTGAAATATCTTAACTCAGGTTTTATTACAGGTTGCATATGGTATCTGTTAGAACTTTGAACCTATCTTGGTTGTTGAATTATTATGTGGATTAACTGTTGCATTTGAAAGTTCTTGACTTTAAAAGCGTATGTCTGTTTTAAATCTTATACAAATGCATTACAGGTTTTGAGAATAGTCTAATCTCTCTGTAGTGTCTTTTTTTTTGTTTATTGTATTTTTATACCAGACTGCAAGTCCTGAGCTTCGGCAAATTTAAAACATTGCTTAGCATAGTTTTATGATATCGTTAATATATTTCTTAAATTAAATAGTCTGTCTAAATTGTTTTTTACTCACCCAAGAATATGTTTTTTATTGACTTTTAGAGAGAGACTGAGAGAGAGAGAGACATCGACGTGAGAGAGAACTATCTATAGGCTGCCTCCCATACATGCCTCAACCAGGGATGGAACCCACAACCTAGATATGTGCCCTGACTGGGAATTGAACCTGCACAGGATGATGCTCCAACCAACTGAGCCACCTGGCCAAGGCAAAGTGTGTCTAAATTATTGACCTATATATAGGGACATGAAAAATTTTTTTAACAATGTAGAAGTTATATAGCACATTAAGAAAAATCTCTTTTATTATGGACTCTAGGAAAAATAAAACCTTTTTTTAATAGTACATATGAAGAGCTTTCCTAAAATTCTATAGATCAATTTATAGAAAAAAAAAATTTTGGAAAATAAAGTTTTGAAAAAGTGTAGAGAGACCACATTTTTTCTTAAAACTAATTACTGAATTTTCTGAAAATACGTGGTATATATTTCATATCTAATTTCAAAAATCCAAGTCATTTTTGTATTTTGGCTATCAAGTAGAGTGTTATAGTTTAGTAATAGTTGAATTATCTACTTAAAATGAAATAACAAGATAGTTTCTTGCCATTCTTAAAAGTAACTTTCATAGTTCAGCTCACATTTGCTATGATCTTAGGTAGTGAATGCATCTAGTCAACTATCTACCATTTGATGTGAATTATTTTGTTGGTCTCTGCAGCTTATGAAATAATAGTTGCCCTTATGAAATATAAGAACTGTTTTCTTTCTGAAAAATTACCTTTAAATGAGAAAAGAAGACTAAAACTGATTAACTTTAAACTTAGAGATACATATAAAAGAAAGATGATTCTCATATAAAATTTAGGATAAAAACAGAAGTTTTAATTAGCATATCCATATTTTATGGACTTAAGGATATGTGATAGTCTCAAAGCTGTCTTCCGTAATTCCAATATAGTGATGACTCAAAATTCATCAAATAAACATGGAAAACTTCAATAAAAGTTCTTCAGACTTAGCTATCTGATGTGATTATTTTTTCTTTGTATATTTATTAAATAAAGAGTTTCTGTGTACCGTTTACCCATATTTGCCAGTCTTTCGTAGATTTTTGGTTGTATCACTATATTTTTTCTTTTCTCCCATGATTATAAGAAGGCTAGAAACAAATCTCTGTTGTGCAGCTTATGGCATGCGTTTCAAGTTTACTCTGTTTTCTTCTTTACCATCAACATTTAGTCTTGGTTTTGTCCTTTTTACATCCTTCTAAACCATCTTAGTCCTCAAGGAATTAAACAAAGTATAAATAAGATACTAATAAACTCAAGGAAATGTTCTTGGAAAGAAATTAGATTGTTATTTGAGAACATATAGGTCCTAAATGTGAATATATATATATATATTTTTTGGTATGTGCCCTTAGCGGGAACTGAACCCGGGACTCTCTGTTCCGCAGGCCAATGCTCCAACCACTGAGCCAAACCGGCCAGGGTGGTCCTAAATGTATTTTAAGAGAAAAATCATAAGTAAAACTTTTTAATTTTTATTTTTATTAATTAATTTATTTTTGTTGCAGATGTTTCTTCCCCCCACTCCCCAGGCACTCTCCCTTCCAGATCCCGCCCCCAGCCCCTGCCACCATTGTTGTCTATGTCCATTAGTTAGGCATACATGCGTAAGTTCTTTGGTTTATCTTATCCCTCCCCACCCACCCCTTCCCTCTGAGTTTTGTCTGAACCGTACTCCTTTCTATGTCTCTGGGTTATTTTGTTCATCAGCTTATTTTGTTCATTATATTCCACAAATAAGTGAGATTATGTGGCATGTGTCTTTCTCTGATTGGCTTATTTCTCTTAGCATAACACTCTCCAGGTCCCTCCATATCATCTCAAAGGATACACGATCTTTCTTTCTTACAGCTGCATAGTGTTCTGTTGTGTATATGTACCACAGCTTTTTTATTCAATCATCTATTGATGGATACTAGGGCTGTTTCCAGATCTTAGCAATTATAAATAGTGCTGCTATGAACATAGGGGTACATATATTCTTTCTGATTGGTGTTTCCGGCTTCTTAAGATATATTCCTAGAAGTGGGTCAAATAGCAGTTCAATTTTTAATGTTTTGAGGAAACACCATATTGTTTTTCGTAGTGGCTGAACAAGTCTGCATTCCCACCAACTGTAGTGTACTAGAGTCTCATTTTCTCCACACCCTCTCCAGCACTTGTTTGATGATTTGTTGATGACAGCCATCCTGGTAGGTGTGAGCTGATACCTCATAGTTGTTTTAATTATAAGCAAAACTTCTTAAAAGGATGTTTACTGAACTAGGAAGGACTGTTGCTTTTATGATTAATCTGAATTGGAGTACAGTAAACCCTCAATATTGCAGACCTTGATATAACGGATTTCAGATTTAACGGACAAAATTTCTGGTCCATATGTCATATGTGACAATTAACACCCTGTTAATTTTAAAATGCTTTTAACCAAGATTTGCTAATAATTAAATTAACAGGTAATTTTTGTGTCATTAATTCACTTTTTTGTTTATCCTCAACCGAGGACATTTTTACATTTATCTTCAGATAGAGTGGGAGAGAGAGAGCGAAACATGAGAGAGAGAGAAACATCGATGTGAGAGAGACACACTGAGTGGTTGCCACCCACATGACCCCAACTAGGGCCAGAGACAAACTGCAACCGAGGTACATGCCCTTAGCGGGAACCAAACCTAGGACTCTGGACCGCAGGCCGATGCTCCAACCACTGAGCCAAACTGGCTAGGGCTTCACTGTTACTTTTAACGAATTTTAGTGAATAGACCATATGTTGGGAAAAACACTGTAGTAATTTTGCCGACATAAATACATATTACATATCTGCAACTGTAGTCTACATATTTAAATCCAAGGGTCACCGCTTGTAAACAATATTTGGCCAATGATTAGCACGTGATCACACCACATGGAGCTCGGTAATTGGTTCTGTTGTCATGTAGCATGACTTTCTGCAGCAGTTTGTTTTTGGTGGGTATGTTAGTGTTCACTTTATTATCAGACATTAAATGGTATAAGTAAAAGTTAAAGTCCACAAAACTATAACAAAGTCGTCGGGGAAGCAGATGGTCACCTTGAGCAGAGGCTGGGAAAGAGCAGGTTGCACCCTGCACACCAGACACTGGGAACCTGTCTGCCCCAATTTTAAAGTGTGCCAGCTAATGTTCCGACATGCACTAAGCCACGCCCCAGCCATGTGCATTTGTTCACTCATGGTGACTGATGAATGCACGCATTTACTAGACCTATTCAGTATAAATTTGAAATTAAACTTTTCATACATCCTTAATTTTAATTGCACTAATGTGTCTACATAAGTAAAAACAGGTAAACTAATTTGTCAATTTTTTAACTTAACCCATTTGAAAAACGCACTTTATTTTTTTATTTTTTAATCCTCACCTGAGAACATTTTTGCATTTATCTTCAGACAGAGCGGGAAGGAGAGAGAGAGGGAGAGAGAGAGAAACATCAATGTGAGAGAGACACACTGACTGGTTGCCACCCACACGACCCCAACAGGGGCCATAGATGAACCACAACCATGGTACAATGCCTTAGCGGGAACTGAACCCAGGACTGTCTGGTCCGCAGGCCGGCGCTCTAACTGCTGAGCCAAACCAGCCAGGGCTGGAAAATGCACTTTAATATATAATGGACTTTCAGCTTTAATGGACATCCCCTCACCCGAATTAGTTATATTGAGGTTTTACTGTATTCTTGTAGACACCCAAAGATTCTTATATACATATGTTACTTGTATGCTTCCAAAATTATATATGTAAAGCTGTTGTACTAAAGAACAGTGACTGTTAAGACAAAGATTCAGGAATATACATAAGCTATATTTTACACATGATACTCATCCTGTTCCTTGTGTTGCAGATTTGGGAAATTTTCATCTTCGTAAAAACAGTATGTAAATGTGCACTTCATCTGTAAAATAATAATCTATAAACAGTTTATGGAATATTATTTTTGAGTTTTACTGTATTCATATCCATCATACCTTGAAAGACTATTTCATGAACTTTTAATTATTTTTACTGAAGAGATGTAGAGACAAAAATCCAAAAGATAACTTACTTTTAAATATGTACTTACATTTAAATGTTCTATATGCTTAATTTATTCCTATTAAAGGTTTAATGTGTGTCTGGTATTTTTCTAGGTGCTGAAAATATAGCAGTGACCAAAACAATTAAAAAATTGCTGCCTCCAAGGAGCTTATATTTTAGTGGGTAAAGACTTTAAATAAAATTTATAGTATACGAGATGATAATAAAAACTGTGGAGAAAAATAAAACAGAAAAGGAGATAAGGAAAACTGGGGCCTGGAAAGAGGGATTACACTATCAAATAAGATCATTAGGGAAAGTCACCCAAGAAGGTACCACTTAAATAAAATTTGAAGAAGTTAAAGGAGCCAGTCATGCAGATGTTAAGGAGAAAAACAATCTAAACACATGGACCAGATAACAAGTACAAAGGCTATGCTAGCAGCATAGCATATTTAGGAAACACGGAAGCTAATATGTCTGGAGTGTAGTGAGCGATGAGAAAAGTAGTAGGAGATACAGTTATACCGAGAAAGAGTTTAGGGGCATATTAAATAAGAAAAGTCTTACAGGTCATTGTAAAGAATATTTTTCTTTTTAAATTACAGTTGACATACATTATTATATTAGTTTCAGGCATACACCCGGCAATTAGACATTATATACCTTACTAAGTGATCATCCCAATAAATCTCACACCCATCTGACACCATACATAGCTATCAGAATATTATTACTATATTACCAGTGCTGTACTTTTACATCTCCATTACTATTCTGTAACAACCAATTTGTACTTCTTAATTGCTTCACCTTTTTCCACCCAGCCCCTCTCCCATCAGGCAACCTTCAGAATATTCTCTGTATTTATGAGTTTGTTTCTCTTCTGCTTGTTCATTTCTCTTTTTTTAGATTCAATTGTTGATAGATACATATTTACTACCAATTATTGTTTATATTTCTTATCCCCTTTAACATTTTATATAACTGTAAGTTGGTGGTGATGAACCCCTTTAGCATTCTCTTGTCTGGGAAGCTCTTTACCTGTCCTTCATTTCTAAATGATAGCTTTGCTGGATAGAGTAATTTTGGTTGTAGGTCCTTGTTTTTCATCACTTTGAACATTTCTTGCCAGTCCCTTCTGGCCTGCAAAGTTTCTGTTGAGAAATCAGCTGACAGTCTTATGAGAGCTCCCTTTTAGGTAACCAACTTCCTTTTCTCTTGCTACTTTTAAGATTCTCTTTTTGTCTTTAGTCTTTTGCATTTTAATTATGACAGGTCTTGGTGTGGGCCTCTTGGGGTTCATCTTGTTTGGGACTCTTTGCACTTCCTGGACTTGAATGTCTATTTTCTTCACCAGGTTAGGGAAGTTTTCTGTCATTAGTTTTTAAATAAGTTTTCAATTTCTTCCTTTCTCTCTTCTCCTTCTGGCACTCCCATGATGCAAATGTTGGTACACTTTAAGTTTACCTAGAGGCTCTTTACACTATCCTCATTTATTTTATTTTATTTTATTTTATCCTTTTTTCTTTTTGCTGTTCTGATTGGGTGTTTTTTGCTTCCTTATATTCCAAATTGATGTTTTGATTCTCAGCTTCATCTTCTCTACTGTTGATTCCTGTAAATTATTACTCTTTTCAATTAGTGCATTCTTCATTTCTGACTGGTTCTTTTTTATGGTTTCCATGTCCTTTCTTATGCTGTTGAAGTTCCTCACTGAGTCACACTGAGCATCATTATAACCAGTGTTTTGAACTCTGCATGTAGTGTATTGCTTGCCTCCATTTTATTTAGTTATTTTTTCAGAGTTTTGTTCAGTTCTTTCATTTGGGACATGTTTCTTTGTCTCCTCATTTTGGCAGCCTCTCTGTATTTGTTTCTTTGTATTAGATAGAACTGAAAAGTCTCCCAGGCTTTGTAGAATGTCCTAATGTAGTAGGTGTCCTGTAGGGTCCAGTGGCACAGCCTCCCTGATGGACACTTGAGGTGGATCCTCAGTGTGGGCTGTGTACATCGTTCAATTGTAGTTGAACCTTGATTGCTGTTGGCATGTCAATGGGAGGGATTTACCTCCAGACCTATCAGCTGAAAGGACTGCCTGTGACCACTAACCACCAACTTCTAACCACCAAGGTAGATCAGCTGTGCAGGGGCGTACCCCACAAGAGCAGGACTTACTTCAGCAGGACTCTTCTGCCCACTGCATCTGCCCCTTCAGTGTGTCACTTGTGGAGATGGTTGGGTGGTGATGCTTCTACATGGTTTGAAGCTGTCCCACTGGGTGTGCTGGCTCTGGGGCTTCCCAGAAGGTGCAAACCAAGTCAGCCAGCACTTGTGTTCTGCCTAAGGCCACATAGCATGAGCTACAAAACGATGTGCAGATGGCTGCTATTTGTTCTGGGCTTGGAGGTGCCCCAGAGAGGCCAAGCTATGAACCAAGGCTGATTCGTGCTAGTGCTAGGCCTGGGGCCATTTAGTGAGAGGTACAGGGCCTGCTGCGTTCAGATGCTTCTTGTTTAAGAGATTTTAGGAAAATCTGCCCGGCTGGTGTTACTCAGTGGTTGAATGTCGACCCACGCACCAAGAGGTCACCAGTTCGATTCCCGGTTGGGGGGCATGCAGGAGGCAGCCAATAATCGATGTTCTCTCCCATGGATGTTTCTGTCTCTCTCACCCTTCCTCTCTAAAAATCAATAAAGAAAAAAAATGTTTTTCAAAAGAGATTTTAGGAAAATCTGAAGCATGAGCCAAGACAGGCCATTTGTATGGAAGCCATTGGAAACATCTTGGGTGGGCTCCAAAAGTTGGGTGGGGCGGAGCCTTAGGAAATCACTAGGGCAGGGCAAACAGTGTAAGCCAGGTTTATGGAGTCTCAGATATGTGGCCTGCCTGCCAACTCTGGGTAGGGTTCAGAAAAGTAACAGTGGTCTCTGCCAGCACTTCTGTCTAGGAGAAAGCTGCCTCTCCAGATCTTGCCCCGATACCAGACAATTCAGTTCCTCTCTTTGTGTTCCTGGTGCCTTTCAGATTGCTGCCCCAGTGCTAAAGCTTAGAGCAAATGAGTCTGAATAAGTCTTTGTGCAGGCCCTTTAAGAGGAACTGCCCACGACTCCAGAAGCCTCCATCTCTTCTTGTACTGGAACCCTGGGCTGGGAGTCCTGGTGTGGGGCTGGGACCCCTGGTTCCTCAAAGAGTATCTCCACAACCAAGATATCTCTCCTAATTTTTATCCACCATACATGGCTGTTCCAGCCTGTTCCACATCTCTGCCCTTCCTACGAGTCTTGATGTGGCTTCTTTTTAAATTCCCTAGTTGTAGGACTTGCATTCCGCTTGATTTCAGGTGGTTCTGAATGATGGTTGTTGTCATTTACTTGTAATTTTGATGTGGTTGTGGGAGGAGGCAAGTACCATGTTTACTTATACTGTGATCTTGACTAGAAGCTCATAAAGACTTTTTTTTTTTTTTTACTCTAAATGAAATAAAAAGCCTTTGTGTAGAGGGGAAATACAATATGACATTGTAGTAAGGTTATTCTGGTTATGTGATCAAGGAACTGAAAGGGGCAAAGACAGAAGTAGAGAGATCATTTTGGAAATTATGGTAATAATTCAGGTGAGAAATATGATGGCCTGGACTAGTAATTGGCAGTGGAAGTGGTGTGAAGTGATCAGGTTCTGAATATAATTTGCAGGTAGATACAATAGAATTTGCTGTTGGATTAGAAATAAGGTATGAGAGAAAGAAATAAGTCAAGGATTAAACTTCCACTGGGATGGAGAAAATGGGGAGAATCTGGTCTAGATTTATACAAATTATGGAAAGTGTTAGTCTTTTTTTTTTAATCCTCACCTGAGGATATTTTCCCATTTATCTTCAGATGGAGTGGAAAGGGGAGAGAGAGAGAGAGCAAGAGAGAAACAGATATATCAGTTGGTTGCCTCCTGTGCGACCCTGACCAGAGCCAGAGACGAAATGCAAGTGAGGTATGTGCCCTTGACCAGAATCAAACCTGCAACGCTTTGGTCCAGGGTCCAATGCCCTAACTTCTAAGCCAAACTGGCTAGGGCAAAAGTGTTAGTCTTATGGCTCAGTATCCTATGGTTAATATAGCCCCTTGTCCATAGTGAATGAGTGGTAGGTATGATTGACTTATTATTTCTGTTTGTCTCAGACTTGATTTAGATTTAGACTTTGATAAACTTCTATGTTTATAATGAATGGATTTCTTTTTACGTTCACTGATTTCATTATTTATATTTTATAATGGATTGCGGAGCACATTAATGGAAACACAACTTTAAGTTCTTACTAATGTTAAAAAAAATAAGCATATATAATGTTTTTTGTCTCACTAACATATTTGTACACCCTCCCCCTACTTGGCAAACTTGTTTGAAAGTATAGTGTTACAGCTTATGTCATGGGTATACTGGAGCACATGTGTTCAATACAGTTCATAAATGGAAGCAGCTGGTTTCCTGTGCAGTTATGAGAAGGTATGCACACAGCTGAGATCTTCAAACTTCAGAATTCATTGGATTCAGTTTCTATCTTGTATTATCATGCTGTGATTTCAATTAGTACAAATGTGTAACAAGCTACCTTAATAACTTAAAATTTTATTTTGTTTTAATAGTTGAAATGCTAAACCTGGTTAATGTTCTTTCCTCCTGCCCTGTCCCAACTCACCCATCCTACCTCTTAAAAAAGAACATTGCACCTTTGGTCTTAGTTTTATACTTGATTCTGAAAAGGCCTTGGCAAGGGGAAAAAAGTTATCATCTCAAAGGGAAAAGCTGAATTCATACACAGGAACTGCAGGATTACTTTGGCGTTTTACTAGTCCCTTGTAACACTAGCAAGTCCCATAAATACCTAATGGAAAAACAGCAGAAAATGAGATCTGCAGCAGCCTTTTGAGATCGAATTTATGTTGCTGAACAGTTTTTTGAGGCTCAGTGTAAAGGTCAAAAGAAAGTGGATAGATTAAAGTTGCTGATTTTTGCAAACTTAAGGCCACATTTAAAGGTTTCTCTTTCTGTAGCAAGAAAATTTCAAGATAAATGGCTTTGCTTCATTAGTTGAAATGTCATGTCCTCATGTTATATCTGTTATATGAGACATTTAGTGATTTAGTAGTATTTACATGGACTAAGTAAAATCCTCACTCCAATGTAATAATTCTAGATAAATAAATTAATTTATGAATTTAAGATATTCCCAAGAGGAATATGATGATAAATGAATATTAATGTGTATGTATATATTTTTGAATTAATGTGTATGTATATATTTTTTAATGATTAATATATATTTTTGGAAAATATGGAAGGAAAAGATATAAATTATTGTTTTCCCTTTTATAAGTATAGGCTATTAATCCAGCAACATAATCTGCCACCCCTTTTTTTCCAATTATTTTATTTATTAAACTGTTTCAGTGAAAATAAGTGACCCCAAAGAAAGGACAGCATTAAAATAGAATTCATTTATTACTTGTCCCTTTACTTTTTGAATAATCTTCTAACACTGTATCACTGTTGGAAGTCTGTATCAAAGAAATTGTGAGTTACTGGGTATTTAAGACTTGGTGCAGTGAAAAACAATGAACTGCCATTTCTAGATACCTCTAGGTTGAGTTAATAGTATATAAAACTACAACAAGTGTTAGCCTAAAGTTATGGATTATTTAGATCTCCAGAAATGCCCTTGTGTCTTTGATTTCACGGTCCAGATTGTCATTAATATTTAGAATCCAAAAGAATGAGATGAAAAAATTTCCACATATTATATTTAATGTTGTATTATAAAAAATTGTCATGGAAATTGCCCAGATAATTTTATAGTAGAGTAATAATGTATTAAAATTTTTTATGGTAGTTGAGAATTAATAGTAAAACTATTCATTTTTATCTCTAGGAAGTGGAATTATAGTCAACTTTTCATTTTATATTTTATGTTTTTTTTCTATTTGAATTTTTCATGACAAACACTTATTTCATAAGGACAATATTAATTTTTATTATACATTTTTATTTAAAACTGTATGTTAAACATTAACTGATCTTGTATTGTCCCAGATTCACAGTTTGTATAAAGTTATTAAGTTTGCATTCTCAATTCATTTATATTAAGTATATCATCTTTATGAAACTAGATAGAGGTCACATATCTCATTAGTCGCTGACAGCCAGTTCTCAAACACAGGTATCCCGTCTTTTTTTTCTTTATATCACATTTTCTCATTATTTCTCACTATTCTGTATAGGCAATTTCCTCCTCTTAACGTTTTTTTGTATTTTATTGCACTGTTAAAGTACAACTATACTTCTCTTCTCAAGTGCCCTCTTCCATTCAGTACGGTTTCTATTCAAGGGTCCCAAGTGGTCAATGATTCTGATGGGGGAGAGGGAGAAAGTGGTGGTGTAGCTAGTGGTATTAAAAGACCCTTAGGAAAGAGTTAGATGTACAGTTATGACTCTTAAAGAGAGCCTTCTCTCACCTTGCCTTAAGACAAAGACTGTGCCTTAACTAATTTATTGCCATTCTTATTTTTGAGGCCACCCTTTAGGGATTTCTTTGGACTATTTTTGATGTTGAAGTGAAGAACTCAAATAAAAATGAACCAAAAGGTTCTTTTTAAAGTGAATGCTCTTATCTTCAAATACATTTGAAACTATCTTTCTATTTTATTATTCTGACTTAGGAGCATCATTATATTACTTAGATTTACATCTTTAAAAAATTTTATAAATTCTGGACTTATTTATTTTAAAGATTTTGTGTTTTTGAAGCAGTTTTAGGTTCACAGCAAAATTAAGAGGAAGCTACCGAGATTCCTATTTACTCCCCACCCCTACCCCCACATGAATAGCTTTCCCCATTATCAAAATCCCCACCAGAGTGGTTCATTTGTTATAATTAATGAATCTATATTGACAAATTATAATCACCTAAAATCAATAGTTTATATTAGGAGTCACTTTTGGTGTTACATTCTATGCCACTGGACAAATGTATAATCATTATAGTATCATACAGAGTGTTTTCAGCGCCCCAAATCTGGTGTTTATCATTTTCTTACTAATTTATTTTATTGCTTTCATTAATTCCCAAATTATTTTGCTTACTTTACTCAATCCTGACCTCTGTGATGGCTTTGTTTTTAGTTTACATTTCTCCTTTGAACCCAGCTAGTTTACATTTCATCTTCTGTTAATATCTTTAATCATATCTTCTCCATGCTTTTATATCACCAATTAATAGGAATCATTGCTTCATGAAGTTTGTCTATGTATTTAGTTATAATTCTTGTATGTTCCACTGCTCTATATTTCTGTTAAATGTCTTTCATGTGTCATTTATTTGATAGTTTATTGTTTTCTTTGATCCCAGTAAAGATTCAAAGCCTTTTGATTTCCTCTGTTTGAATAGGGTGTGTTTTTCTAAGCCAGCAATTCTACAGGAAGTTCAAATAAGGAAGGGTTTAGGGATATGTTTCATACTAGCAGAATTTTTTCTTATTATACATACATACCAGTTTATTTAATGATCCAAACTCAGTAGAATACAAATAGGAAGAAAATTGTATTTTCTTACAACTATCCTCAAGCACTGAATATCACATTTCCTTTTCATTGAGCCTTGGTGACATGTAGGAAAATTTTGCCATCGTTTTTAGTCTTTTAAAGCTGTTATGGGAATACCCTTATTTTTAAATTAATTTTGTATTAAAAATTTAAGTCTACATCAAAAATATTGGTCTTTACCATATTCACAAATTGAAAAATTTTAATGTCATTAAAAACATCAGTTCTCCCTACAGTGAGTCATAGAGTCAACACCATTCCAATTAACATGCAAATCAGATTTGGAGGAACTTAACCATGTTTCAATGGAAGAGTAAAAAGCCAAGAATAATCAAGATACTCCTGAAGAAGCACATTAAAAGACAATGGGACATATCCTACCATGTATGTAGACATTTTGCTGTTTTGTAATGTGGACAGTTTTGTATTATTGGCACAGTGGTAATCCCCTGGAATAGGATAGAGAGGAGAAAGGCCCCTCATACATAGTAACTTGATTTATGAAAGAGTTGCACTGCAGCTCTGTAAGAAAATCGTTGATTATTCAATAAATGGTGTTGGGGTAATTATTTTTTCATAAAATATGAAACCAAATTTCTGTTTTATATTATTCACAAAAAGAATTTCAAGTAGATTGTAAGACCTAAATATTTATGTTAAAGTAACAGCTTCTTGAAGGTAACATAGATGAATATCTGTATGATTTGGGGGGTAAACAATGGTTTCTGGAATAGGACACAAATAACATAAAGGAGAGGACTGTTTTGAAATTTAACAATTTCAACTGCTGCCCAAGAGTAGGGTGAACAACTCTTAACATACTTTGGAAAATTCTATTGCATTGTTTCTTGAAGCTGAAGAGAAGAATTCTGCAAAACCTAGAAAATATTAGTACTTTTGGATACTAATTGTTTCTGATATCTAGAACTTTCTCTTATGAATTATGCACAAGGCCTCTATATAGAGAAATATAAACAAATTGAGGGAACTTTGAGAAATCTTAAAGAAACAAAAATATATTTTTAAGATGTTTATGGATTAGAAGACTCAATCTTGTACAGATCTGATTTCATTGATCCTCAAACTAATCTGTAGTGCAGTGTAATTTCAGTAGAAATCCCCTAACAAGTAGGGATGTGTATGTGTGTAAATTAACAAACTGACCCTTAAATGTTTTTGGAAATTCAGGGGATCAGTAGTATCCAAGACCTACTTAAAGACAACCAAGCTGGAAGAAGTTAATTTCTTGTATATAAAGTTATAGTAAAAAAGATATTGTGATATTGGTGTAACAATAATGAAAAAGAATAGAGAATTCAGAAACACATCAACAGATACAGTCTTCCATTTTGATTAGTGTTTGAAGCTAATGATATATGTTTTAAACAAGTGCTGTTTTTAATAAATGTTTAAAACTTTTTCATACATATATGTATATTCTTTAATAAAAAATCTATTTCATTGAGAGACAGAGTGATGTGGATTATTGGTTTGAGGTCAGATATGAATTTAGGTCCTAGGTCAGTCATCTACTTACTAGCTATTTATCTGAAGGCCTGAAGACAGTTATTTAACCATTCTGATTCTTAATTTCTTTATCTTTAACATGAAATAACAAAATTTTCCTCCTAGGATTTTGGTGACAATTAGAAATACAATTTAATCCTGCTAGTACATGCTATGCCCTTGATAATGGGTACTTGTTTTATGTTTCG
Source organism: Molossus molossus (assembly GCF_014108415.1). Classification (NCBI taxonomy): domain Eukaryota; kingdom Metazoa; phylum Chordata; class Mammalia; order Chiroptera; family Molossidae; genus Molossus; species Molossus molossus. The sequence continues at coordinate 55,449,502 of NW_023425352.1, forward strand.
CAGGAACAATAAATATTCTTTATTAGAATTCATGTTTTACAAATCTGAATATACTAATTTTTATATTTAAGCCTACTAAATTGTATCTTTTGTAATGGTTGCCTTTGGATCTTCCTTTTTATTATTATGTAGAATTCCTATTTCATTGTGGCTTCCTAACCATGATGAATTTATGTGGTTTTAGATGAGCCCTATTGTTGTCTTATATTCAGAAACTGATTTTGTAAACACTGATTATCATAGCATTATGAAAAATCAAAAGTCCTCCAAATCATTAATATTCTTTAAAATAATGTAGTTAAATATAGAAAATGATTAGCTATAAATATTTTAGTAAGTCCTTTTATAGTAATTAAACTAAGTGATTAGAACCTAATTTTTGTACATGCTAAAGATAATATTTGCTATTAGGAATTTTGCTCTTATATGGATTGATGCTTCAATTTAGGAAGGAATGTTAGCTAGAAAAATAACAAAAATATAGCATTTATTAGATATTTTAATATGAAAAAACTTTTAAATAATAGAAATGATTTTAGCCCCGAAATCTTTAGCATTTATTTTATTTATTTTTAAAATCATTTTTTATTTTTCAATTACAGTTGACATACAGTATTGTATTAGTTTGGGTGTATGCCTCAGTGATTAGACATTATGTAACTTACTAAGTGATCATCTCTATAAATCTTTCACCCATCTGACACCACACATATTATTAGAATATTATTGACTATGTTCCCTATGTTGTACTTTGTATCCCCGTGATTTATCTGTAACTACCAATTTTTAGTTCTGAATCCCTTCACCTTTTCAACCCCCCCCCCCCCCCGCAATCTGGCAACCCTCAACATGTTCATTTTATATGGTTCTTTTTCTGTTCTGCTTGTTTGTTTTATAGATTCAGTTGTTGATTGATATGTATTTATTGCCATTTTATTTATATTTTTAATCTTTCTTTTCTTCTTAAAGAAGACTTTTCAAGTAATACTGGTTTGGTGGTGATGAACTCTTTTAGCTTTTTCTTGTCTGGGAAGCTCTTCATCTGTCCTTAAATTCTAAATGATAGCTTTGCTGAGTAGAGTAATCTTGGCTAACAGTCTTATGAAAGCTTCCTTGTAGGTGACTACTTTTCTCTTGCTGCTTTTAAGATTCTCTCTTTGTCTTTAACTTTTTGCATTTTAATTATGATGTGTCTTGGTGTGGGCTTCTTTGGATTCATCTTGTTTAGGCCTCCACACTTCCTTGACTTGTATGTCTGTTTCCTTCACCAGGTTAGGGAAGTTTTCTGTCATTAGTTTTTGTTTATTTGTTCGTTTGTTTTTTATCCTCACCCGAGGACATTTTTTCATTTTTTGTTCAGATAGAGTGGGAGGGAGGGAGAGGAAGAGAGAGAGAGAAACATCGATGTGAAAGGGACACATCGAGTGGCTGCCTCCTGCACGACCCAACCAGGGCCGGGGACAAACTGAAACCAAGGTACATGCCCTTAGCGGGAACCAAACCCAGGTCTCTTTGGACCACAGGCCGATGCTCTAACCGCTGAGCCAAACCTGCCAGGCATGTAATTAGTTTTTAAATAGGTTTTCAATTTCTTGCTCTCTCCCTTCTTCTCCTGGCACCCCCATGATGGGAATGTTGGTACACTTGAAACTGTCCTAGAAGCTCCTTAAACTATCTTCATTTGGGGGGATTTTTTTCTTTTTGCTCTTCTGAATGGGCGGTTTTTGCTTTCTTATGTTTCAAATCGGTACTGTGATTCTAGGCTTCATCTTCTCTACTGTTGATTCCCTACAATTATTCTTCATTTTAGTGTATCCTTCATTTCTGACCAGTCCTTTTTTATGCTATTGAGGTTCTCACAAAGTTCATAGGACATCCTTATAATCAGTGTTTTGAACTCTGCATCTACTAGATTGCTTGTCTCCATTTTGTTTAGATCCTTTGCTGGAGTTTTGTTCTGTTCTTTCATTTGGGACATGCCTCTTGGTCTCCTCATTTTGGCAGCCTTACTGGTTTTGTTTCTTTGTATTAGGTAGAGCTGCTACGTCTCTCGTGCTTGGTAGAGCGGCCTAATGTAATAGGTGTCTTGTAGTGGCACAGCCTCTCTGTTCACCTGAGCTGGGCATTCCAGGCACATACCCTTCTTCCCCTGCCTACCCCTATGGGGGCTGTGTACACCCTCCTGCTATAGTTGAATCTTATTGCTATTGGCAAGTCAATGGAAGGAATTTCCCCCAGGCCCACTGGCTGTGAGGACTGGCTGTGACCACTGATCTCCTACCACTATGGAGGATCAGCTGTGCAGGTACCTACCCTATGGAGCAGAACTTACTTCAGTGGGACTCTAGTGCCTTCTGAGTATACCCCTGAGTGTAAGCTTGTGGAGGTGTTGGGTAGTGCTTTGATGTGGTCTGCAGGTGCCAACCAAGGTCTGCTGACACCTGTGTTCAGCTTAGGGCATGAGCTATAAAGCAATCTTTAGCATTATTTTATAAAATATTCCATTTGGGGTTTTTTTCTGAATACATTAAAACTGGGAAAGGATTGTAGATTATGTCAATTGAAATTTTTCGCTGTTGTTATTTTTTTTAACCTGATTTTTAAAGCTAATTGAGTAATATTTTCCTGAAATTATATGACCTATAGAAAATTTCCAACAATTTTTTTCACTTTATTTGTAAGTACCACATTAAATATAAGATAAACAAGCCATGGGAATAGAGGGATCATATCTCAACATAATAAAGTCCATATATGAAATACCTACAGCCAACATCATACTCAATGGGCAAAAATTAAATGCATTTCCCTTAAGAACAGGAACAAGGCAAGGATGCCCACTTTTGCCACTCTTATTTAACATAGTACTGGAAGTCTTAGCCACAGCAATAAGACAGGAGGAAAAAATAAAAGGGATCTAAATGGGAAAGGAGGAAGTGAAACTGTCATTATTCGCAGATGACATGATACTATATGTAGCAAACCCCAAAGACTCCATCAGAAATTTACTACACTTAATAAATGAATTTGGCAAAGTAGCAGGATACAAAATTAACGTCAGGAAATCGACAACATTCTTATACACCAATGATGAACTCACCGAAAGAGAAAATAAAAAAAACAATCCCATTTACCATCACGGCAAAAAAATTAAGATACCTAGGAATAAACTTAACCAAAGAAATAAAGGACCTATTTGCAGAAAACTACAGGTCATTGAAAAAAGAAATAAAGGACGGTATAAAAAAGTGGAAGCACATACCTTGTTCATGGATTGGAAGAATTAACATTAAAATTAAGAATTAACATTAAAATATCCATACTACCCAAAGCAATCAATAGATTCAATGCAATCCCCATCAAAATTCCAATGACATACTTCACAGAACTAGAACAAAAGTTTATATGGAACCAAAAAAGACCCCCAAATAGCCACAGCAATCTTGAAAAAGAAGAACAAAGTTGGAGGGATCACATTACCAGATTTCAGGTTATACTACAAAGTCACTGTAATCAAAACAGACTGATATTGGGACAAGAACAGACATATAGACTAGTAGAACAAAACAGAGAACCCGGAAATGGACCCAAGGCAATATGCTCAATTAATATTTGACAAAGGTGGCGAGAGCTTACAGTGGAGTAAAGACAGCCTCTTTAATAAATGGTGTTGGGAAAATTGGACAGCTACATGCAAAAAAATTAAACCAGATCATCAACTTACACCATACACAAAAATAAACTCAAAATGAATAAAAGACTTAAATATGACTCATGAATCCATAAAAATCCTAGAAGAAAATCTAGGCAGCAAAATTTTGGACATCATACGTAGCAGACTTTTCACTGATACATCACCTAAGGCAACAGAAATGAAGGAGAAAATGAACACATGGGACTACCTCAAACTAAAAAGCTTCTGCACAGCAAAAGATACAGTCATCAAAATGGAAAGGCAACCCACTGTATGGGAGATCATCATTGCCAATGATATATCAGATAAGGGGTTAATTTCCAATATATATAGAGAGTGTTCATACAACTCAACAAAAGGAAGACAAAGAACCCAATTTAAAAATGGGCAGAGGAGCTGAATAGACACCTCTCCAAACAGGACATACAAATGGCTAACAGACATATGAAGAAATGCTCAACATCACTAATCATCAGAGAGATGCAAATTAAAATCACAATGAGGTATCACCTCACACCTGTCAGAATGGCTGCCATCAACAAATCATCAAACAATAAGTGCTGGCGAGGGTGTGGAGAAAAGGGGACTCTACTACACTGCTGGTGGGAATGCAGACTGGTGCAGCCACTATGGAAAACAATATGGTGTTACCTCAGAAAATTTAAAATTGAACTTCCATTTGACCTAGTGATCCCACTTCTAGGAATATACCCTAAGAAGCCTGAAACATCAATGAGAAAGAATATATGTACCCCCATGTTCATAGCAGCACTATTTATAATAGCTAAGATCTGGAAACAGCCCAAATGTCCATCAGTAGATGAATGGATAAAAAAGCTGTAGTACATATACACAATGGAGTACTATGCAGCTGTTAGAAAGATCTCTTATCCCTTGAAACAACATGGAGGGACCTGCAAAGTATTATCCTTAGCGAAACAAGCCAAGCAGAGAAAGACAAACATCACATGATCTCACTGATTTCTGGAATATAATGAACATAACAGTCTGAGGAATGGGGTAGTCCCAGAGACGTTGGAGTGGGGTACAGACTGACAATCCCCAGATGAGGGGGTGGAGGGGAGATATACCACAGAACTTATATGCATGTATGTATGAACAGTGGACATGGACAACAAAGGTGGGGACAGGGTGGGGATGGAGGGGGAGAGGGGAATCAGTGGGGAAAAAAGGAGAAACATATGTAACAAAAATAAATAAGTAAATTGCTTCCTTGGGGAAAAAAAAAAAAAGATACACAAGTCATATTTTTAAAACCAAAATATAATGTGTCTAGCTTTCTAAAGTAAGATCTTGTGGAAAATTCCTCATAGTATCATACAATGACCCAAGCTAAAAAGTTATCAGGCCTTCAATAATGAATATAAAAGAAGTGCCAAAGAGAAAGAAGTGGTAGAATAGTTAAAAAGATCGTATTGAAGTCCTAACAAAAAAGTATCTTTCATGTTCACCATATTATTTGACTTATCTAGAAATCATATAATTTTAGCCAACCAGTTCTTTTAGTCATTAAGTGTAATAATTTAAAAAGTGACCATAGCCTGGCCGGTGTGGCTCCGTGGTTGAGTGTTGACTCATGCACTAAGAGGTCACCAGTTCGATTCCCGGTCAGGGGACATGCCCAGGTTTTGGGCCAAATCCCCAGTGGGGGGCATGCAGGAGCTGGCCAGTTGATGTTCTCTCTCATCGATGTTTCTATCTCTCTCTCCCTCTCCCTTCCTCTCTCTTTAAAATCAATAAAGAAATTTTTTTTTTATCCTCACCCGAGGACATTTTTGCATTTATCTTTAGACAGAGCGAGAGGGAGAGAGGGAGGAAAAGAGAGAGAGAAACATCAATGTGAGAGAGATACATGGAGTGGTTGCCATCCACACAACCTCAACCGAGGCCGGGGACAAACTGCAACTGAGGTATTTGCCCTTAGCAGGAACCAAACCTTGGACTCTCCAGTTTGCGGCCCGATGCTCAAACTGACAAGGGCAAAAAAAATATTTTTTTTATAAATAAAAAATGGCCATAATCTACCCTAACCCAGTGATTCAATATAACATCTGAACTAACAATTACTTAATGTGTATAGTAATGGCATTCAGTAAAAAGTACAAAATATCACCTATTTACATTCCTGTCGAAAATCCCAAGTATCAGATTAATCTTGACTGTGAAACATTCTACAAGAAAATGGTCTGGAATCTTGAAAATTGCCATTGTCATTAAAGGACAAAATGGAGAGGGTAGGAGGAAAGATTTGAGAAGCAAATGTAACTTGATTGAAACTATCCAAATTTTTTTTTAATGGAAGAAAGAAACTTGCTTCAGAGAGCATTTTGAGACAGTTGAGGAATTTTAGATATAAATTATATATTAGATAATATTGTTTCACTTTTACATTTTGTGTTTATATAGAAAAATGTCTTTTTGATGGTAGGAAATACATACTGAAGGATTTTGGGGTCATGATGTTTTTCAGTGATTCAGGAGGAAAAGTCATGTATAGAACATGTTGCAGTTGATAAATATAGGGTTAAGAGTGTTAATTTCAATGTTCTGTCTCTTATTTTTCAAAATGAAAAGTTTAGGAATTACCTACAAGGGAAAAAATTTTATATGGTAATAATAATAAATAACTCAATACACTTTTTATAACTTCCATGAATTGTCCTTTTCAAAAATCTTGTTTATTGATATTGACAGAGTTATTTGCCTCTTGGTAATTTTATTTGTTTTGAGTTTTATTTTTTTACAATATTTTTAAAATTTTTTATTTTTCAATTACAGTTTACATTCAGTATTATTCTGCATTAATTTCAGATGTGCAGCAGAGTGGTTAGAAAATCATGTACTTTACTGAATGGTCGCCTGCTACTTCAAGTACCCACCTAGTCCCACTGCATATTGTTCTCAATAATATTGATTATAATCCCTTTGCTGTATCTCTTGGTAACTTTATTATTTTTTTTTTCCAAATCTTTATTGTTGGATGTAAAATGTATTACAGATGTTCCACATTTTTCCCCCATTGACTCCCTCCTCCCCCCTCCCGCCCCCCTCCCACCTTTTCCCACACTATCGTCTGTGTCCATTGGTTATGCATATAAGTTCTTTGATTTATTTCTTCCCACCCCCCAACCCCTTTCCCTTTGAGGTTTGTCAGTCTAGCAATGAATTTGTGCTTCTTAATCCCTTTACCTTTTTCACCCATTCCCCCAACCCCCCTCCCAACTGGCAACCAACAAAATGTTCTCTGTATCTATGAGAATGTTTCTGTTCTACCTGTTTATTTTGTTTGTAGATTCCATTGTCGTTAGATATGTATTCATTGCCATTTTGTTTGTTCATACATTTTATCTTTTTCTTCAAAAAGACCCTTCATCATTTCATATAATAACGGTTTGGTAGTGATGAACTCCTTTAACTTTTTCTTGTCTGGGAAAGTTTTTATATGTCCATCGATTCTAAATGACAGCTTTGCAGGATAGAGTAATTTTGGTTGTAGGTTCTTGGTTTTCATCACTCTGAATATTTCTTGCCACTCCCTTCTGGCCTGCAAAGTTTCTTTTGAGAAATCAGCTGACATCATAATGGGAACTCTCTTGTAGGTAACCAGCTGCCTTTCTCTTGCTGCTTTTAAGATTCTCTCTTTGTCTTGAACCTTTTGCATTTTGATGATGATGTGTCTTGGTGTGGGCCTCTTGGGGTTCATCTTGTTTGGGACTCTCTGTGCTTCCTGGACTTGTATGTCTGTTTCCTTCACCAAGTTAGTAAAGTTTTCTGCCATTATTGTTTCAAACAGGTTTTCGATTTCTTGTTCTCTCTCTTCTCCTCCTGGCACCCCCAAGATGCGAATGTTGGCACGCTTGAAGTTGTCCCAGAGGCTCCTTACACTATCCTCATTTTTTTGGATTCTTTTTTTCTTTTTGCTGTTCTGATTGGGCATTTTTTGCTTCCTTATATTCCAAATCGATGGTTTGCTCCTTGGATTTACATACTCTATTATTCAAGCGGTGTAAATTATTCTTTATTTCAGTTAATGCCTCCTTCAATTCTAACTGTGTATCCATGATTTCTAACTGGTCCTTTTTCATGCTCTTGAGACCCTCCCTAAGTTCATTGAGGTTCTCACTAAGTTCATTGAGCATCCTTATAAGCAGTATTATAAACTCAGTATCTGTTAGGTTGCTTATCTCCCTTTCGCTTAGTTCTTTTATTGGGGTTTTGTTCTGTTCTTTCATTTGGGACCTGTTTCTTTGTCTCCTCATTTGGCTGCCTCCCTGTGTTTGTTTCAGTGTATTACTTAATGAGAGGTATGGGGCTCGCTGAGACCAGATGCTGCTCGTTTGAAAGAATTTAGGAAAAACCTGAAGCAGGATCCAAGACAGGCCAATCCTATGGTTAAGCAAGTGGCAACAGCTTGGGTGGGCTTGAAAGTTGGGTGGGGCAGGGCGGGGCCTCAGGGAGTCAGCAGGGCGGGGCTACCAGTGTGAGCCAGGTTGCTGGAGTCCCAGATATGGAGACTGTCTACCGCCCCCGGGAGGGCTCACCAAAGGAACAAAGTCCTCTGACAGCACGTTTGTCCCCGAGAAAGCCCCCTCTCCAGCCCTCGTTCCAGTGCCAAACAGCTCAGTTCTTCCCTGTATGTTTCTGGCGCCCCTCGAGCTGCCTCCCCTCCAAGCTTAGAGGGAGAGAGTCCGATAAGTCCCTGTGTGGGCCCTTTAGGGAGCTGCCTGGGGCTCCAGCCGCTTCAGCTTCCCTGAGCCTCAGTTTCCACTGGTTTTTCCAGCCAGAAGTTATGGGGACTTCTCTTCCTGGCACTGGAACCCTGAGCGGGGCACCTGGTGTGGGACGGGGACCCCTCAGTCCTCAGGAAGGTCCTTCCCAGCCTCGGGAGCCTCCTGATTTTTATTCGCCACACTTGGGTGTGGGACCAGACCGTTGCGATGCCACCGCTCCTCACGCCGCCGCCCCTCCTACCAGTCTGGATGTGGCTGCTGATTTAATTCTGTAGTTGTAGGACTTCCATTCAGCTTGATTTCAGGCGGTTTTGAATGATGGTTGTTCTGTAGTTTAGTTGTAACTTTGATGTGGTTGTGGGAGGACGCAATACCGCGTTTACCTACGCCGCCATCTTGACCTTTTTTAACCTTCAGATACTGGAAATGGAGGAATCTACAAAATGTTTTTTATTTTATTTCTGAATGTTAATGAAAATTGGCCTTTTAAAACATTAAAAACATTTGAATGCTGTAACTGGGATTCAGTGTTTAACTTTGTTCAGTAGCTAAGTATTAAACATTTAAGAACTGTGGTAAAGTAGCTAATCTTATAGGCTCGCTAAGATTGTCCAGATATATACCTGATTCCACCACTACCAACTGTGTGATCTTGGATGAATTATTTGACATATCTGTGCTTCAGTCTTTTTAAATATCAAATGGGGTAATAATGGTACCTGTCTCTTAGGGTTTTAGTAATGATTACATGCGTTAATGTATTTGGAGCACTTAGGAAAGCTTGGCACATACAATGTTCTTAGAAGTATAGTTGCTGCTGCAGTTGCTGCTGCTGCTGTTATTGCTACCAGGATCTTTGCTAAGAAAGATTTAGATTGTAAGACTGGACTGCCATTAAGGAGTTCACAATGTATTAGTTTGACTCACAGACAAGTAAATTAACACCTTTTATATTAAAAAAATGTTCATATAGAACACTTTGCTTGTATGTGTAGTCCTCTTTTTAATCAGATATTGAGTTCTACAATATGAAAGGTAGATTTCAGCTCATGAGACACAAGAATATAATTAGCAGAGAGTTTACATGATGTGTCTAAATAATACTACTTAGAGAAATTCAGCAAATTTGGATCAATAAAGGAAGGTCATGAATTTTGGGTAGAGATTAGTGAAGTGAAGAAAGAAAACTTATTTCCAGATGGGATAATGACTTGAGGAAGGATGCAGATACATGTAGTATATTAGTTGGACCAGACCATGAACATGTGTGTGCTTGTTGTGTATGTGTGTACACAAAGGGAAAAAAATCTTTGTAATGTTTAGATTTTAATTAAATTCCGATTTTGAGAATTTATTTTCCCTCTGCATTCTGTTTTTCATAGCATTCTATTTCCTAAGGCATACTTTCAAACAGGGATACATATAGTCCTAAAAATGTGCTGTTATTATGCCACACTCAGAGCAGAATGGGATTTTTAAATTATTATTCTCCAATTGGACTATATAGTACAATGGCTCAACCTAAGTTCTGTACATAACTACTAAATGCTATCTCACAGAAGTCAAACAAATTTTCATTTATCCAGTTAAAATGGAATGCACAGATTTACTTTAGACCGAAAACACATTTTATATCTAATTTATTGAAACCACAAAATGTTAGAGAGAAAAAAGTATAATGGAGTTTGAAATGATCTTTTAAGAGATTCTTTAAAGTCATGTAAAATGATTTGACTTTTTATTAGTTTGAATCACAAATAACCCATATCAATTTTGTCTTAGTATAATAATATTTAAGCCTGTACTTTTAAAAGTGTTACAGCATTTCATCAATATTTCTGAAAATGAATCATGGTGCCAATGACAACCTATATACTTGATAATTCTTTATTCCGACTTTTATTTTTGTTACAGATGTGTCTCCTTTTTTTTACCCCACTGACACTCTCTTCCCCATCCCACCCCCACCCCCCGTCCCCAGCTTTCATATCCATGTCCATTGGTTATGCATACATGCATATAAGTTCTGTGGTTTATCTCTTCCCACCTCCCATCACCCCCTCTTCTGAGGGTTGACAGTCTGTACCCTACTTCCACGTCTCTGGGTCTACCCTACTCCTCAGACTGTTATGTTCATTATATTCCACAAGTAAGTGAGATCATGTGGTATTTGTCTTTTTCTACTTGGCTTGTTTCGCTTAGGATAATACTCTCCAGACCCCTCCATGTCATCTCAAAAGATAAGAGATCTTTCTTTCTTACAGCTGCATAGTATTCCACTGTGTAGATGTACCACAGCTTTTTTAATCCATTCATCTGTTGATGGACATTTGGGCTGTTTCCAGATTTTAGCTATTGTAAATAGTGCAGCTTTGAACATGGGGGTACATACATTCTTTCTGATTGGTGTTTCAGGCTTCTTAGGGTATATTCCTAAAAGTGAGATGACTGGGTCAAATGGCAACTCAATGTTTAATTTTTTGAGGTCACACCATAGTGTTTTCCATAGTGGCTGCACCACTCTGCATTCCCACCAGCAGCGTACTAGAGTCCCCTTTCTCCACATTCTCGCCAACACTTGTTTGATTATTTGTTGATGGCAGCCATTCTGACAGGTGTGAGGTGATACCTCATTGTGGTTTTAATTTGCATCTCTCTGATGATTAGTGATGTTGAGTATCATATGTCTCTTGGCCACTTGTATGTCCTGTTTGGAGAGGTGTCTATTCAGCTCCTCTGCCCGTTTTTTAATTGGGTTCTTTTTTTCCTTTTGTTGAGTTGTATGAGTACTCTGTATATTTTGGAAATTAACCCCTTATCTGATGTATCATTGGCAATGATGCTCTCCCATACAGTGTGTTGCCTTTCCATTTTGATGGTTGTTTCTTTTGCTGTGCAGAAGTGTTTTAATTCGATGTGGTCCCATGTGTTCATTTTTTCCCTTGTTTCTGTAGCCTTAGGTGATGTATCAGTGAAAATTCTGTTGCATATGATGTTCAAAATTTTTCTGCCTACATTTTCTTCTAGGATTTTTATGGATCCATGAGTCATATTTAAGTCTTTTATTCATTTTGAGTTTATTTTTATGTATGGTGTAATTTGATGGTCTGGTTTTATATTTTTTTTGCATGTAGCTGTCCAATTTTCCCAGCACCATTTATTAAAGAGGCTGTCTTTACTTCACTGTGTGCTCTTGCCTCCTTTGTCTAATATTAATTGAGCATAATGTCTTGGGTCCATTTCTGGGTTCTCTGTTCTGTTCCACTGGTCTATATGCCTGTTCTTGTGCCAGTACCACCCCGTTTTGATTACAGTCCATTTGTAGTATAACCTGATATCAGGTATTGTGATCCCACCTACTCTGTCCTTGTTTTTCAAGATTGCTGTGGCTATTTGGGGTGTTTTTTGGATCCATATGAACTTTTGAAGTATTTGTTCTAGTTCTGTGAAATATGTTGTTATTATTTTGATGGGGATTGCATTGAATCTATAGATTGCTTTGGGTAATATGGATATTTTAATGATGTTAATTCTTCCAACCCATGAACAAGGTATGTGGTTCCGCTTTTTTATATCTTCCTCTATTTTTTTTTTTATCAATATCCTGTAGTTTTCTGCAAATAGGTCCTTTACTTCTTTGGTTAAGTTTATTCCTAGGTATCTTAATTTTTTTGCCGTGATGGTAAATGGGATTATCTTTTCCGTTTCTCTTTCTGTGAGTTCATCATTCGTGTATAAGAATGTTGTCGATTTCCTGACGTTAATTTTGTATCCTGCTACTTTGCCAAATTCATTTATTAAGTCTAGTAGATTTTTGATGGAGTCTTTAGGGTTTTTTATGTATAATATCATGTCATCTGCAAATAATGACAGTTTCACTTCCTCCTTTCCAATTTGGATCCCTTTTATTTTTTTCTTCATGTCTGATTGCTGTGGCTAAGACTTCCAGTACTATGACAAATAAGAGTGGCGAAAGTGAGCATTTCTGTCTTGTTCCTGTTCTTAAGGAAAATGTTTGTAGTTTCTGCCCATTAAGTATGATGTTGGCTGTAGTTCTTTCATATATGGTCTTTATTATGTCGAGATATGATCCCTCTATTCCCACATTGCTGAGCGTTTTTATCAGAAATGGATGCTGGATTTTGTCAAATGCTTTTTCAGCATCTATTGATATGTTAATGTGGTCTTTATTTTTCATTTTATTCATGTGGTATATCACATTTATTGATTTGTGAATATTGTACCAGCCTTGCATCCCTGGGATGAATCCCACTTGGTCATGGTGAATAATTTTTTGATGTATTGTTGGATCCAATTTGCTAGTATTTTGTTCAGGATTTTGGCACCTGTGTTCATCAGGGATATGGGCCTGTAGTTTTCTTTTTTTGTAGTGTCTTTTTCTGGTTTTCAATTAGAATTAGGCTGGCCTCATAAAACGAGTTTGGAAGTCTTCCTTCTTCTAGAATTTTTTGAAATACTTTGAAGAGAATGGGTGTTAGTTTTTTTTTTGACTGTTCGATGAAGCTCCCCCATGAAGCCATCCGGGCCTGGGCTTTAATTTGTTGGGAGAGTCTTGATTACCTCTTCAATTTCTTTATTTGTTATTGGTCTGTTTAAGTTTTCTATCTCTTCCCAGTTCAGTTTTGGGAGATTGTGTGTTTCTAGAAATTTGTCCATTTCACTTAGATTGTCCAATTTGTTGGCGTATGATTGTTCATACTATTTCTTAATGATCCTTTGTATTTCTGTGGTGTCAGTTGTTACTTCTCCTCTTTCATTTGTGATTTTGTTTATTTGGCTCCTCTCTCTTTGTTTGCCGGTGAGTCTCTCTAAGAGACTTGGTGGATCCATCAATCTTATTTAGCTTTACAAAGAACCAGCTTTTTGTTTCATTAATCTTTCGAATTTTTTTTTTAGTCTCTATGTCATTTATTTCTGCTCTGATCTTTACTATTTCTTTCTTTCTACTTGCTCTGGGTTTTTGTTTTTGTTTATTTTCTAGGTTTTTCAAGTTGTGAGATTAGATAGTCAATTGGAAATTTTTCTTATTTGTTGAGGTAGGCCTGTAGTGCTATGAACTTCCCTCTCAGGACTGCTTCTGCTGCATCCTATAGATTTTGTCGTGGTGTGTGTTTTTTTCACTGGTTTGCAGGAAGTTTTTAATTTCTTCCTTGATCTCCTAGATATCCCATTCATTGATTAATAACAGCTATGTAGCCTCTATATGTTTAAATGTTTTTGCGTTGTTTTGTTGTAATTGATTTCTAGTTTCATGCCATTGTGATCTGAGAAGATGCTTGATCTGATTTCAATCTTACACCTTTTTAAATATTATTTTCTACATCCTCCATTGTTTAACCTGTTACTATCTGGTTTATCTGTTTTGGTTGGTATTCTTTTTTTTTTTTTTTTTTTTTTATCCTCACCCGAGGACATTTTTCCATTTTTTGTTCAGGTAGAGTGGGAGGGAGAGCGAGGAACAGAGAGAGAGAGAGAGAAACATCGATGTGAAAGGAACACATCGAGTGGCTGCCACCCGCACGACCGACCAGGGCCAGGGACAAACTGCAACCGAGGTACGCGCCCTTAGCGGGAACCGAACCCGGGTCTCTCCGGACTGCAGGCCGACGCTCTAACCGCTGAGCCAAACCGGCCAGGGCTGGTTGGTATTCTTTAACTCTCATCTGTTATCTATCTATATAACAATCCTCGAGTTCATTCGATTTCCTTTTTTCTCTCTCTCTCTTTTCTTTTTTCCTTTTTTAGTTACATTATTTTTGTTTTCTACCAACAATTAAAATTTGTACATTTCTTATTCTTATGTTTATTTTAATTAGAGATATACATGTATATATATTTTAATGTTTACTATCATCTTAAAACTCCTCCCCTAATAGATTCCTCAAAAACACTGATGTGTACAGAATGTTCTTAATTCTTTGTGTTGAAAACTGCTTTTTTGTAATCTTGATATTTAAAGGACAACTTGGCTGGATGTAAAAATCTTTAATTGACTCTTTTCTTCATTTAGTTTTTTAAAATTTGCTTTGCTCCTCCATTGCTGCATTGCTTTGTATGTTGTTTTTGAAAAGTCTGATACCAGTCTAATTATTTTACCTTTATAAGTTATTTGATTGTTGTACCTGGAGGTATGGAGGATTTTATCTTTATTCTTGAAATCTAACAGCTTTACTCTGACATATTTCTAGCTTGCTCATTGTAGGTTAATTTTCCCAGGTAACTAGCAGGCCTTTTCAATGTCTAGATTCAGTTCTTTGTTATTTTTTAAAAGCTTTCTGGGGTTAAAGTTTTAAATATTATTTGTTTCCTTTTGTTATTTTTCTAGGAACGCAAAAAATGTTAATGTTATTCCTACTTTCCCTATTTTCTGTTTCTATTATTTTTCCCTGACTACTTCCTTATTACTTTATTTTCTTTCATGTTTAGTTTCCCTCCTTTCTTTAGTGTCTCGTATTACGTTTTCATTTGAGTTTATTTTTCCTTAGGGACCCTGTAATTTATCTCAATGAGGTAATTTTATTTTTTTCTTCATTTTTTTTCCCTAAGTTCAATCAGGTCTCTTTTTATTGTTTTGTGGGTTTTGTTTTTTTTTTTTTGAATTTCAGATTTGTGGTAGGTTGTCATTATCTTCATATACTTGCTTGAGTATATTCTATTTGTGGTGCTGTCTTATTTTTATTTTGCTTCATGGTTGGTTTTCCTCAATTGATTTGTTGATTTTCATTTCTGATATTCTCTAGCTTCTGATAACCTTTCTCTTGTTCAGGGTGTGTATGTGTGTGTGTGTGTGTGTGTGTCTGTGTGTGTGTGTTGGTGCTTTAAATGATTCCTACTGTAACAGTTCTCCTTCCATTAGTGTATCAAAGTGCAGCTATTTTAGTGGATATTTTTTTGGTGGGGGAATAGGGATTGTAAATTCTCCAACTTTGTGCTCTCTTTCAAAACTCTAAAATTTTCCCCTTTCGATTGTTTTTCTCTTCGTGATTTAATTGCCAAAAGGACTTCTTTATTTTATATTATTTAATTTTATTTTATTTACTTTTCTTCTCCCTCCGGAACTCTGCATTTCAAAAAAGTGTCACTTCAAATCTATGCATATTTAAGTTCCTCTTCTCATCTACCTGCATACCTATTTAATATTTTCATATTTAGGATAGGTGTCATCTGTCTGACAGTGGTTTTAGAGTACCCTTAGACCAGTTACCAGCTTCCTTCTCTTTCCTCAACAGTTTTACTCAAACTATCTTTGGTACATGATGGAGTGGACGTGGGGCATGAATATAAGAGATCTTGCAATAGAATTTGGTGCTTTTTCTCTTGTTATTTGTAGTTATTTTGAAAGTTAGGCATTCTTTTTAATCTTCAAATTATGCTAAGGGCAGGTTATTTTGTAGGTTTGTTTTTCCATCCTTGTTTTGTATTGTTCTGGAGGAAGACAGGACTTAGGAGGCAACCATTGCTTCAGCAATCTGGAATTCTTCAAATTAATTTGTTTTAACTTTATACACCATCCCTTCTTCAACCTCTTTCTCCACTCTAACTAGAATTCTTCATTAAACATTTCTTTGTTCCTTGTTTTATGCCAGGCATTATTCTAGGGATACGATAATGAACAAAACATGTTCTTGCCCTCATAGATATTACATTCCAGTAGTAGAGTGAAAGAATGAAATAAATAAGTGAATGAAAAATACAGTGTTAGGTAGTGATGAATGCCATGCTTAAAAATAAGTAAGTAGTAAAATGGCGGCACAGTGACTGGAAGCTACACAGACCGTCTCCCAGGACCACACTGGAATTACAACTAAAACATAGACAAATCGATGGGAAAAAGCAACAGAAAAGCAGCTTGTGAGGATCATATAACCAGGCACACTGACTCGATCCTGGTAGGATTGCGAAGGCGCGAGATGGGGGCTAGGAGCCCACGGTCAGCACCTCAGCAGCTGTGAGCAGGGCCCTCGGATTACACTCCCAGGCGGCTCCACAGTATAGAGCCAGGACAGAGGCTAAAATAGCCACAGCCACTAAACTTGGGCTCTGGCAGAGAGAGGGCAGACTGGACTGGAACTGTGTGGGGACACTCAGGATTTGGAGAGTACTCAGAGCTTTTGCTGAGTTGCTGCCATGCAGGATGGTGGCCCTATTGCTCCTTCCCAGGGCTCTGGGGAGAGGCAGCAGCCCCTCCCTCAGAGATTCAACCCCACCCTGTGGGCCATTAAAATGCAAATTGAGGCTTGCTTACAACCAGCATCTGCCCCACCCTCAGGAAATCCCCTTATGCTGAGCACCTGAGGGAGTTTTTCAATCAACTGACAACCTAAAACTCATCAAGTAACCTGGATTGCTAGCCTTCAGGAAAAAAGCTAGAGGATAACAGTACCATTCCTGGGCTAGCAACTCAAACCAGGAAAGTAAGATTTGACGGTGGTGTTTAACGTGGGTCCTCCCTCACTCATCTCAACCCAGGAGAGGGAGCCACAAACAGCAGAACACCAACACGCACAGGGAAAACTTGGCAGGCTCCAAAGCCCTCTGTGATAGCCAGATTGTGAAACACAGAAACAAAAGCCAAATGAAAGAACAAGAGACCTCCACTGAAGAATGATATCAATGTGGAGCAGTTAGGCATGTTAACAGAGCTAGATCAGAGTCATGATCTTGAGGAAGCTCAACAGCATGAGTAAGGACATAGAGATACTGAAAATAAACGAATTGTAAATTAAAAACCAAGAAGAGATCAAGAGGGACATATCAGAAATAAAAAACACATTGGAAGGTCTAAAGAGCAGAGTAGAGGAAGCTTAGGACCGGATCAGCGAATTAGAAGACAGGGTAGAAAATAATCAACCAATCAGAAAAACAAAAGGAAAATAACAATAAAAAAAAAACAGGAGGACAGCTTAAGAGAACTGTGGGACAACTGGAAACATAATAATATTTGCATCATAGGAGTCCCTGAAGAAGAAGAAAATGAGCAAGGATTAGAAAATATATTCAAAGAAATAGTGATAGAAAACTTCCCTAATTTGGTGAAGGAAGAAGGCATTCAAGTTCAAGAAGCACAGAGAGCCCCAAGTAAGGAGAACCCAAACAGGCTCACACCAGGACACATAGTAATTAAAATGCCAAAAATTAAAGGCAAAAAGAGAATCCTAAAAGCAGCAAGAGATAAGCAACAGGTTACCTACAAAGGAAACCCCATAAGGCTCTCAGCTGACTTCTCACAAGAAACACTACAGGCCAGAAGAGAATGGCATGAAGTAATCAAGGTCATGAAAAACAAGGATCTGAATCCAAGACTACTCTAGCCAGCAAGGCTATCATTCAAAATAGAAGGTCAAATAAAGAGCTTCCCAGACCAAAAAAAGGCTAAGGGAATACATTAACATCAAGCAGGCACTACAAGAAATGTTAAAAGGGCTGCTGTAATTAGTAGAAGAAATAGGAAGAAAAATATAACCAAACTAAACAAAAATGGCAATAAAAAAATACATATCGATAATTACCTTAAATGTAAATGGCCTGAATGCTCCAATAAAAAGACACAGAGTAGCTGATTGGATAAGAAAGCATGACTCATCTATATGTTGTTTACAAGAGACCCACCTCACAACAAAAGACTCACATAGGTTGAAAGTAAAGGGATGGAAAAAAATCTTCCAAGCAAATGAAAAGGAAAAAAAAGCTGGGGTAGCAATACTCATATCTGATAAAACAGACTTCAAAATAAAGGCCATAACTAGAGACAAAGAAGGCTACTACATAATATTGAAAGTATCTATCCAACAGGAAGATATAACCTTGATAAACATAGATGCACCAAATATAGGAGCACCAAAATATATTACAAATCTTCTGGAGGACTTCAAAGGAGAAATCAACAGGAATACAATCATAGCAGGGGACTTCAACACCCCGTTAACACCACTGGATAGATCCTCTGGACAAAAAATTAGCAAGGAAACAGAGACTCTAAATGAAGCACTAGACCAAATGGATTTAATAGATATCTACAGAGAATTACACCCCAAAACGACAGAATTCACATTCTTCTCAAGTGCACATGAGACATTCTCAAAGATAGACCAAATGATAGGACATAAACTTAATCTCTACAAGTTCAAGAAGATTGAAATCATATCAAGCATCTTCTCAGACCACAATGGCATGAAACTAGAAATCAATTGCAACAAAAACATGCAAAGACATTTGAACACATGGAGGCTAAATAGCATGTTATTAAACAATGGATGGATTACTGAGGAGATCAAGGAAGAAATTAAAAACTTACTGGAAAACAATGAAAATGAACATACTACACAAAATCTATGGGATGCAGCAAAAACAGTTCTGAGAGGGAAGTTCATAGCACTACAGGCCTACCACAAGAAACAAGAAAAATTTTTAATTGACTGTCTAACCTCACAATTTAAAGAATTAGAAATCAAACAAAAAGAAAACCCCAGAGCAAGTAGAAGGAAGGAAATAGTAAAGATTAGAGCAGAAATAAATGACAAAAAAACAACAACAATTCAAATGATCAATGAAACAAAGAGCTGGTTTTTCGAAAAGATAAACAAGACTGAAGGACCCTTAGCTAGACTCACCAAGAAAGAAAGAGAGAGAACTCAAATGCACAAAATCAGAAATGAAAGAGGAGAAGTCACAACTGACACCACAGAAATACAATAGATTGTTAACAGCTACTGTGAACAACTATATGGCAACAAATTCGACAATCTAAGTGAAATGGACAAATTTCTAGAAACACACAGTCTTCCAAAACTGGACTGGAAAGAGATAGAAAACTTGAGCATACTGATAACAACTAAGGAAATTGAAGAGGTAATCAAGACTCTCCCAGCAAACAAAAGCCCAGGCCCAGATGGCTTCACGGGGGAATTTTACCGAACATTCAAAAAAGAACTAACACCCATTCTCCTCAAACTATTTCAGAAAATTCAAGAAGAAGGAAGACTTCCTAACTCGTTTTATGAGGCCAGCATAATTCTAATTCCAAAACCAGAAAAAGATACTACAAAGAAAGAAGACTACAGACCAATATCCCTGATGAATATATATGCCAAAATCCTGCACAAAATACTAGCAACTTGGATCCAGCAATACATCACAAAAATTATTAATCATGTCAAAGTGGGATTCATCCCAGGAATGCGAGGCTGGTACAATATTCGCAAATCAATAAATGTGATACGCCACATGTACAAAATGAAGAATAAAACCCACATGATCATATCAATAGACGCCGAAAAAGCATTCGACAAAATTCAGCATCCATTTCTGATAAAAATGCTCAGCAACGTGGGAATAGAGGGATCATATCTCGACATAATAAAGGTCATATATGAAAGACCTACAGCCAACATCATACTTAATGGGCAGAAACTAAAAACATTTTCTTTAAGAACAGGAACAAGACAGGGATGTCCACTTTTGCCACTCTCATTTAACATTGTACTGGAAGTCTTAGCCACAGCAATCAGACATGAAGAAAAAATAAAAGAAATCCAAATTGTAAAGGAGGAAGTGAAACTGTCATTATTTGCAAATGACATGATATTATACATAGAAAACCCTAAAGACTCCATCAAAAATCTACTAGACTTAATAAATGAATTTGGCAAAGTAGCAGGATACAAAATTAACGTCAGGAAATCGACGGCATTTTTATACACCAATGATGAACTCACAGAAAGAGAAACTGAAAAGACAATCCCATTTACCATCACGACAAAAAAATTAAGACACCTAGAAATAAACTTAACCAAAGAAGTAAACTATTTGCAGAAAACTACAGGACGTTGAAAAAAGAAATAGAGGAAGATATAAAAAAGCGGAACCACATACCTTGTTCATGGGTTGGAAGAATTAATATCATTAAAATATCCATATTACCCAAAGCAATCTATAGATTCAATGCAATCCCCATCAAAATAATAACAACATATTTCACAGAACTAGAACAAATACTTCAAAAGTTCATATGGATCCAAAAAACACCCCAAATAGCCACAGCAATCTTGAAAAACAAGGACAGAGTAGGTGGGATCACAATACCTGATATCAGGTTATACTACAAACGGACTGTAATCAAAACAGCGTGGTACTGGCACAAGAACAGGCATATACACCAGTGGAACAGAATAGAGAACCCAGAAATGCACCCGAGGCAGTATACTCAATTAATATTTGAAAAAGGTGGCAAGAGCATACAGTGAAGTAAAGACAGCCTCTTTAATAAATGGGTTGGGAGAATTGGACAGCTACATGCTAAAAAATGAAACTAGACCATCAACTTATACCATACACAAAAATAAACTCAAAATGGATAAAAGACTTAAATGTGACCCATGAATCCATAAAAATTCTAGAAGAAAATGTAGGCAGCAAAATTTTGGACATCATACCCAGCAGAATTTTCACTGATACATCACCTAAGGCAACAGAAACAAAGGAAAAAATGAACACATGGGACCACATCGAATTAAAATGCTTCTGCACAGCAAAAGAAACAACCATCAAAATGGGAAGGCAGCCCACTGTTTGGGAGAGCATCATTGCCAATGATGCATCAGATAAGGAGTTAATTTCCAAAATATATAGAGTACTTTTACAACTCAACAAAAGGAAGAAAAAGAACTCAATTAAAAAATGGGCAGAGGAGTTCAATAGACATCTCTCCAAACAGGACATACAAATGGCTAAGAGACATATGAAGCAATGCTCAACATTACTAATCATCAGAGAGATGCAAATTAAAACAACAATGAGGTATCACCTCACACCTGTCAGAATGGCTGCCATCAACAAATCATCAAACAAGTGTTGGCCAGGGTGTGGAGCAAAGGGGACTCTAGTGCACTGCTGGTGGGAAAGCAGAGTGGTGCAGCCTCTATGGTGTTACCTCCAAAAATTTAACATTGAACTGCCATTTGGCCCAGTGATCCCTCTTCTGGAAATATACCCTAAGAAGCCTGAAACACCAATCAGAAAGAATGTATGTATCCCCATGTTCATAGCAGCACTATTTACAATAGCTAAGATCTGGAGCAGCCCAAGTGTCCATCAGTAGACGAATGGATAAAAAAGCAGTGGTACATATACACAGTGGAGTACTATGCATCTGTAAGAAAGAAAGATCCCTTATCCTTTGAGACGTCGTGAAGGAACCTGGAAAGTATCATCCTAAGCGAAACAAGCCAAGTAGAAAAAGACAAATACCACATGATCTCACTTACTTGTGGAATATAATGAACATAACAGTCTGAGGAATAGGGTAGACCCAGAGACGTGGAAGTAGGGTACAGACTGACAAACCTCAGAAGAGGGGGTGGTAGGGGGTGGGAAGAGAGAAACCACAGAATTTATATGCATGTATGCATAACCAATGGACATGGACAACAAAGCCAGGGACGGGGCTGGGGTGATTCTTGAATTAACTCTGAAAATGTTTGTTTTTGATAGCCAAAGCAAAAAGTAAGACATCCAGTTACCTGGGTTTCATTCGTGAAGAGATCAAAACATCACTTCCGTATGAGAAACATTTGGTTCTAAAATATACTTCTCATATGGTGTTTAAAATATTGAACCTGATAAGAAGACTATGCTGTCCTCAACAACTTCTAAAGAGCAAGTTCAGTCTATTTAGTGTCTTTGTTCCCCCAAATTTAGCCTGTTCTGAGTTATATTCTAACTGATCTTTTTTTAAGTTGTCTCATTAATTGGGGAACATTGCAAGGGTATGTATAAACAAATAAGCAGACATATGAGTCATTGGACTAGAATTCTAGTGCTTCCTAAAATCATTAGTTGTATGACCTTGGGCAAGTAGAGCAACCTCTCTGGGCTTTAACTTTCTCATCTGTAAAATGTGTTAATAGATCAAATAGTTTTAACTGCAGTATCCCGTTATCACGAAATAATTTGGAAACCTAATATATAAACCAATAATAGCATAATGGCTGTGTTCAAGCCAATGACATAGTTGCAGTGAAACTAATTCTTATTTTTTATCTAGAAAATATTGTAACTACCTCTTGAAGCAACGAAACACAACCTTTTTTTCCTCCACCACAGGAGAGTTTTAGATTTTGAGTTCCTCTATGTTGAATAAAAGTGTTAAGGATAATGAATGGATATTTCATTATTCTACATCAGTGGTTTTCATACTTTAACATGCATCAAAATCACCTGGAAGTCTTGTGAAAACACAGATTGCTATGTCCCCCCCACAGTTTCTGATTCCATAATTCTGGAGTAGAACCAAAATTTTTCATTTTTAGCAAGTTCCCAGTAATACTGTGGCCGCTGATTCAGGAATTATACTTTAGGAACTGCAGTCCAATATCAGTGTCAAAAATGCATTAGTCACTTTCCTTATTTTAAAATTGTATCAACTGTAACTTCATATCTAAAAGGCAATTAATGTCTAAGTAATATATGATATCTGAAAAATATAATTAATATACAAAGCTTCTGACATCATGAAGGTTTCATATCTATTGTCAAGGGGTATCTGTACCTTTTTAACTTGCTTGTGCTTCTGTTGTGAGCGGATAGATGCTAATCCGGCTGCAATCAGGGTTGGCTTCAGCAATAAAGGAATTACTTAAGTGTACAAGCAACCCTTTCCTTTTGATGTGCTGGCAGCACCTAAGAAGAAAATGTCAAGGTCAATATAACTGCATTTACTGACAGTTTACCTGTTTTCTGTGGCACAGAAAATGGTTTGAAATTTGGATTTTTATCAAAATCTAAAACATTGACCACTTAGAATGATAAAACAATAGCTTTCAGCTTAGTCATTTTCTATTTATAAAGTGGTGCTTTCATTAAAATAAACATTGCAAACTTCAGAAAGCCGTAACAATTACTCAGAAAAATAGTTGCATTTTTGCCATTCTTGAACTCAGATTTGAAACAACTGTGTCCAGTAGTAGTGGTGAAAAATCATCTTTTTTTTTTTTTCATTCCGTTAATTAAGTACTTATGATCACTTCGAGTAAATGTGGCCAAAAGAACAACCATCACCATGTAGGTTCTTTTTTTTTTTTTTTTTATCCTCACCCGAGGACATTTTTCCATTTTTTGTTCAGATAGAGTGGGAGGGGGAGAGAGGAAGAGAGAGAGAGAGAGAGAGAGAGACATCGATGTGAAAGGGACACATCGAGTGGCTGCCACCCGCACAAACAACCCATCCAGGGCCGGGGACAAACTGCAACCGAGGTACATGCCCTTACCGGGAACCGAACCCGGGTCTCTCCGGACCGCAGGCCAACGCTCTAACTGCTGAGCCAAACCGGCCAGAGCCCCATGTAAGTTCTTAAAGATAGCCTGTGTTCTCTACTACTTCTGTTTCAGAACCTTCATAAAATTTTTTATGTTAGGTAGAATTTTGTATTTTTAAGGTTTTTACTAAAACCTCAGTGAATTAGTTATATGCATCAGAAGGTATAGTTAGTTGCATTTCTGGCTCACTAAGATTTATCAATTTCTGGATAAAAGGGACTACCTCCTCAATATTTCTTCAAATCTATTTCAAAGTACACTCTTGACAAATACATGTTTATGTTATTTATTGTTGTTTATAAATATTATGCAAAAAAATCAAGGTGTGGAAACAAGCCAGATGTCCATAATCAGGTAGATGTATGAACGCATTGTGATATATCCATGCAATGGAATATTATTTGGCCATAAAAAAATAAATAAATATACCACATACCACAATGTGAATGAACTTCAAAAATGTTATGCTAAGTGAAAGAAGCCACACATAAAAGATTGTATAATGTATGGTTCCAGTTATGTGAAATATGCAGAATAGGTAAATCTATAGAAATAGAAAAGAGATTGATGGTTCCTAGGGGCTAGGAGCGATGTAGAGTAACTTTTTAATGGGTATGTGGTATCTTTTTGGGGTGGTGAAAATGTTTTGAAAGATAGAGGTATGATGGTTGCACAATATTGTGAATGTATTAAATGGCATTTAATTGTTCGCTTTAAAATAGTTAATTCTATGTTACAGGAATTTCACTTTAATTTTTTTTTAAATAAGTTAATTTAAAACCTAACTGGATTCTAGAATTTTTTGAGATGAAAGAGCCTCTCAAGGTCATCCACCCAATCTCCTGTCTGTTTTTTATAAATGAAGAAACTGAGGCTCATCATGATTAAATATATCACTTAAATGTTTCAAAGTAGTTTGTCTAAAACCTAGATCAGAATTTGAATATCTGAATTTCTAGTCTAGTCATCTTTTTTGTTGTTGTTAATCCTACCCAAGGATATTTTTCCACTGAATTTTTTTTTCTTTTTAGAGAGAGTGGAAGAGAAGAGAGAGAGAGAAACATTGATGTGAGAAAGACATATCAATTGGTTGCCTCCCGCATGACTCTGGGGCCAGGGATCAAACCTATAATCCAGGTATGTGCCCTTGACCCGAATCGAACCCAAGACCTTTTGGTCCGAGGACCAGCACTCTAACCGCTGAGTCACACTGGCCAGGGGTAGTACAGTTATCTTTTTAACTATCACATGCTACTTTAGTTGTTGCTACTTTTAATATTTTAGGGAGACTTACTACAGCAATTAAAAATTGTCTTCACCCTGGCCGGTTTCACTCAGCGGTTAGAGCATCGGCCTGTGGACCGGGTTCAGTTCCCGCTAAGGGCATGTACCTCGGTTGCAGTTTGTCCCCGGCCCTGGTTGGGGTCAGGTGGGTAGCAGCCACTCGATGTGTCTCTCTCTCTTTCTCCCTCTCTCCCTCCTCCCAGTCTATCTGAGGATAAATGCAAAAATGTCCTTGGGTGAGGATAAGAAAAAATTGTCTTCAAGAAAATTGCTTAGCACATTTGACCACTTGACAATTTTTTGTTTCTTCCAACAGACAAGAACACTCAGGATATAAAAGTTATATAAATGCTTCTGTCCTGCTCATGGAAGCTAGATAATCTGTTTAAACAGTTATCTTCAGAGGCATCTAGGGAGAAGCACTGAGTGGGGATTGGGGGGTGGAGATGGGAGAGCAGCAACAACTAAAAAAAGATAATATAGTACCCTGTGGAAATAAGGTGTTACACTAAATGTAAGGGGCTTCTGTTGGTTTAGTGCTAGTTGCAGAAAATAGTCAGATGTTGTCAATTCAAAAGAAGACATTAGAAGATGTAATTACATAGTTTCCTTCTCTCTAAATCCTCTTTAACTTTCTATTTCTTCACGTTCTTTATTATTAAGAGGAAGCTAACTTTCAGTACCACCCTACATTGGATTTCCTCTTAATATCCTCTTCAACATTCTTTTTGTCTGCGTGGTTGTTTTCATTTTCACTTAATAGTATGTACCTCCTTCTGTACCTTTAATTGAGAGGTCAGCAAAGTATGTGCAGTTGGCCAGATTTGGCTCACTGCCTGTTCTTGTAAATAAAGCTTCATTGGAACACAACCATGCTCATTCTTTTCATGTATTGTCTATAGATGCTTCAAGTGCCATAACAGCAGAATTGAGTAGTTGCAATAGAGATCATATGGCCCAAAAACATAAAATATTTTCTATCAAGTCTTCAACAGAAAACATTTGCCAACCCTTGCTTTTATTGACTAAGTGGAAGGTGAAGAACAGATTCCAGAGTAGTAAGTATCACCAGCAAAAGACAGGATGTAGATAGATATAAGATCTCTATGTATACAAGTAGGTAGCTAGAATCCCTGTGTAGTCAGAATAAGAGTTTCATGAAGGTCAATCATCAGAGATAATGTGGGAAAAATCTATTACTGTCAGATTTAGAGGATTTTTATTGCCATGTCAGGAACTTTATATGGATTGTTTAGGAAATGAGACATTTAACATCTTTGAGCAAAGGGCTTTGCCAAAACAGAAAACTGTTGCAATAGTGTTTACAAAGTAATGAGGGTTGTATTAATAGGAAATTAATACTAATGTTGTAATAATAGGAAAGATGGCAGAGTTGCAAGTTATTATAGAGTTAAAATTGGTAGGACATTAGACATTGGATTTGGGGATAAAGGTAATTCTTAGATTTAAACTTCATTGAGCAGGAAAATAAAAATTATTTGTATATATTTGGGAAGAAAAGAGCTCATTTTTATGGAAAATTTAAGTTTCTAGAGGGATTACAGTGATACCTCGGTTCTCGAACGCCTCGGTTTTCGACCAAATGGAGATTCGAGAAACTTTTGTCTCGGAATCCGAACAAATATTTGGAACTCGAACTTCCGAGATGAGCCGAGTTGAGCCGAATGGCGTTCATTCGGCCCAGCGCGCCTTGCTTGCGTCATCAGTGTGAGTGCAGAGAGAGAGTCACGCTTTGTGGAGTCACGCTTTCCTATTGGTTTCATTGCTTCGGTTCTCGAACAATTCGGTTCTCGACCGTCCTCCTGGAACGAATTATGTTCGAGAACCGAGGTATCACTGTATAACACTACATAGGATAGAAAACAAAAATTGATTACTACGTGTCAGCATTACTAAAGTTGTTAGGGCACCCCACTGCCATCTAGTCAGGGTCCATCTCTATGAAATCCTCTCACCTCTGTTCTCCAGAATGCCACCCTCATACTCACATTTATTTCTGCTATCTCATGCAGAGTAAATTACTTACATTTTTTAAATACAAAAAGCCAAGAAGGGCTTTAGCTCTTTCAAATAAAAGTGCTTATCAAGGTATTTTCTTCAACTAGATCCAGTTACCAAACTGTATACTGAGACACCCTAGGGTACTGCAGCAAACTCAGAAGAATGCTATAGAATATTTTATCTCAGAGGAAAGCACTAATGCACTGTTTCAACATTAAATTGCAATACATTCCTTTGGGATGATGTCCTATCTTTGGGAATGGTTGCTGTGATAAAAAAAAAAGGAAGAAAGAAAAGGAAGGAGGAAAGAAGTAAGGAAGGAAGGAAGGAAGGGAGGGAAAGAGGAGAGAGGGAGCGAGAGAGGGAAGGAGGGAGGGAGAGAGGGAGGGAGGGAGGGAGGGAGGGAGGGAGGGAGGAAGACCCCACCTAGCCAGGTAGCTTTGTTGGTTAGAGCATTGTCCTGATACACCAAGGTTGCAAGTTTTATCCCTGGTCAGGGCACATACAAGAATCAACAAATAAATGCATAAGTAAGTGGAACAACAAATATCTCTCTCTCTCTCTCTCTCTCTCTCTCTCTCTCTCTCTCAAAAATCAATCAATAGATTAAAATAAAAAATAAACCCACAAGGCTCCTGAAAAGCAGTGTTGAACAGTAATCAAGGGTTGCACTATTTAATTCAAATCCAAGGCTTGAAGATTTGTGCAATGCCCATTAGCACCATATCCCATTAGTAAATATTGTTGTTTTTGAATGAAGTAAAAACAATTTTTTCTCAATGTCTTTAACCAGGTATTAAGTTTTTAAGATTATAGTACTTACTAAGTTATTTGGACTGACCAAAAAAAAAAAGAGAACAGTTAGGTATTTCTTAGAACACCATAAAATATTATTTGTCCTGGCCGTTTGACTCAGCCATTAGAACATCGGCCCACGGACCAGAGAGGCCCAGGTTCAGTTCCCACTAAGGGCATGTGCCTCAGTTGTGGTTTGTCCCCGGCCCCAGTTGGGGTTGCGTAGGTGGCAACCAGTTGATGTCTCTCTCTCACATCAATGTTTCTCTCTTTCTCTCTTCCTCCCTCCCGCCCTTCCACTCTATCTCAAGATGAATGCAAAAATGTCCTCGGGCAAGGATAAAAAAAAATATATGTGTGTGTGTGTATCTTTTATACACACACACACATACACACACACATATTTCTTATATATTAAGAGTGCTGTAAACTGAGAAAGTTTAAGATCCTCTGGACCAGAGAGTTGTCTAACTCTAACATGAACGTACTCTTCCTTTAGCATGTGAAAATGCAACAGCCCTATTGTTGTAATCACATTTTAGTTACATGGGGATATATCTAGACTCTAAATAGAAATTTAATTAAATATTTAAAAGTTATTGGTACACTATAGACTGTGCTTTGTGCTGTAGCAAACATAAAAATAAGAAATCTTGACCTTAAGGTTACAGGCAACTTAGGAATGTAAGACAAATGCAAGTTACCTATATTATTAAGTAAAATGAACTAAATACTCGTGATTATATATTGCATAATATTACATATCATGGAGTTTCAAAGAGGAATGAGTACATCTATTGGTGGAAATGCAGTAAGTCTTTGTGGGATGAAAGTTAGATTTTAAATGGACTTTGAGGAAGGGGTAAAATTCCAACAAGTAGAGGTAGTGGATATTTCAGATATATGGAACAACATAAAGATGCAGAAGATTTATTTTGGGAGAAGCAAATAATTCTATATGATTGAAGCAAGGACATATGCTGTGGAGTAATAGAGGTTACAGCTGGTTTACTATATAAGTTGGAATATTGTGGAGAGCTTTGAATGCTGGGGTGTGAGGCATTTGGATTTAATTTACTAGGAAAAGAAGAGTGATTAGGGTGATTAATCTGTCAGCAGGATATAGGATGATTAAATCACAGAGAGAGAGAGGAGGCAGGGAGAGCTTTTGTAAAGGGAATGATGGATTTTGTTTTATGTATTTGTATTTCAAAGGAAATACCAAACTGTATATTGAAGTTAAAGAACATACTTTAGTTCAGCATTGTAACTAACAGCTGTAACATAAAACTCACCATTCATGAAAAAATAAAATAAAATAAAACTTTCTCATGTTCTTGATGTAACTGCAGAAATAATATTGATAAATTTTAAATATGTATGGAGTTTATATAATATGCCAGGCACTGTATTAAGCACTCATTTAATTCTCACAACAACCTTGAATGGGTATTATTATTCTCATTTTTCAGATGAGAACAATGAGGTCTAGAAGTTAAGTAGCCCAAAATCACATAGCTAATAAGTAGTCAGATTGACAAAATTGTTAAAAATAAGTATACTTGTTCATTTAAACTCTCTGGTGCTGAGAGGTGAGTGAATCCTTCTTAGATCTTGTTAGATTATTATAATTTGTCATAGACTTGACCCCTTTTTTATTGTTATTTTTAATATAATTCTTAATCTCTAATATCATTTCTTTTCCCACCATGGTGGTACACTCATGTGTTTGATATGAGTCTTATATCCTTGAAAAATATATCTTGTTAAGAGTATAAACTATATAGGTTGTCCAATCTGACATACATATGTCTAGTTTATTGCTTTTAATCTCTGTAGAATAGTATGCATTCACCACATTTTCCTTATATATTCCCCTAGAAATGGACTTCAAGGATAGCTCACACTCTCTTTCACTTTCAGCAAAGCTGTGATAAATATACTCCTATGTGTCCCCCTAAAACCCACCTTCTTTCTCTACTTTGTCTTTCTGCTTTTTTTTTTTTTATCCTCACCCAATGACTTTTTTTTTTTTTCATTTTTTGTCCAGATAGAGTGGAAGGGAGAGAGGGAGGGAGGGAGGGAGGGAAGGGAGAGAGAGAGAGAGAAACATTGACATGAAAGGGACACATCGAGCGGCTGCCACCTGCATGACCAATCAGGGCCAGGGACAAACTGCAACCAAGGTACGCACCCCCAGCAGAAACCAAACCCAGGTGTCTCTGGACCACAGGCCTTCGCTTCAACCACTGAGCCAAACCGACCAGGGCTTGCTGCTTTTTATTACGTGCTTTTTGAGGGGTTATTTTGGATGGAAGAAAAGCTGACTTCTACATTCATGGCATAGTTAAGATTGCAAGTATTTTAGTCCTTAAAAAGATTAAAATATATGTGAAATGGGTGATTTCAGTGATGCTTCCAAAAGCAGCCACATAGGCAGGAAGATCTAAGTGAATTATTCTATTCCAGTGATGCATTACATTCCGTCACGGGTGGCATAGCGTTACAGCATTCACTAGTTTTTTTGTTCTGGTTTTCTTCTTGTAGTGATTCTATTGCTGCCATTGATAATAAAGTAGTACATATTATATAACATTGTAATTGTAAATGACTTATACATTATCTTAATGATTGTCAAAGTTAGAATTTTCCTTACAAACAAATAGAAACTATGTTTTGTCTTAATTCATATTTGATTCCCACTCCTGCAAAGAAATGCATTTTACATTCTCTGGGAGATTTATAAAATATATAGGACCCATTAAGAAGAAGAGAAACATGCTATATGGTGGTGTACTTGTTATTTTCTACTTCTAATTTTTCATTCTCTCAACTTCATTCTCTGACTTGTGTTACTATAGCACTTTAGTTATGGCATGGGAAGCAGACTAATTACGGTCTTCAGAACAGACAGCAGTGGTACATCTGGAGACACAGCATCTAGTACTCTCAGCCCTCCCTCATCAATGCTAGTGTAGGTTTGGTGGGGCTCTCTGGTTGTCTATATATTTTTTGTAACCATATATCCTTATTCATTTTCACTTTCGCTTCTATGGATAGTGATTTGTATTTACCAAAGTCATTAATCTCGTAGTTTGTTTCTTTTTCAGCCATCTATCTACTTGAAGAATGTAGACTTATTCCCAGCAGTTTATCTCCTCTTACTATGTATCAAATTAAACTTTTCACTATTTATGCACATCTCTTGTTTGTGTGGAGATTTCTTTCAGTGAACAAAATAGTGTTACTTTTTAAGCAATTTTTATTAGAAGAGTAATCAGACCACATTACTAAAAGTTGAAAAATAAAAAACATTTAAATTATCCATAATTTTTAAACTCAAATTTAACCATTTTTATTTTTGGTATATTCTCTTCTGTTTTTGTTTTTGTTTTTTATTGATTTAATGTAGTTTATAATATTTTTTACAAATTACTTGTATGTCTTATGTTTCATTTAACATTGTGTAGCATAAGCATTTTCTACTCTGCAACTTAGTTTTTATAATCAACCCTTTTAATATCTTCAAAATATTCTCTAGAGCAGCACTAGCCAATGGAAATATAATACAAGCCACATATATAATTACAGATTTCTAGTAGCCTCATAAAAAAAGTAAAAAGAAACTGGTAAAATTAATGTTAATAATATATTTTACTTAACTTAATATATCTGAAATATTTCTCATTTCAATATGTAATCATAAAATTATTATATTCTTAACATTTAAAAAAATCATCCTAAGTTTTAAAATGGTATCTATTTCACGTTTATAACAGTACAGTCACTACATTGACAACAGTCAAAAAATGAAATGTGGTCTTACCAAAACAATAGGATTGTGTTTAGCAGAAAAATATTTTTGCAGTGCTTCCATTGATAAATTTACATGAATTAACTTTAGTTGCACAGTCACACCAGCCACATTGCATGTGCTTCATTAGCTAAATGTGGTTCCTTATATTTAAAGTCAAGTTTAGATAAAATTTGGAATTCAAGTCTTCAGCACTAGCCACATTTTAAATGGTCAATTGCCAGGTTTAGAGTAGGTTTATATGTCAGTCCTTACTTTACTATTTATTCCTCTATCATTGAATATTTACATTGTTCCCAGATTTTCAATGAAATAAAAAGTATGCTGATACATTAATGAATGTATGTTTTTCCATGTTTGGGATTATTTCCTTAAAGCAGATAGACTCTCAGAATTTGTTTATGGTTTCTTGTGTGTATTTTCAAATTATTTTCTGAAAAACAGTGTCAGTTGTATTCCCACAATTGTATTAATTTATTAATTTCTCAAGCCTTTCTTCATCATTGAGTACTACCATGTTGTTTCTCAAACTGCTGGCGAGGAATATTTGTCTATGTATTTGTTTACTTGTGTATTTCCATTTCTGTTTCAATC
Source organism: Molossus molossus (assembly GCF_014108415.1). Classification (NCBI taxonomy): domain Eukaryota; kingdom Metazoa; phylum Chordata; class Mammalia; order Chiroptera; family Molossidae; genus Molossus; species Molossus molossus. The sequence goes on from NW_023425352.1 coordinate 55,481,789, forward strand.
GAATACTTTTTCATGTTCTTGGTTTATCTATTTGGTATCCTAATATTTTTTTAATTTTTAATCTATTTTCAAAGTTCTTTATAGACTAAAGATATTAACCCTTTGTTATATTTATTGTAGATATTCACTCTGGTCTTTTGTTTGCTCTCCCTACTCCCACTCTGGGACTGGAAAACAACCAACTCAAGGTTTTAATTTTTGTATAGTAAATCTTCAGATAATCTTCTCTCTCTAGGCTTGAAAGTCATTCCCACTCCAGAAGTTTGATATTTACTTCTGTTTTATTACAGATTGTCTATGTTTTAAAAAAGAAAAAGAAAACTCTTTAATCAAACTGGAATTTATGTGGTTCTGTATTCTCAAGAAAGAAACCAAATTACAAATTCTTAACCTTCAGTCAAATCCAATGCTTACCCATTATTTATAGATGAGCCTCAAGGGATTACTGCCCACTCCTACTGCCAGTGCATGTAAAATTTTATGCATATGTGTGTCTAGATAGACCCAGATAGGTTAAAATCCACTGGTCTGAATGTTTTGAAATAATGTGATATATTTCTGCCCTGTTGTATTCTGATCATAGTATTTTTCTAAACAAAGGACTTTTTTTTCTATATCGCTGTGTATGCACAATTAATCACTATAAGGCATGGTTACTCTACATAGTTTTCTTTCCTTTTGAATCGATGTTTTTATACTTCCAAGATTATAAATACCTAAAATTTACATAGGTGTGTATATTCACACACATTCACATCTATTCCTCAGATATACTAATGGAAATAAGAGTTTGTGTTTTTAAGTAAGGACAACTAAAAAGAACCCCTAATGATCACCCTGAATTAAGGTAAACACTGGTGAAGAGCAAAATGAGCAATTCATCTCTGATTCTTTTAGTATATTGAACAGCCTGATTTATTTCATTCTCCTGTGTTTAAAGTACCCTGAGAAATCCTTAGAGTGGCTGAATAACAAATGTATGTATTTGAGATTTCCAAGCATTAAGTCTGGCTCTGCTAAAATGGTTCTTTGGCTCTGCCTTAGTTTTTCCCCATCCTTCCTACTCCTGTCTTTTTGTTTTGTTTTCCATTTTAATGGATAAAATTGTCTTGCTTCATTCTCAATTTTGATTAATATTATCTAACATCTAAGTGTTAGAATTCACTGTGCTTTTAGTTGCACATATGGACAAAGAGTAGCAAGGTTAACTTACAGACTGAAATCCCTAATTTAAAAAATCACAAGATTTTTTATATTATATAGACTATTTTTTTAAAACTATTGCTATATAAACTATTGGCCTATTTTTATTGCAAATCTAACACTTGGGAAAAATTTTTTTGTAATGGTAATGTTTTTATTTTCGGTGATACTACAGTCTGGAACATGTGGCCTAGCAAAGGATATAAATCTAGGAAGAAAAACTATGGTTGGCATCAATTTTAAGTCTTTGCACTCTAACAGAGCAAAATCCTAAATTGTTTAAATACTAAATATTTACTTAAAGAAAAACAAGCGACCATTCAAAAATGGAATCAATTTAAATTGTGAATTTACCTCATTTAAAAGCTTATAGTGTTTTGTATATTCTTTATAAAATTTACAAAATGGAAGTTATACTGTCCACGCCACAATAATCTTGTGTTGCATTTTAAAGGAAAACACACATATAACATGAACACATTTGGAATGAGGCCAAATTTAGACTCCAGGGGCATACTGTTCTGTACCGTAAATTACAATCAGATGTATTTTAGCACAGATCAAATTTTCAGTCTGAAGTTGGTGAGAAGCCTAATTATTTGACCAGGTTACTATTTATGTAGACCATTCTATGGCTGTCTGTGGTTAATCCACAGCTGGCAGAATGCTAGCTCTGGGAGGTTTTTATTTCATGCTGGAACAGTTTGGGGAGAAATGGGGGTATGGGGGCACTTAAACTCTCCTCATTAAATGAAAGACTAAAAAGCAAGTACATACATATTACTATGGAGACAAGATGCTGTATAAACTGTTCGTTTTAATTCTTCAAGTGACAGAAATAGCAAAGGAAGCAGCTTGGATGCTGATAGTTTGCAAATGACATGGTAGTTGGTTAAAAAAGTAAGATGAAAACACTTAAAACATAATGTTACCTAAGACAGACTTGTTTACCTTTTAGAGCAATTGGATATTGATAAGAATTAATGGATCGGGATTTTTAAATTATGATAAAATATTACATTATTGTGATGGGAAAATATTTTATTAGCAATATTTTGAAGTAATAAAAGACAAGTATAGTATAGTATAAAATTCTCTGTTAATATCTCAAAATTTATAGGGGCACAATACACCCTTGAAAGATAAATCCTAGTATACATGACTCCTGCCAAAAAAATTAATTTTTTAGTATTGTTTTAATATTCAATTTAAAAATGGAAAGTAATAGAAAAATATATATATTTTTTGTTTTTAAACTTTCTGAAGTTTTCATGATGGAAGTGGTTAGGCCCTTAGTTGTAAGTGAATATTTCAATGGCTTTTTGGGTAACTTTTCAAAGAAGTTTCCTTTACATTTTCAAGGTTACTCTTCCATTTATAAGCTTCTCTTTTCTCCTTCTGGTTCCAATTGCCCTCACTTTATCTGGTTCCTTGCTCTGTCTGTTATTCTCGTTCCCTTTTGTTTCTTCATTCTTCTTTTTCTCCACTAGATCCTTTTCGTTGAAGAGCAGAAATGCTCAAACTTTCTTGTTGTTTCTTTTTTAAAAACAACTCTCCCAACCCCTTCCCCTATTAAAAATATCTTCCTGCCCTTTTCTTCTCCATTGTCCATTCAAACTAGGAGCATTATCTCTGGAGTCATTTGAATCCAACCAAGCTCCATCACATAAACCATGACCTGAGGGACATCTCTTAATTTTTTTTTTCTTTATTGATTTTTAGAGAGAGAGGAAAGGAGAGGGAGAAAGAGATAGAAACATTGATGAGAGACAACATTGATTGGCTGCCTCCTGCATGCCCCCACACTGGGGATTGGGCCCACAACCTGGGCATGTGCCCTGACTGGGAATCGAACCAATGACCTCTTGGTGCATGGGTCGACGCTCAACCACCTGAGACACACTGGCCGGGCTGAGGGACGTTTCTTAACTTTCCTGTCTAACCCTCTTTATTCATAAAATTAGAATAATAATAGTACCTACCTCATAGGTTTGATGTAAGGAAAAACTGACAATAATTGAGTTAATATACATAAAGCTTTTAGTATATGTAGTACCTGGAACACAAGAATTGCTCAGTAAATTTCAGATGATTTTATTATTTACCAGTAAATCTTCCAAAATAATTTATAATCCTTACCGTTTACTTTCTCATTCCTTAACACTGTCTCTTTTTTACTTTCATACCATAAGTACTTTCTCCTAGTCATCAAATCCTGTGACTTTTGCTCAGTCCTTTCTTTCTCTACCCATTAATAACACTGGGTACCTTTAAGTCTCTCCTCAAGGTTTCCCTTGTTCAATTTCTCTGTCATCACTTTTACTGTCCTCATTTGCCTCATTTTGTTTGTTTGATTGTTTGTTTGTTTGTTTTTACTGTCCTCTTGTTCTCTCTTTTACTTTTTTCCTTTCCTGTATGCCCCTATTTTTGTTCTTCTCTATTCTGCCCTTTGTCCTCTCCATTTTCTGCATTCTCTTCCTTGGTACTTACAACCCCTTTTTACCATCACCTTCTACTTCCATGGCCTTTCTCCTGAGTCCAACTTTCTGAGAAGATATTTGGGGGCCCTTTAACACCTCAAATATAGTATAAACACAACTAAACACTCTTTATTTCTATATATGCTAGGTCTTATTCTGGACTTTTTAAATTTCTCTTAACAGTAGAACCAGATTCAAAATCTCAGTCATCTTCTGACTCTTTTCTCCTTTGTCTCCCACATCTTAAACAGTTGCAAAGTCCAGAATACTTCCAGTATGATTACCTTTTACAGACCCAAATATAGACTTTTATTGACTGTTGCTAATTTGTTATTGTCCACATTAACATTTCTTTAAATTTTTTATAAGCTTGTTATTCGTTTCATTCAAGAAGAACTTCATTAACCATCATCCATCCCCATCACCCCCGACAGACTTCTAATCTGCCATTCAAGGCCCTTTGTGTTGTTCACCCAGCTGACCTATCCAGCTAATGTATCATCTATTGCCCTTTATGTAGTCCTCTACTCACTTGTTCGCCATTCAAAATACTTTTCCTATATAAGCACCCATGTTTTTGCTTATGCTTTCTTCATCTAAAATGCATAGATATATTTTAAAGACTTTTATTAATGTTCGGACATAGACAAATAGCATTTTAAAATATAGCTTTCCTGACATGAAATTTTAATTAAAATATTTTTCTATTTTGTTAGTGAACTATTTTCTTATTATTTGACATTTCTAATTCAGAACTTTCTATAAACTTAGTTTAAATATTTCATAAGGTAATGAACTATGATTTTAGTAAACTAATTTAATTTTTAAATAAATATCATGACACTTACAAGAATACAGTGTTTCTAAGAAGCTTAAAGAATCCAATCTGCCTTTATTACTGTTTCTCTAATTTAAATGTAATTATTGTCTTTAATGAGACCTTTCAAATATTTTTTCTTATGTAGATTTCCAGAATTCTTTTAGTATTGAGTATATAAATCTAATATGACATAAGTAATGTGTTATACTCTGACATAAGGGCACATATCAAGCATATAGTACTCATATGATAAACTATTCTCCTGATCAAATGCTGCTATTTTCTGCCTTGCATGTTATAACTGTGTTTTAAAGTGTGTTATATAGGTTTTTTGTATTTTGTATAGATTTTTTTTATTCTCACTGAGAGTAATTCTGGGAAGATTGCCATTTCTAATTTTTCCTTCTTTTATTTTTTATTTTTATCCAGGGCTTTTTTCTTACCGTTTCACCAGAGTCAGTGTTAAAAGTGGCTCAGCATGCTTCCGAGAACAACAGAATTTTCACTTTGAACCTGTCTGCACCATTTATTAGTCAGTTCTACAAGGAATCATTGATGAAAGTTATGCCTTATGTTGACATACTTTTTGGAAATGAGACAGTGAGTTATTCTCTTTTAAGTACCTGTTTTTTTTGGGTTTCTGGTTTGTGTATAGATTAGAAATTATATAAATAAGTTTAGAAATTATATAAATAAAACCCCAAATATTTACATAAATGTATTTAAGAATTATACAATAGAGCTGCCTAAGTTTGGAACACTCTTGATTCAGTATTTCCAGTATTTCCTTTAGTATATTCTAATTTCTTACATAGTAAAAAATTGTTTTTTAAAGGGGTAGGTTATTAAGGTTTATAATTTACATATAGTGAAATACACCCTTCCCCTCATCCTGAGCCTGTGACATTAACAGATTTGTTTTCTGACCAGTAAAATAATGTTTTTCTCTGAAATTTTCATGGATTAAGGTAAGGAACATCTAGTCTAAAGTAACTGTTTTATGAAGTTAAGTAGCTCTTCAAAATGTGAATCTAATTTACTAAATTATGAGTAAATGTTGGTATGTTATAATTTGTATTAAATTTATTTATTAATAGCATCATTTTTGCGAATATTTGAATGTTATATTTGATGGTGATGAATAGAATTTTATTTAAACATTTTTGCAGCCTTTTCTTTTTACCAAGAATATACTTTAATTCTAAATTAGTGGAAAATAATTTTTTTTTTTTACTCATTTAGTATTTAGAGCTTCTGTTTAGCCTTCTACTTTAAAAATCCAGGAAATAGAAAAAAAGAGAACTTTAGTGTATCTTCATGTGACCTGGGCAGTATTACTTACATTTCATGAAGCTTACTTAGGGTCTTTATGTGTAAAGTAAATGTGTTCTTTTAATTATTCCAGAAATCTGTTCTGATTCTAATTTTGTGGTTCTAACACCGTTTGATTATATTCACTGATTTTTATATCTAGATTAGATAACTGTGTTGTCTGTCTAGAATAACATAAAATTTGACTTAGAAATAATTTATGAAATTAACCTGGGTGATTTCTAGTAAGAATATGGTATGAATATCTTTAAAGGCCCTAACAAGTCTAAAGAAATGCTATATTCCTGATGATTTACAAACTGACATAATGACAAGAAAGTGGTAAAAGCTTGAACTCCTAGTATCTGCTAGAAGTTTCATTTGACTAAACTCTATGTTTTAGATTTTCCTTATTGCCAGTTTCATTTTCTGAAGTGCAAAGGAAATAACTAGGAAAAGTGCTACTCTAGCTCTTTAAATAACGTTAAAGAATTGGTCATTGGTATCGTAGTTTGAGAATTTTGGGGGAGAAATTGATGCTCAGAGTTCTGTATAGTCAGAAAAGATCAGACTGGCAATACTTGAATAGATGCTATAGACTTTCAGAAGACAAATTTTTTAAAAAGATAAATATTATTCTAAAGAATCAGACTTTGAATGTAAAGATGAGTTGAGAAGATTCAATTTTGACTTTAGAATTTCAAATGACCTTCATTAGGAAGAAAATGGGAGGAGCCTTAAAAATACATTGCAGAGCACACAGAAAACTCTTTAATAAGAACTTGCATTTGTAAAACACAGGTGAAAGAGAGAGAGAGAGAGAGAGAGAGAGAGAACATTTATAAAACCAGAAAACAGTGCTAAGAGTTTGGCAGAGATATATGAGAATATAAAATAATAGAGCCCCCCAATTTTAGATTTGCAGAAATTGCTGATTATATCAAAATGGTCTTCACTTTAAAATATTACTCCAAATGCACAGGCAACAACAGAAAAAGTGATTGATTGGACTTCATCAAAGTGAAAATTTTTTAGTGCATCAAAGGGCACTATCAAGAAAGTGAGAAAGACAACCCATTGAATAGGAGGAAATATTTATAAATTATATATCTGATAAGGGATTAATATCCAGACTATATATCTCAACAAAAAGAAAATAATCAATCCAATTCAGAAATGGTCAAAGAACTTAGTAAACATTTCTCCAAAGAAGATATCCAGAAGGACATGAAAAGATACTCACCATCACTAATCATTTGAGATATGTATATGAAAACCAAAATGAGATTCCACTTGGTATCTAGTAGGATGGCTAATATCAAAATTATAGAAAAACAACTGTTGGCAAGGATGTGGAGAAATTAGAACTCTTGTGCATTGATTGTGGGAATTGAAATGCTACAGTTGCTATGGAAAACTATTTGGCGGTTCCTCAAAAAGTTAAACATAGAATTATTACTATATGATCCAGCAAGTCTAATTCTACTTATATACCCAAAATACCTGAAAGCAGGGATTCAAATACTTGTACACCAATGTTTATAGCAGCATTATTCACAATAGCCCAAAGTTAGAAACAGACCAAATGTTGTTCCTTAACAGATGAATAGATAAACAAAATTTGGTATATACAGTTGACTCTAGATCAACATGGGTTTAAATTGTGCAGGTCCACATATGTGTAGATTTTTTCAGTAAATATGTACAGTACTGTAAATGTATTTTGTCTTCCTTATAATTATCTGAATAGCATTTTCTTTTCTCTAGCCTTTCTTTCTTTCTTCGGTATATAAAACATATAATATGCAAAATGTGTTAATTGACTGTTTATGTTATCAGTAAAGCTGATCAACAGTAGGCTATTAGTAGTTAAGTTTTGGGGGAGTCAAAAGTTATATGAAGATTTTCAACTGCATGGGAGATTGGTGCCCCTAACCCCCATGTTATTCAGAGTTAGTGCCCTGGCCAGTTTGGCTTAGCAGTTAGACCGTCAGCCTGCGGTTCAGAGAGACCCGGGTTCGGTTCCTGATAAGGGCACATACCTCGGTTGCAGTTTGTCCCCGGTCCCGGTTGGGGTTGTGTGGGTGGCAGACGATTGGTGTGTCTCTCTCACATGGATGTTTCTCTCTCTCTCTCTTCCTCCCTCTCTCCCTCTCACTCTGTCTGAAGATGAATGCAGAAGTGTCCTCAGGTGAGAATAAAAAAACAAGAGTCAGTTGTACATATAATGGAATATATTATTCAGCCTTAAATAGGAATGTAATTTCAATACATGGTACAATATGAACAGACCTTGAAAACATTATGTTAAGTGAAATAAGCCATATACAAATAAACAACTATTGGATTTTCCTATAGGAATTCCACTTATAAGAGGTACCTGGAATAGTCAAGTTCATATAGACAAACAGTAGAATAGTGGTTACCAGGCACTGGGGAAAAGAGATAATTGGGAGTTATTGTTCATGGTACAAAGTTTCTTTCTATTTGGGATGACAAAAAGTTCTGGAAATGGATAGTGGTGATGGTTGCACAACACTGTAAATGTACTTTATGTCATTGAATTTAACATTTAAAATGGTTAAAATGGTAAAATTATATATTTATATAATTTATATATTTAAATAAATGATTTAAAAGTTAAAGTTTGACTAGAAGTCAGTATAGATTATATTAGAAATCATTTTCCCCTATTCAGAAGAGGAAGTGGTAAAATTATAAGCTACTATGTGGCTACAAGTCATATATGTTTATTTTTTTGGTGTGATTACTAGTCATTTGAATTCATTTCAACAGATATATAGTACCTATTATGGCAGACCAATAAACAGTGGATGTATAGTATATTTAAGACGATCTATAATAATATGGATTATAGAATAATAAATATTGCATATAGGTCAATTAGATATATTGGGTATTTTGTTGAACCAATTTCAGAAAGACTGCTAATAAATAGATTTTTAGTGATATGCCTCAGTGTATACACAGAGCTTTGATTCAGATAAAACTGTATTTACAGATAGTACAAATTCAGAGAATGCAAATAATGTACCACTTTAACAAATATCAAATAGGTTGAATGTCAAAATGAGACTTAGAAATTTTAATAGACTAGAAATAGCAGTTGAGTGATAAAATTTAATAAGGATAAATAAAAATATTACTATATTTTATTATAAAAAGCAAATATAGTATTGTGGGCTTTATCTCTTTAATCTCATCTAATTGTTCTTCTCTTTGAATATTCTAGTAATAATGAATTTTCTTCAGTTCTCCAGGAAAAAAAGAACATTTTATTTCTAAAATGCAGTGAAGTGTAAAATATATTTTTCAGGGAATACATATAGGATTGTTTAATCTTTCTCCCCTCCTACCCCCCAAAATCAAATCTACTTGTGCTTACTATAAATTTTCAAAATGTCAATACTTACCTAAAACCAAATACAATTGGCTCTTATTTTTTTTACCAGATGCCGCATTCCTTTTTTCAGAGGGTCATACACTAGTAATGATGCTTTAAAGCTTTTCTGATAACCTTAATACTTAAAAAAAAGTACCTTTTCCTGGCTGGTGTTGCTCAGTGGTTAGAGTGTCGGCCTGGGCACAGAAGGGTTGTGGGTTCGCTTCCAGTCAAGAGCATGCACCTGGGTTGCATTTTCAATACCTGGCCCCAGTTGGGGAGTGTTACAGGCAACCAATCAATGTGTGTGTGTGTGTGTCTCTCTCTCCCTCTTCCCTCCTTCCCTTCCACTCTCTCTAAAAATCAGTGGAAAAAAATATCTTTTGGTGAGGATTAACAACAACAACAAAAAAAACCTTGTCCACCAAGGCTATCTGTTTACAGGTAATGAAGGACAGTGATCCCTGTGAGATAAGAAATAAATGAGATGAGCCCTACAATTACCCTATCTTACTACTTGGAATGAATTTCCAGGCCAAAGCACAGAGAGAGGGGAACCTTCTTGGCTCTCTTTTAAATTGAGAACATTAGCTGGAAGTTTAGGATATCTAACAGCTAAACAACCAGAGTTTGCAAGTCAGAGTACCAGGCAGGAAACAGCTGCATGGAGAGAGAACACGGAAGATTTACAGAGTCCCACCCAAATCTTCAGCAGATTGCTGATCAGCATATATTTGGGGGGGGGGGGATGAAGATTAGGAAAAGATTAGAGGGAATACTCCTCAGAGTGCACATAGGGCCTATAACCATCTTTGTTTCACTAGCCATAGTGGATAACCTCATAACACATGGGGCTTCAGACAAAGTACTCAGAATGCTACAGGGACAAAATTAGTCTAGAGTAGAAGCTACTGTGGTCCCTCCTAACAATATTATTCTAATATAATTGACAACATTTATGTAATGGACAAATTCCTTGAAAGACAAAGTACCAAAGCATACTCAAGAAGAAATAGAAATAGGGCTATTTGGTTTATCTATTAAAGAAATTGAAGTTTTAGTTAAAACTATTCCCACAAAGAAAATTCAAGAACCAGATTACTTCAGTGTTGAATTCTACCACACATTTAAGGAAGAAACAATACCAGTTCTATACAAACTATCTCAAAAAATTGAAGAGGACAAAATCAAATAATTAAAAGAAAACTACTGACCAATATCCCTCTTAAACATAAATGCAAAAATTCTTAAGATAGTTTTAGCAGCCCTGGCCGGTTTGGCTCAGCGGTTAGAACATCGGCCTACGGTCCAGAGAGATCTGGGTTCGGTTCCCGCTAAGAGCACGTAACTCCGTTGCAGTTTGTCCCCGACCCTTGTTGGGTCGTGCAGGTGGCAACCACTTGATGTGTCCCTTTCACGTCAATGTTTCTCTCTCTCTCTCTCTCTCTCTTCTTCTTCTTCTTCTTCTTCTTCTTCTCTCTCCCTCCCACTCTCTCTGAACAAAATATGGAAAAATGTCCTTGGGTGAGGATAAAAAAAAACCCAAAAACATAGTTTTAGCAAATCAAACCCAACAATACATAAAAAAGATAATTCATCATGACCAGGAATGCAGGGTTGGTTTAACATTTAAAAACCAATCAATATAATTCACCTTAGTAAAACTAAAAAGAGAAAAAATCATGCTCAGCTTAATAGACACAGAGGAAATATATGAAATCTAACGTGATAAAAGCCTTCAGAATACTAGGAACTTTTCTTCAGCATTATACAGTGCTAATAAGGCATGAAAAACATCCAGATTAGAAAAGAAGTAAAACTTTATCAAACACCGTGATAGCCTTTGTATGAAATTTTTAAAAATGCTATTAGAACTAAAAATGAGTTTAGTAAGGTTGTGGGATACAAGATAAACATACAAAAACCAATTGTATTTCTATATATTAGCAGCAAACACTCAGAAATTGAAATTTAAAAATACAATTTTCTTTTATCCTCACCCGAGGACATTTTTCGATTTTTTGTTCAGATAGAGTGGGAGGGAGGGAGAGAGAAACATCGATGTGAAAGGGACACATCGAGTGGTTGCCACCCACACGACCCAATCAGGGCCGAGGACAAACTGCAACCGAGGTACACGCCCTTAGCGGGAACCGAACCCGGGTCTCTCCAGACTGCAGGCCAATGCTCTAACTGCTGAGCCAAACCGGCCAGGGCTAAAAATACTATTTTTGATTCCATAAAAATATATCGCACACTTTAGAAGTAATGGATGTGTTCCTTATCTTGATTGTGGTGTGCTTTCAGGACTTTACACATGTCAAAACTTATCTAATTATATACTTGTAAATTGTGCAGATTATTATATGTCAGTTATAGCACATAAAGCTATTTTTAAAGAATACATACTGTGTGATTTCATTTATATAGATTTAAAAATAGGAGAAATGCATCAAGAGTAGTTCAAAAAAGTTCCAAAGAACCAATGTCAAAATGAAGCTGTGCCAACTTCTTAAATTTGTAAAGGGTGTCCACAAAACCATTATTTAATCTGCACAGCAATTCTTTGGATGGTTTTCTAATGCATGAAAAGTTTCAACTTGACTCATAGAAAGTACTCAGTTTTTGTTGGGTAATGTTGGTAGTATAATCAGGATTGTTGACTCCTCTTTAATTAAGTTCCACTTAACTAACTTTCTTGGATAACATGCAGTCCCCATTCACTTGATAAAATATAACAAGTGGGGCCAAGTGAATGAAGGAAAACTCGTTGCTGTTAGGTTATTCTCTGATATACGACCTTACTTTTCTTTCTACAAAATTGTTTACCAAGAGTCAATTTATTTGTTCCTAAGCCTTTTTATTCAATCTGTCTTCATTATATAATTTTTTAATTATTATATACTCTGTGATAAAATGTGTGTGCAAATAGAATGAAAATTTGTTTAGTGAGTTAAGTTTGGGAACAAAACTCAACAAAGACAAATTGCTTTTAAAAAGTTATTCTTGAATTAGATGTAGGCATGAAGAGTATAAAAGATTAAAGGAATAAAAAAGCTGTAACTATCAGTGCGTCATGGATATCTTTAAGTTTTTACTCTAAAACAAACTGGAATTCATAAATACTAGCAAATGATGTATCTTTATATATTAATAAATGTTTATACTTTTGCCCTTAATTAATCAATTTGCTGACTTATTAAACACTTACATTCCTTCAGTTTCCTCATATATGAAGTGAGGAATTTGTGTAGACATACTAGGTGATCTTTCAAATTTTTTCTTATACCTTACAAATGATTAAAAAGTAAGGATTCATTTTCTCACATATTCTAATATTCAGTAACACTAACCAATTTTATTATAAATCAGCAAAGCCCTCGTTCTGAAACCTAAAATAATGTAATGTGTAACATTAAGTTTAGATATTCTTTTTCATTGTTAGTGTTAAGAATCAAATGTAGTGCTTTTCAAGCTAGATTTTTCCAGTCTTTCACCCCCACTATTTCTTTTCTCTGGTTTTCCCAGAGTAAAGGATATCCTCTAAAGAATATCAGAAAATATTTGGTTGGGCACATCCTGATACAAAATAGAAGTGTCCAAAGAATATCACTGCTGCATTAATGTGATAAAAACAAATTACTAAATTACATTATGTACTTTTTTCTTTTTCTTTAATTGTGATAAAAAGATAACATTAAATTTACCATTCTTAAGTTTACAATTCAGTGATATTAACTATATGATGCTGTATGACCATCACCATTATCCATTTCCAGAATCTTTTCATCATCTCAAAGAAAAGCTCTGTATACATTAAACAATAACTTCCAATTCCACACTCCCACTATGTCCCTGATTACTACTATTTTACTGTCTGTCTCTATAAAGCTATTTTAGGTACCTCACATAAGTAATATCATGCATTAGTTGTCTGTTTGTGTCTGGCTTATTTCACTTAACATAATGTTTTCAAGGTTCATCCATGTTATACATGTATCACAATTTTACTTTGCTTATCTACTCATCTGTGAAAGATATTTAGTTTGTTTTTCACCTTTTGGCTTTTGTGAATAATGCTGCTATGCACACTGCTGTACAAGTATTATTTGAGTCCCTGCCTTCAGGACTTTTTTGGTATACACGTACAAGAGAAATTATTACCAGCATTGGGGTTCTTGGGTTCCCCAAGATAGAAATCGAGAGGAAACCCTAGAGAAATTTTCAGACAGATTTTATTAAGTTTATGCTCAAGCATAAGGGCAGCATCACAGAGGAAAGGAAGATCCTCTGAACTGGCTCCAGGGCTGGCTCTGCCTGGCTGCTTTTAAAAGCTGAGAACAGCCCTGGCCAGTTTGGCTCAGCGGTTAGAGCGTCGGCCTGCGGTCCGGAGAGACTCGGGTTCGGTTACCGCTAAGGGCATGTACTTCGTTTGCAGTTTGTCCCCGGCCCTGGTTGGTCGTGCGGGTGGCAGCCACTCGATGTGTCCCTTCACGTCGATGTTTCTCTCTCTCTCTCCCTTCCTCTCTCTCCCTCCCACTCTATCTGTACAAAAAATGGAAAAATATCCTCGGGCGAGGATTAAAAAAAATAAAAATAAAAAATAAAAAAAAAAAAAAGCTGAGAACAAGGCAGGCTTTTTAAAAAGGTAAGCTTGGAGGCCATTAGTACTCCTGGCACCATCGGTCCAGCAGTCTCTGCTGTGCCAATGCTGGCACAGTAGCCACACCACTGCCACCAAGGCCGCTGCACCCAGAAGCAGTGAGCCGAGCAGCATCAGAGCCGTGGGAGCAAAGAGAGCCCCACCCAGCGGCAGCAGAGATCGGGAGCTGAGGCCTGCTCAGCAGCAGTGACACCATGCCATGGGAGCTCAGCCTCGCCAAGCAGAAACGCTCCATGGTGGCCGAGTGGAGCCAGACAGCAGTGGCGCCTGGAGACATGCACACACCAGGCGCGCACAAGCTATACCCGTGTACCCCAACAGCACCTACGTGAGCAGTCAGCTGTCAATCCTCCCGAACCTGCAGCAGAGGAGAGACAACCACCTCTGCAACCATGCACCAGCCCACAGCCACTGACTTCACTGACCCCACAGACCCAGAAGCAGCCAAGATCCGCCAGCCCCCCAGATGAATGGACTGGATCCAAGATCTACCCTGCCACTAGCAACACCCCAGGATGCACCAACCTGCCAATGCAACCAGTGCACCCCGAACTACTAGACCGCAAAAATGGTGAGACAAGGAACCCTCAAATGAAAGAAAAGGAATCACCAGAAAATGAAATATATGAAATGGAGGCAAGCAGTTTCTCAGATAAAGAATTCAAAGTAATGGTTGCCCTAGCTGCTCAGTGATTGGAGCATCTGCCTGTGGACTGAGGATTCACAGGTTCAATTCCTGGTCAGGGGCATGTACCTGAGTTGCAGGTTTAATCCCTGGCCCTGGTCAGGGTCATGCTAGAGGCAGCCAATAGATGTGTCTCTCCCATATTGATGTTTCTGTCTCTCCCCCCAACTTTTCCCTCCATTCTGTCCAGAAATCAATGGAAAAATATCCTCAGATGAGGACTAAAGCAAACCAAAGAATTCAAAGTAATGGTTGTAAGGGTGCTCAAAACAACTTAGTGAGAATTATAAGCAACTTAATGAGAATTACAAAGAGGTCAGCAGGAGGTAGAAGCTAATAAGAATCAAGTGGAAATGAAGAATGACACAGCTGAAATAAAGATCACCTTGTAAGGATTCAGTAGTAGATTAGAAGCAGCTAAGGACCAAATCAGCAAGATAGAAGACAAGTTAGAAAAAAAACACCAATTAGAGCAGCAAATGGAAAAAAAATTAAAAAGCATGAGGAGAGTTTAAGGAGCTTTGGGACAACATGAAACATAAAAACATTCACATGATAGGGGTACCAGAAGGAGAAGAATCAGAGAAAGGAATAGAGAACCTGTTTGAAGAAATAATGACCAAAAGAAAAAACATCTGTAACAAAAATAAATTAATTAAATAAATAATAATGAAAAACTTTCCTAATCTTGTGAAGGAAAAAGTCACAAAAGTCCAGGAAACACAGAGAGTCCCACTCAAGATGAACCCAAGAAGACCCACACCTAGACAGATCATAAGTAAAATGGCAAACGTGAAAGACAAATAATCTTAAAGGCAGCAAAAGAGAGACAGAAAGTGACCTATAATGGAGCTTCAGTTAGATTGTCAGCTGATTTCTCAATAGAAACACTTCAGACCAGAAGGGATTGGCATGAAGTATACAAAGTAATGAAAAGCAAGGGACAGAATCCAAGACTATTCTATCCAGCAAGACTATCATTCAGAATTGAAGATGAAATAAAGAGCTTTGCAGACAAAAAAAAAGACTAAAGGAGTTTATTACCACCAAACCAAAATTTCAAGAAATTCTAAAGAGACTGTTGTAAGAAGAAGAAGAAATAGAAAGAGAGAGGAACACAGGCATAAAGAATAAAAATGACAACAATAAGTATCTATCTGTAATAACCTTAAATATAAATGACTTAAATGTTCCAATCAAAAAACAGGGTAGCCCTGGCCGGTTTGGCTCAGCGGTTAGAGCGTCAGCCTGCAGTCCAGAGAGACCTGGGTTTGGTTCCCGCTAACGGCACGTACCTCCGTTGCAGTTAGTACCCGGCCCTGGTTGGTTGTGTGGGTGGCAGCCAGTTTGTGTGTCTCTCTCACATTGATGTTTCTCTCTCTCTCTCTTCCTCCCTTTCTCCCTCCTGCTCTATCTGAAGATAAATGCAGAAATGTCCTCAGGTGAGGATAAAAAAAAATAGGGTTGCTGATTGGATAAGAAAATATGACTGATATATATGCTGTCTACAAGAGATCCTCCTCAGAACAAAAGACTCACAAAGGATGAAAGTGAAGGGATAGAAAAAAAAATTTTTTCCATGCAAATGGAAACAAAAAAAAGCTGGGGTAAGCAATACTCATATCTGATTTAAAAACAAACAAACAAAACTTCAAAATGAAGGCCATAGCAAGAGACAAAGAAGGGCACCACATAATATCAAAGGAATCGATCTAACAGAAGGCTATAACCCTGGTAAACACATATGCACCCAATATAGGAGCACCAAGATAAGTTAAAAAACTGCTGGAGGACTTTAAGGGAGAGATTGACAGCAACACAATCATAGTAGGGGGACTTGAATACCCCACTGACATCACTGGGTAGATCTTCTAGACAAAGAATCAAGAAAGAAACAGAGGCTCTAAACAACACACTAGATCACATGGATTTAATTGATATTCATAGAACCTTTCACCCCAAAGCTGCAGAATATGCATTCTTCTCAAGTACACACAGGACATTCTCAAGATAGACCACATGTTAGGTCACAAATTTAGTCTTTACAGGTTCAAAAGATAGAAATCATATCAAGCATCTTTTCAGATCACAATGGCATGAAACTAGAAATCAATGACAGAAACACTCAAAATCATTCAAACACTTGGAGACTAAACAGCATGTTTTCAAACAATGAATGGGTTACCAAAGAGATCAAGGAAGAAATCTTTAAAATCCTATAAACAGATAAAAATGAACACACAACAACACAAAATCTGTGGGACACTGTGATAGCAGTCCTGAGAGGGAAGTTTATAGCATTACAGGCCTATCTCAAGAAACAAGAAAAATTTCTAATTAACTATCTAGCCCTACAACTTAAAGACTTAGAGAACAAAAAGAAGAACCCAGAGTTAGTAGAAGGAAAGAAATAATAAAGATCAGAGTGGAGATAAATGATATGGAGACTAAAAACCAATACAAAAGATCATTGAAACCAAGAGCTGGTTCTTTGAAAAGATGAACAAGATTGATGAACCTGTAGCCAAAATCATTAAAAAACAAAGAGAGAGGACCTATATAAATAAAATCAGAAATGAAAGGGGTGAAGTAACAACTGAGGCCACAGAAATACAAAGGATTGTAAGAAAATACTATGAACAATTATGTGCCAACAAATTGGAAAACCTAGGCAAAATGGACAAATTCCTAGAATCATACAAGCTCCCAAAACTCAACAGGGAAGAGTCAGAAAACCTGAACAGACCAATAATAACTAAGGAAATTAAAGTAGTAATCAATAAACTCCCATCAAACAAAAGCCCTGGTCTGGTTGGTTTCACAGGGAAGTGTTACATTCAAAGAACTAACCCCTAATCTCAAACTATTCCAAAAAATTCAAGAGGAAGGAAGACTTCCAAGCTTTTTTTATGAGGCCAACATAATCCTAATTCCAAAAGCAAATAAAGACACTGCAAAGAAAGAAAATTAGAGGCCAAAATCCCTGATGATCATAGATGCCAAAAATCTCAACAAAATATTAGCAAATCGAATCCAGCAATAATTACAAAAATTATTCACCACAACCTAGTGGGATTTATCTCAGGGATACAAGGCTGGTACAATATTCACAAATTAATAAATGTGATATACCACATAAATAAAATGAAAGATAAAAGCCATATGATCATATCAATAGATGCTGAAAAAGCATTCAACAAAATCCAGCACGCATCTCTGGTAAAAACACTCAGCAGAGCAGGAATAGAGAGATCATACCTCAACATAATAAAGATCATATATGACAAACCTACAACCAGCATCATACTCAGTGGGCAAAAACTAAAAGCATTTTTCTTAAGAACAAGACACAGGTATGTCCACTTTCACCACTCTTATTCATCATAGTACTGTTTGTCTTAGCCACAGAGATCAGACAAGAAGAAAAAATAAAAGGCATCCAAATTGGAAAGGAGGACGTGAAACTGTCATTTCACAGATGACATAATATTGTACATAGAAAACTCTAAAGACTCCACCAAATATTTACTAGATTTAATAAATGAATTCAGCAAAGTAGCAATACATAAAATTAACATCCAGAAGTCTATGGCATTTTTTTACACCAATAAGCATTCAGAAAGAGAAACTAAAAAACAATATATCCCATTTAGCATTGCAACAACAACAAAAAAGTAACATACCTAGAAATAAACTTAACCAAGGAGGTAAGAGACCTGTTCTTGGAAACTACAGGAATTGAGAAAAGAAAGAGGAAGACCAAAAAAAAAAAAGCAGCACATACCATATCCATGGGTTGGCAGAATTAATATCATTAAAATGTCCATACTACCCAAAGCAATATATAGATTCAGTGCAATCCCTATTAAAATACCAACAGCATGCTTCACAGAGCTAGAACAAAACCTTCTAAAGTTTATATGGAACCCAAAAAGACTTTGAATAGCCATAGCAACCTTGAAAAAGAAGAATAACATTGGAGGGAACACAAAACAAGGTGTCAGGTTATACTACAAAGCCACTATAATTAAAACAGCTTTGTACTGGCAAAAGAACAGGCATAATATAGACCAGTGGAACAGAACAGAGAATCCAGAAATCAACCCAAGACATTATGCCCAATTAATATTTGACAAAGGAGGCAAGAGCATACAATGAAGAAAAGATTGTCTCTTCAATAAATGGTGTTGGGAAAATTGGACAAGTACATGCAATAAATGAAACTAGACCACCAACTTACACCATACACAAGAATAAACTCAAAATGGATAAAATACTTAAATATAAGTCATGAAACTATAAAAATCCTAGAAGAACATGTAGGCAGCAAAATTGCAGACATCACATGAAGCAGAATTTCACTGATACACCTAGGGCAAGAGAAACAAAGGAAAATTTTAATAAATGGGACTACATCAAACTAAACAACTTCTGCACAGCAAAAGAAACTAGCATTAAACTAAAAAGGGAACCCACTGTGTGGGAGAACATATTTGCCAATGATATTTAGGATAAGGGGCTAGTTTCCAAAATATATAAAGCACTCATACACCGCAACAAAAAGAAGACAAAGAATCCAATTTAAAAATGGGCAGAGGAGCTAAATAAACACTTCTCCAAAGAGGACATACAAATAGGCAAGAGACATATGAAAAAATGCTCATGATCACTAATCATCAGAGAAATGCAAATTAAAACAACAGTGAGGGACCACCTCACACCTGTCAGAATGGCTGCCATCAACAAATCATCAAACAACAAGTGCTGGTGAGGGTGTGGAGAAAAAGGGACTCTAGTACACTGTTGGTGGGATTGCAGACTGGTACAGCCACTATGGAAAACAATATGGTGTTTCCTCAAAAAATTAAAAATTCAATGGCCATTTGAACCAATGATCTCACTTGTAGGAATATATCCTAAGAAACCTGAAACACCAATCAGAAAAAATATATGGACCCCTGTGTTCATAGGAGCACTATTTATAATTGCTAAGATCTGGAAACAACCCAAGTGTCCATCCGTGGATGAGTGGATAAAAAAGTTGTGGTATATTTACACAATGAAATACTATGCAGCTGTAAGAAAGAAAGATCTCTTACCCTTTGAGACAACATGGAGGGACCTGGAGAGTATTATGCTAAGCAAAATAAGCCAGTCAGAGAAAGACAAGTATTGCATGACCTCATTTGTGGTGTATAATGAACAAAATAAGCTGACGAACAAAACAGATCCAGAGACATGGAAGTAGGGAACAGACTGACAAACCTCAGAGGGAAGGGGGTGGGGGGACAAGAAGAGATAAACTAAAGAAGTTATTTGTATATATGCATAACCAATGGACACAGACAAGAGTGACCTGAAGGCAGAAGGGAACAGGAGTGGGGAGGAGTATGGCAGTGGGAGGCGGGAGAACTCTGAAATACTTAAAACAATGAAGATTAAAAAAATAAAATAGCCCTGGCCGGTATTGTTCAGCGGTTAGAGCATCGGTCCATGGACCAGAGAGTCCCAGGTTCAGTTCCCACTAAGGGCACGTATCTCAGTTGCAGTTTGTCCCCGGCCCTGGTTGGGGTTGTATGGGTAGCAGCCACTCGATGTGTCTCTTTCACTTAGATGTTTCTCTCTCTCTCTTCCCCCTTTTCTCCCTCCCGCTCTATCTGAAGATAAATGCAAAAAAAAAAAAAAAAAAATCCTTGAATGAGGATTAAATGAATAAATAAAATGAAAGGTGAGCTTGCGCAAAAAAGGTGGGCTTGTCGCCCTGGCCGGTTTGGCTCAGCGGTTAGAGCGTCGGCCTGCGGTCCGGAGAGACCCGGGTTCGGTTACCACTAAGGGCACGTACCTTGGTTGCAGTTTGTCCCCGGCCCTGGTTGGGTCGTGTGGGTGGCAACCACTCGATGTGTCGCTTTCACGTCGATGTTTCTCTCTCTCTCTCTCCCACTCACTCTATCTGAACAAAATATCGAAAAATGTCCTCGGGTGAGGATAAAAAAAAAAAAGGTGGGCTTGTGAATGATTCGGGGAGTGGAATTTTCTATGTCAGGGTAGGGTTACTTCCTCCTTTTGTCAGGTTGCTTGGCAAATATCTTTTCACCTGAGCTGTGACAGCAAGATGTTGGCGTTATTTATTAGTGCCACCCCATAAGGTTGTATAGTGGCCAAACCTTGATCATCTGTGCATGTGGAACAATGGTTTTGACATCTTCTGGCCACCTGGTTGTAACTTGGCTTCCTGTCCACCTGGTGTTTTTCTATTCCTGGGTTAAAGTTCCTATACTGTCTCAGAATCACTGGATCATATGATAATATTCTATGTTTAACTTTTTGAACAAACCCGAGATTGTTTTCCACAGCAGCTGCACCATTTTACATTTCTACCAGCAATGCACAGGCATTCCCATTTCTCTATATCCTTATTTTCCTTTTTTATAATAGCCATCCTAATGGGAGTGAAGTAGCATCTCGTTGTGATTTGATCTGTGTGGTTTACTTTTTGGTGTTATTGTTGTTTTTCATCATTACCCAAGGATATTTTTTCCATTGATTTTTAGAGAGAGTGGAGGATAGGGAGGGAGAGGGAGAGAGAGGGAGAGAGATCTATGTGAGAGAGATACATCAGTCGGTTGCTTCCTGCATATACCCCAACCGGGGCTGGGAATCGAACCTGCAACCCAGGTTACGTGCCCTTGACCAGGAATTGAACCCATGACCCTTTAGTGCCCAGGCCGATGCTCTAACCACTGAGCAACACTGACCAGTGCTGTTTGGTTTCCTTTTAACTGAAATGTAGAAATGCATAGGAACATTTAATTGTTGCCTCAATTAAAAATTCTTGGTAACCTGTGACATTGCATTTTGTACCTTTAAACTGCACATCTGAATTTATTGGTTGGCTTGTTAAGGTTGTTTTAAAACTACTTTAGTATATAAATTATTTATATGTTACATTGTATTTTTAATTTGTTTCTGACATCTTCAAAGCTTAAAACATTTCCCTTCAGTCACAACCATTTGTTAGCTAAACTCACTGTAATCAGCTTAATAAAGGACATTCTACATGCAGGTAATTATATCCATTGATGCCTGCTAATGCAAGCTGCTTTGTAGTCATTACCTAGTAATACATGACTAAGGAGCTTGATTGTTCTTCTTTTTTATTTTTATTAAATTAAGAATTTTTTTGAATAGCATCATCTTGCAAATGGTTCTTGCAAATGGTCTTTAAGAGTAATACCTTTCAAGGCTCCATAATCGCTAGATAATTAACCTGCCAGGATTAAGTACTTTCAACTTTGCCTCGGGATGCTTAACTCTCAAATAAGGTCAATTATCTCATAATAATAACTGCTTTGTCAAGAGTCACCACTTAATTCTACAGTGAAACATCACATCACCAATACAGTGCACTTTAAGATAATTTCAGTAATAAAATACAGCTTGAAAATTAGGCAGAATAACTCAATTTAATTATTTCATACAGATTAAGAATGATACATTTTAGATAAAAGTCCCCCTCATAGACCTAGTATTTTGAATCTCATAGATGATTTCTATTTATAAAGAGTATACAGTGGTCTGTTTTATCAGTCCTTTTGCTGGCAATATTCCCATGTTGTATATCTTCTTGCAGGGAAATAAGTTTTAAACCTATTGACCCCCAAGAGATATATGAAGAAATGCTCAACATCATTAATCATCAGAGAAATGCAAAGTAAAACAACAATGAGGTATCACCTCACACCTGTCAGAATGGCCGCCATCAACAAATCAAACAAGTGTTGGCGAGGGTGTGGAGAAAAGGGGACTCTAGTGCACTGCTGGTGGGAATGCAGACTGGTGTAGCCACTATGGAAAACAATATGGTGTTACCTCAAAAAATTAAAAATTGAACTTCCATTTGACCCAGTGATCCCGCTTCTAGGAATATACCCTAAGAAGCCTGAAACACCAATCAGAAAGAATATATGTACCCCCATGTTCATAGCAGCACTATTTACAATAGCTAAGATCTGGAAACAGCCCAAGTGTCCATCAGTAGACGAATGGATAAAAAAGCAGTGGAACATATACACAGTGGAGTACTATGCATCTGTAAGAAGATCTCTTATCCTTTGAGACGACATGGAGGGACCTGGAAAGTATTATCCTAAGCGAAACAAGCAAAGCAGAAAAAGACAAGTACCACATAATCTCATTTCTATATGGAATATAATGAATATAACAATCTGAGGAATAGGGTAGACCCAGAAACACGGAAGTAGGGTACAGACTGACAACCCTCAGAATAGGGGGTGGTGGGGGAGAGATAAACCACAGAACTTATATGCATGTATGCATAACCAATGGACATGGACAACAAAGCTGGGGACGGGGCTGAGGGGGATGGGGAGGAGGGTATCAATGGGGTAAAAAAGGAGACACATCTGTAACAAAAATAAAATTAAAAAATAAAAATAAACCTATTGAGCCTACAGAGGATTCAGTTTATTAAAACTCTCTAGTACATACCCAGAAAATTTAAATTACTGTTTTCGTGCTGAGTGATGTTTTAACTTTAAAAAAGGTATTTATTTTATCAATGAATGAATTACAAAAAAATGGACAAATTTCTGCAGTTTGTTGATGTGGTTGTTATTGTTGTTGTTGAGTAGCTAGCTCTTCAGTCATACTTAGGACAGTGATGTGTAGTCAATAACAAGAATATGACTTGACCCATCAGGACATTTTGAGGGAAACATAAAATTGGCTTTAGGTATTTGAATCCATGTTTTCTAAACCTGAATAATGGTTGTATCTCCTTATATGTAAACCCTAATCAGTTTTTTACCAAACCAGATGGAATAGGTTAGCTTTTTCTTCTTTTTCATGTTTTTCTGGGAGAGACTTGATTGATATTTGTTGATTACACTGTTAAATTCATTTTAATCTTTCTAATAGCCACTGATTCTTTTTGAAAAGACAATATAAAAATTAATAAACTTAAAACAGCAATAGTGCTTCTAATTATAAATAGCCTTTAATAAACTCTTATCTGAAGTAGTTTCCCATTTTCAATATATCTGTAAAATGGAAGTCGTTTGTTACTTCAATATGAAAATCTATGTAAATCTTTAAATTATATGTGTTCAATATGGATAAGTGCTATACATACATGTATTTTCAATGCAGATATTCTCTCTTTAGTTGGGAGACTTTCTGTTCTTTGTAAAGGTATTATTTTTAAGTTTTGGAAACACTTTTTTCTCAAGTCTATGCACATTTTCTTCAGAAAGAATCTTCTTTGAATTTTTACATCTTTTTTGTCAATTCTGATTCCTTAAGATACATGATTGCCAAACATTTTCAGAGAATTAGGATCTGTCACCAGATCCATATTCTGACAGTAGAAGAGATGGTATTTCCTTTTATCATACTGATACCATTGTAATAAGCTAATTATTAATAACAGAAAAAGAACAGCCCTGGCAGGTTTGGCTCAGCTGTTAGAGCGTTGACCTGTGGTCCAAAGAGACCCGGGTTTGGTTCCCGCTAAGGACATGTACCTTGGTTGCAGTTTGTCCCCGGCCCTGGTTGGGTCATGCGGGTGGCAGCCATTTGATGTGTTCCTTTCACGTTGATGTTTCTCTCTCCCTCTCTCCCTCTCTCGGGATCCCACTCTATCTGAACAAAAAATGAAAAAATGTCCTCGGGTGAGGGAAAAAAAAAAAATGGAACAAAGAGGGAGGCCAGACATTATAAGCATGGTCATTTGGGCAGCTTTACCAGGGAGCTGCAAATTCATACTCCCCAGGGAACCACTGGTCCATTCCCTGCAGATTACTGGGGGAAGGGACTGAACAATGGGGAGATGGGTCTATGCACAGTGAAGTAGGGGTGACATAGTAGGTAAGGTGCCTATCAGTCAAATCTGGGAACAGAGATCATTGGCCAGAGGGTGTGGGGGCAATGCAAGCCCTCCAAAATTTGGGAATACATGAACATAAACCCCTAGACAAACCAAGTGTCTCTCTCTTGGCTCTTGGCGCTCTTGGCTCTTGTGTCTCTCTTGCATTCACCCATGTTCCCTCCACAGCCACATGGCCTACAGTCATATAGACCCCACATGCAGTGAACTGATGGACTACAACTGGGAGCACAAACTAAGCTAGCCTGATACTGGATTGGACTGTGCCCTAATGTGGAGTGAAAACTCTGGGCAACAGCTTTATTTCTAGCCCTATTGAAGTCACAGCTAAACTTCTTCCACGGTGGGAT
Organism: Molossus molossus; assembly: GCF_014108415.1. Lineage (NCBI taxonomy): Eukaryota > Metazoa > Chordata > Mammalia > Chiroptera > Molossidae > Molossus > Molossus molossus. Next base: position 55,506,608 of record NW_023425352.1, read on the forward strand.
AGAGGGAAATGGGACCTTGGAAACTAAGGAATTTAATTCCACAGAAATAAAGCTTTCTACAGTATCTCATCCTCCCATGCAAGTCTCAGAAAATTCTTTTTCTCAGGACATAAAAAGAAGCCCACTCCCACTAGCAACCAGTGGGGATGAGGAGAGCTCCCCACCAATAACAAAATGTTCCCAACATGAATGTGGGGGGATAGGGCTCTATCTAAAATGCTAATTCCACCTTGTTTCTTCCAAGGAAAAATGGACATCACCTTCCTGATACCACTCATAGAAATTTTTCCATTTTCTCTGTCTTTGCTATAAGCAGTAAGAGGAGTATGTGTTATAGACAGAAATCTAAAATCAGTCAAGGAAGGTGGAAACAGATGTTTTCAGAGATGATACAAAGCCCCTTCAAAGAAAAAAAATAAAAACTTATAGTTCTCTTATAAAATTCTGACATATTTATATTTTCTGCCAAAAATAATGAAATTTCAATTAAGACGTGGCTATGGCATAAGATAGCTTCTTAGCTCCTGGATTCAACGTTCTCCTTTCTAATATACTTTACTGTCTGAAAGAGAGAGAGAGATTCACTGTAGCACAATGGAGGCTTCTAAAGTCAATGCAGTGTTGTGAAAATGTGCTGTGGGAAGGATTCAGAAAAAGTCATAGGCTATTTAACTATATGCTTTGCATCTGTCTTCCTTTTTTTTTTTTTTTCTTTATTGATTTTAGAGACAGAGGAAGGGAGAAGGTGTGTGTGAGAGAGAGAGAAACATCAATGAGAGAAAACATCGATCAGCCACCTCCTGCATGCCCTCCACTAGGGATTTGGCCCACAACCTGGGCATGTGCCCTGACTGGGAATCGAACCGGTGACCTTTTGGTGCATGGGTAGACGCTCAACCACTGAACCACACTGGCCAGGCACATCTTCCTTCCTTTCTACTTAACTCTCTCCTCTCCTCCTTTTCTCTTCTCACCCTCACCGACATACCCTTCCTCTCTTATTCTCTTCATCTCCTTCCCCTTACCAACTACATTGCCTCTCTACAGATGAAAGTTTTTTAAATCATCCCCAAACTACCATCCATGATCAGTAAAAAGCCATGTAATTTGAAAAGGTTTAAATTGCTAGGGACATCATCTTATTTTATGCAGTAATGCCTTTTCATGTTATTCAGTATTTCAATTAATCTTTTTATTTATTTGATTGTTTCGGTTACTATGCTACAAATTTGTGACTATTTTAGTACAATTTGTCTAGTATGCCTTGATATAAAAGTAATCAGTTAATATTTCAAGTTCTTATTATCAAAATTATTTAATGAAATTGGCACCCTGGCCGGTTTGGCTCAGCGGTTAGAGCGTCTGTCTGCGGTCCTGAGAGACCCGGGTTCGGTTCCCGCTAAGGGCGCGTACCTCGGTTGCAGTTTGTCCCCGGCCCTGGTCGGTTGTGCGGCTGGCAGCCATTCGATGTGTCCCTTTCACATCGATGTTTCTCTCTCTCTCTCTCTGTTCCTCTCTCTCCCTCCCACTCTACCTGAACAAAAAATGGAAAAATTTCCTCGGGTGAGGATAAAAAAAAAAAAAAGAAATTGGCTAAATACTGTACACTTATATGTATATGATAGTGGAAGGAGCATTGATCTATATTTAGAAAATCTGGTTTTCGACTCAGCTCAACTTTTTTCTGGGCCTTTTATCTTTGACATTAGGATAATTGTCAAAATTTTTATAGGTTCTGTAGATTACTTAATAGTACTTATCAATAGTAATTTTTTAGTTTTGATGATTCTACAATACTTATGTAAAATGTTCACATTTGGAAAACTCCTAATGTGCTTTTTATGACCCAGATCCAAGGCAGGATCCCACACTGCATTAGTTACCATGTTTCCTTAGTTTCTTTAATCTGGAACAATATTTCAGTTTTTCTGTGTCTTTTATAATTGGCCACTTTTGAAGAATACTTGCCAGTTATTTTATAGAATGTCCTTCACTGGAGAATTGACTGATATTTCCTCCTAATTAAAGCTGTGTTGGCAAGAATACTTAAAAATACTGTCATGTCTTTTTTCATATATTAAGATTTCAATTTACTAGTGATATTATTAACTTTGATAACTGGGTTGAGATGTTGGCCCAATTCATGCACTTTAAAGTTACTATTTTTTCCTTGGTAATTTAATTAATAAGTATCCTATGGGGAAATACAAGAGAATATAAATACTTTGTTTTTTCACTATATTTTTACCCACTGCTTTTAGCATCTATTGATGATTCTTACCTCCAATAATTATTGTGGTATTTACCAAGTGGTGATTTTTCTATTTTCATCATTTCTTCTATATTTACTAATAGGAATTCTCTGTGAGGAAGAGCTGCCCCTGGCTCACATTTCTTTATTTCTTTTAGCACAAATTAACAGCAAAATGTGTATCTTCTTATATCCCCTTCTTTGTAACATGAAATGTGGCACTGTAGGTGCTCTTTGTACCTTAGGTTTGTTTTGTTCTTAAGTATATCTTGGAAATCATTCCATAAAAGCTCTTTTTTAATATAGCTGCATTGTACTCCATTAAATAAACCATAGTTTCTTCAATCACTGTCTTATATATGAACATTTAAGTTGTTTCCAAGATTTTGCAGTTAAAAACAATCTTTCAATGAATAACCTTGTGCATTCAGATTTTTGTCATTATTTCTTCAGGATAAATTCCTAGAAGTAGGATTGTTGGGTCAAAGGATAAGTGCATATGTAGTTTTATTAGATATTGCCAAATTCCTCTCTAAAGGAGTTATATGTCCAGAGTTTTTATTGGAATTTTATTATATAGGTGTGACTGATTAAATCATTGGCCACATGATTAAACTCAGTCTTTAGCTCTTCCATCTTTGGAGTTTGAGCTGACCCCATAGTCAGTGCTGAATCTCTCTGGGAGCACACAATGAGTCACTTTAGTAGCATTAGAAAGACACTCTTATCACTCAGAAAATACCAAGGTTTTTTCTTTTTCTTTTTTTTAAAAAGTATAGTTGGTATACATTAGTTTCAAGTGTACAACATAGTGATTCAAAGCTCTGTGCCAGAAACCCAGGATGAGGAACAGATATATTGTTTATTATATCACAGTAAGGATGTAATGAGTAGGTAATTATTTACATAAGGTTTATAATTGGGGTGCAGAATCATGTAATCTAATCGTAAAAATGAGGGAGTACAAATACACAAAATTTAAAATGGAAATTGAGAAATTTGTAAGAAAGTTTATTTTAAGACCACAACCTGATTTCTAGGGATGCTATTGCTGCAAGGTTGTTTATTTTTTGTAGTTCTGTTCGGTGGGTAGAGGAAGGAAACGTGCGTGATATATGCATACGTATACACACATAAATGTATATATCATTATACACATAGACATCTGTAAGTATATGTAATCTAACCCATGAATTTATGCTGTTATAGCCAATTCAGCTTTAGGGACACAGGGTTTTAACCTAACCTCTTCTATAGTGTATTTTTCTTCCCTTTCTTTTACACTAAGAATGCTGGTTTGTTGGGACACGGGTATGATAGAATTAGAAGTCCACATACTTGATCATTTAGTTTAAGCCATAGAACATACACAACAGTCTCACAATAATATTATTATTATTTTTTTAATCCTCACCTGAGGACATTTTTTCATTTTTTGTTCAGATAGAGTGGGAGGGAGAGAGAGGAAAAGAGAGAGAGAGAGAAACATAGATGTGAAAGGGACACATTGAGTGGTTGCCAACCGCACAACCCAACCAGGGCCAGGGACAAACTGTAACTGAGGTACATGCCCTTAGCGGGAACTGAACCCGGGTCTCTCTGGACTGCAGGCTGATGCTCTAACCACTGAGAAAAACCGGCCAGGGCCACAATAATATTAATACTATCACTATCATTATGATTACTGAAAAGTTTTAATTTTTTTATCTAAAATATCTGTATTTTCTCCATTTTAAAAAGATTAATTACATTTTTTATTGATTTCTTTTTAGAGAGAAAGGAAGAGAGAGATAGAAACATGAATGTGAGAGAGAAACATCAATTGGCTGCCTCCTGCATGCCCCCTACTGGGGGTTGAGCCCACAACCCAGGCATGTACCCTGACCAGGGATAGAACCAGGACCTCTCAGTCCATGAAATAACTCTCAATCCACTGAGCCACACTAGCCAGGCAAGATTTATTACATTTTTAGAGTATATAGTCATTAAGTATGTTATTTTCTCCTTGTTTGCTTTCATTTATTCTTAGTTCTATACTGTTAACAATTCTATGTTGATGTTTCTTTAGTTGTTTTGATTTCCTGAAGCTTATAGTAGAGTGGTTTCCTCAGGACGGCCTCATGGGAACAATATTCCTTGAGTTCTTTCATGTTGTTAACCGTTTTTAGCCTTTATACTTGAAGCTCAGTTTTGCTGGATATAAAAATCTCTGCCTTCTATTTTCTTTCCTTGTGTTTTAAACATAATTTTCATTCCCTCGTAAGTCAGTTGCTCATTGTATCTTTTTGCACAAAGATTTGTTTTCTTAAAAATGATTTGATACAGCTTATCTTGGTGTTTGTTCTGGGTCAAAATTCTCACAAATCTAGTATGTATGCTTTTTTAATGTGTAGTTTTAAATCTTTTTTTTTTCCGGAAACTTTTCATAAAATATAGTTTTAGGTATTTGTTCTGTTTTCTTGCTTTGGTGTTCTTTTTCAGACATTCTTTTTATCCACATGCTAAATGTCCTTTGCCTGACTTCAGTATTTGTATTTTTTACTGAAGAACTTCGTGTCTTTCTTCATATATTTTTGTTTTTAAATTTTCTCTTTGTACCTTCTGTTTCTCTTAAGACAAAAACTGTTGTATTTAATTCTGTGCTCCTTATGAATTATTCTTCATTTTTGAAATACTAAAAAAATATATAATCCTTTCCTGCGTTCTGTTACTTTATTTCTTATTTTTTTCTCTTTATAACATGTTTTGTTCCATGTCTTGTGTCATTTTGTTAATGTCTTTTAGCTTGTTTTGAAATGCATTATAGTTGGTGTGTATTTTGTAAGCAGTCTTTTTGGTATGCTGTCATTTCATGTAGAGATTTTGTTCTATTCTATTTAGTCACCTTTTGTTGGAACTATGTAAGACTTGGGGGGGGATAAAAACTTGAACCTGAATCTATACTCTCTAAATCTAACTACCATGGGAAAGATAGAGGCAGAGGAGCATATTAAATAACATCACATAAGTATTTCAGCAAAATCTAGACAGAGACATGCTACAGGACAAATAACTCAGTTTTTAAATCAAAATTTTAAAAGGGAGAGAGAGAGAGAGAATCCATAGATTAAGAGAGACCTAGAGGACATATTATCTAATGACAAAACATAGACTTAATTTGGGTCCCAATCCCAATTGGAAACAAACTGAAAAGGCGGTGGGGAAGGTGTGAACAGTGATTGGATTATTTGTTACGGTTAGGAAAATGTTAAATTTATTAGGTGGATAGTGGTGTTCTGGTTATTTTTTAAATTATTTTTATCTTTTAGACATTTGAAATTTTAAAAACAGCCCTGGCTGGTTTGACTCAGTGGTTAGAGCGTCGGCCCATGGAACAGTGAGTCATGGGTTTGATTCTGGTCAAGGTCACGTACCTCAGTTGCTATTTGTCCCGGGCCCTGGTTGGCGTCATGCAGGAGGCAGCAACTCAGTGTGTCCCTTTCATGTTCCTCTCCCTCCCTCCCTCTCCCTCCCTCCCACCCACTCTATCTGAATAAAAATGGGAAAATGTCCTCAGGTGAAGATAAAAAAAAAATCTAAAAACAAATACATATATACATATACAGATATATAGATATATAATGATCAGAGGACACCTCACTGAAAAAGTGGTGTTTGAGCAGAGATCTGGAGGACATATATCTGAGGGAGGAGCGTTCCAGGCAGATGGATAGTAAAACTAGTGTGGCTAGAAAAGGAGATTAGTAGAAGATGAGGTCAGAGCTATATAGGGTGCTAGATTATTCAGAGTCTTAGAGGCCATTTTAAGGACTTTGGCTTTGACTTTTAATTAGATAGGAGGGAATTGAGTGTGATTTAAAACAAGTGAGTGGAATGATGTGATTTATCTTTTAAAGGGATACTCTGGCTGCTACATTTATTCATTAATAATTTTTTTTTCAGTGACTACTATTTGCTAGATACTGTACTATCTGGGAATACAAAACAAAAAATACCTGCCTTAGTGAAACTGATGCTTTAACAAGAAAGAATACACTATAAAGGCTATAAAGGGGGCAAAGGCAGAAACAGAGACTCATCATTAGGTGATGGCAGGAATCTAAGCAGAAGATGATAGTGGTTTAGACCAAGGTAGTAGTGGCAGTAGTGAGATATATTTAACTTGATGTATTTTGAAGATAGAACCAACAGATTTTGCTAATAGCTTGAAAGAAAGATGAGTCAAAGAGGATTCAAGGATGACTACATCTTCTTGTTAAAATAACATACAAGATTTTTATTTGTGACTAGGATTTTTACATTACTTCTAGTTGTTACCTTTTCTGAGTTAGGAGAATATCATGAGGTAGGGCATCTGGAGCTTACTCATCTACGTAGATCCTGATTTCAACTATGGATAGTAGATTTCCAAATTTTTATTATTTCCATTCAGCCTCTTAAGAGTTAATGGTATAGATGCATATTAATGCTTTATCTGTATGACAGATGTAGTACTCTTCAGTATGATATGGTTATTAGAGTCATGGGACCTCTGATCTGTTAGCCAATTAAGCTGTGTGGCAATGACAAGTCCATTTAGCTTGTCTAGCCCTTAATTTTCTCATCTGAAAAATGGTAATACGCATACTCTGGCTTTGTCTGTTTCAAGTAAAATATGTGAATATGATTTCAGAAACACAAAACTATATAAAAACAAGGCAGTAATATGATTACTCCAATTTTTATTTACTTTTTTTTTCTAATAAAAAGCAAGCAAGCCCTGGCCGGTTTGGCTCAGCGGTTAGAGTGTCGGCCTGCGATCCGGAGAGACCCGGGTTTGGTTCCCGCTAAGGGCATGTACCTCGGTTGCAGTTTGTCCCCGGCCCTGGTCGGTCGTGCGGGTGGCAGCCACTCAATGTGTTCCTTTCACATCGATGTTTTTCTCTCTCTCTCTGTTCCTCTCTCTCCCTCCCACTCTACCTGAACAAAAAAATGGGAAAATGTCCTCGGGTGAGGATAAAAAAAAAAAAAAGCAAGCAAAATAGAATCTGTATGATGTTGAGCACAAACATAAGTATAAAAGAATAAATATTCTTCACAATTTTGGTAATACCTATACTGTGTGCTTGGGTAAACTAATCAATACAAAAGCAGAATTATTAGGTGATAGATTTTTCAAAGAATAGAACTGAATATTTATTTTAGCCTTTTCCTTTTAGTTTAAGTTACTATATTGGAAATGTAATGTCCTTCAATTTGACATTTTATTTAGAATACATATATTCTGGGTCAGGCATGGTGCTCTGCACTGGGTATTCTAAGATCACTAAGAATGTTAACACTGCCATTTTACAGTCAGTTACTTATCACAGTCCCTTTTTTCTCATCTTTTTCCAAAATAGGAATATCTATGTGTTTTCACATATGGAGTTCAGGTCCAGACTGGATATCCCAGCTAATGTGAATAATTTTTTTTTCCTTATTGATTTTAGACAGAGAGGAAGGGAGAGGGAGACAGAAACATCGATGAGAGAGAACATCAATTGGCCGCCTCCTGCATGCCCCCTACTGGGGATTTGGCCCATAACCTGGGCATGTGCCCTGACCAGGAATTGAATCCGTGACCTCTTGGTGCATGGGTCAACACTCAACCACTGAGTCACACTGGCCGGGCTAACGTGAATAATTTTTAAGGACCTCAATTTTGTGGTAACCTTGTACTAGTTTAACAAGCCCAGGGACTTTGATTTCTACCAGAAGCATTTTGTCAGTCTTCGTCCTCTCTCATTTCAATACGTAATGTAGAGAAGGAAGACTGAGGGACTTGAGCTCCCTATTGTCAAATTATGCTACCTAAGAAACAGAGGACTTAAATCTATCACCTTTTTCTATATGCAAGAGCTGATTGGCTCCTTTTATTTTTAATTCCTTATTCTTGCAAGGATATTCTAAAGTTCATTTAGAAATATGACTGCTCACCCTGGCCAATTTGGCTCAGAGGTTAGAGTGTTGGCTGAGGACCAAAGGGTCGTGGGTTTGATTCCCAGTCAAGGGCATGTACCTGGGTTGCAGGTTCAATCCCCAGTGCTGGGCCGTGTGGGAGGCAACCAGTCGATGTGTCTCTCTCATCGATGTCTCTCTTCCACTCTGTCTAAAAATCAATGGAAAAATATCCTCATGTGTGGATTAACAACAACAACAAAAAGAAGTATGACTGCTCATAGGATTTGTGTTATTTTTAAAGCCAAATGTATATGGTGTCCCTATTACTATTTATTTTGAACTATACTGAATAATTCATATTGAAGCAATGTATGTTTTTAGTAATTGACCTGAATAAAACTACTAAACATGGAGACATTGGTTAATAGAGTGGCTATTAGTAATAATTTATTCAAATTAAAGGGGCGAGGGAAGTGATGAAATAAACCAAAGAACCAATGGACATAAACAACAATGCTTGCAGGTGGAGTAGGGGACAGGATAGGGAGGAGAGTGTCTGGGGGCAAAAAGGAGAAACATCTGTAACAAAAATTAATTAATTAATTAAAAACAAAATAAAAGGGAAATAACATGAAAAAAAAAGATATTCTTTTTTATTTTAAATAGATATATATTTTAAATGTGTTTTTATTGATTTTTCAGAGAGAGAGGAAGGAAGAGAGATAGAAACATCAATGTGAGAAAGAAACATCAATCAGCTGCCTCCTGCATACCTCCCACTGGGGATCGAGCCTGCAACCCGGCCAGGCATGTGCCCTGTCTGGTAATTGAACCAGGACCTCTCAGTCCATAGGACGGTGCTCAATCCACTGAGCCACACCTGCTGGGCAAGATATAATTCTTAATAAATAGAATTATTTTATTGCAGCATCAAGCCAACTTGGAGTGATAGTTTGTAGAAAATTAATTTCTTACAACATGAGGAAATACACATTCTTCTTCTCTGAGCATGGTATTAATTCAGAAATGACCTCTTTAGTTCCTACTGGTTCCAGGAGGGATATTCTAAATTCACAGTTCCATTTACTCTCTCATAATTAAACTTCACATTTGTTACGCTAAAGTCAGAGTTTATATCTCTTGTTATGTGGATCCCAGAAATGTACCTCAAGGAATACTGTAAAATAAATTAGTGGAACTTTTTCTTATTGTTGAGGACATTAGACAGGTATAAAATGGGTGAAAAAGATAGAAACCTACCAAGCAATGCTATAAAAACTAAATGAGCCCTAGCCGGTTAGAGCGTCGACCTGCAGTCCAGAGAGATCCGGGTTCAGTTCCCGCTAAGGGCACGTACCTCCATTGCCGTTTGTCCCCGGCCCTGGTTGGGTTGTGCGGGTGGCAGCCACTCGATGTGTTCCTTTCACGTCTATGTTTCTTTTTCTCTCTCTCCCTCCCACTCTATCTGAACAAAAAATGGAAAAAATGTCCTCGGCTGAGGATAAAAAAAATGAAGAAAAATAAAAAGTAATTTTAATGCATTAATTACTGTGCAGCAAGTGCATGGGAAGAGGTAGGCCTTTTCTAGAAATATTCTCCTCTTTATTTCTTTAAAAAATATATATATATGTATGTATGTATGTATGTATATTTATAATTGACAGTATTACAGATGTCTCCTCTTTCCTCCCTATTTCCCCTCTCTGCTCAGCCCTGGACCCCCCACCCAAGCCTTCACCACTCTATTGTCTGTGTCCATGGGCTATGCATATAAATATATAAGTAAAGTAGCAGTATACAAAATCAACATCCAGGAATCAATGGCATTTTTATACACCAATAATGAATTCTCAGAGAAACTGAAAAAAAAAAATCTCATTTACCATTGCAACAACAACAAAAAAAAGATACCTAGGAAAAACTTAACCAAAGAGGTAAAAGACCTGTACTCAGAAAGCTATAGGACATTGAAAAAAAAAAACGAGGAAGATAAAAACAAGTCGAAAAGCATATACCACATTCATGGATTGGAAGAATTAACATCATTAAAATGTCCATACTACCCAAAGCAATCTATAGATTCAATACAATTCCTATTAAAATACCAATGATGCCCTGGCCAGTTTGGCTCAGCAGTTAGAGCGTCGGCCTGCAGTCCCGAAGGTCCCGGGTTCAGTTCCCCATAAGGGCATGTACCTCAGTTGCAGTTTGTCCGCGGCCCTGGTTGGTTGTGCGGGTGGCAGCCACTCGCTGTGTTCCTTTCATGTCGATGTTTCTCTCTCTCTCTCCCTGTCACTCTATCTGAACAAAAAATGGAAAAATGTTCTTGGGTGAGGATTAAAAATATATATATACCAATGGTATGCATCACAGAACTAAAACAAATACTCCAAAAATTTATATGGAACCAAAAGAGACCCTGAATAGCCACAGCAATCTTGAGAAAGAACGAAGTTGGAGGCATCACAATGCCAGATATCTCTGTTTCTTTAGATATTCTCACTTAGATTTATATGAACCAAGCTCAGGATTTTTATTTCTTTTTCTTTTATTTTTTAAAAAATTTATCTTTATTGTCGGAAGTATTACAGATGTTCCCTCTTCCCCCCCCCCCCCATTGACCCCCTCCTCCCCATTCCCCACTCTCCCTTCCCCACTCCCCCCTCCCATCCTGCTTTAGTTACTAGATTCCCTATAATTCTGTGTGTAATAGGTAACATGAGTACAGGCAATATTTCTGGAAAGGTTGTTCATACCTAGATCAATTTCAAGTTAAAGCCTTTAAAAAATATTTATATTGTAAGACAATAGAATGTCTTAAATAATAAGGTAGAAGATTAGAAGACAAACTGATTTGATTACTTACCTTTTGGTACCTCTAATTCTTAGGAAAGTAATTGAAAATGTATTCAGTGTTATAATTCAGAGATTTTCAACTTTTTTTTTTTTTTATCTCATGGCACATATAAACTAATTACTAAAATCCTGCAGCTATCTGACAAAAAAATTAGGTATAATTTTGATTGGTTTATCAAAAGACAAATAAACAATAATAGTAATTACCTACCCTTCTTGCTTCAAAGTGACTTTTTAAAAAATCCGGTGCCTATATATAACGATTGTGTATAAGGCTTTCTGTTACCAAGAATTAACCAATGAGTCCCGGGTTCAATTCCGGTCAAGGGCACATACCTCAGTTTTGGTTCGACCCCAGTCCTGGTCGGGTAATGCGGGAGGCAGCCAGTTGATGTTTCTCTCTCTCTCTTCCTCCCTCTCTCCTTCCCGCTCTATCTGAAGATAAATGCAAAAGTGTCCTTGGGTGGGGATAAAAGAAAACAATTAAGCAATCAGACACAACTTTATTATGCAACGTAACCAATAAGATGCAACTCTGTTATATGGCCTATATGTTTATGGTTCCAGACAGGGCATTCATATCAGACAGCTATTGTTGTGTTGGCTGTTGTCATTTCTTCATTTGACAGTCTAGGGGGGAAAAGGTCAGTGCCCCTGACTAAGAAGTCAGGTATATCATGTTGTAAAAATCCTTGCAGCACACAGGTTGAAAATTGCTGTTCTGATTTATTTTATAATGATCATTTAGTGAAATGTTAAAAATAATTTTTTATCTTAGAAGTTTGTAAGTTTTGTAAGTTATCTATAAATATGGGACATCAAAATACATAATTTGACAAATTGCCTTGGCCGGTTTGGCTCAGTGGTAGTGAGTCAGCCCACAGACCTGCAATTCTCAGGTTTAATTCCTGGTCAAGGGCAAGTACCTGAGTTGTAGGTTTGATCCTCAGCCCCAGTGGAGGTTGTGCAAGAGGCAACCAATTTCTCTCTCTCTCTCTCTCTCTCTCTCTCTCTCTCTCTCTCTTCATTCCTCTCCCTCCCTCCCTTCTCCTCTATCTAAAAATTAATGGAAAAATATTCTTGGGTCCTCACCTTAACAAAAAAAAATATATATATACATAATTTGACAAATGAATTAGTTGTGGATTATGTACTTCAAAGTGCTTTTAAGTGATTTTTAATTATTTTCAGCTATAATGATAATGCATTCTCATTGTAGAAAGTGAAAAATAAACGTGAAGAAAAAATTAAAATCAGCATTCATTATATCATCCAACATTACTCAAAATATTTTGTTTTCTTGCAATGTTTTTATACATATTTCTAACTTTTTATTTTGAAATGATTTTCAACTTAGAGAAGAATTGTAAGGACAATAAAATTAAATTTTTCCCCTATGCTTTGAGCTTTTTCTCTGTCTCTTTCTCTTCCTCCCTCACTACCATATATATGCCTAACCACAGTACATATTCAGATTTTTCTAGTTCTCTCAAGAATGTTCCTTATAGCCCTGGCCAATGCTCAGTTGGCTGAGCATCAGGATTCCATACCCAGGTTGCAAGCTTGATCCCCAGTGGGGGCATGCAGGAGCGAGCCAATCAATGTTTCTCTGTCAGCGATGTTTCCCTCTCTGTGTCTCTGTCTCTCTCTCTCTCAAAATCAATAAAAACATATTAAAAAAAAAAAAGAATGTTCTAGCTATTTTGTTTTCCTCCTTCAAGATCCAATCCAAGATCATACATTGCCTTTACTTGTTATAGCTCTGATTACCTTTAACCTGCAGCAGTTCCTTGGTCTTTCTCTTTCATGAAATGGCATTTTTAAAGAGTATAGCTAACTGTTCTATATATATGCAGAGTTTTAACAAATTGAAATTATTTCCATCATTATAATTTTATATCCCTTTTCCCACTTACTATTATATTTTCAGCATTTTGCAGTGTCGTTAATTGTTCTTTCAGTTATTGTTTTGGGTGCCTATGTGACATCATTTATTGTCATTAGTCTACTGTTGTTGAACATTTCCATTCTTTCTAATTTTTCTAGTATTATGATTACAGCTGGGAAAAACATCTTTGTAAATATCGTCATTTTAATTTTAATTTCTGAATTCATATGTCAAGTATTTGCTAAGTACTTACAACATGGAGCAACAAAACAAAAATTTTGCTGAAGACGACCGTGGCCAGGTAGCTTAGTTTGTTAGAGTGGTGTCCTGATATACCAAGTTGTGGGTTTGTTCCCCAGTCAGGACACATACAAGAATTAACCAATGAGTGCATAAATGGATGGAATAGCAAATCGATGTTTCTCTCAAAAAAAAAAAAAATTTTTTTTTTAATCCTACTGAAGACAATAATTAAATGTTAATCTCTAAGATTCTGAATATAATTAGAATGGAAATTTGGGAAAGAGGGAAATTACCAGATAATAAGGTTGACAGTTTTAACACATATTTAACAATAGAAATACAGGGTATCTGTTTAAATTTGAATATCAGATGGGACATGTACTATATGGGAGATACACTCAAAAAATATTTATTGCATATCTGAAATTCAAGTTTAACTAGGCATCTTGTATTTTATCTGGCAAACTTACCAGAGGATTGAGTGTACAGAACAACTTCATGGTAGAGGTGATGGAAGGGAGTAAAGAAGATGTTTTACTCAGAAGGAATGGCTTAAGAATGCCACTGAAAATATAATGAACATAACAGTCTGAGGAATGGGGTAGTCCCAGAGATGTGGAAGTAGGGTACGGACTGACAATCCCCAGAAGAGGTGGTGGTGGGAGAGAACCACACAATGTATGCATGAACAATGGACATGGACAACAAAGCTGGGGACAGGGCAGGGAGGGAGGGGGAGGGGGGAATGGGGAGGGAGGAGAAACATCTGTAACAAAAATAAATTAAAAAAAATAATAAAAGAATGCCACTGAAGCACAAATGAGTCTAGTTTGTGTAAAGTATGATCCATAAGGATAAAGACTTTGTGTCTTATTTGCTGTCATGTTGCCATATGTACTATATATAGACTCTTAGTGATTATTTTCTAAATAAATACATGAATCTGAACTATGGATAAAACCAGACCTTTTGGAACAAATGTTACCTGATATAACTAAATAGATAAATATCACATTTTTATGAGCCTGGAAAACCTGGCAGAAGATACGGACTTTCTGCCTTCCTTTATTCATTTATTTCATAATAATTCATTAAGTATCTACTATGTATCAGATGTTGGAGATACATTAGTAAAAAAAGAACAGACGTGGTCCCTACCCTCATGAATTTTAGAGTCTAGAGGGAATGACAGACATTATTTAATTTCGGGACTCATTAATTTAACAAACAGGTGAATAGTACTATGAGGGGAAAGTACTTTGTTCTGAAATCATATAAAATGAGGGTATAACCTTAAAAGCCAGACTACAAACAACAATGAGGTATCACCTCACACCTGTCAGAATGGCCGCCATCAACAAGTCATCAAACAAGTGCTGGCGAGGGTGTGGAGAAAAGGGGACTCTAGTGCACTGCTGGTCGGAATGCAGACTGGTGCAGCCACTTTGGAAAACAATATGGTATTACCTCAAAAAATTAAAAATTGAACTTCCATTTGACCCAGTGATTCCACTTCTAGGAATATACCCTAAGAAGCCTGAAACACCAATGAGGAAGAATATATGTACCCCCATATTTGTAGCAGCACTATTTACAATAGCTAAGATCTGGAAACAGCCCAAGTGTCCATCAGTAGACAAATGGATCAAAAAGCAGTGGTACATATACACAATGGAGTACTACGCAGCTGTAAGAAAGAAAGATCTCTTATCCTTTGAGACTACATGGAGGGACCTGGAAAGTATCATCCTAAGTGAAACAAGCCAATCAGAGAAAGACAAGTATCATATGATCTCACTTATTTGTGGAATATAATGAACATAACAGTCTGAGGAATGGGGTAGTCCCAGAGACATGGGAGTGGGGTACAGACTGACAATCCCCAGAAGAGGGGGTGGTGGGGGAGAGATAAACCACAGAACTTATATGCATGTATTCATGAACAATGGACATGGACAACAACCTGGGGAAAGGGCAGTGGGGGGAAAAAGAGATACATCTGTAACAAAAATTAATTAATAAAATAAATAAATAAATAAATAAAAATAAAAAAACTAATGAATCAATGCATTGTGAATGTAGCTCAGATATGATGATGTGAGAAGAAGACTGCTTCCATTGTAAAAGACTCTGCCTATGACACATATCCCTTCGATGGAAGGCACCTGGCAGTACTCGTGCTGATACTGAAAGCTGATAATGGTGAGAATGATCCCAGCCACCGCAGCCAAGGAACTGATCACATTGCTAGCCATGACGCCTTGCTCCTGGAAAAGTGTTTTTAAACAATAATAAAATAAATTAAAAACCAAAAAAGAAAAACCAGACTACATTGAGGATAGGGTTATGCTGTATTTTGAGGGATAGATACAATTTCTTCTATGCAGCCTTTATTCATTCACCAATTTCTCTGAGTTTATAGAATACTTGTTTCTTATACAGCATTCGTTTTTTAGTTTTTTTATATAGGTGATTTCGTTTATGTAATAGATTATATATTCTTTGAGAAAGGAGAGATTAGGGTAGAGAAAAGGTGTTTAGATTTACTTTTCTCTCCTGTAGTTTCATGGATATATAAGTATAAATAATTTATATGTTGACTCATTGAAATTATAATGGAGCTCTTGATAGCTGTAGAAATGCCATGTACATTTAAGAGACTATTTCTGGATTTTTTGAGCATCTTCAAGAAGTTTATAATGTGTAGTTGTCATTCCTAGTTCATAAACCTTGAGTGGCAGTTTTAGGTCAAGGATAAATGTCCAGTGATTTGCAGTCAGGGAACTTTGATAACTATTGCCACATATTAACTTCAGTCAAGAGTTGCTTTTGAATCTGCCCTCAATGTAATGAAAATCTGACTACTTCTTACCACCTCACTGCCTTCCTTCTACTAGTTCATGATGCCATTATGACTTGCCTGGATTATTGCAATAGCTTCATAATTGCTCTTCCTTTGGTCTTGCCCCCTTGCAACAACAATGGGAAGATGTTGGAGGTTTTAAGTAGTTGTGGTAACATTACTAGGTCTGTGCTTTGATAGCTACATGTGTTTATTAGATTGGAATAGGGGCATAGTAAATGTGGTTCACTTGGTGTAATAGGCAGGAGAGAGTCGGGATAGTCCAGCAATCAATTCTTAAAGACTTTTTATTTTCTTGGTAGTTAAATAATATAGGCCTACCAAAATTAGTATTTTAAATTTATATCATTTTGCTTATTAATGTCCATTTGAATCTTAGTTTAGAATATGCTATATTCAGCCCAGCCAGTATGGCTCAGTGGTGGAGTGTTGACCCATGCACCAAGAGGTTGCCGGTTTGATTCCCAGTCAGGGCACATGCCCAGGTTGTGGGCCAGATCTCCTGTGGGGGGGCGGGGGCATGAGGAGGTGACTAGTCGATGTTTTCTCTCATCGGTGTTTCTATCTCTCTCTCCCTCTCCCTTCCTCTCACTTTAAATATCAGTAAAGAAGAAAAAACATTTTTTTAAAAAAAGAGATTCAGTTGAGGGCTACAGGCCAAGGCTCATCAAGTAACTGAGACTAATAGCCTTCAGGCAAAAAGCTAGAGGATAACTGAACATTTCCTGGGCTTGCAAATCTACCCGGGAAAGTAAGACTTGATAGTGGTGTTTAACGTGGGTCCTCCCATATTCATCCAAACCCAGTAGAGGGAGTCACAATCAGTGGAACACCAACGCCCACAGGGAAAATTTGGCAGGCTCAAAAACCCACTGAGTCAGTCAAAATGCTGAAACAAATGAACAAACAAAATCCCAAATGAACGAACAAGATAATTCTACTGAAGTTGAGATCAATGAAATGGCGTTAAGCAAGTTATCAGAGGTAGAGTTCAGAGCAATGATAATGAGAAAGCTCAACAGCATAAGATATAGAAACATTGAAAACCAATCAACTGGAAATGAAAAAAGACATAGCAGAAATAAAGAACACAGTGGAAAAAATAACCAGCAGAGTAGAGGAAGCTAAGGACCAGATCAGTGAATTAGAAGACAGGATAGAAAAAAATCACACAATCAGAAAACCAAAAAGAAAAAAACAATTAAAAAACAGGAAGACAACTTAAGAGAACTGTGGGACAACCGGAAACGTAACAACATCCACATCATAGGAGTTCCAGAAGAATAAGAAAATGAGCAAGGAGTTGAGAATATATTTGAAGAAATAGCGACAGAAAACTTTCCTAACTTAGTGAAGGAAGAAGGCATTCAAGTTCAAGAAGCACAGAGAGCCCCAAGGAAGAGAACCCAAACAGACCCACACCAAGACACATAATAATTAAAATGCCAAAAATTAAAGACAAAGAGAGAATCCTAAAGGCAGCGAGAGATAAGCAACAGGTTACCTACAAAAAATCCCCCGTAAGTCTATCAGCTGGCTTCTCAACAGAAACACAATGGGCCAGAAGGGAATGGCATAAACTAATCAAGGTAATGAAAGCAGGGATCTGAATCCATGACTACTCTATCCAGCAAGGCTATCATTCAAAATAAAAGGTGAAACTAGAGCTTCTCAGACAAAAAAAAAAAGTCTAAGGGAATATGTTCGCACCAAACCGGCACTGCAAGAAATGTGCTGTAAGAAAGATCTCTTATCCTTTGAGACGACATGGAGAGACCTGAAAAGTATTAACCTAAGCAAAACAAGCCAAGCAGAAAAAGACAAATACCACATGATCTCACTTATTTGCAAATATAATGAACATAACAGTCTGAGAACTAGGGTAGACCCAGAGACTTGGAAGTAGGGTACAGACTGACAACCCTTAAAAGGGGGGGGAGTTGGGGGGAGGGAGGAGATAAACCACAGAACTTATATACGTGTACGCATAACCAATGGACATGGACAACAAAGCCGGGGACAGGGTGGAGGAGATGGGGAGGAGGGTGTCAATGGGGTAAAAAAGGAGAAACATCTGTAACAAAAATAAAATTTTTGAAAAAATGTTAAAAGGACTGCTGTAATTAGTAGACAAAATAGAAAGGAAAATATAACCACAATAAACAAAAATGGCAATAAATGAGTACATATCAATAATAACATTAAATGTAAATGGGTTGAATGCTCTGATCAAAAAACATAGTCTAGCTGATTAAGAAAGCATGACTCATATATATGTTGTTTACAAGAGACCCTCCTCACAACAAAAGACTCACACAGGTTGAAAGTGAAGGGATGGGAAAAAAATCTTCCAAGCAAATGAAAAGGAAAAAAAAGCTGGGGTAGCAATACTCATATCTGATAAAATAGATTTCAAAATGAAGGCCATAACTAGAGACAAAGAAGGCCACTACATAATATTGAAAGGATCTATCCAACAGGAAGATATAACTTTGGTAAACATATATGCACCCAATATAGGAGCACCAAAATATATTTTAAAACTTGTGGAGGACTTCAAAGGAGAAATCAACGGCAATACAATCATAGCAGGGGACTTCAACACCCCGTTGACATCACTGGATAGATCCTCCAGACAAAAAATTAACAAGGAAACAGACTCTAATTGATGCATTAGATCAAATGGATTTAATAGATGTCTACAGAGAATTACACCCCAAAACAGCAGAATTCGCATTCTTTTCAAGTGCACATGGGACATTCTCAAAGATAGACCACATGTTAGGGCACAAACTAAGTCTCTACAAGTTAAAGAAGATTAAAATCATATCAAGCATCTTGGATCACAATGGCATGAAACTAAAAATCAATACAACAAAAACACTTTTTCTTTTCTCTTGTCCTTTTTCTTTGATTATAAAATATTTAACATATTTCAAAATATACATGTAGCATATATATATTACAAAGCAAATGCCTCTGCTTCCCTCCTCATTTGAGTATTTAAAGGTCTTGCCAGTCCCTGCAGAGCTAATACCTATTCTGACTTTTGTGTTTTTATTTCCTAAATGTATGTATATGTATATGTATATATGTGTTTGCATATATATTTCTTACATTTATACATATATATCTATCTTTATACAATATACTGTTTGCTTCTCTTTTAGCTTTATGAGTATGGTATAATATGGTATGTAGTCATTCTGAGTTTTGCCCTTTTCATTCAGTATTGCTGTATATAGTTTAAGTTTATTAATTTACAGTGTTATGTAATATTCTTTTGTTGAATTTTTAATCTCTTTTTCTTTGCCCTCTTCCTCATCCTTTGACCCCACCTATAGCAGTAGTTAAGTCAGCAAAATCATCAGTAGTTCCCCATTTATGAAACACTTAACAAAATGGAAATTATGACTTGGAAATATGGATACCATTGAAATCCCTTCTATTTCTACAAGCATTGTAAATTGTATGATTTGCATTCTTATAGAAGGGTATAAATTATAAAGGTATAATGACAGCTGCAGGGTAGAAAGTTTTAGCACACTAGAATGAAATATATCTTGGAGACACTCTTAGTATCTGAAGATCAGCATGCTCCACATGGTGCCACCAAACCAGTGAGTTTGAAGAAAATATTCCTATTGCTGAAATAGCACAAAGTATGAATTAGTTTTTTATAATTAAATTTATTTTCTTTCCAGCTTAATTTCTATATGAATGGTTGTATGGATAAAGTATATTGATTATAAATATAACCTATTCTATTTAACATGTAATTTTCCTCTAAGTTTCAATAAAATGATACTATATTTTCTAAATTAGTTATTACAATAAAAAAAAATGTCCAGGTCAAAGTTAATAGCAAGTTATAAGATATGGTAAAACTTAAAACATTGTCATTCATTATAAATAATAACCATAAATCTGATTTTCTGTAGTCCATTTTGATATTAATATGTATTGTAGTGAAGCAGTGTTTTGTTTCCCACAGAATATGGTTCATTATAAAAGAACCTCGAAGTATTTATTATATAAAAACATATTTTTGGATACATGCAGATGTAGCTTATTTTATATGTAAACATAATGTTATAGTTATTGTGGTAAGCCATTTTATTAATGTGACCATAGGCTTAAGGTAATATGAAGTTTGGTATAGATTTTAACTTCTGAAAACTATTTTAGGGGCTTTCCCTTTGTAATTTTAACTCATTCAACTTACCTTTTTTTTTTTTTTGTCATTGGTGTCAGATCCCAGTAGCTGTTTCATAAGTTGGAATCATGGATAAAAAGGAGTTGGGCGAGGAGAGAACTGTCAGAGAAACTTGTTAGGATTTCTATTGTTAAGTGGCATCATATAGAAAGTTTAAAATTTAATATACAATATTATTAATATCATTAAAATATAGGATAATCAGAGACTGATCTAAAAGTAATTAAGGATAATCAAGTCTTGGAAGGATCTTGTTTCTCAATTGCTCTGTTCAGAAAGCACCTAGAAAATTGAAATAACTCTGGTGCTAAATCAGAGATCTCTCCCCCTAAAAACCTAAAAATATGCCTGAGTTGGCCTTAATAGTAGACTTAAACCCCTAGAGAAAGTAGGCAGAGCATTTTTACTGTTGACCAAAGCAAAGACTCCAGTTATCCTTATATCACAAGGAATTGCATATACTTTTTTAGAAGCCTAGATATATAATAATGATAATAATAATAATGATAACAATTATTATTCTCTATGACAGTGATTTTCAACTTTTTTCATCTTGTGGCACACATAAATTAATTATTAAAATTCTGTTGCACACCGAAGCATATATTTTTTGCAATCTGACAAAAAAAAAAAAAAAAAAAATAGGTATAATTTTAATTCATTCACACCAGGTGGCTGTTGTCTTTTCATTATTTGACAATCTACAGGAAAAGAGGTCAGTGGCCCTGACTAAATAGTCAGGTACTGTATGTTTTAAAAATTCTTGAGGCACACCGGTTGAAATAGCGTTCTATGAAACAACTGAAACTCTGGGATGAAAGACACTATTCATTTGTTGTCTCGAATGGGGAAGGCATTATGAGGAGTGAAGTCTTATTAACCTCATTTTTAAAAAATAGAAGGGCTAGAATTTTATTCTAATAAGTCATGCAACAAGGAAATATAAGTCATTGCAGCTCCAGGACAGCAATTACTTACATATTGACAACTTATATATGTTTTACATGCCCATTTGCTCTCCTGTTCACTACTGAAATGTAGTTACCATAGCAATGAACACATCACATGGTTTCTGTGCTAGTTCTAAAATAGAGAACGGCAATGCGCCATATGAGCTCTGCTTATTTTCTGCATAAGGACTGCATCTGCAACTTGAGGCTATTCCATACCCTTCTCAGTGCAGATAGCTTATCATTGATTAAGAAAGCTTTCAAAGTAAAAAGCAATTGGCAGGGATATAGTACAAGTCTTCAGCTTCTCGTGTACTATATTGTATATATTCTTTGTCACTGAGCTGAAAGAACAGCTTCACTAGCTTTGACCATCAGGGACTCTGCTATTGTATATGTAACCAAATATCTTCTATTGGAATATCAATCAGTACCACTTAGGAGAGTTGACAGGAGGGGCGAATATAGCATTTATGAAAACATTTTCTCAGTCTTATTGAGCAATTCTTAACTAATCTTGGCATTTCACCTACTGTCTTTTATGTATCAACTTAAAAAAATATAGGAGACTGCTTTAGTATTTGAGTAGAGGAGGATGCCAGGCGCAGCTGGAGACATGCTATTAGTTCCCATTTAGAACTGTTACTGCTCTCTAAGATTTAAGTGTAGGTTACACAGCAGTGTATCTATAGAAAAGGACTTCAAATTTCTGTGACTGGTGCTGTCAGGTCCCTACTTCTGCCTTCATCTTGCATTCTTTAGAGTAGGTAGTAGGCTGTGAGACCTCAAGAAATAAAATAGGAGCACAGCCAGCCCTGTTACTGTGATCTTATCACATATGTATTTGAATCAGTCCAAGTTCAATGACATTAGAGAATGGTGCTTACTCTATAGCTACTAACATGTATAAAATAAGAAAAATAAATTTCAGTTTGAGCTGCCAGCTACACTACACTTATTGTCACTGGAGCTACAAATTAAAATATTTAAATATTAAATATAGCATAGAAACAGCTATGCTATAGATAGTGGAGGAACCCTGTGCTTTATTTCCTCATTACTGTCTGTTCTTGACTCAAGTTTATAAGAGGTGAATCATAGGTCTTCAAATACAGATTAGTACATTTAAGACACTAAATAAGTATATACACATATATATATATGTGTGTATGTGTGTGTGTGTGTGTGTGTGTGTATATTTGACTAGCTACTATTGATGGGCATATAAATTGATTTACAATATTTGTGTTTGCCTTTTCACCCCCTTTATAATTTGAAAACCATATAATATAGTATTAAAAAGTAGAACAAATGACCAGAAATGCTATTGCTATCTTGTACTTGAACCTAATTTCTTTTTCTTGGTCGTTGTTTAAAAACTGGATGTTAAAAAAATAGATGATGCAGAAAGTCATAATCCCACCAAATCTCATAGTGAGATGATCACTGTTATTAAGTTTCAGTATATCCTTCTAGATTAATTTTTGTTTTAAAAAGTGTTTAAAATATTAATTTTAATAAGATCATACTATAACTTTATTTTGCAGCTTTTTACCCAGCAAAGTACCTAGACCTCTTTTCCTCTTAGTACAGATTCATTTTCCTTATGTTTTATATAGTATCATTATTGTATATTTACACCATAGTTCATTCTCCTATTGAAGGCTGTTGGGTTTTCTCTTTTTTGTTATAATAAATAGTGCTATAGTCATTATATATTTGTGCACATTTTTCTTTAAGCTCAGTCTATAGAAGTAGAGCTGCTGATTCTTAGGAAATGAATATTTTAAATTTTGATCAATTTTGCCAGTTGTTCTCCCAGGCATTTCTACCAAACTGTATTCCCAATATAAATGTTTTTAAGCTTTGCCAAAATGATAAATTCTAAATATCTCATTGTTTTCATTTACATTTCTAGATTTCTTGTTGACGTTCACATCTTTTCATATGTTTACAAACCATTTGTATTTTTATCTTCTATTATTTTCTGTTATTCTCCTTACATTTTTTGCCCATATCATGGGGGATGACTCATTCCTACTGTATCTTGTGTGGTTGTTTTTTTTTCCCTCTTTGTTTATTAGGAAAATAAATTCATAGCTGACTTTATTTTAAATAATTTTTGTTTTTCAATTACATTGACATGCAATATTATATTAGTTTCAGGTGTATAACCCAGTGATTAGACATTTATTATAACTTATGAAGTGATCACTGATAAATCTAGTACCCATCTGGGATCATACATAGTTGTTACAATCTTATTGACTATATTCTCTATGCTATACTTTACATCCCTGTGACTATTTTGTAACTACCAATTTGTGCTTCTTAATCCCTTCACCCTTTTTACCCAGCTCCCCAAAACCCCTCCCCTCTGGCAACTGTCAGAATGTTCTTTGAATATATGAGTGTGTTTCTATTTTGTTTGTTAATTTTGTTCTTTAGATTCCACATATAAGTAAAGTCACTTGGTATTTGTATTTCTCTGTCTGACTCAGCACAATACCTTCTAGGACCATCCATGTTGCTGCCATTGACAAGATTTCATTCTTTCTTATGACTGAGTAATATTTCATTTTATATACATATACCACATCTTCTTTATCCATTCATGTATTGCTGGACACTTAGATTGCTTCCATATCTTGGCTATTGTAAATAATGCTGCAGTACACATATAGATGTATATGTCATTTTGAATTAGTGGTTTGGTGTTCTTTGGATAAATACCCAGAAGTGGAATTGCTGGGTTCTTCTTTGTCTCATGTTACATAGCCTTTGTTTTAAAGCCTATTTTGTGTGTTACAAGTATTTTTTTTTCTTGTTTCCATCTTTATGAAATATCTTTCCATTCCTTTACTTTCAGTCTATGTGTGTCTTTTGATCTGAAGTCTCTTGTAAACAGCATATTTATGGATCTTGTTTTCTTATCCATTCAGCCAACCTTTGTTTTTTGTTTGGAACATTTAATTCATTTCATTTGCATTTAAAGTACAGTCAGCCCTTGATTTTTCAGAGCTCGATTTAAAGAACTTCGGATTTAACAGACAAATATGTGTCATATGTGAAAATTAATACCCTGTTAATTTAAAAATGCTTTTAACCAAGATTTGCTTATAATTAAATTAACAGGTCATTTTTTTGTTATTAATTCACTGTTATTTTTAACAAATTTTAGCAAATAGGTTATACATTGGAAAAAACACTGTAGTAATTTCGCTGGCATAAATAACTATTACATAGCTACAACTATAGTCTTCATATTTAAATCCAAGAGTCACCACTCGTAAACAATGTTCAGTGAATGACTAGCACCTGATCACACTGCATTATATGTAGTAATTTGTTCGGTTGTTGAGTGGTGTGATTTTTGCAGCAGTTTTAATGCATGTGGCCTATGTTCTGCAGTATACTATGCCACACCCCAGCTCTGTGCATTTGTTTACTCACAGTGACTGGTGAATGTACGCATTCACTAGACCTATTCAGTATAAATCAAAAATTACTGTAATACATATAGAAAATTTTTCTGTAAAGTCTAACTTTTTATATATACTTAATTTAATTACACAGACATGTCTACATAAGTAAAAACAGGTAAACAGGTCAATTTTTTCACATATGCTTTGGAAAACCCACTTTATTATATAATGGACTTTCAACTTTAATGGACATCCCTTGCCCAAATTATATCAAGTCCATTATATCAAGGTTTTACTATAATTGTTATATATGTATTTAGTGCCATTTTTTGTTTATATTTTTTGTATTTTCTCTTTTTTTAAAGAAGACCTTTTAACATTTCTTATAATACTGGTTTGGTGGTGATGAACTCCTTTAGGTTTTTCTTGTCTGGGAAGTTCTTTATATGTCCTTTGATTCTAAATGATAGCCGTGCTGGGTAGAATAATCTTGATTGCAGGTTCTTGCTTTTCATCACTCTTACTATTTCATGTTAATCCCTTCTGAACTGCAAAATTTCTTTTGAATAATCAGCTGACATTCTAATGAGAGCTCCCTTGTGGGTAACTAACTTTTTCTCTTGCTGTTTTTAAGATTTTCTCTTTGTCTTTAACCTTTGGCATTTTAATTATGATGTGTCTTGGCGTGGGCCTCTCTGAGTTCATCATCTTTGGGACTCTTTGCACTTCCTAGACCTGTGTGTCTATTTCCTTCACCAAATTAGAAGAGTTTTCTGTCATTATTTTTTCAAATAGGTTTAATTCCTTTCTCTCTTCTTTTTCTGGTACCCCCATGATGTGAATGTTGATATGCTTAATATTATTCTGGAGTACCCTTAAACTGTCTTTTTTTTTTTTTTTTTTCTATTCTGATTAATGTTTTATGCTGTCTTATCTTCCAAATCACTGATTTGATCCTCTACTTCATCAAATATACTATTGATTTCTTCTAAGTGTATTCATTTCAGCTACTGTATTCTTCATTTCTGTGTGGTCCTTTTTTTTTTTATCTTTTCTATCTCCTTTGTTATGTTTTCTATCTCTTTTTTGAAGTTCTCACTGAATTCATCTATTCTTTCCCTAGTCCACTAAGAATTCTTGTAACCAGTGTTTTGAACTGTGCATCTGGTAGGTTGTTTCTGCATTTTGCTTAGCTCTTTTGCTGGAGTTTTGTCCGGTTCTTTTATTTGCAAAATGTTTGTCTACTATTTTGGCTGCCTCCCTGTGTTTGTTTCTATGTATTTGGTAGAGCTGCTTCATTTCTTGGCTTTGGTAAAGTGGCTTCATGTAGTAGATGTCCTGTGGGGCCCAGTGGCACAGCCTCCCTGGTCACCCAAATGAAGTGCTCCAGGTGCACTACCGCCCCGTGTGGGCCGTGTGCATCCTCCTGTTGTAGTTCAGCCTTGATTGCTGTTGGCATGTTAATGGATGGGATTGACTTCCCATGCTGTTTGACTGCAAGGACTGGCTGAGATTACAGTGGAAGAGCTGTTGTGTGGGGGTCAACGCCATGGAGAAGAACTTGCTTCAGTGAACTCTGGTGCCCACCAAGTTCATCTTTTGAGTATATCGCTTGGAAAGGTGGTTGGGTGGTGCTCCAGCATGATCTAAAGCTGTCCCCTGTGCGAGCTGGCTCTGGGACCTTCCTAGAGATGCAGGCTGCTACCTATGCCCTACCTAGGGACACCTGGCAAGAGCTACAAAGCAGTCTGCAGATGGTTGCCACTTGTGCTGGGCTTGGAGGTGTCTAAGAGAGGCCAAACTGCGAACTGAAGCTAGCTGCCACAAGTACCGGGCCTTGGCCACTTAGCAAGAGGTATGGGGCATGCCAGGGCCAGATGCTGCTTATTTAGGGTTTGTGGACCTTTGAGAGATTTTAGGAAACACAGATAGTTTTATGTAAATGCCACTGGAAGCCCCTTGGGTGGGCCTGAAAGCTGGATTGAGTTGGGTCTCAGGGAATCACCAGGCTGGGTGAACAATGTTAGCAAGGTTGATGGAGATTCAGACATGGTGCCTACCTGCCAGATCTGTGGAGGGAGGGCTCAGCAAAAGAACAATGGCCTCTGCCAGTCCTTCTGTCTGGGAGAAAGCTGTCCATAGCCCTCACCCTGAAGCCAGACAATTCAGTTCCTCCCATATAGTTCAGTTGTCTTGCTGCTGCCCCAGTGCTGGACCTTAGAGTGAGTGAGTCTGTCAATCCCTAGCTGACTTTTACATATTTCTCTCAGTTTGCCTTTTGACTTTATTTTTTATGCTTTCTTGTTTATGAAAGTTTTTAATTTATATATAGTAAATTTTTTTATTCTTGTCCTTTATAACCTCCGGCCTTTATTAATATCAAATTGTGCATTTCATATAGTCTAATATAGTCAGTCATTGACTTATGTCTTTGGGAATCACCTTATTTACAGTCTAATAATTTGACTCCTATAATATACTATCTGCTACATGATGGGTCCAACTGCATGTACAATCTAAGAATGTAATTATATTTGCAACAATGATGTTTTAGCCTAGAAACAGACCAAATTCTCTAGAATGGTTAGCAGCTACTTCTGAATATTGCCATAAAGTAAAATTAAAAAACCTAAATGTAATAAACATGTAGTTTGTCCTTTTCTGAAATTTAGTTAGATTTAGTCTTTTATGTATCTTTATATTTACTCTTGGTTTTGTGGCAAATATGTGGACACCTTTCCAAGTTATGGTATTATTCTGGAAAACATGGCTACTGGAATTTCACGTAGATCAAAAAAAATTTCTTTAGATAAAAGCCAAATTACAATTTTCCTCATTATATAACTGTTCTACAAATTATCAAATCAACAAATACTTATTGGATACCTGTTTTATTGCAAAGCTCTTACAAGAAAAAGACAGAGATGGTGGAATGTTTTTTTTAATGGTACAAGTTATAAGCCTTTCTTCAAAGAGCTTGAGATCTAGTTTGGAATACATGGCATAAGTACATGAAAAATAAAATAATAAGATAAATGATAATTACCCAATGATGTATAAAGACTCCCTTCCAAAGCCAAAACAAAACAATAAAAAGGTGTCGGTCTCTTCTGTAGCAGTATTATCTGCTAAGGAAACATTGCCAGTAGAGAGCATTTGGCTATAATCATTTTAACAATGTTAGATGAAGAAATCATTTATAAAAAAAAATTGAATGTGCCCTGGCCAGTTTTTCTCAGTGGTTAGAGTGTCGGCCCGCAGACCAAAGACTTGCAGGTTCAATTCTAGTCAAGGTTCATCCCAGCCCTGGTCAGGGTCATGCAGGAGGCAACCAATCGATGTTTCTCTTTCACATCAATGTTTCTTTCTCTCTCTCTCTCTCTCTTTCTCTCTCTCTCTCTCTCTCTCACACACACACACACACACACACACACACACACACTCTATCTGAAGATAAATGGAAAAAATATCCTCAGGTAAGGATGAAAATAAATAAACAAACAAACAAATAAATAAATAAGGCCAGTTTACAAATAGGCAGAATAAATAGTTACCTAAGAGATTGTGAATTTAAGTCTTCCAGGATATACTTATTTTCTTATTTATTCCACTGTTTCTGCTACTTAATTCTTTATGTTGAAGCTTATTAAAGTAGAATTACTTTCTGGAAATTTTAGCATACTAAATGTTGTCAAACATTAATACCACAGTGTGAACAAGCTTAAGATACTTTTCTCGTTCAGTGTTGGATAGGGAAAAGAAGAGAATGAGAAGACAAGGGGTCTGAGGTAAAGAGAGAAGATGAACAGTATAAATCTGGGGATAGGGCATAAAGGGAACCTTTGTACACCACAGTTTCATCTGAATGTCAACTTCATCTTCCTGATATACATATAGACATCTACTCCTCAGATCCACTCATTTCACTGAAATTGATGGGAACAGTTAAAATATTTAAAAAAAAATTTTTTTTTATTGCTTTTAGAGAGAGAGGAAGGGAGAGATAGAAACATAGATGAGAGAGAACATCAATTAGCCTCCTCCTGCATGCTCCCACTAGGGATTAGGCCACCAACCTGGGCATGTGCCCTGACTGGGAATTGAACTGTGGACCTCTTGGTTACATGGGTCGATGCTCAACCACTGAGCCACACCAGCCGGGCAACAGTTAAAATATTTTAAGATGTTCACTATTTATAAGTAATATAACATCATATAGAGTTAAACAGAGAACCAGAACCAGAAGAACCATATAGATAAAGGAATTTGTTAAAGGAATTGGCTTATACAGTTCTGGAGACTGGCTAATCAGGTCCAAAGTTCACTCAGGAAGAGATGATCATGAGCAGGCTGAAACTGGGGGTATAAGCTGTGGAGTCTCTCAGCTCAGAGAAGGCCTAAGCTCTCTTTTAAAGGGCTCACTTAAATCAGACCCACCCCAGGTAATCTTCCTTTAGATTAGTTTAGAGTCAGTTGATCTGGGAATCTAATTACATCTGCAGGTTTCCATCACAGCAGCAACTAGGTTAGTACTTGATTGAATAACTGGGGAAGATAGTTCAGCCACACAATCACCAGTGTAAACAACCAACACTCCACGGTGTATTCACTGTGTTAGATGATGGTACCCAACTGTAGGCTAATGTAAATATTCTGAGCATGTGTAAGGTAGGCTAGGGTAAGTAGCTGTGATATTATGAATATTAGTACATTTTTAACTTACAATATTTTCAGTTTACATTCGGTTTAACTGGACAAGTTTTATCTAACAGATCTTTCTGAATAACTAGCCAAGTTGACACATAAAAAAAAAAGTCATCAAGAGGGCTTGAGGGACAGGGTGAAAAAGTGAAGGGACTAAAAAGTACACCTTGGTAGTTACAGAATAGTCACAGAGATGTAAATTACAGCATAGAGAATATAGTCAATGATATCATAATAACTATGTATGGGTCAAGGTGGGTACTTGAAATATTGGGGGGACCACTCTGTAAAGTATGTGATCGTCTAAGCACTATGCTGTACATCTGAAACTGATACAGAATAATATTGAATGTAAATTGTAATTGAAAAACTAAAAAAAAAAAAAAAAGCCATCATAATTATTTAGAAATAATTTAGACATTAATTCTTTTCTTAACTCTAATTCACAAAAATATACTTCCCCTACAAGTGGTAACCCCACAATCATTTTCAGTTAATATACTCATACTCCAGTAACCCAGTCACTCTCAGAAAATAAGGTTTGTCACTGGTCATAAAATAGGGTTTAGAACTAGAAGGGTCTCCTCAAAAAGCCATCTGAACCTATTCCTTCGTTTTATAGGTCCAAAATCTGAAGCTCAGAAGGCTGTACAGTTTATTTTTGTATGTCTTCTTTAATATAAAAAAAGGAAAGCTCTCAATTAGGAATGCATTTGTGTTGACTTAGTCTTTTACCTGAGGCCCTATAAGATTTATCTACGAAAGAGGTAGAAAGCTGAAAATACTCCATTTTCAGTTCAATTAAACTAGTTGCCACTTTATCCAGCTGTTATATGAGAGATTCTGGTATGTAGAAATATTTCTATATACAAAAAATACTTAAGATATAAAACTAAAAGTCCGGATATTTAATGAACTTTCAAGAGTTGGCTTTATGAGAATGAATTTTGTCTTCCTTGGGGGGTTCAAAACATATTCTAAGAGGTCTCATAAGGATTAGTGACACAGTTTTACTATTTGTCCATTGCCTTGCCTCCCAACTTTACCTTGTAATTTTTTCATAATGGTTCCCTAGAGTTTACTCTCTGACATTGCGAGGCGGGATAGAATTAGGTTTAAGTGAAATTTGCTTCTGAGATTTTTTTATACTTAATTATTTATACCTAGTGCTCTTGAGAATTTGCCCAGCCTTCTCTCCAGTAAAGGTCCCTAAAAATTGTTTATTATTTAAATACCTGCTATGTGCCCAACACTTCTCTAGATAAATTGGTGAGGAAAAAAAAGTCTAGTAGGAAAGTGAGACAGGGAAACACCAGCATTAATTGTGCGAAGTATAAAGATATTATTCATATTTTTTTCCTTATGGCCCACTGCCTGACACATAGTAGATGCTTAATAAGTGCTTTTTGTTTTTTTGTTTTTTTTTACATTTTCTGTGTTTTTTTTTTTCTTTTTTATTAATTAATTTTTGTTACAGATGTTTCTCCTTTTTCCCCCACTGATTCCTCCCTTCCCCTCCCTCCCTGCCCTGTCCCCAGTTTGTTCTCCATGTCCACTGTTCATGCATACATGCATATAAGTTCTGTGGTTTATCTCTCCCCCACCATCCCCTCTTCTGGGGATTGTCAGTCTATACCCCACCTCCATGTCTCTGGGACTACCTCATTCCTCAGACTTATGTTCATTATATTCCCCAAATAAGTGAGATCATATGATACTTGTCCTTCTCTGTTTGGCTTGCCTCACTCAGGATGATACTCTCCAGGTCCCTCCATGTAGTCTCAAAGGACAAGAGACCTTTCTTTCTTACAGCTGCGTAGTACTCCATTGTGTATATGTACCACTGCTTTTTGATCCATTTGTCTACTGATGGACACTTGGGCTGTTTCCAGATCTTAGCTATTGTAAATAGTGCTGCTATGATCATGGGGGTACATATATTCTTTCTGATTGGTGTTTCAGGCTTCTTAGGGTATATTCCTAGAAGTGGAATCACTGGGTCAAATGGAAGTTCAATTTTTAATTTTTTGAGGTAACACCATATTGTTTTCCATAGTGGCTGCACCAGTTTGCATTCCCACCAGCAGTGCACTAGAGTCCCATTTTCTCCACACTCTTGCCAGCACTTGTTGTTTGATGACTTGTTGATGGCGGCCATTCTGACAGGTGTGAGGTGATACCTCTTTGTTGTTTTAATTTGCATCTCTCTGATGATTAGTGATGATGAGCGTTTCTTCATATGTCTCTTAGCCATTTGTATGTCCTGTTTGGAGAGGTGTCTATTTAGTTCCTCTCCCCATTTTTTAACTGGGTTCTTTGTCTTCCTTTTGAGGATTTGTATGAGCACTCTCTATATATTGGAAATAACCCCTTATCTAATATATCATTGGCAATTATGGTCTCCCATGCAGTGGGTAGCCTTTCCGTTTTGATGATTGTATCTTTTGCTGTGCAGAAGCTTTTGAGTTTGATGTAGTCCCATGTGTTCATTTTCTCCTTTGTTTCTATTGCCTTAGGTCATGTATCAGTGAAAATTCTGCTGCGTATGATGTCTGAAATTTTGTTGCCTACAGTTTCTTCTAGGATTTTTATGGATTCATGAGTCACGTTTAAGTCTTTTATCCATTTTGAGTTTATTCTTGTGTAGGGTGTAAGTTGATGGTCTAGTTTCATTTTTCTGCATGCAGCTGTCCAATTTTCCCAGCACCATTTATTAAAGAGGCTGTCCTTACTCCACTGTATGCTCTTGCCACCTTTGTCAAATATTAATTGAGCATATTGCTTTGAGTCCATTTCTGGGTTCTCCGTTCTGTTCCACTCGTCTATATGCCTGTTCTTGTGCCAGTACCAGGCTGTTTTGATTACGGTGGCTTTGGAGTATAACCTGAAATCTTGTAATGTGATCCCTCCAACTTTGTTCTTCCTTTTCAAGATTGCTGTGACTATTTGAGGTCTTTTTTTGTTCTATATTAACTTTTGAAGTACTTGTTCTAATTCTGTGAAGTATGCTGTTGGCATTTTGATGGGGATTGCATTGAATCTAAGGATTGCTTTGGGTAATATGGACATTTTAATGATGTTAATTTTCCCAATCCATGAACAGGGTATGTGCTTCCACTTTTTTATATCTTCCTCTATTTTTTTTTTCAATGACCTGTAGTTTTCTGCAAATAGGTCCTTTATTTCTTTGGTTAAGTGTATTCCTAGGTATCTTAATTTTTTTTTGCCGCAA
Organism: Molossus molossus; assembly: GCF_014108415.1. Classification (NCBI taxonomy): domain Eukaryota; kingdom Metazoa; phylum Chordata; class Mammalia; order Chiroptera; family Molossidae; genus Molossus; species Molossus molossus. The sequence continues at coordinate 55,539,158 of NW_023425352.1, forward strand.
TGGTAAATGGGATTGTTTTCTTAGTTTCTCTTTCTGTGAGTTATCCTTGGTGTATAAGAATGCCATCGATTTCTTGACGTTAATTTTGTATCCTGCTACTTTGCCAAATTCATTTATTAAGTCTAGTAAATTTTTGATGGAGTCTGGGGTTTTCTACATATAGCATCATGTCATCTGCAAATAATGACAGTTTCACTTCCTCCTTTTCAATTTGGAGCCCTTTTATTTTTCCTTCCTGCCTGATTGCTGTGGCTAAGACTTCCAAAACTATGTTAAATAAGAGTGGCAAAAGTGGGCATCCTTGCCTTGTTCCTGTTCTTAAGGGAAATGCTTTTAGTTTTTGCCCATTGAGTATGATGTTGGCTGTAGGTCTTTCATATATGGCCTTTATTATGTCTAGATGTGATCCCTCTATTCCCACATTGCTGAGCATTTTTATCAGAAATGGATGCTGGATTTCGTCGAAAGCTTTTTCAGCATCTATTGATATGATCATGTGGTTTTTATTCTTCATTTTATTTATGTGGTGTATCATGTTTATTGATTTGCGAATATTGTACCAGCCTTGCATCCCTGGGATGAATCCCACTTGGTCATGGTGGATAATTTTTTTGGTGTATTGCTGGAGCTGATTTGCTAGTATTTTGCTCAGGATTTTGGCGTCTATGTTCATCAGGGATATTGGCCTGTAGTTTTCTTTCTTTGTAGTGTCTTTTTCTGGTTTTGGAATTAGAATTATGCTGGCTTCATAAAACGAGTTTGGAAGTCTTCCTTCTTCTTGAATTTTTAAAAATAGTTTGATGTGAATGGGTGTCAGTTCTTCTTTGAATGTTCAGTAAAACTCCCCCGTGAAGCCATCGGGCCTGGGCTTTTGTTTGCTGGGAGAGTCTTGATTACATCTTCAATTTCTTCTGTTGATATTGGTCTGTTCAAGTTTTCTATCGCTTCCTGGTCCAGTTTTGGGAGACTGTTTCTAGAAATTTGTCCATTTCACTTAAATTGTCGAATTTGTTGCCTTATGATTGTTCATAGTAATTGTTAACGATCTTTTGTATTTCTGTGGTGTCGGTTGTTACTTCTCCTCTTTCATTTCTGATTTTGTGTATTTGGGTTCTCTCTCTTTGTTTTTTGGTGAGTCTAGCTAAGGGTCCATCAATCTTGTTTATCTTTTCAAAAAACCAGCTCTTTGTTTCATTGATCTTTTGAATTTTTTTTTTTTTGGTCTCTATGTCATTTATTTCTGCTCTGATCTTTTACTATTTCCTTCCTTCTACTTGCTCTGGGGTTTTCTTTCTGTTTGCTCTCTAGTTCTTTAAGTTGTGAGGTTAGATAGTCTATTAGAGATTTTTCTTGTTTCTTGAGGTAGGCCCATAGTGCTATGAACTTCCCTCTCAGAACTGCTTTTGCTGCATCCCATAGATTTTGTATTGTTATGTCTTCATTTTCATGGGTTTCCATGCAGTTTTTGATTTCTTCCTTGATCTCCTCGGTGACCCATTCATTGTTTAATAACATGTTATTTAGCTTCCATGTGTTCAAATGACTTTGTATGTTCTTCTTGCAATTGATTTCTAGTTTCATGCCATTGTGATCTGAGAAGATACTTGATATGATTTCAGTCTTCTTGAACTTGTAGAGACTTAATTTGTTTCCTAACATGTGGTCTATCTTTGAGAATGTTCCATGTGCACTTGAGAAGAATGTGAATTCTGTCGTTTTGGGGTGTAATTCTCTGTAGATATTAAATCCATTTGGTCTAGTGCTTCATTTAGAGTCTCTGTTTCCTTGCTAATTTTTTGTCTAGAGGATCTATCCAGTGATGTCAGCGGGGTGTTGAAGTCTCCTGCTATGATTGTATTGCTATTGATTTCTCCTTTGAAGTCCTCCAGAAGATTTGTAATATATTTTGGTGCTCTTATATTGGGTGCATATATGTTTATCAAGGTTATATCTTCCTGTTGGATAGATACTTTCAATATTATGTAGTAGCCTTCTTTGTCTCTAGTTATGGCCTTTATTTTGAAGTCTATTTTATCAGATAGGAGTATTGCTACCCCAGCTTTTTTTCTTTTTCATTTGCTTGGAAGATTTTTTTCCATCCCTTTACTTTCAATCTGTGTGAGTCTTTTGTTGTGAGGTGGGTCTCTTGTAAACAACATATAGATAAGTCATGCTTTCTTATCCAATCAGCTACTCTGTGTCTTTTTATGGGCGCATTCAATCCATTTACATTTAAGGTGATTATTGATATGTACTTATTTACTGCCATTTTTGTTTAGTGTGGTTCTGTTTTTCTTCCCATTTCTCCTGCTAATTACAGCAGTCCTTTTAACATTTCTTGCAGTGCTGGTTTGGTGCTAATGTATTCCCTTAGCCTTTTTTTTTTATCTGGGAAGCTCTTTATTTGACCTTCCATTTTGAATGATAGCCTTGCTGGCTAGAGTAGTCTTGGATTCAGATCCTTGTTTTTCATGACCTTGATTACTTCATGCCATTCCCTTCTGGCCTGTAGTGTTTCTTGTGAGAAGTCAGCTGAGAGCCTTATGGGGTTTCCTTTGTAGGTAACCTGTTGCTTATCTCTTGCTGCTTTTAGGATTCTCTCTGTCTTTAATTTTTGGCAGTTTGATTACTATGTGTCTTGGTGTGGGCCTGTTTGGATTCTTCTTACTTGGGGCTCTCTGTGCTTTTTGAACTTGAATGCCTTCTTCACTCACCTAATTAGGAAAGTTTTCTGTGACTATTTCTTTGAATATATTCTCTAACCCTTGCTCATTTTCTTCTTCTTCGGGGACTCCTATGATGCGAATATTATTACGTTTCGAGTTGTCCCACAGTTCTCTTAAGCTGTTTTTCTGTTTTTTTATCGTTTTTTCCTTTTGGTTTTCTGATTGGTTGATTTTTTTCTACCCTGTCTTCTAATTCACTGATCCGGTCCTCAGCATCCTCTACTCTGCATTTTAGACCTTCCAGTGTGTTTTACATTTCTGATATGTCGTTTTTAATTTCCAACTGGTTGATTTTCAACATTTCTATGTCTTTACTCATGGTGCTCATGTCCTTACACATGCTGTTGAGCTTCCTCCAGATCATGGCTCTGAATTCTAGTTCTGTTAACTTGCTTAACTGCACCTCCTTTATCTCATCTTCAGTAGAGGTCTCTTGTTTTATCATTTGGCTTTTGTTTCTGTTTTTCACCATTTTGGCTATCACAGTGGGCTTTGGAGTCTGCCAAATTTTCCCTGTGGGTGTTGCTGTTTGTGGCTCCCTCTCTTGGGTTTGGATGAGGCAGAGAGGACCCACTTTAACCACCACTGTCAAGTGTTAACTTTCCTCTAGCTTTTTTTTTTTTGCCTGGAGGCTATTAGTAGAGGTCACCTGAAGAACCTTGGTTTCTGAGTTGCCTGAAAAACTTTCTCAGGTGCTCAGTGTAAGAGGATTTCCCGAGGGTGGGGCAGATGCTGGTTGTTAATGGGCTTCAATTAGCACTTCAATGGCCACCAGGTGGGGTTGACTCTGCGAGGGAGGGGCCGCCGCCTCTCCCCAGGACCCTGGGAAGGAGTAAAATGACCACAGTCCTGCGTGGCTGCACTCAGCAAAAGCTCTGAGCACCCTCCAAATCCTGAGTGTCCCCACACAGTTCCAGTCCAGTCTGCCTTCCCTCTGCCAGAGCCCAAGGTGAGTGGCTGCTCCCAATTTAGCCTCTGTGCAGACTCTGTGTCATGGAGCAGCCTGGGACTTTTAACCCGATGGCTCCCAGCTAAGGGCGGCCGAGTCTGGGGCACCAGCCGAGGGCGTAGCACTCAGCCAAGTTCGCAGGACTTAGCCGAGGTCGCAGCTGAGGCGGCAGCAGCTTCCCACCGAGTCCCCTGGTCCCAGCCAAGTCCGTGCGGCACCAGCTGAGGGCTTAGCACGCAGCCGAGGCAGCAGCAGCTTCCAGCCGAGTCCCCTGTTCCCAGCCCAGGCCCCTGCGGACCGTGGGATCCCAGCCCCCTCTCGCGTCCTCACAAGCCTACCAGGATTGAGTCAGTGTCCCTGGTTATGTGGTCCTCCAGGATGCCTTTTGGTTGCTCCTTCCTGACGATTTATCTTTATTTTCATTGTAAATCCAGTTTGGTCCTGGGAGATAGTCTGTGTAGCTCCATTCACTCCTCCGCCATTTTTTTCTTCCTAAGTGCTTTTTGAATAAAGGCCTATATGGCACTTTTAAAGAAATGGGACTTTCAAAAAATTTATGTGTGTAGGATAGTTGTTACAGAACTAGGATAATTGGGACACGCAGAAAAGCAATGAAAGGTTCTGATCTGGGGATGGATTCAGGGACTTGAATATATTGGAATAGGTGTAAATACATTTTTACTGACTAGAAATTTTTTTTCATTTTCTTTAAAGAGTTTTATTTACCTTGCTCCTGACCTTTAACCTCTGTTTGACATTAGTACACCAGTTCATACAAACTGGAATTGCCAGTGAGTGACCAAGTGAATATGACATATCTATACAAGAATAGAGAAAATTAGGTCCTTATTATATTGCTGCATCACTAAATTCAAGCTTCCAGCTACATGCCAGAATATAAATTAGACCCCTTATCAAATGTGGCACATAAAATTTTAGGATCCTTTTCAGTATAGTACATGTGCTTTCAATAAATTCCTGCTTTGGCAAGAAATTAAATCAGAGTTCTTTGTGTCAAGTACGCTTGCATTATATTTTATACTCTATAACTTTAAAACTGTCTTTGTGAACCTGGTCAAGGGAAAATTAAATTTGGTTTCTGGATTTGGTTTTACATTGAAGAAATTTTTCCCCCTTTGGTTATATTGTAGTATTTGTTTTCTTTTGTTGTGTTTTACTTAGAACAAAATTCAGGATACATATTTTGTGTCTCCACCAATGGTTCTTTAGCCTCACACTTCTTTTTTTCAATCTTAAAATCCACTGGACTCTTTTTCCTGTCCTCTTGGGCTCTTTGCACATGCTCTTTCTTCTGCCTTGACCTATATTTACCCTGTGATTTAGTATTATTCACCCAGCTAACTCTTATTCATTCTTTAAGTCTCAACTTAAATATCATTATCTCACAGATTCCTTCTTTATCCACATCACCAAATTTCAATTGGATCTTTCTTAGTCTTTTCTGTATAGCTAGTACCCAACATAGTCCTTGGCACATAGTGAGTGCTTGCTAGGAGAAATGATAGATTAACATATTGAGCAGCTAGTATGTTCCAGTCACTATAAAATGCCCTCAAGGAACTTTCTTAAGTCTGAGTTTCAAAGGGCCATGTTATTTTGTAAATACTATTCATTGTTTCACTTTAAGGGGAAAATTAGCAATTCTGAATTAAATAGGTATGAAAATATACAAGAATGTACATTTATATAAATGTGTGTATACATGTATATGTGTGTGGCAATTTGCAAAGTAAAGTGAATATTATAGTGTGGTTGCTTTCAAGGAACCTTGAAAGCCACTACAACAGTATAATAATTTCCTAACAATGCCCTGGCCGGTTTGGCTCAGCAGTTAGAGCGTCGACCTGCGGTCCTGAGAGACCCGGGTTCGGTTCCCGCTAAGGGCGCGTACCTCGGTTGCAGTTTGTCCCCGGCCCTGGTTGGTCGTGCGGGTGGCAGCCACTCGATGTGTTCCTTTCACATCGATGTTTCTCTCTCTCTCTCTGTTCCTCTCTCTCCCTCCCACTCTACCTGAACAAAAAATGGGAAAATGTCCTCGTGTGAGGATAAAAAAAAAAATTTCCTAACAAGTATGTCTAGAAAACAACCTGTTTCACTTATTGACTTCTCCATGCATCTCTGTGCTGTCTGCATCTTTGACTTCTAACAGTTCTTTGCTTGGAGTCAAAAGCAAGAATCTCAGAAATCTCCCAGAAAGACCATTTAAATTAAATGAGCCCTTTCAAGATTCAGAGGAAAGCCACTTGAAAAAAGAAAACACCATATATATGGTCCCTGACTAAGGGTGATTTGACTTACGAATGTTTTACTTTACGATGGTACGAAAGCAATATGATTCCATAGAAATTATACTTTGAATTTTGATCTTTTCCTGGGCTAGTGATATGCTGTATGATACTCTCTCATGGTGCTAGGCAGTGGCAGCAAGCCACAGCTCGCAGGCAACCACACAACCACAAGGGTAAACAACCAGTACTCTATAGTGTAGTCATTGTGTTAGATGATTTTGCCCAACTGTGGGCTAATGTAAGTGTTCTGAGAATGTTAAGGTAGGCTAGGCTAAGCTATGATATTTGGTAGGTTAGGTGTATTAAATACATTTTCTTATTTTTTTTAATTGTTTATTGGGATGACTTTGGTTAATACATTTATATAGGTTTCAAGTATATGATTCTATGATACATCATCTGTATATCGTAATGTGTGCCCACTACCCAGTCACATCTCCTTCTGTCACCATATATATATATATATATATTTTTTTTTTTTTTTTTTATCCTCACCCAAGGACATTTTTTTGTTTTTTATTCAGATAGAGTGGGAGGGAGAGAGAGGAAGAGAGAGAGAGAAACATCGACGTGAAAGGAACACATCGAGTGGCGGCCACCCGCACGACCCAACCAGGGCCGGGGACAAACTGCAACCGAGGTACATGCCCTTAACGGGAACCGAACCCAGGTCTCTCTGGACCGCAGGCCGACGCTCTAACCACTGAGCCAAACCGGCCAGGGCCTGTCAGCATATATTTTTGACCGCTTTACCCTTTACTACTTTCCTCACCGCCTTTCCCTCTGGTAATCAGCATGCTGCTGTCTGTGTCTATGAGTGTTTGTTTGTTTGTCTTGCTTTTTCTATTTGTTGCTTTCAGTTTTAAATCCCACATATGAGTGAAATCATATAGTTCTTGACTTTCTATGTCTGACTTATTTCACTTAGCATGATATTCTCATGAACCATCCATGTTGCTGAATATGCCAGTATTTCACCTTTTCTTATAGCTAAATACTATCCCATAGAGTGAGTGAGTGTGTGTGTGTGTGCATGTGTGTGCGCACGTGTACGTATCACCTTTATTCAATCATCTACCAAGGGACACTTTAGTTGTTTCCATGTCTTGGCCACAGTGAATAATGCTGCAATGAACACAGGGATACAAATATCTTTACAAATAAATGTTTTCTGTTTTGTGGGGTAGATACCCAGAAGTAACCAGGGCCAGATGACTTCAGTAGTGAAGTCTACCAAACATTCAAAAAAGATCCAATGCCTTTCTTCGCAAACTCTTCCAAAAACAATGAAGAAGAGGCAGTACTTCCTAACATTTTATGAGACCACATTACCCTGATACCAAAACCTGATAAGAACAATACAAAAAAAGAAAACTCTGATGAATACAAGTGCAAAAATCCTAAACAAAATGCATTTTCAACCCTTAATGTATGTATGTGTGTGTGTGTGTGTGTGTGTGTGTGTGTGTGTGTATTTTTATCCTCACCTGAGGACAATTTTCCATTTTTTGTTCAGATGGAGTGGGAGGGAGAGAGAGAGAGAGAGAGAGAAACATCGACGTGAAAGGGATACATCGAGTGGCTGCCACCCACACGACCAATCAGGGCCAGGGACAAACTGCAACTGAGGTACGTGCCCTTAGTGGGAACCAAACCCAGGTCTCTCTGGACCGCAGGTCAATGCTCCAACTGCTGAGCCAAACTGGCCAGTGCACTTAAAATATTTTTAATTAAGCCCTGGCTGGTTTGGCTCAGCGATTGGAGCATCGGCCTGCGGTCCAGAGAGACCCGGGTTCAGTTCCCGCTAAGGGCACATACCTCGGTTGCAGTTTGTCCCCGACCCTGGTTGGTCGTGCGGGTGGCAGCCACTCAATGTGTCCCTTCACATCGATGTTTCTCTCTCTCTCCCTCTCTCTCCCTCTTGCTCTATCTGAACAAAAAAATGGAAAAATGTCCTCAGGTGAGGATAAAAAAATATATATATATATATATTTTAATTAATGATGGGTTTATCTGGACATTTTCCCATCATTAAGTTGAGGAGCATCTGTATTACATTCTGACTTTAATTTTTAAAACCTGAAAACCTTCTCGGGCCCAGGAAAACTAATAGTATTTTATTTATTTCTTGGGTGGCCTACGTGCCCCAGTCCTGTGTTTTTCTTAGCATCCTGTAATACATTTTGCTTTTATATTTTTACTCTCCCCCCTACCCCAGGATGCTCTTTCAAGGCCCAACACATCAATCCTTTTTCTCTTAATATATCTTTCCTGATTAACCCTATCCCATTTTTTAAAACTCTTTTAATTTTCTCACCATTTTGGAATATATTTCTTAACTTCTATGTACTATCTTACGCACCTAGTCATATATACATTATTCTGTATTGGAAGTAGGCTTTTATGTGTGTTTGTTGTGTTCTTGCTCCTTAATCTCATATTGTCCCCACCCATAAAAGTCACTTTACTCTTATTTGCCTTAAATTAAATGAAATACAATTTTAAATTCCTTTCCTGCAAAAAATTTAAAATGTTACTATTACAGTACTTTTCTTTACCTCACCAGGGTTCTTACGCAAAGTAATACATCCCGGGAATTTCTCCTTTCCACTATCTTTTTTGTTGTTGTTAATCCTTACCTGAGGATATTGTACCATTGATTTTTTTAGAGAGAGTGGAAGGGAGGGATGGAGGGGGAGAGAGAGAGAGAGAGAGAAACATCAAAGTGAGAGAGACACATTGATTGGTTGCCTTCTGCACTACCCCAACAGGGACCAGGGATCGAACATGCAACCCAGGTGCATGCCCTTGACCAGGAATTGAACCCAAGCCCTTTGGTCCTTGGGCCGACACTCTAACCACTGAGCCAAATCAGCCAGGTCCTTCCCACTATCTTATGTCCGCAATGGCTCTGCTGTTTCCTGGGACATGAGAATCTTGTCCAAGACTGATAGTTTTAATAGCTTAGATCTAACTTCCTGTATTGAATATTTTCTGTTGGCCCTTCAAGATTGACTTTTTACTCTTTTCCTTCCCTATTCTGTGCCAAGAACCCAAAGAAAATTGTTACGTATTAGTAGCGTGGAGAAAATATATATATAGACCTTGTGAGGCCCTAAATTATTTAAAATCTAATTTAAAAGCCCTGGAAGCCAGAAGGTTGGGTGAAAGTTAAGAGTTCAGAAAGGGGGAGTCAGAGCCTGGAAAGTCAAATTATAGGTCTTAAAATTCAGCCTAGCTACAGTACTCCAGAAATATTACTGTGTCCTTAACATGTGCTTGTTGAGTTGATGAAACAGTGTGGGCATAACTGTTCTCTAACAACTAAATGAGAATTTAAAGATTTTAACAATTCAAGATTTCTGCCTACACTAATGGCAATTTTTAAACAAGGGGCCATATCAAGTATAAAGCATAAATCTTGTTTTAGCAAGGACAGCAATATAGTAAGAGCCTGTTTACAATTCTATTTTTCAGATAAATGAATGTGATTAAAATTAAGATAGAATAAAAATTTTAGAAGACAGTTAAGTAAATTCCAAGTTGGATGTGGAATAAAGGCCAAATTGTTATTTTAAGTCATGTGGTGCATATTTCCATATGTTCTAAAATTCCTTAAGAACTTGGCACAAAGTTCTGCTGAAATAATTTCTGCCTTTTAAATGACAGGTGCCTTATCTCTTATTGTACTATTAATTCAAATCCATCAAGTAAGATACAAAAGATAAATTTATAAGCATTTGTCCCCTAACTTCACCCATAGAATCATTACTGCGTACCTTCACTTTCAGCCTAGTTCTGTTCTTCCTCTCCTTCACCTTCTGACCTCCTTATGTCTTTATTTTCTCCTTCTTTTTGTTTTAACCACAATCACTTCTCTATCAGATGGTTCTTGTTTCTATTTATGAATACATTTAAATGCCATTTATAAAATCATAAATTCTTATTGAATTTATGTTTAAACCTAATGGGATTCAGCAGTAGTATGAAACTGCAACATAATTATTAAAAGTGGGTTTTAATACCAGTGATGATTCATATTTTCCAACCTTCATATTTTACAATTTGTTTTTCTTGGCAAGGGTTTAAGTATCCATGAATAAGGCAAAAGGTTTCTTGAATTTTGGCTTCTAGAAAGAAGGAATGAATCTTTTCCTGCCTTCTAAAAAGTTACTTTACCTTTTACAGAAAGATATAAGCAGTAGAAAATGACAGGTATTTAAATCTACCCACTGAATTTAGGCCAGTTATTTCTTAATAGAATCTTTGCTTTTTTTTCCTTTAGGGGCCAACCCCTAATAGTAGGCTGTCTATGGTTGTTAAGAACCTTCCAAAAAGTCATTTTTATAGTCACTGAATTTTCGAGTAGAAAGATTTTTGAAAGTGTTATAAACCTCTCATTTTCAAGATGAAGAATCTGAGAGAGTTTATGTCTTGCCCAAAGTCACACTAGAGGTAAAAACTGGAATCCAAGTTTCTTGATTTCAAGTCCAGGGCTCTTTCTTTTTATTCCACCAGTTTATGGAACATGGAAAGCAAGCTTATTGTTTTCCAAAAGTTTATTATATTTTGCTTCTATCTTAGAACTTACCATTTCTGTAATACTTTGTTCTTTGAGTTAAAATATTTTGTTTATCTGAATCTTCACCCATCTCCCCTTTTACATTCAGTCTGCATACTGCTGCTTGATAAATTAGTCTTTCTAAAGCATAGTCTAATTATGATGCTTACCTGCTCAAAAAACTTAATATCTCTCACCCCCTTTATCTTCTACCACATAGTTAAATGAATTAAATTCAGTCTTCTAACTCATTACAGACTAAATCTACCTTTCAAATCTTAGTGATAGTCACTCTACTGCTTAGCCCTTATGTTCCAGCCAAATTGGAACAACTTATCATTTTCCATTCCTCTGTGTCCTTCCATGTATACATCTTCACCTAAAATTTTACCTGTCTTTCTAGATTCATAACAAATTCCACTTCCACCATGTTTTTTTTTTAACTTTAAATCGCAACATCCTGTACTCTGACTTTAATTTTTGTTTCCATTTTAGTTCTTTCCTTATTTTTGATTAATGAGATGAGTCTAGCAGAATGCCATATAACTATAGAAATACATGTTATCTAATATGTTCATTGGTTGTTAAAATTCTTGAAGAAGATAGAAGACAGTTATTGCTACTTCTTTACTCCTACAATAGATTATCAAAAATCTACCCATATCATCACAACCAAGAGAAGTCCCACAGCTACCATGCCAGCTCAGAATTCAATAGTATCTAACTAATATCATAGTGGTTACACAATTTAGGCAATACCTATAAAATATAAAATGTATGTGTTTTGCTTTGGGAATACTAATGAGAGTGCATATTTTTCTTACGCAGTTACACAGAAAATTATGCCATTTGCTGTGGCAGCTACATTTTCAGATGCTATGCTTAATTACACTCTGAGTAATTTAGGATGCCCTTGAAAACTTTAGATAGACTTGAGACTATTTGGCATTCTCTCATATATGCATTTTATATATTTTTCTTCTCCATAATGTACCATTGCTTTCTTGAGACTCTTGACTACTTTGCCATCCTTTCAAAATAAGAAAAATAGATTACCATCACCTCTTGATTAGCAGAGGACAATATGAAGGTAGCAGAGCAAAAGGAGAAGTTACTAATAACTGTAAAATCTCTATAATAACAAAACCACTATTAAGTATTGGTTGTCGAGGTGAAGGTTAACCATAGCAACATAATAGTGAGTTATTTTTTTTTTTAAGTAGAGGTGGGAAGGTTAGTACCCTTCCCTAGAGCAACCCACTCCTAATTCCAGGCTCCTTGCCTTCAGTCCTGCTACCAGGCTCTACTGGGTTGGTGAGCACATCTCAAGCCCCCATTGTTTCTAAACCATCTCTCATCTACTCTGGCTAATCAAAAGTTGGCTTTTCTTGTTTGTGAGGTGCAGTGCATGTTAATTAGAGATGTAACTCATTCCTTTTACAACAAGGTTTTCAGGATTGTTACCATTGCTCCTGGCTCCTATTTCCATGGGGTTCCCTATGTGACTCAGATCGTGTCCTTGCAACACTTAACATGAGATCAGCCTGTTGTATATAACCTCTTCTTTTGAAATAAGAAAATTTAGTAATGGGTCTTGAATTACACATGTGGTGGTGTCTATAATGTTGTGTATACTGGCAGTGAAAAAATGCACATAGATTACATTGGATCTATATTAGCATTTATTTGCTGGAGGCAAAAAAAGTTGTCATTTTAAAGTTGTAAAAGTACTATAAAGGGTTATTGCTGGTTATAAGCTCATTTAGACTTATGTTACTATCCCACATGGGGTAAATTTTCTAATTATCTTGCACATAGGCCAAGTGAAAGAATAATATGTCATAAAATTGCTCTTCGTTGATAACTTACCAAGTCCTCAAACTGAGTCAGGATTTACTGTTTACCCTGTTATTTTGTTGGTATGTAGGGTATTGTTTTATGGTTTTTGTTTAGTTATTTTTGTTTGTTTACTTTTGCTATTCTTGCTACTTCTATTGTAAATCTTATGGCACTTACCTTTGTTATTGTGCTGTATTTTCCTGTTTGGTATCCAGTATTTGCCAGTGATGTCTGGACTGTATATATCTTTGAAAATATAACTTCAGAATTCAGAGTAAGTCCAGCCGGTGTGGCTCAGTGGTTGAGTGTCAATCCACACACCAAGAGGTTGCCAGTTCAATTCCCAGTCAGGGCATAGGCTTAGGTTGTGGACCCAATCCCCAGTGAAGGGCATGCAGGAGGTGGCCAATCGATGTTCTCTCTCATCAATGTTTCTCTCTTTCTCTCCCTCTCCCTTCCTCTCTCTCTAAAAGCAATAAAGAAAAAGAAAAAAAACTCAGAGTAAAATGTTCTTCCAGGAAAACGATGTTCATGATTATTTGTGTGATACTTAGAAATGAGACACATGCCAAAATTCTTTATGGTAACTTCCCAGGGCATAAATATTCTCACAGAATACCTCAGGCCAGGAGTTTACTAAGTTTTCAGCCAAATGCTAGATCTCATTCTTAAAAATCTCAATACACATAGGTAGAAAGATCTTTTACTTTTTTCAATAAAATTCTTTTCAATTAATTTAATGAATTCAAATGCACATTTATTTAATTTATACTATGTGTGATACACTGTTCTAGATATGATATAAAACTGAGTTCTCAAGAAGCTCATAAACTTGGGGGGAAAGTAGAACATGTAAATAAGTTATAACACATTGTAAGAAATAGCATAGTAGAGGCATAATCAGAGCACTAAGTTAGTTGGCTCTAACCCCAATAATAAAGTATGAACCACAAGAAATCAAGTCATTGTTAATCTAATTGCAGAGGTATTTCTTCTTTGCTTAATGTGAGTGCTTTGTGCTTATCATTTGGTAAACCAACAAGGATTTATTATTGTCTGTGCAGAGCAATGTTTTGATGCTTTGAGGATATAATGTGAAAAGATGTTTCTGCACTAAGAATTTATAACCTAGTAGTAGGGATAAGCTGTCTATACAGCAAACTATGTTTTTATAATTGTGATAAGAGAAACCTTTACAAATCGATCAAAACTCCTCTGTAATGGAGAAAACCACTTCTGGAGGTAGGGAAAGGAGACACCATGAACAATTCAAGAAGGCTTCCATTAAGCAGAAGGTGGCTGAACTAAGCCTGGGGCATGTTCAGAGAATAGCAAATATTCTAGTTTGAGTGGCATCTGATACATATATAAGGAAACAGTAAAAGACCAGGCTACAAAGGAAAAGTAAGGGCACATTATGAAGGACCTTTGAAAGTCAGGCTGTGGAACTGGGACTTTTATCAGGAAGCAGTAGGTAGCTTTTTGAGCAGAGGCTATTTAGAGTTGATATTTAGGAAGGTGAATCTAATAGTCGAGTTCAAGGATGCATTCAAAGTGAGTGTGACTGGTACCAGAGACTGGTTAAGAGACCATAGTATTAATTGAGGCAACAGATAGTACAGGCCTGAGCTAGGTTTGTGTTGGTAGGCATGGAAATACAGCTATTAATGTTACAGGCCTTATGCTTATGAAATGTACTTGGTGGAACTTGGAAGCTGGCTAATGAAAAAAAAAAAAGAAGGGCGGGGGGAGGAGGGAAGAAGAAAAAATCAAAAGGGACTCTGGAAGTGAGGCAGACTATCTGATGATGATATCAGATGAAAAGAATAAAGAAAATTACCCCAAAAAACATAAAGAGAGAAAAGATTGGAAAGTTGATAACTGAATTTCTAGAGAAACACTACATTTAGGGAACTTAACAAATGAGAAGATAAGCAACAGAATGGAGATAGAGAACAGGAAAGAAGATATACAACAAAGAAGTAAGGAGGAGAGTTTCTAGGGAAGGGTGGGAAAATTGGAACTCTGAAACATCAAAAAGTCTCATTTCTCACCTATTAAATTATCTGTTGGAATTGGAAGATCCAAAAGAGAAAGCTCGATGTGCAGGAGTTAGTGAGAAAAATTGACCAAAGACCTGAAGGAAGGAGAATATTTACTCAGGAAATGGAGAGTAATTGGCAGTACAAAGAGATTTGGAGAGGGAATGAAATTAAACCTCTGAAAGAATAGAAGGAAATGAATACTCATTCTTATATCTTAAAATAATTATTTCTGAATTTAACACTATGCAGAAATCTTTCCCCCTGAGAAAAGAGATCAAGTCCTATTCAAAAAGGTCAAGAAGAAAGGGTGAGATTGTTAACCAATGAAATAACAATTTCTGATTTGGATTCAGGTTGAAACAAACTTGTCATACTATGTACAATAAGTCAAAACTGTTGTCATGGAGACTACAAAACACCTAAAGGAAAGTACTAGTATTGGATAATATATTATCTTAGACTCTAACAAGAGGCTTGAGAGGTACAAAGATAGACATTTCTTGATTCTCATTTATAGACTAAGATGATTGGTTCCCATTTCATTATCAAATGCAATTTGAGTTTTCCAGAAGTATTCATTATCTTTTCAAACTTAACCTCTTTTTCATACAGCAAGGGTAGGTGAATCATGCTTTCAATTTAAATTTATTGAGTACCTTCTACATGCTCTATTGGGTGTTTTCAGGCATTTTTTTGTAATTATTATATTTTTAAATAGTGTGACTTATACTTTTGGCTGATTTCTTTTTGATGATCATTAGATTTTTTTCCTTTGACTTCTTTGTAGTTTCATTGAGATATTTGTTTGTTGTTGTCGTTTTTGTTTCTTAAGAAACCTGTGTTGATTATGACTTCCATGGCTGTCGTTGCTACTTCCTTACCACTGGACATAATGAAAATTTTAAGTTCATCAATATTTTACTTGTTTCTAAGACAGCAGCATTACAACATTCTCTGTACATAATTATTATGAGTCAGTTGGCAAGAAGGAAGAAAATAATACTGGTTATTGGTGATGTTTGGGTAGGGTGTGTTATATATCCATAGGCTAAAATTCTGACCTGGGAGAAATTACCCCTTTTTTTCACTAGAGGTAAGAGACTAGATGCTTCTGTTTTTACTATATATTGTTATATTAGTAAACCACAATGTAGACCTATAAGTTCCTTTTCTAATTTTATTTTGTAATATTTGGACCATAAATTTTACTGGGATTTACAATCTTATTCCTTCTTCTCCCTCAAAAGAACCAGAAACTCAGAAATAGGGGAGCTTTTGTGATAGGTTCTGAGGTTAGAATCAAAACAGCTGGTACTCTTTTTTTTTTTTTTTTCTTTTATTGATTTTTAGAGAGAGAGAAAGGAAGAAGGAGAGAGAGATAGAAACATCAATGAGAGAGAACATTGATTGGCCACCTCCAGCATGTCCCTCACTGGGAATCAGGCCCACAGCCTGGGCATGTGCCCTGACTGGGAATCGAACTGGCAACATCTTGGTGCATGGGTCGACACTCAACCACTGAGCCACACAGGCTGAGCAGCTGGTGCTCTTTTTAGCATCTATATTACTGTACCATATCTCATACCTTATAACCCTTGCCACTTTGCTCACAGTAAACTGTTTTTTAAGAAGCAACAATTATACCCTATGTTTGTTCATTTCTGTATTTTACATTTTGTTTTCATTTTGTTTCTACCTTATTTTTTAAGAGAATTTTGCAAAGCTACCAGGCTAGAATAAATTAGGGCCATTAGAGTGGCCCTGGAGGGTGGAAGTTTTAGTGTCAGGTTTTAGCACACCCTGACAACTTAGGAAGCACTATGCACAGAATATGGAAAATATAAAGAATATTACTGCACATTTGAATTGAGAAAGGAATTGTTAAAAAGGCACTTAACAAGAATGCTGATCTTTCCCCCATCTGATGTCTTCCTTTCTTCTTTTTGTCTTATGTTTGGCACTGATCAGTAATGCTGTTCTCATTGTCCCATATAAACATACATCTAAACTGAGAAGAATTGGTTTTTTATTTTGTCTTTTACTGTCTTTTTATTAATATAAATGATTTGGTTTTTAGATTTGTTTTCAGCCAGTGAATAAAGGAAGTAAGACCTGTCAAGTGATACACACTTTACTTTCTTAAGACCAGCAGGTTGGATTGGGCCTGCTCTCCACTGTGCCTTCAGTTCTTCATTGATGACCCCATACAGAAGAAAAAAGTCTGCTTTGAAACTTACAAACATCCTACTAATAGCACAATACAGAAGTTGACATTATTTTATTAGTTTTCTATTCTCTCTGTAAAAATCCAGTAGTATGATCTCTGTTGAACTATTCAACTCTGCTGTGATAGCATGAAAGCAGCATAGACAACATGTAAGTGAATGAGCACTGCTGTGTCCTACTAGAATTTTATTTACAAAACCAGGCAATGAGCTGAATTTGTTCTGCAGGCTGCTGACCCCAGGCATACTGTATTGATCATATTGTAGTTTATAAAGCTCTCTGTTGGTGAAAGTAAGGACCAGGGAAAAAGATGGAAAGATTTTATTAGCTATCTGGGGCTTTCTAGTTGGTAAGACCAAAAGCAAGAAAATGACAATAATATAGGATATGTAAAGTAAAGAGAGTTTAGAACTGAGTAGTTACTCTTCAGAGGGTTTCAAATATAGATTGCTAGTAAAGTAGAATGTTTATGACTTAGTGCAGCAGCTATCAATAAAGGAATTATATCACTTGTATAATAAGTAAAAAGCCGTGTATGAAATGCATAAGATAAATTGTCAATCTTTCTTGTCTTTGGCCTGATAGATATGCTTTTTTAACCAATAGAAATTTGTTGAATGTGCCAGGATACTTTTGGATTTATACTTAAGATGGATTCACACTGAACTTCTGCTGGAAGTAATGAAGTAAGAGGGGCCAGATTTATCCCCCATTCTTAAACAATCTAAAACCAAACAAAATACATAAAACAACAGTTTTCAAACATTAGACAATAGGCAGCACAGGACAGTGATCCCTGGGAGAAGGGAAACAGATGAGGGAATCCCTATAATTGCCATAGTATTCTGCTTAAACAGAGTTTCCAGTCTGCAGTGCAGGAGTGTGGATTCTAAACCCTGTGGTCCAAGTGAATTGAAACAAAGTTGAGAACTGAAGAAGGCCAAAGTAGCTAGTATTTGCAAGAGAGAGTACCAGAGAAGAGACAGGTGCACAGAGACACAGCACACACACACTAGGTGATCTGCAGAGGATTCCCTGGACTCTTCAGCTGAATTCTGATTAGCATATATATGTGAGGAAACTATTCAAGACCAAGGTTAAAACCACAGGAAAGAAGCAGTTAAAGCATGCCCCAAACTCACACAAGGCTGATAAAAGTTTGTATCCACAGTATCCAGAGTGGAGAAACCTCTAATAAATGCGAAATTTTATTTAGTACTCAAAAGATATTGTATCAGTAGGAGTACCAGATTATCTCTAAATTAAAGGTGGCTTTCATCTCACCCAACAAAGCTTTAAAATATCCTGGAAAGGATCAAACTGTTTCCAGGTAACCTAACTGAATATCAGAATAAACCTCAAAAATATAAGAAAAATACAAAAAAGAAATTTTTAAAATCTAGTACCCAAAAACATAAAATTTATAATGTCTGGCATCCAGTCAAAAATTATCAGGCATACAAGGAAGCGGTAAATACAACCTATATGAGAAAAAGCAATCAATAGAATGTATTTTAAAATGACACAGATGTTAGAATTAGTTGATAAGAATTAGCACTTCTAAATATATTCTATATTTTAAGAGGGTGAAAGAAAGCATAGGCATGTTAAGGAAAAATATGGAAAATACCCAAAAAAGTTTCAACTTCTAGAGATGAAAAATATGCTGGGTGAGATTAGGCACTGAGGAAGAAAAAAATAGTAATTAGTGGTCTTGACAACATAGTAGTAGAAGCTATTCAAAATAAAGTATTGAGGCAGGCAGAAAACAGCAAATAGTAGGACAGCTTCAAGTGGCCTAATATACATATTTGGAGTTTGGGGGGGGAGGGAGAACAGAAAAATATTTTAAGTTAATATCAGCTGAAAATGTTCCAAATTTGATAAAATCTATAAACCCACAAATCCAAGATGCTTAATGAATCTCGAGAAGAAACAAGGAAAAAACTATACCAAGGAACATCATCAAATTGCATAAAATTGGTGATAAAGAAAAAAATCTTTAAGGTAGCCAGTTTTTTTTAAGACACATTATATACAGGGAAACAAAGATAAGAATGACAGCAGTCTTCTAAAACAACACAAGGTAGACCTTGGAGCACTGAAAGAAAAAACTGTCAACTCAGGATTCTATACCCAGCAAAAATATCTTTCAAAACTAATAATGAATAAAGGCTTTTTCAGACATATAAAAGCTGAAAGAGTTCATCAGTAGCTAACCAGCATAGACCATTTGGAAAATCTCAGTTCTAAATGCTAGCTATAACAATTGCCTATTCTGTGGTCTTAGATATACTTTAATTTCTCTGAACCTTTAGATTTTTATCTGTGAAATGAGAAAAGTACCTATTTTATGGGGTTTTTAGGATCAATAAAATCAAACAAGTTAAAGAAAATAATCGACATTTGTTGAGTGCCTCATTTGTGCCAAACACATGTTATCTCATTAAAAATGGAAATAAAATACCCAATAAGAGGTCTGCTACCCTGAAAATGTTCTTATGCTATCATCTCTCTTTTCTTTCTTCAGTAACTGAAAAACTTGGGTTGTTCTAAAAGTTAGCCCCAATAGCTAATCAATCAAATTTTGATGGAGCACTTTTTCTAACTTTGTTTTCCTTCAGTTACCACCATTAAATATGGTTAAAAGTGGGAATGAACAACTCTCCTTGCTAGGATAGACACGTCAGCTAATAAATCACTTTATGAAAAGGTTAAGTATATTCTAAACGAAACCTAATTTTTTGGCTTGTATTTTGGCTGCTAATGTTTTTTTCAGTCACATTTATTGAGGTATAATTTATATACTGTCTATCTAATTGTTATTGTAAACCTATTGGATAGGGGCCATGAGTGTCTTTATAGCTTATACACTGCCCCACAGATTTTTTTGGCACTCAATAAATGTTAAATAATATTTCTATTCAGCATTCAGCAGACAGGAAGCATATGGTAATAAATGTCACAGCACAGGTTGAAAATCTCCAAAAACTTGTATGTTATATTTCTTGGAAAAGCCTGTACAGATATTTTCGTGAATGAAATTTATTTTTAAAGGAGGCTCCCAGGCTCATATTATACTTAACAATTTTCTCTAGCCTTCATTTACTTTATTTACAAGTTAAAACTTTTCCTCATCAGAAATAGTATAATATTTAAAATAGTATGACACTAATACAGTCTCATAAGAAAGTATATAAATGATTTTGTAGATAGCATATGAAAAGGTAATTTATAGTTTGAAGGACAGCATGAGGAAATATTTAGAAGTTTAAGCAACATGTCTTTTATTATATATTGTATGAAAAGAAATAAACAACAGGTAGTTCTTTGTGTTTAAATATCAGCATGACTTATAGGTATATCAGAGCTATAGCTGTTACAAACCTTATAATGGTATTAGACTTTTGACTCAATAATATATTTTCACCCAGGGACTCCAGCACTACTTAAATATCTTACTCTAATCTCGGTAAGGTAAGCATTGCTTTGGCATAACAAAAGACATTGTAAATGGAAATTAAACTTGATGCCAACAAAAGAATTTCATGCAAAAGATAACATATCGCAGTTTATGTGTGTTGAGGAAATGGTTAACCATAATCATTTATCCAAAACCATTTAGATAGTATGTATCTAAATAATGTTTCCATATTTTGCTCATCCTGAGATTGATCTGTTGACCATGCTTGCTTTGGTTTGATTTTGTGAGGATTTTTTAAAAGAATTAATATCTGAATGAGAAAATAACTGAATTTAGCCCTGTTACTTAGGTTTCTTATAAATAAAATGTGGGTGGCAGATCCAGGCACAGCTTAGCGTGGTGCCTCTGACTCAGAGTCTTTCAGAAGGCTGTAATCAAGAGGTCAGCTAGGGCTGTAGTCACATCGATGCTGGGGGAAGACTCACTTTCAAACTCACTCACAAGGCTATTGGCAAGCCTCATATTTTTACTGATTGTTAGCCGTGGGTCTCTCTATAGGGGCACTCGCAGCGTGGTAGCTTATTTTCCCTAGAGTGAACTGAGAGAGAGCATGTGAGCAAGAAGATGGTTGAACAAGACAGTCTATCACTTTTGCCATATATTTTCTTGAAGCAAGTCACTAGGTTCAGCCCACACTCAAGGCGAGGGAATTGTACAAGGGTTTGAATACTAATAGTCAGGGTACATTGGGAGCTAATTTGGAGGCTGCCTACTATACATATAATCTACAGATAGGGCAAATCATTGAATGTACTCTGAATGCTCTGGAACTCATTTCTTTAAACTATTCAGAGATTTTTACCAAGAGCTCAAATTCAATAGACAAAATGACTTTACAGTTTCACATTAAATATTTCATTCATTTCTAGCAACAACCCAATGAAATAGGTATTGTTGGCCTTAATTTCATTGATATAAACTGATATCCTGAGTGACTTGCTCAAGATTACCTAACAGATGAGCTGTAAAATTGTGACCTTTACAGTAGGTCTTCTGATTCTAAGCCCTGTACTCTTTCCATTTGCCTGTAACTACCTCCTAACCAGTAAGTACTATCTTGCACTTAAAGCCACTCAAAGAGAGCATTATACATTTCAATGTATATACAAATATATGAATTTTATATTACAGAAAGATTTTTATATATAGATTTATATTGAGAGAGACAGATAACATTCTTCTATTCTCATGTAAAACACACCATTTAGGATTTACAGTATTATTTCAACTATTATTATAAGGTCTGTAACAGCTGTAGCAGAGATATACCTCTAAGATAATAGTATCTGTTAGCCTAAACTATATTTAGGGGGTTAAAAACTTGTTGGATGGAGAGATTAACAAATAAAGTAAAACAGCAGAACTGTTTTGGTGGCTCCATTCTCCATTGGCTTTTCTCAAAGCTCTGGACTTTTATGTGTGACTTGGGTGAGGACCATGAGGACTCCAATGAATTTTCTGCTTCCTCTTGTGTTGGAGAAAAAAAATAGTGTATTTTGGATGAATGGATTGCTTTCTGCAGATAGTCAGAAGTTACCTTTCTTTGATCCTAAATTAGACCCTTCTCCCTTTTTGTTTCATTCCATGAAAGGTTAGCCTACTCTCAGGATTCCTGATGTCTGAGATTTAAAAAGTAGAATAGTAATATAGGCAAGCAGGTAATAGTTCTAACTGGGTTTAGTGCCTTGAAGTGCAGAGCAGCAAGGGTTATGAGCTGCGGTAGTGATAGTAATTAGTTATACCCTTCAGATCACCCTGAAGAAAAGAAAGGTGAATTTTTTTAAAGACATTTGTTAAATTCTGAAAATAACTTTGTTGTATGGTTAGTAGGAACTTAGAAAACTATCTTTCTTTACAGACGCATAATAATAGTTCCTACAACTAATAAGTGAATTTGGTAGTCCAGAATACAAGGTCAGTATACAGAAATCAATTGTATTTCTGTATAACTAGTAATAAATAATTGGAATTGAAATAAGAATATGGATGGTTATAGTTTAATATTGACTATGAATAATTCTACTTTATAAATTGAAACTGGGATGTAATCTGATAAAATGCAGAGAAAATAATTTTCTCTTCAGTTTAATGCAGTAGTTCCCCATCATCTGAGGGGAATACGTTCCAAAACCCTCATCTATCTGATGCCTGAAACCATGGATAGTACCAAACTCTCTCTCTCTCTCTATATATATATATATGTATACACACATACTATATATACACACACATATATATGCACACACATGTATACATATATACACACATATATGTGTGTGTTTATATATATTATGTTTATATATACTATATACATACAGTTTTATGTATATATGTATATACACACACAGTTTTTTCCTATATATACACACCTATGATAAATTTAATTTATAAATTAGTCACAGTAAGAGGTCAACAACAATAACTAATAATAAAATAGAACAGTTATAATAATATTACTATAATAAAAGTTATATGAATATGGTATTATTAAGTAAAATAAGGGTAACTTGAATACAAGCACTGTGGAAATGAGGTAGTTGATCTAATAACCAAGAAGGCTATCAAGCCCCCGTCAAGTGACTCAGTTGATTGGAACATCGTCTTGTACACCAAAAACAAAGGTTGTCAGTTTGTTTCATGGTCAGGGCACATACCTAGGTTGTGGGTTCAATTCCTGGTTGGGGCACAAATGGGAGACAGCCAATTAATTTTTCTCTCTCACACTGATGTTTCTCTCTCAAAAAAAAAAAAAAATCAATAAACATATCCACGGATCAGGATTAAAAAGAAAAAGAAGGCTACCAAGTAACTAATGGGCAACTTACCATGAATAAGTTGAACAAAGCGATGATTCACATCTGGGTGGGATGGAAGAGGACAGCGCAAGATTTCATCACGCTACTCAGAACATCGCTCAGTTTAAAACTTATGAATTGTTTAATTCTGGAATTTTCCATTTAATATTTTCGGACTGCATGTAAATGAAACTGCAGAAAGCTAAACTATGGATAATGGGGAACTCTACTATAGAGGAAGTAGTTGTCTTTCATATGTACGCACAAATAAGCACTTGAGTGTCTCCTTTCTTTCCTGCATAATCCGAGGATTGTGCTATTTAATAGTGGTTTGCTAATCTCTTTAAATAGTTCTTAATGTGAGTGTTCCATAGTTTTCATTAACCATGAATTTTAGCTTTTTTTTTAAACCTCCACTCAAAAAACTGTATTTGGTTGTTATTTCACTAGAACCCTTTTAGCCTGGTCAGTGAAGCAGCAAGCCTACTGCAAATCCTAAATAGCATGGTGTAGATGAGAGTCTAAGACTTTAATTATATGTCATTTTATTCACAACACTCAGTCCCAGGAAGGAAAAAATGACTTTGTTGTTGTAAAAGACATTATGTGAGTATCATTCATTGTAAACCACAAATGATACTGCATTATAGCATAGACAACAATGGGAACTGATTCTGAAAATGTAACCTGTCTGAGAAGCTGAATAATAGGGAAAGTTATCAAAATGGAAAGAAGTGTTAATGTGAAATGCAGCCTTCTCAGAAATACTCTTTCCTGGCCTGTTTGATTTTGCTTTTGTTGCTAGTCATGCATGAATGAAAGTGCTGCACTCTCAGGGGAGCAGGAAAGCCTCTGTGTCGGTTGTTTATTTCCTTAATCCCTCCTCCTTTGTGATTTTTGATGTCAGATCTAAAATGGAAAGCCTGTAAATATAATGATTATCACATGGATAATCACCTGCATTAGGAACCGCCCTGCTTCTCTATTCTAACCTTAGCTGTTCTCCACATGTCACATCCACTCTGTGGTTGGATTTTAACCTGACTGCTTCATTAGATTTTTGAAACTCAGTATGTGGCGCCCTGGGGCAGCACAGATGGGGACTTGCTTGTTTTCTTTTCTCACTTTTACTGCAAAGGCACACTACAAAGTCCTTTTCAATTTAGTGTGATCAGTTCACTTGGAATTACTCTTGATATTTGGAATGTGCCTTACTCTTCTGCCCACCATCTATGCCCCTTTTTCTTCCCTACTTTCTGACCTAATGCCTTTTCTTTCTGTCCCTCTATGCAGTGAATCTGAGGACTAAAATTCTGCTTTAAATTCTTACTGGGTCAAACTGTTCCCCTATGTTGTTTTATTTGTTTTGCTGAGAAGGAAAATAATAAATGTTGTTCCATCAATGTATCTGCAAACACCTTCAGATCAGAGGTTAGCTGTGGTGGGAAAGTCTGCAGTGATGTGAGCCATCTGCCTTCTCTAATGGAGTGACTGGGGCACCAGTCCAAGATCAAAGGAAGGTGGGAGGAAGTCAGAAGATAAGATCTTTTTAAGCCATAGAACAAGTGCTTAGCTTTTCAGTGATAGGGCACAGCTCTGCAAACCTGTGTGAAAGGGACACTAAGATAGAAAATTGAGTTGACTTTTCTTCAGCATGTCCTTCCTCAGTCAGAAGTATGCTAGCACTTGGAATAGTTTACAGATGGGAAAGTGTCCTAGTGTCTGGTTTCCTTAAAGAATAGTGATCTGACATTTATATATGCATCTTGCAATTAGTCAGTTCTATTATACCATATCAGATCACAGTTAATTGCTTCTTAGATTTGCATGAGCAAAACTGGACATTAAAAGAGCAGTTTAACTACCATATGTGAATTTTAAGTTTTAGTGCAATTTTAGTCATACAGATTTTTTTATATTAACTTTATATTATAGACCTGAGGTTCTTTCATGCCTCTCACGTTTCCATATAAATACGTAGCTCTAACAGAGCTTTTCAGTTATCTTTTTCTAAATGTCTTTATTTATTGATTTGAGAGAGAGACACACACATCTATTTGTTGTTCCATTATCTGTGAATTCACTGGTTGATTCTTGTATGTGCCCTGACCGGGGATGGAACCTACAACCTTGGCATATTGGAACGATGTGCTAGCCAACTGTGCTACCCAGCCAGGGCCCAGATATCTTTTTCATATGAGAATTAGCTTGATTAATTCTTGGATTGGAAAAATACTACATTGATATCTTTTGAACCTTATCATTTTCCTTGACATCAAAGTCAGCAACTATTATTGACTATGTTGTGTACAAAATTCTATTGTAAGTAAATTTTCAAAGAGGCTAACCTTGCTTGCACCAATTGCCAAGATCATAATCCAGTTGTTGTTTTTTCAACTACATTACTAAGGCTAAGTTGATCAGCCTGTGCTTCTCTAGTGACAAGCAGAAGTTGTACTTTCAGCCTATCACTTTCTGTCAGCTTCAGTGTTCTGTTGTAATCATCCATTTCAACCTTTTTAAACCCTCAAAATGGTTTTTTAAATTTATATATTTATTAGTATATAGGACCATAAGTGCATACATACTTTTTTCTTAGTGTTTTCCTTAACATGTAGATAGTACCCAAATTTGTGCTAGAGACGTTGACTGTACTTTCTGCCTTACATGGTTTGGTGCAGCAGTCGTTTTAGTTGAGTTGGATCTGCTCACTACTTGGGCTCAAATCCCATCCTTCTATTAATATCTCTTGGCAGAGATAATTTTGGAGGAATGTAAGTTAAGATGTAGAGGCTCTTGACAGTTGTCTGCAGTGTTGTTTTTTTTTTTTTTTTTTTTTTTTTCCGTTTTCAAGAGGGAAGTAGAGTTGACAAGTAATATTGCCTCCATTTTCTGTATCAGTCCTAACATTAAAATACATGCACAAAACAAAGAGTAGAGAAAGGGGAAGGATTTGGTTGCATGGATTTGTTTTTGTCATTTGATAGCCTGCTAGGACAGCATTAGGGTATCTAATAATGTTCATCAGATTATGCCCTTAAGATATTTAATCCTAGAAAAACATTATGTGTTTTAACTATATATTTAATGTTCAACTTTTGTTATTTAGTCATCTTATACCAAAGAAAAATGATGGTTTGTTTGAACTGTGTTTTTGTAATTTTCAAACAGTCAAAAAAGTAGAAATACTGAATATATCTAGATTTAACAATTAATACTTTGCCATTTTAACTTGGGGATCAAACTGCTAAAAATTAAGGACATTTCGGCCTGCAGTCCAGAGAGACTTGGATTCAGTTCCCGCTAAGGGCATGTACCTCGGTTGCAGTTTGTCCCCGGCCCTGGTTGGGTCGTGTGGGTGGCAACCACTTGATGTGTCCTTTTCATGTCGATATTTCTCTCTCTCTCTCTTCCTCTCTCTCCCTTCCACTCTATCTGAACAAAAAACGAAAAAATGTCCTCGGGTGAGGATAAAAAAAAAAATTAAGGACATTTTTCTTATCAAATTGATAATTCTTAATGTTATCTAATTCTTGAAATATTTAAATTTCTCCAATTATCCCCAGAATGTCCTTTATACCTGGTTTGTTCAAAACAGGATACAGTTAAGGTCTGTATATTGCTCTTGGTCATTTTTCCCCTCCCATTTTATTATGAAATTAACTTTTTAAAGAGACCAAGCTACTTGTCCTATAAAATGTCCTACCTGTGGATTTGTCTATTTGCTTTCTCAGTGTATCACTGAACTTGTTCTCCTATTTTTTGTATTTCCTGTATATAGCAAGTTATTTAATTAGAGTTTGATTATTTTATTTTTAAAACTTTTGGTCAGAAAACTTTATAGATAATGCTGGGTACTTCATACTGCATCATAGCAGAGGGCACCGAATATTTGGTGACCCTACTATTAATGATAATAAGTGATATGGTCAATCACTGGGTTAAGGTTATGACAGCTTGATCCTTCCATTATAAAGTTAGAGTTTGCTCCCCGAAATCGGCACATAATCTTGATATATTGATCCCATGAATTACCCAGTTCCCCATCATCTTTTCACATAATGAATTTAGCGTTCATTGATGATTCTTGCCTGAATAAATTTGATGAGAGATTGCAAAATGATGGGGGTTTCTCTTAATCTATACATTTACTAGCAAACATTCTTCTCTACAGAAGAGCTTTCTGAAAGGTATTGTTTTAATTAAAAATATAACCACGAGCATGTTCCTTAGGTTTCAAATAATTGTCTTTCTTTGTTGGGGTCAAAACACCTGAACTCACTGTGACAGCTACAGTAAAAACATGCATTACATCTTCTTTATTCCAACTTGTGAAGTGTGTTGACATTATGCTGCCCTTTTTTTTTTTTTATGCCAAGGAAAAAATAAGTCTTTTTTGGTGTAAGAATAAAAATTGAACTATGTGGGTATATTGAGATAATTGTGTAAAAAGAAGACTGTGAATGAGTTTCAAAATGGATTATTTCTTCATTACCTCGTACTTTATAATTAACTGTTCTTTTTTTTTTTTTTTTTTTTTCTTCAGGAAGCTGCCACTTTTGCTAGAGAGCAAGGCTTTGAGGTGAGTTAACCCACAATTGCACACTAAACAGATCCTAAAGGTTTTTTCTAGCTGATAATGAAGTTCTTTTGGACAGTGATTGATGTGCTATTATACTCTCAGAGCCTCTCAGCAGTTGCCATGGAAACTTGGCAGTCGTCATGGTTTCTTTGTTCTGCCAGCACAGTGTTATGACGCACTCTGCTAGGTCTGCACCCAACATCGCCTACAGATGTTATTTATTGAATTTTGAAAAGCCTCTTGGGAAGCCAAGAGGTTGGGCACGGTTTCAAGCTGCCTCTGCAGATATGGGGCCTGTCAGTTTGTTCAGTTAAAAAGCTACCTCATTAGCTGCATTACATTTCATAAGGATTCACTGTTAAAGCAGTGGTGGAGCAAGACTAAATAGTGAAATATAATGTCGTTTAAATAAGTTCAGCCCTACCCCATGTAGATTATCATTATGCAAATTAATTTCCAAAAGGTTGTACTTAAACAGTTGTTAGGAACTGATTAATTTAAATCCTGCTCATAAAAACTTCCTGTTTGAATCCTTTTTCCTCCTCCTTTCTTTTTTTCCTCTTTTTGCCCAGGGCAGGGGGGATAGCATTAAAACACATATAAATTTTTGAAACTAAATATCAATAATTGTCTGTAACCCTGGCCGGTTTGGCACAGTAGATAGAGCATTGGCCCGTGTACCAAAGAGTCGCGGGTTCAATTCCAGTCAAGGGCACGTGCGTACCTCAGTTGCGGTTCATCCCCAGCCCTGTTCGGGGTCGTGCAGGAGACAACCAGTCGATGTGTCTCTCTCACATTGGTGTTTCTCTCTCTCTTTCTCCCTCCCTCCCTCCCTCCCTGCCACTCTATCTGAAGATAAATAGAAAAATATCCTTGGGTGAGGATTAAAAAGTAAAAATAAAATAAAATGAAAAAATAATAATTGTCTTTAATTATCTGGTCCTGATAAGTGTTATTTTGTCAAGATTCAAAATTCCATGTGTTTTTTGTTAGCATAATTAAGGTAACAGACAAAACCATATTTTTATCTATTAAATGTCTATCTTTTAATCGACTGTTAGAAAACACTGAACCCAGGTTAATTAACAGAATTATAATTTAGTTTATGAGTTTTATGATTATCATATCTACTGAACCAGAATTATGTAGAATGCTGTGTTCTATACCACAACTTGGAATATTACACATTAGTACTTTTTAAAAATTTAATCTGACTAGAGCTGGAAAATAGAAACTCTCTTTATTTGCATACTCAGTATTCTCTACTATCTAAAGAAGCTGTGAGTGTTGATTGGCTATATTAGTAAACTCACTTTGAACTCTTTAGAGAAAGATGTGTGAATTTATGATGAAACTATTATTTAAATGTACTAAAGGCAGATTCATTATTGAACAACAAAGTAATATACGTGCATATTGTCCTCATCATAGAACTTAAAAACCATAGTACTTCCCTTCTTTGTGTGTGTTTGTTTGTTTTAGATAGAGCGGGAAGGAGAGAGGGAGGAAGAGAGAGAGAGAAACATCGATGTGAGAGAGACACATTGACTGATTGCTACCCACACGACCCAACCAGGGCCGGGGACAAACTGCAACCGAGGTACATGCCCTTAGCGGGAACTGAACCTAGGACTCTCTGGTTCGTGCGCTGACACTCTAACTGCTGAGCCAGACTAGCCAGGGTAGTGCTTCCCTTCTTAGAGGAAGACAGTGAGCATGTAGTATAAGTAGTCTAGTCTCAAGATTCTAAGAAAAAACTTTATCAGAGTAGGAAACTTTGGGAACTATGATAGTTTATTGGGAATTTACCCTTTTTGTTTTACTGTATATATTCTCATGAATATCGGGGTTAAGTCACATGTAGAAGAAGGAATAAAGATTTCCATGTATTTTTTATCTAATTTAAATTTTGCTTTGTAATTTTCCGAACTGGCAATTTATAGACAAGACTACATGTAATCAAAGGAATATTCAATTTAAAAGTCAAATGTTTTAATCATGAGAATATAAGTAAATGTTTTC
Source organism: Molossus molossus (assembly GCF_014108415.1). NCBI lineage: Eukaryota > Metazoa > Chordata > Mammalia > Chiroptera > Molossidae > Molossus > Molossus molossus. Next base: position 55,568,696 of record NW_023425352.1, read on the forward strand.
AGTCATGTCTTAAAGTTTCACTGATGTTAAATTTTAATAATCACTATTGATATTCTCTGTTTTTACATCAAAATTTTCCACCAAGGAAAGCTTGTGGATCATAAATTGTATCCTATTTTCTATGCTAACATAAAAAATGTATTTTGGTTCTAGAAAATAAATAATTTTATAGCTGCTTAGAAAGATAACATGTTACATAACAAATGATCATGATTCTTTAGTACCTAGATAATAATTTTTTAAAATAGTTTATTAAGGCTAATTCATACTTTATTGCCCCCTTGAGCTATATACTTTTAATATGCCTGGTTTAAATTCAGTCCTAGCAACAAACTGATTTTTCTGTTTTCTACTAACCAACACCACATTAACCTTTCCATTAGTTTTTACTTTGATTCTATAATTTTTTTACCATAAATCTGCCATAATTGATTACAGCATATAAACCAAGTGGTGATAGTTATAATAATATACCTTATTACCTCCTGACATAGTAAAACTGCTCTGTTGGTGATGTTGACAGTAATATGTTAGATTAGATAAAGCACACAGTTTTGATGTGTCCCTTCATGCATTCTCTAAAATATTGTAAGCCTTGCAGAATATATAAGAGCCATGAGTAGAATAACCTCAAGTACTGTCAATAAAATATAATCCATGTAAGGGGTGGTCTCTAGAGAAATTCAGTGATTTTAAAACGCCATTACTTTTCTTAGTTCATTACACAGTAATATGAAAACATAGGTTTGAAACTTGGTATTTTTAAAGAATTAAACAAAAATAAATCATTTTATCTTAACAGTTTAATGTCTATGGGAGTATATCAGTGCTCTCAGAAGTCTAGTGTGACAAACTAGACAAAGTCTGCATTTTATCACTCACAACTTTAATTTTACCTCTAAATTTGGGGCATGAAAGAGAGGAGAGAACTGAAAAGATTAAAAAGAAAGGAAAGGTGACCATTTTTTTCTTCCCACCAGCTCTGCTGTCCTACCCTCATTTTCTATTATAAATCTTAATCAGTTCCCAAAGCCACTGAGTATTGCCACTGATGATCTGTCTGTCTGCTAACAGACCAGTCTAAATGCCTCTAAAAATAATCACTGTTTATTCACCAGGAAGTATCCTCAGCAGCATTGTTTATGATATTCTGGTAGCTTCTCTGCAAATTTTAGACAATCTTCTTTTTAAAAAAAATCTTTAATCTTTAAAATGAGTTGGGCAATTTTCAGTAAGAAGAGCCAGCTTAGGAAGGCACTGGAGAATGAGATAAAAACTGAAGCTGGGCAGAGCACAAAGCAGAAGAGAGAGGACTTCATATATATATGTGATAGCAAATATCATAGTGCCTGATTTAAATGACAGACCTGCTAAGAATTTAGAATGACAATTCTTGAGGTAAAAAGTTTCATGAGGCTTTTATTACTCTGGAAAATCAGTTCAGACTGCATTGTGTTTTTAAATCTACCTTATCTTGAGCTAAACTTATTAAAGGTTTGTAATTTAGAACCTATATAAAAATAAGGTACTTAAAAGCGTGTTTCATTATGAAACCTTTTAAAAGCTGTATTGAAAATTGATTTAAATTAAATAAAGTGAAGAAAATACCTCAAAAACCTAAATACAAATATTCTTTATATTTTCATTCTCTGTACAATAAAGTATGTCCCCAATGATAAAGAGAAGTCTTTTCTGCTGGATCATTCATTTATTTTTACTCTAAGCAACAAATTTAAATTTTCTTCTTATAGATGTCTAAAATATAATACTTCTGGCTATTGAGGAAACAAAACAATTCTTTTCCCTCTTCCAACTTTCTCCACAGCCCCTGACTCTACCTAGAAGATCCCTGACTTGTAGGCTTTTTCTGACCAACGGTGACTCTATCATCTTACACCACTGAGAGAGAGAAGTGTTGAGCTGTGCTGTCCAATATGGCATCCACTAGCCACATGTGGCCACTGAAATTTAAATTAAGTAAAATTTAAAATCCAGTTCCTCAGTCTCACATTTTGAGCAAGACTATCATATTGGACAGTGCAGACATAAACCACGTGTATCACCACTGGTCAGCACTGGAAAGATAAAGTCCACACAGAATATTCAGGAGACCTTGATTCCCAAAGAATTCTTCAAGGTTTTTCTAAGGTTCCTGTGTTCCTCACAGATATAAAGAACAAAATGAATATTACCCAGAGTTTCTGGAAATAAGACACTAAGTCAAGTCCTGCTGGCTAAAAGAGTATACAATACAGTGATACCTCGGTTCTCGAACGCCTCGGATTTCGACCAAATCGGTATTCGACCAGGAGATTCGAGAAACTTTTGTCTCGGAATCCGAACAAATATTTGGAACTCGAACTTCCGAGATGAGCCGAGTTGAGCCGAATGGCGTTCATCCGGCCCAGCGCGCCTTGCTTGCGTCATCAGTGTGAGTGCAGAGAGAGAGTCACGCTTTGTGGAGAGAGTCACGCTTTACACTGAATTTAACCCTTAGACATACTGTACACTTTTATTTCTTGTTGAGACTTATGTTTTTCTACATATTATATACAAATTAGGCCAGTAAATAGGCATTTTCTGGGGCTTGGAACGAATTAATCCAGTTTCCATTATTTCCTATTGGGTTTCATTGCTTCGGTTCTCGAACAATTTGGTTCTCGACCGTCCTCCTGGAACGAATTATGTTCGAGAACCGAGGTATCACTGTACTGTTTTCCTAGGCGACTGAGTCCTAAAAGGACTAAAACAGTTTTAAAACAGATTAAGGGAAAGAGATAAGATCTTTATTTGATCATTTACTTATTCAACAAACATTTACAGAGCACTAGCTATGTGCCTAACACTTCGATAAACCCTGAAGACAAGATAGAAATGACCAGAGAGTGAATTGTGAAGGAAAACGTGGAAAGGGGTTTCTGTTTTGGAGATTATCATGAAATAACTCTCTGAGAAAGTAAAATTTGAAATATACAATTATCTAGCCATGACATAAAAGAAAGCAAAACAAACAGGGAAACAAATTTCAGAGGGAACAAGAGTACAAAAGCTCTCAAACAAGAAAGAGCATAATGTACTATGTACTCCAAGAGCTGACAGAAGGTCAGTGTCACTGAACAGAGTGAGTGAGGAGGAAGGGAGTATGAGATAAGACTGGAGAGGGACACATCACATGAACAACATAATTATTATAAGAGTTTCTATTTGGAAAACAAAACAGAATATGACATGGTTAAGTGAGGCAATGTGGGGACACCACAATTGGTATTCTATAGATTTAGGTAGATTGTGATCATATTGTTTAACATTTGCATCACCAGCTTGTTAAAAATAGAATGAAGAGAATAGATTCTTTAATTTGGCAGACAGTGCTAAATTTAAAGTGTTCATGTGATCACTAGTGACAATAAAGGCATAATTTAACATTTATAAAATGCTTCATAGTTTATAAAACCTTTCCCAACATTTCACTAATACATTTAATATGCACACATACCTTTGGGGGTAGGTAGGGCATGTATTGTCATATCAAGTTAATAGATACAAAATAAGCTACATGACTTGTATAGGTGACATAGCTAATACATAATGGAGTTGGAACCAGAGATTAGCTCTCCAAGTTCAGTACTCTACCATATAAACTACACATCTTTCTCTCTCCCATTCTAATGATTTGGAAGAGGAGATTAAATTTCCAGATGACCTTGGAAAACAAGAAATATCTTGAAATTTAAAAGGGGATCAGGGTGGAGAGAACTAGATGAAAGAAGGTGAAGAGATTAGCCAAAGAATATATATGCATAACTCATGGACACAGACAACAATGTGCTGATGGCCAGTAGGAAGGGGGGGTGAGGGTTGGATAGAGGTAGACAGGGGGGTAGTGATAGACAATGGGGGTGGTGACAGGGACACCTGTAATAGTTTCAATAAAAAAGAAAATAGCCTTGGCTACTGTGACTCAGTGGTTAGAGCATTGGCCTGTGCACTGAAGGGTCTTGGGTTTGATTTCCAGTCAGGGGCACTATACCTGGGACCCAGTTTCATTCCCCAGCCCCAGTCCTATGCATGTGCAGGAGGCAGCCAATCAATGCATCTCTCACACACAGATGTTTCTCCCTCTCTCTTTCTCCTCTCCCTACCTCCCTTTCACTCTCTCTCTAAAAATCACTGGGAAAAATATCCTCGGGTGAGGATTAACAACAACAAAAAAAGACTCATGGACACAAACAACAGTATGGTGATTGTCAGAGAGAAGGCGTGTGGCGGGAGGTAGCAGAGGGTAAAGTGGGGATAATAGTGATAGAAGGAGACTCAACTTGGAGTAATAAACACACAATACAGTAGACAGATGATATATTGTAGCAGTGTATATCTGAAACCTCTATAAGTTTATTAACAAATATCACCCCAATAAGTTCAATTAAAAAATAAATTAATGTTTTTTTTAAGTTACCAAAGCTCTATAAAAAATTATGTCTTTCCACAGGGTTGGTAGAAGATAATCATGGAATCTTGTTCTTAATTTATTCCTTAAACCACCTTGAAGAAAGACTTCTATTTAAAAAACATCCAGTACATGCATAAGATGCTGCTCCCAAGATGATAAAGTGAATCTATTCCTGGAGTTTGCCTCTTATCTTTATTAAATATGAACTGTACTCAATCATAAGCAAAAAAATCCCACAGTAGTCAGTAGTAAAATATATGTGTGCCAAAGGCAATTGGGAGAATATATGTGAGTAATTTTAATTAAATGTATACATTTATTTGAGAGAGTGAAGACATTGTTAGATGGCATTTTTTGGAACTAGTCATATCTTTTTTTTGCTAGTCATTTATAATAGTCTTTTCCCAAAACTAAGGGAATTTCTTTTCTCATCTTATCTGAGTTCACGCTTAGTTCTGTTCTAAAATCAGCGACCAGGAGTGAAATAGTCAGCATGTTTGAAAGGTCAGCAGCATTGTTAAACCAAAAGTGGCTCTTCTTTTCAGTAACAGGAGTCCCCTGGTATTATAATGTTAGGTATAGTAGAAGCTTAGCTTCATTATCATCTGAAATTTCTTAAGTTTTTAGTGAACAAACAACATACAAGTATTTTACTAAAGACTTTAAAATGTCATGGTTTCTGATGTTGTTTATAACCATTGTGACTCATCTGCCTTGCTTACCTAAATGTTTCCATCCTGTATATCCTAATTAACTTCCTTTACGCCATGCAGATATCTTTCCCCTCTGGTTGTGTTTCTCTATCCGTAACTGTCTGAAACTTTGCACAGTGATAGAGTACTAACGAACAAACGCAAACCATGGGCAGTTTTAGAGGCTGACTGAATTCAGACATGGATTTTTTAATTATCTAAAATTGTTGAAAGCATGATTAGACTGACAGCCTTCAGAAGGGTGGTGGGGGGAGGAAGAGATAAACCACAGAACTTATATTGCATGTACGCATAACCAATGGACATGGACAACAAAGCCAGGGACGGGGTGGGGGCGATGGGGAGGAGGGTGTCAATGGGGTAAAAAAGGGGAAACATCTGTAACAAAAATAAAATAAAATTTTTTAAAAAGTTAGGTTTCGCGTCAAGAGCATTTCAGATATAAAACTTCATGGCCTGTGTGATATGAAAAATAGCAACAGGGTTTCTAGAATTAATTTGTAATTTTTTAAACTATCTTGTTTAAAGAAAATCAAGTCTGTAGTTAACCGTTAGCACCTCTCTCTCATTTTAGTTCTTTGAAAAACTTGGCTTTATAGTAACTGTATTATTTCCAAAGTCAATATAATCATACTCTGTATACCCCTAAAATAATTTAATAGTCTTCTTTCTACAAATTCTTTATTGGAAATTTTAAAATTGATTGGATATTTGCTGATATTAAGGGGTTATTGTTTATTTTTTTAATATGGCTGAATGTTATTTTATTGTGTGTGTGTGTGTATATGTATACACACACACACATATATATATATAGTTATGTGGTTGTTTAAGTTGTTATTTTTCAGAGAGACATGGTAAAACATTTATAGAACATTATATAGTATCTGGAATTTGCTTAAGAATAAAATGAAAGGCAGTGGATGAGGGTATAGATGAGATCAACTTAAAATGGTTACAGTTTGATGGTGGGCTCCTTGGAGGTTATTGTGCTAGTATATTTACTTTTGTATGTGGTTAAAATTTTTAAATAGTAACTCTTAATAGATGTTCAAGTCTCTCTTAAACATGAGAGGCTAAATCCTTACTCTAGTGATAAAGGTTTGCCTTATTGTACTGGTGATGAGAATTTTTTCCTCCTTTCTATTAATAGACTGAAGACATTAAAGAGATAGCCAAAAAGACACAAGCTCTGCCAAAGGTGAACTTGAAGAGGCAGCGAGTCGTGATTTTCACCCAAGGGAGTGATGACACTATTATGGCTACAGGTACACATGCAAACTGTGTGAGAAAACCAGTGTTATGGAGATTAACCATTTATAACAAAATTCTCTATAACAGAACAATGTACTTTTTTTTAACCATCTTAACTCATTTTGCTTACACACACACACACACACACACACACTGCTTCTGGCAATCACCAGTCTGTTCTCTGTATCTATGAGTTTGGGGTTTTTTAAGGTTCTACATGCAAGTGAGATTTTGTCTTTCTCTGTCTGACCTATTTTACTTAGCATAATGCCCTCAAGGTTTATCCATATTGTTGCAAATGGAATGATTTCCTTTTTTTTTTTTAATGGCTGAATGTTATTTTATATATGATATATATTGTGTGTGTATATATGATATGATATATAATATATCTCACATTTTCTTTATCTATTCATCCATCAAATGGACCACTTAGGTTGTTTCCATGTCTTGCTATTATAAATAATGCTGCAATGAACATGAGGGTGTGGATATCATTCTGAGTTAGTGTTTTCATTTCTTTCAAATAAATACCCAGAAGTGGAATTGCTGAATCATATGGTAGTTCTATTTTTAATTTTTTGAGGAAACCCACACTGTTTTTCATAGGTGCTACACCAATTTACATTTCCATCAACAATGCACAAGGGTTCTTTTTTTCTCCATGCATGTCCTTGCCAACACATATTCCTTGTCTTTTTAATAATAGATACTTTAACAGGTGTGAGGTGATCTCATTTTGGTTTTGATTTGCATTTCCCTGATGATTAGTGATGTTGAGGACCTTTTCATGTACCTATTGATCATGTATATATCTTTTATGGAAATACATCTATTCAGATCTTTCAAATTGTTTTTATTTTGTTTTTTTAGTTTTTTGGTTTTTATGTTTTGTTTTTTTGCTGTTGAGTTGTATGAGTTCTTTATATACTGTGGAGATTAGCTCCTTATCAGATAAATAATTTGCAGATATTTTCTCCCATTCCATGGGTTGCCTTTTCATTTTGTTGATGGTTTACTTTGCTGTGCAGAAGTGTTTTTTGTTGTTGTTACTGTTTTGTTTTAGTTTGATATACCCCCACTTGTTTATTTTGCTTGTGTGGCTTTTGCTTTTGGTGTCAAATCCAAAAAATCATCACCAAACCAATGTCAAGAACCTTATTCCCTCTTTTCTTCTAAGAGTTTTGTGGTCTTAACTTTCAAATCTTTAATTCATCTCAAAGAGATTTTTATGTATGCTGTAAGGCAGTGGTCCACTTTCATTCTTTTACCTGTGGCCTTCCAATTTTCCAAACACCATTTATTGAAGGGACTGTTGTTTTCCCATTGTATATTTATGGTTCCTTTGTCATAAATTAATTGCCAATATATGTCTGGGTTTATTTCTGGGCTTCCTGTCTTTCCCATTGACCTATGTGACTGTCTGTTTTTATGCCAGTATCATACTATTTTTATTACTATGTCTTTGTAATATAGTTTACAGTCAGGAAGTGTGATGCCTTGTTCTTTCTCAAGATTGCTTGGGCTATTTGGTCTTCTGTGGTTCCATATAAAATTTAGGATTTGTTGTTCTATTTCTGTGAAAATGTACCTTTTAGTGTGTGTGTGTGTGTGTGTGTGTGTGTGTGTGTGTGTGTACCTCCTATCTCAGTGGGAAACATTTTATTTTCAAGAAGATCATTTATGAAAAATCATTTGAGTAAATCTACCTTGATTTAATTTATTTACTTTGATATTTTGGAGATACTGTCAATCTAAAAATGTCTTTCCTGAAAAACATACATTTTAATTACCAAATACCTGTACTCCAATAAAATAAATTTATCCAACTATGAGTAAATATAAACCAGGTATGTTACTTCATCAATTTTAAACTTGAAGAAGAAAACCTTACTTCTGCTTTTACACAGCCATCTATTTTGTAGCATTCATAGAACTAAAATAGGAATTTTCTCTAGTCAACAAACATTTTATCGATTAAAATTATTAATATTGTCAATATGATGCTACCTACTATTAAAGCCAAAATACAAACCTTTGAATTCTGTCTGAACCATTAGGATTAAAACCAATCAGTTAATTAATAATTATTATAAACAGTAGCAGTTATTACCTTTGTATTTATTCAGTACTCTGTTGAACAAGGCAACTTAAGATATGAGTCCTAAAGTTCTCAGAAATAAAATTAATACACATCAGTATATGAATATAAGAAAGTGTAACTACACTTCTTAATTATTGGTATAAACTTATGGGTTTTTATTGACTCCGAGAAAGAAATCAATAAAGCTTCAAGAAAGATTTTATAGTGACTATGAAGTAAATTTTTGTTGAACTAAATATATAAGCTTGAAAAAGGTAAAAGAAATTATTGTCCAATTTGGGGGAAGTAGGGACCCTAGAATTAATTAATTTCAACTTTTTTATTTTAGAATTGTCAAAAGCAAGATTCAGAAATTTACTTTAAAAAATACTTATTTCAAAATAATTCAGTGAATAGTAAATAGTGAAGTGGAGTTATAGATGAAGTGAGATTAGTCATGAGTTAATAATTGTGGAAGCTGGGTGATGGAGACATGGGGGGGTAGTCATTGTGCAGTTATGTCCACTTGTGTATATGTTTTAAATTTTCCATAATTAAAAGTATAAAAAAGAGAAAGACAGCCCAGCCAGCGTGGCTCAGTGGTTGAGCATCGACCCATGCACTAAGAGGTCACTACTTCGATTCCCGGTCAGGGTGTATGCCCAGGTTGTGGGCCCGATCCCCAGTGGGGAGCATGCAGGAGGCAGCCAATCGATGTTCTCGCTCATAGATGTTTCTCTCTTTCTCTCCCACTCCTTTTCTCTCTCTCTCTGAAATCAATAAAGAAAAAAAATTTTAATGTTAAAAAACAGAAAGAAAAGTAAAACTTAATTTTTCAAATATAGTAAGTGATTTATTTTCCCCAGACACATTGATATCCTTGCTAAACCTTGAATTCTGAGAAATATTTAAAAAAAGGAGGGCAATCCAGTCAAAGAGGATATGTGAGCAAAGATACCACATACTATATAATCTTCTATTGTTGTGCCAGGAAAAGCCATGTTGTTAATTTGTACAAGAGAGAGAAGAAATGTCATGAAAAGATATCCCTGCATTGATAATAATTATCTGAATTGCTGTCTTTCTATAGTATGTGGCCTATTCCTGTCTTAGCAGTGAACATCATTTGGAAAAGTGAAAAACATACAGACTTACTATCTTATAAGAATTGTCATACTGCCTTCAGACTCATAAAATGCTATTTGGTTGCTCTTTATGGAGACATTTATTTTAAGGCTTTATTCCAGATATACATATTGTACAAGTGTCTTGTGAATTAGCACAAATTTCCCAAAATTGAAACCTTTAAAATTAGCCTCCTCTTCCTGTGACTGAATTTGTCAACTCATTTTGTTTTTTATTAAATATATTAAAGCATTCTTAGGAATGCTAACCAGCAGAAATTTATTTGAGGAAAGACACTGGAAATCTTTGCTGTTTCTACTATATGAAAATGAACTTAAATTAGAGGGTGTACTTTATCTGCAATGCATGATAAATACAAGATGGATAGAGAATCTGTTCAGTGGTGTCAGCTACAAAAGCAAACATGATAAATGTTAATGCAGTTTTGAGCCCTGGGATAAGCTATTCAGTGCACAAGCATAGCTGAATCTCTTTGCTATGTTGTTATTCATGGCAGCCAAATAAATGTCAATAATAAAAGAGAATTAAAGATTTTCATTTCCCAGAGGCAATCCTCTAATACGGCTTGATCTTTCATTTCATTTGTAATTCGTTCTCATGTCAGGATGCAATCATTTGCCAGGCTCTGGGTGTCATGTTAAGTCATTTAATAATGATTAAGAACATAAAAATGCTTGGCCTGTGGGGCAATCCACAGAAGAGATGCCAATTTGTTATTGTTTTTCCTCCTTTCCTCTTGAATATGGATCAGTTTTTTCCCACCTCCTAGCATTAAAATACTAATGGAATATAGGGAGGGAAAGTGTCCCTTAATTTACCATAAATGACATTCCAGAATGGCTAACACACTTATTAAAACACTAATTAGGAATCATTGGTCCTTAAACCTCACACTGTAGAGTATTTTTAAATGATCACTGTTAAGTTTGTGGCATTTAGCAATAATATAACAAAAACAGGTTCTTTGGTATTTAAATCTAGAGACCTTTCTCCTCTTGAAATAAGGTGTCTATATACCACTTTCTATTGTTCTATAAATGTAATTCTTTGAATTCCTGTACTCTAAGTTTCCTGTGAATCAAAAAAATCTTTTCTGCTTACCCTATTTTTTTGGCCACCTCTATTTCAGTTGGGTATCCATCCTCTATATCCCTCAGCCCAGTGGGTTTGACACATATGGGTCATTGTTTCATTGCTTGCAGGCTGAGTTCCAAGCTTTGGGGATGGGGATGGGGTGGGGAGGGTGCTGGAAAGTAATAAGAGTAAGAAGCTGGGAATGAAAGACAGGAAGGAAAAGATGATTGTGTTCATTTGATCCTTTTAATAAATGTTGAATGAACTTGTTAGGTATGATGGAAGTCAGGTCAAGGAAATCATTTTGTATCTATAAACTTTAGAAAAACTAAGACTACATACAGAGTGGTACTAAAAAGGGCTTTATATATTAACACCTTATTATATTAAGGATTGTACTGAAAAAATAAATATTTTTATATATATACATACATATAAACACATATATATAAGTGTTTATAGAAAGTTTAAATTTCTCCAAGTTCCTGTACTAAATGTATCACTAAAAATTGGGAAAAGCAGTAAGGCTTTTATTCTAAATTGAAAATAATGCATTTCATACAGTGGCTTTTATACGACCATGAAATGGGTCCACTGAAGAATAAAATGTAGACTTTTCTGAATACTTTCAGAAATCTTTCTAGGCTGTTGACTTGTAATTTTGCTCAAAAGGAGAAAATAGGTTAGGTCAGAGGTTTTCAACTAGAACACTGGTGCTACCATATCGGAATCACCTAGTGGGCTTTTGGTAAATACAGCCCTGCCTTCTTCAAAACACCTTCCCCTCAACCTGACACTTCCCTATGAGAAGTATTTGAATACTCATCCTCAAGAAGAGAATGGGGTAGTGGAGTCCAGGGGAAGGGGAGTGTGGAGTTGTGTATTTGTTGAGAAAGCTCCCTATGTGATATACCAATGTTGCCTATCCTTCATTTCTCACTGAAAACCATTGAATTAGGTGACCTGATAATGTTGCCTCAAGTTCTATGATCCTGTGATATAAAGGAAACAGAACATTTTAGCAGCTAATTATCTATTACTTCAATAAGTCAGGCCCTTGATGAATGCTTCTCTTTCTCAATCAATCATAGAGTATCAAGGATCCATCCACTATGACAAGTAATCTACATATTACTTTAAATAGTTTCCTGCCCTTGAGGACCTTATAATTTAAGATAGTCAGATCGTAATACCCTTAGTGATTTCATTATAAGTAAGAGCAGTTTTTGAAGTTACTTGTCTTCATGTTACTAAGTCCTTAAAGAAACTTGTCACTCCATTTGCTGGTTAAGTTTTTATGTTCTTGGAAAACATTCAGTGCTCCATAAGGTAAGGTCAATTGTAATTTGTGTTCTGGTAGGCATAAAGCACAGAAAGTGCAATGGGGAAATGCCAACTCTAAAGGAAAACAATCTCAGCAGCTGGAAGGATGATGTCGGCACATCATCACAATTCCTACTGCTACAAAATATTATAAATCATTTTGAAAATGTTTCCTCTACTATAGCCAAAGCAACCTTAAATGATTATCTTATTGGCAAAGGTTGGTGTGGATAGAATAAATTCAGTAGTATTCTTTCAGAATGTCTGTGTATGGTACTCAAAGAAAAAGTTCTTACTGGGTGAGATTTTAAAGAATATGCATTTCTTAACTATGAATATAAACACTAAGTTATTAACATATTCCATTTTTAAATTTTTGTAACTGAAAAAGACAGTTCTTTAATTAGCCAAAGGGTCAAAATTAATTTAGAGTAACTGTCACATTCTTAACAAAATAATGTCTATGGGCCATGGTTTGTATGATTTAGTAATCTCAGGCCTGTGGAGAAGTAAGACTTCTTTCAGCTCCTACCTTTCTATCAAAGCTAGAAAGCAAAATGGAAGACAGCCTACACTAGACAAATGTTAACTCTATTATAGCATTTATTTCTGATACGACCTGAAGTCAGATTTATTGAGGTATAGATTATATAGTAAAATGCACATATATTTTACTAAATAACAATGAACAACCACCATAATAAAAATGTAAAACATCTTGTATAACTTGTTTTGAAGTGTAATATGCATATAGAATTGTTACAACTTTTCATTAAGCGAACACACCTGGGTCACTACTACAAGATCAAGAAATAGAATATTTCTACCACTTTAGAAGCTACCCCTTGTGCTCCCTTCCTAATCATCACCCCACTAAAGGTAACCATTATTTTGGTTTCTACTATAACAATTAGTTTTGCCTCTTTTTGAAATAGAATTGCCCTATAGACCTTTTATCTTGCTCTGTCTCCATGCTTTGTGAGCATTACCTTACTTTTGATAACATAAGGTACTCTAGGTTCTTGTACCTCACTTGTACCACTTCTTCAGGTAACCCCAATTCCTTTTATTGTTATATTCCTTTTAGTGTTATATAGAAACCCAGATCTGGGTGCTAGGAATGTTCGTGATTCTTGAGTGTCATTGCTTCTAGGCTCTCTAGCAAATACATTGGCAATATATGTATGTATAATAGTTCATGCATACACACCCATCTATAATTATTTCTATCTCTATCTGTTTATATATTTAAATTCTGTGAATTCAAACTACATACTTACTACCTTTGATTCTGACAGAGTTCATTGTAGCCTTCACCTTTTCCTTATCTATAACTTCTGCCTAAGATATTGAAAGTTTTAGCTCTCATTATCAAAAATATATTTACTTATTTATTTCATCCTAAAGTATTTTGGAATTGCTTATTTATGCCCTTATGAGAAACAACTTTTTTTACTAGAGTACAGTGTTTGCTTATACTTCTTTTTGTCTTTAGCTTTATAGTGTCTAGTCAGATAGTATTATCCAGTGTAACTTTAGGTTAGTTCTTTTATTCCATCCACTTCAGTGTGGTTACATTATTCATTTGTAATAACAGTTAGGTATATTTGTTAGAGTTTGTATTCCATTTTGGTTTTCTTTCATATCTGGGTTGGTTTTTTAATAAGTCAAATTCATCATGGTGTCAAGTTCTGTGTGTTTTGACAAGTGCATAAGATCGTGTAACCACCACCATAGTTGTGATTCCGAATACTTCTCTATTTTTCAGTTTTAGTTTTCTAAAGTGGTGGTATTGATTTATACTCCCACCAGCAGCATATAGAATGACTTTTATTGTTCCACCCCTTCACCAGCATTTGCTGTTGTCATTCATTCATTCATTCATTCATTTTCCATAACCATTTATTCCTCCTATACCTTCTTCCACCTCTACCCACCCACCTCCACCCTGCAGTCACTACACTGTTGTCTGTGTCCATGAGTATTTTTTTCTTTTTTCTTTTTTGCTCAATCTCCCCACTCCCCACCCCCACCTCAGCACCACCTCCCACCAGAGCTGTCTGCCTGCTATCTATGGGCCTGTCTCTATTTTTTCTTGGTAGTTCAGTTTGTTCATTAAATTCCCCATATGAGTGAAATTATATGATACTTGTCTTTCTCTGAATGGCTTATTTCACTTAGCATAATGTTCTCCAAATGCATCCATGCTGTCACAAAGAGTAAAATTTTCTTCCTTTTCATGGCTGAGTAGTATTCCATTGTATAAATGTACTATAGCTGTTTTATCCATTCATCTACTGATGAATGGTCCTTCTTTTATTTTTATTTTTATTTATTTTTTGCTATTTTGTTCAGATAGAGTGGGAGGGAGAGAGAGAGAGAGAGAGAAACATCGATGCGAAAGGGATACATCGAGTGGTCGCCACCCACACGACCCAACCAGGGCCGGGGACAAACTGCAACAGAGGTACATGCCCTTAGCGGGAACCGAACCCGGGTCTCTCCATACCGCAGGCCGACGCTCTAACCGCTGAGCCAAACTGGCCAGGGCTGAATGGTCCTTCTTTTAAATTGTAGCCATCCTGGTGAGTATGTACTAGTATCTCATTGTGATTTTAGTTCGAGTTTATCTATTGTAATGAGGTTGAGCACCTTTTAATCTGCTAATTAGCATTTGGATATATTCTTTTGTGAAGTTTCTGTTGAAGTCTTCGCCCCTATTATATTGTCTTATTGATTTTTAATTCTTTTTACTGTCTGCATACAAGTTTTTGTTAGATAAATGTATTGCAGATATATTCTTGCACCCTATAGCTTGCCTTTTCACTCTCTTCATGTATCTTTTGATGAATAAAAGCCCTTAATATTAATATAGTCCAGTTTATAATATTTTTCTCTTATGAATATTGCTTTTCATGTTCTTTAAAAGAAAATTTTTGCATATCCCAAGCTCCTGAAGATATTTTCCTATTGTTTTTTCTAAAACTTTTATTTTTACTCTTTTCATCTAGTTTCACAATCCATATAGAATTATAATTAATTTTTATATATGGTGTGGGGTAGAGGGCATGATTCTTTTTGTGTGTGTGTGTATGTGTGCCTGTGCCTATATAGATATCCAGTTAACCCATCATCATTCTTTATTTATTAAAAGGAACATCCTGCCCTGGCCGGTTTGGCTCAGCGGTTAGAGCGTCGGCCTGCGGTCCGGAGAGACCCGGGTTCGGTTCCCGCTAAGGGCATGTACCTCGGTTGCAGTTTGTCCCCGGCCCTGGTTGGTCGTGCGGGTGGCAGCCACTCGATGTGTCCCTTTCACATCGATGTTTCCCTCTCTCTCTCTTCCTCTCTCTCCCTCCCACACTGTCTGTACAAAAAAAAAGGAAAAATGTCCTCGGATGAGGATTAAAAAATAAATAAAATAAAATAAAATAAAATAAAATAAAATAAAAGGAACATCCTTTCACCCTGGCCAATTTGGCTCAGCGGTTAGGGCATCAACCTGCAGACTAAAGGGTCCCCAGTCAAGGGTATGTACCAGGATTGCAGGTTTGATCCCTGGGCCCAATTGGGGTTGTGAGGGAGGCAACCAATTGATATGTCTCTTTTGTATCAGTGTTTCTCTCCCTCTCCCTCTCTTCCACTCTCTCTAAATATCAATGGAGAAATATCCTTGAGTGAAGATTAACAAAACAAAACAAAACAAAACAAAAAACATCCTTTCCCTAACTGCACTAAATGGACACTTTTGTCATATTTCAAATAACCTTATATCTGTATCTTTTTCTAGACTATCTATTCTATTCCAGTCTTTTCTTTGTCCTTGTACCAGTTTACACTCTCTTAATTACTTAGTTTATAATCAGTCTTTTTACCTGGTAGGGTCTTCCAGCCTTGTTCTTCAAGATTGTCCTCACTCCTCCCTCCCCTCCAAATATTTGTTTAATCCTTACTAAAAGTTTTATTCAGGTTATATTGAATGTGAAAATCTACTTGAAGAGAACTGACACTTTTACAATATTGTTTTCTAATCCACAGAGTATTTCTCTTTATTAATTTAGGTGGTCTTTAATTTTTCTCAGAATGTTTGTTTTCAATGTAACAGACGTGTGTGTGTGTATGTGTGTACACATTTTTAAATGGTATCCTTTTATTTCTTTACTTTTTATTTTAATTTTTTGGATAGAGAAACAGTGACCATGTGAGAAAGGACAGTTAGGCAAAAAGGGAAAAAAATGAGTAAAATGGTTACAGGCAAAGGACGAGGAATGTGGTCTGGGGGCTGCAAGGGCTGGTTGCCAGTGAGTCACAGTCACAGGTCCAGTGTTCTGATAATCAGGTTGTTAATCTTTCCATGATGTCAGATAGTCCCCATTGCCCTCAGGTGAGGAGAATGGACAGCATTCCTGAAGTAAGCTCCTGAGGTGCACACCTCCCAGCCAGGTCACAGTGGGCTTTTCCATTAGTAGAAATCAGAAGGTCTGACGATCTGGCATTCCTGCTGCCACTTAGGAGTCCAGAAGAACTTGGTCATGTTGGCCCCCAAGATCAAACGTCTCTAGGGGTCTGGTGAAAGGGAGAGAAGGAAGGGTGGGGAGAGGAGGAGAAGGGAAGGCTTCCCTTCTGGAAATATCCGTACAGGCCACCAAAATGAAAGCTGAAAGTCAGTAGTTCTAGGTAGGTGGGCATGCTAAATACCAATCTCAGATGGTGAATAAAGAACAACTGGGTTGCCCTGGCCAGTTTGGCTCAGCAGTTAGAGCATTGGCCGGTGGACCAGAGAGACCCGGGTTCAGTTACCGCTAAGGGCACGTACCTCAGTTGCAATTTGTCCCTGGGCCCGGTTGGGGTTGTGTGGGTATCAGCCAGTCAATGTGTCTCTCTCACATCGATGTTTCTCTCTCTCTTCCTCCCTTTCTCCCTCTCGTTCTATCTGAAGATAAATGCAAAAAAAAAAAAGGAACATTTGGGTTTATTTAAAGAAAAGGGATGGGCAAGCTGTTGGCACTTGCTTAACCATAGGATTGGCCTGACTTGGATCCTGCTTCAGGTTTTCCTAAATTTTTTCAAGCGAGCAGCATCTGGTCTCAGCTAGCCCCATACCGCTCATTAAGTAATACACAGAAACAAACACAGGGAGGCAGCCAAAATGGGGAGACAAAGAAACAGGTCCCAAATGAAAGAACAGAACAAAACCCCAAGAAAAGAACTAAGCGAAATGGAGATAAGCAACCTAACAGATGCTGAGTTCAAAATACTGCTTATAAGGATGCTCAGTGAACTCAGTGAGGGCCTCAAGAGCATAAAAAAGGACCAGTCAGAAATGATCGATGCACAGTTAGAAACGAAGGAGGCTTTAACTGAAATAAAGAATAATTTACACAGCTTCAATAATAGAGTATGTAAATCAAAGGAGCAAACCATCGATTTGGAATATAAGGAAGCAAAAAACACCCAATCAGAACAGCAAAAAGAAAAAAGAATCCAAAAAAATGAGGATAGTGTAAGGAGCCTCTGGGACAACCTCAAGCGTGCCAACATTCGCATCTTGGGGGTGCCGGAAGGAGAAGAGAGAGAACAAGAAATCGAAAACATGTTTGAAACAATAATGGCAGAAAACTTTCCTAACTTGGTGAAGGAAACAGACATACAAGTCCAGGAAGCACAGAGAGTCCCAAACAAGATGAACCCCAGGAGGCCCACACCAAGATACATAATCATCAAAATGCAAAAGGTTCAAGACAAAGAGAGAATCTTAAAAGCAGCAAGAGAAAGGCAGCTAGTTACCTACAAGGGAGTTCCCATAAGGCTATCAGCTGATTTCTCAAAAGAAAGTTTGCAGGCCAGAAGGGAGTGGCAAGAAATATTCAGAGTGATGGAAAGGAAGAACCTACAACCAAGATTACTCTATCCTGCAAAGCTGTCATTTAAAATCGATGGCCATATAAAGACTTTCCCAGACAAGAAAAAGTTAAAGGAGTTCATCACCACCAAACCGTTATTATATGAAATGATGAAGGGTCTTTTTGAAGAAAAAGATAAAATGTATGAACAAACAAAATGGCAATGAATACATATCTATCAACAATGGAATCTACAAACAAAATGAACAGATAGAACAGAAACATTCTCATAGATACAGAGAACATTTTGTTGGTTGCCAGATGGGTGAAGGGATTAAGAAGTACAAATTGGTTGCTAAACTGACAAACCTCAAAGGGAAAGGGGTTGGGGGGGTGGGAAGAAATAAACCAAAGAACTTATATGCATAACCAATGGACACAGACAACAGTGTGGGAAAAGGCGGGAGGGAGGTGGGAGTGGGGAGGAGGGAGTCATTGGGGGAAAAAATATGGAACATCTGTAATACATTCTACATTTAACAATAAAGATTTAAAAAAATAAATAAAATAAAAATAAATAAATAAATAAAAAAGAAAAGGGATGGGGGATGAGGATATCCAAAGGGAAGAGCCACACATTACTGAGCAATGGGATATTGGGTCGATGATGGCAGCCTAAATGGCATCCTTTTAGATTTAAGGTTTTTTGTTTTTGTTTTTGTTTTTATCCTCACCCGAGGATATTTTTCCATTTTTTTGTACAGATAGAGTGGGAGGGAGAGAGAGGAAGGGAGAGAGAGAGAGAGAAACATCGACGTGAAGGGACACATCGAGTGGCTGCCACCCGCACGACCAACCAGGACCGGGGACAAACTGCAACCGAAGTACGCGCCCTTAGCGGGAACCGAACCCGGGTCTCTCCGGACCGCAGGCCGACGCTCTAACCGCTGAGCCAAACTGGCCAGGGCTAGATTTAAGTTTTTATTTGTTTTCTGTTGGCATTTAGATTTGTTTCATAATGATCTTATTTTTGCTAATTATTGTAATGATTTGTCTGTTGATTCTTTTGGATTGTCTATATATATATAATAATATCTGTGAACAAGGACAGTTTCATTTCTTCTTTCACAATCCTTTACTTTTTTTTTCCTTTTTTTACTATACTTACTACATAGTAAGGCTTTCTGAAAACAAGCACAGTTGAAATAACCATGGTGAGCATCTTTGTCTCATTCCCAATCTTAGGTGTAAAGCCTTCAATATTTTATCAAAAAGGGTATTTACTATAGTCTATTTGTATACTCCCTTTATCTGATTAAGGTTGTTTCCTTCTATTCACTGTTTTCTAAGAGTTTTGTCATGGTTGTTGAAATTTTTTTATTTCAAAGAAAATAATTTTTTAACTTTTAAAAAAATTATTAATTTATTTTTGTTATAGATGTTTCTCCTTTTTCACTTGAAGACACCCTCCTCCCTATCCCACCCCCTCACCAAGCATTGTTGTCTATGTCCATTGGTTATGCTTTTATGCATATATGTTTTTGGTTTAGCTCATACACCCCACCCCCCGCCCCTCTCCTCTGAGGTTTGTCAGTCCGAACCATACTCTTTTCTATCTCCAGGTCTGTTTGGTTCATCAGCTTTTTTTGTTCACTATATTCCACAAATAAGGGAGATCATGTGGTGTTTGTCTTTCTCTGATTGGCTTATTTGGCTTAGCATAATACACTTCAGGTCCCTCCATGTTGTCTCAAAGGATAAGAGATCTTTCTTTCTTACAGCTGCATAGTACTCCATTGTGTATATGTACCAGAGCTTTTTTATCTACTCATCTATTGATAGACACTTGGGCTGCTTCCAGATCTTAGCAACTGTAAATAGTGCTACTGTGAACACACGGGTACATATATTCTTTCTGATTGGTGTTTCCAGCTTCTTAGGATATATTTCTAGAAGTGGAATCACTGGATCAAATGGCAGTTCCATTTTTAATTTTTTGAGGAAACACCATATTATTTTCCATAGTGGCTACAACCGCCTGCATTCCAACTAGCAGCGTACTAGAGTCCCCTTTTCTCCACACCCTTGCCAGCACTTGTTGTTTGATGATTTGTTGATGGCAGCCATTCTGGCAGATGTGAGGTGATACCTCATAGTAGTTTTCATTTGCATCTCTCTGATGATTAGTGATGTGGAGCATTTTTTCATATGTCTCTTGGCCATTTGTATGTCCTGTTTGGAGAGGTGTCTATTTATGTCCTCTGCCCATTTTTTATTTAGGTTCTTTTTTTCCCTCTTGTTGAGTTGTATTGAGTAGTCCATATATTTTGGAAATTAGCCCCTTATCTGATATATTGTTGGCAATTATGTTCTCCCATAATGTGGGTTCTTTTTCCATTCTGATGGTTGTTTCTTTTGCTGTGCAGAAGCTTTTTAGTTCGATGAAGTCCCATGTATTAATTTTTTTTCTTTGTTTTTCTTGCCTTAGGTGTTGTATCAGTGAAAATTCTGCTGCATGTGATGTCTGAAATTTTGTTGCCTACATTTTGTTCTAGGATTTTTATGGATTCACGGGTCACAATTAAGTATTTTATGCATTTTGAGTTTATTCTTGTGTATGGTGTAAGTTGGTGGTCTAGCTTTATTTGTGCTCTTCATCTTTTCCTTCATTATTCTTTCCTAGAGATTTATTTTAGTTTGGATTTTCCAAGAAGTAGATGCCAAGATGAGGTTAGACATTCAAGAGGTTTATTGAAGGAAACACCAGAGGAAACAGGGAGATCTGTTAAACTATGGTACACGTCTGGCCGTTGGAGAGAAGAAATGAAGGAAAATTGGGCAAAAGAGGCTCAGAGTACTGTATAGATAAGTTTTAACAAGGCCGGTGAAGAATCCTCAAGTTGAAGTTACCCATCAAGCAAAGTTGCTCAAAAAAGCCCACGTCTTAGGAATAGGTCTCCATAGTATTTCTGGTGTGCTCTTGATAAGCATGGCCTCAGCATGAATGCAATGGTGGATTCAGAGCATATCTGGGGCCATCATTCACTTATGCTCCATGTGGCACATCCGAGAGGCACATTTTAATGGCCACCGCAAGATTTATGCAGTTAGTTTAAGTTTGTTGTCCAGATCATTTATACTTGTATTTAGCTTTTGTCTGCTTGTTTTATCGATTATTGAGAGTTTTTTTTTTTAAGTGTCCTGCAATGATTGGAATTTTTGTGTTTCTCCTTTTGGTTGTCAAATTTTGCTTTATGTATTTTGACTACCTTAGTACATGTATATAAGGTTAGAATCCTTTTGTCCTCCTGATGGATTAAACCTTTTTTTTTTTTTTTTTAATTTTTTTTTTATCCTCACCCAAGGATATTTTTCCATTTTTTGTACAGATAGAGTAGGAGGGAGAGAGAGGAAGGGAGAGAGAGAGAGAGAAACATCGACGTGAAGGGACACATCGAGTGGCTGCCACCCGCACGACCAACCAGGGCCGGGGACAAACTGCAACCGAAGTACGTGCCCTTAGCGGGAACCGAACCCCGGTCTCTCCGGACCGCAGGCCGACGCTCTAACCGCTGAGCCAAACCGGCCAGGGCATGATGGATTAAACCTTTATCATATTGAGATATCCTTCTTTATCTCTAATAATGCTTCTTGCCTCAATATCTACTGTACCTGTTATTAGTATAACTATACCAGCTTCTATTGGTTATTGTTTATATGACATATCCTTGTTTAACTCTCTACTTTAAACCTTTCTATATTCTTAAATATAAGGTATTTTTTGTAATCGGCATTTTTATTTTGTTTTGTTTTTAAATCTGTTCTAACAATCCTTATCTTTTCCTTGGAGTCTATATTTAATAGAAATTTCTCATATAATTGAATTTGTAGCTTACATCTTACTTGTTATCCAATTTGTCTCACGTTTACTTCTTTTTTCTCTTTTTTCCTGCTTCTTTTGGATTGGTGGAATATATTTTATTCTCATTTCCTTCTCTATTAGGTTGGCCATTGAGTATCTTTTTAATGTTTACCCTAAAAATTACAAATGCATTCTTGACACTGAAGTTAAATATAAACTATAACTTTTGCCACTTCTCATATGACCGTAAGATTATAAAACATTTTAATTCTATTTAAGCCTTCCAACCTTTTGTATTATTATTGTCAGTCCTTAATTCTACATATATTTTAATGCCTTGTAATGACAAAATATTATATTTTGTGCACTTGAATTTACTCTTGCCAGTGTATTTTCTTTTTTTACGTTTTCATCTGAATAATTATGAATTATTTTGTTATTTGTCTTCTGCCTAAATAACTCCTTTTAGCATTTTACATAGTGTTGGAATTCTCTTGGTTTTTGTTTGAAAATGTTTTTATTTTACCTTTCAGTGAGTATAGAACTCTATATGGAGAGCTATATTCTTAAAGATGATTTCTCATTATCTTTTAGATTCTCTTATTTTTATTGAGAGGTCAGCTGTTCTACCTTCTTTGAATGTAATATTTTCATTTTCTCTGGCTGGATTTTAGAATTTTTCTTTGACTTTAACTCTGTGTTTGGTTCTGCTTTTCCACTGATTTATCCTGCTAAGATTAATTTCAGTGCTTCTTAAATCTACGATTGATGCTCTCATCAGTTTTAGAAAATTCCCAGCTATTATCTCTTTACATAACTGCATTTCTTTCTTTCCAATTGAGTCACCGATTAAATATATTTTAGGCCTTTTTATTGTGTCATATATCTTTTATACTTTTTTGTATTTTTCATCTTATTTTCCCTCAAGCTTCAGCTTGTATATTTTGCACTGACCTGTCAGTTAGTTCACTATCCTTTCTTTTCTACTTTGTACAATCTACATTTCAACACATCTATTAGTTTTTATTTCAGTAATCACTTTTTTCATTTTCTAAATGATTTGATTCTATTTTATTGATCCCAGTTCTATAGTGTAACTCTCTACCTTGTGATTTAATTGTTGAACATATTGATCACAGTAACAATAAATTGCATGTCCACAAACTATAAATCTCAGTCATCTGTGGGTCTTTTTCTTTTGTCTTCTTTTTTGGGGGGCTTATTTATTAGTTTGCTTGATAATTTTTCATTAAATGCTAAACATTGTTAATAATAAATTAAAATTGGTGATATTGTCTTCCTGTAGAAGGCAGCTAGTATAAAGATAAATCTAGTATTGCCCTGGCCGGTTTGGCTCAGTGGTTAGAGCATCAGCCCGTGGATCGGAGAGTCCCGGGTTCGGTTACTGCTAAGGGCACATGCCTCGGTTGTTGTTTGTCCCCGGCTCCGGTTGGGGTCGTGTGGGTGGCAGCCACTCGATGCGTCTCTCTCACATTGATGTTTCTCTCTCTCTCTTCCTCCCTCTCTCCCTCCTGCTCTATCTGAAGATAAATGCAAAAAAAAAAAAAAGTCCTCAGGTGAGGATAAAAAAAAGAGCTAGGACTGAGCCAACTCAAACTTGGGTTGTTTTGTAAGGTACAGTCTGCTTCCAATTTGCCCCACTCCAATGCTCTAGCTCTCCTGAAATATCGTCTGAAATTCTAGGGTATTTATTAGTGTTCCTACTCTTTGGTGTGTTCTGTTTGGTATCATAGAACTGCCAAAAACACTGCTCTGTCTTTTAGAGGTCTTCTGCTTTGTGTCTTATCCTCTTATCTTGGTACCTTACAAATTTGGCAAATAGCTCAAAGGTGAACACTGCTAGGTATCAGGCTTACTCCACTGTGTTCCCCTTCTCTTCAGTATCATAACATCTTAATTCTGACTGCCTTAGAAGCTCCAAGTTCCAATTTTTGTGTCAGCAGCCCTAGAAATTGCCAAAAGCTCTGATGGCTTCTCTGCCTCTTAGTAAGAGCCCATTGCCTGGATTCTCAACCTTTCACCTAGCACCAAGAATTTGCAAATGCCCTGAGAGGAAAACTTTTACAATGTCAGCCTTTCTCATTAAGATTGTTTTGTCTCAGGGATCTTGTCCCATCAAGTCTTGGCTACCTTGATAGCTCTCTCATACCTTCAGTTACTTTTTAAAATACTTTTGCTTTTCTCATTTATGGTGTAGGAGTTGGTTTGTTACAAGCTATGGCATTACAGCCTAAATTAAAGTCCCTAGTCAATATTTTTTATTATAAATTAGAAAAATATGTGGCCCAAGAAAATTAATAGGGCTATCTCTTTACAATGTTATATATAGCTGATTTAGCAATACTACTCTCTATAACCCACTTTGAGAATTGATGGATTAAGTAATTTCTCCAGTAATCCAAAATTACAGATAAAAACAGCTGGATTAGAACACAACCTCTTGAATCCCGATCTAGTCTAATCTGTTCTATGCCATGTTGCCTCATTTACTTACAACAATGATTCACAATTTTGTAAGGCACAGTTTTTCCCCTCTCTTTTGGTTTTCACAACTGGGTGGATGATGGAGGATGGAGGAATTCCACTGATTTCTAGTGAACAGAGGCCAGAGATGACATCCTATAATTCACAGGACAGCCACCCACAACAACGAATAATTTGGCTCAAAATATCAGTAGCATCAATATTGGAAAAACCCTGGCTTACAGTGTACTTCAGAATGTATATTGAAAGGATCACTGTCTGCTTCCTCATTATACTATTGATCAATACCAATAGACTTTAATTGGATATATTTGGTAGGACTACAACCAAAGGCTGCGTGACCCAAGTGAATGTCCATATATGATCTACGCCATACTTGTTTAACTATGTTTCTCAGAGCTTCTGCCAAATAATCTCCAATTCTAACATTTCTCTTTTGTTAGAATTGTTGAATCTGGAAAACATGCTGATGTGGAGATGTATGTGAATATCTTATGAATGCATTTTGTATATGTGAATGGATATCTAGATGATAGCTACATTCACCTGCACATTTATATATACATACACATACAACACACATTCGCTTAAATAGTTCTTAGAGAATGTATTCATCTTTTTTTAAAACTCCAATTAATCAATTATAATAAAAAAGCTTTTGAAAATATGATACAAGGGGGTATCCAAGATGGCTATAATAAGAGACAAAATAAGGACACTACACAGTGATAAAGGAATCAGCCCAACAAGAGGATATAATTCTTGTAAACATTTATGCACCAACATAGGAGCACCCAAATATATAAAGTAAATATTGATGGAGATAAAGGGAAAGACTGACAGTAATACAGTCATAGTAAGAGATTTAAAGCCCCATTGACATTATTGAATATGTCTTCCAGACAGAAAATCAACAAAGAAACAGTGACTTTATTTATTTATTTTTTCAGAAAGGGAAGAAGGGAGAGAGAGAGAGAAACATCAATGTGAGAGAGAAACATAGATTGGCTGCCTCCTGCATGCCTCCCTCCACCCCCCAGGGATCAGTCCTGCAACTCAGGCACATGCCCTGACCAAGAATCAAACCAGGATCTCTCAGTCCATGAGACGATGCTCACAATCCACTGAGCCACACTGGTCAGGCAAGAAACATTGACTTTAAATGCACACTACATCAGGTGAATTTAACTGATATCTTCAGAGCATTTCACCCAAAAGCAGCAGAATATACATTCTTTTCAAGTGCACGTGGAACATTTTCCAGAATAGATCACGTGTTAGGTCTCAAAAAAAGACTTAATAAATTTAAGAATATTGAATTAATATCAAGCATCGGGGGGGGGGGGGGGACACCTGTAAAACACACAAACACATGGAGACTATATAACATGTTACTAAACAATGAATGGGTTAACAGTGAGATCAAGGAAGAAATCAAGATACCTGAGACAAATGAAAATGAAAACACAGCAACCTAAAATCTATGGGACACAATGAAAGTAGTCTTAAGAAGGAAATTCATGATAATATAGGCCTACCTCAAGAAACAAGAAAAATCTTGAATAAACAATCTGACCTTACACCAAAAGGAACTAGAAAAAGAACAAAAGCCCAAAGTGAGTGGAAGGAAGGAAATAATAAAGATCAGAGTGGAAATAAACAAAATAGGGTCTAAAAACAACAGTACAAAAAAATTTAATAAAACCAAGAGCTGGTTTTCTGAAAAGAAAATGGAAGTTGATAGACCTCGCCAGTGGCTCAGTTAGTTGGAGTGTCATTCCATAGACTGGAGGGTTGCTGGTTCAATTCCCAGTCAGGGTACATACCGAGGTTGTGGGTTTGATCGTCAGTCAGAGCATGTACAGGAGGCAACTGGTCGATGTTTTTCTCTCACATCAATGTGTGTGTGTGTGTGTGTCTCTTCCTTCCTCTCTTTCTAAAGTCAATAAACATATTTTTAATATTAAATATATTTGGGTAAAAAAGAAGATTGATAAACCATAATTACACTCATTTAGAAAAAAAGACAGAGGACTCAAATAAAAGCAGAAATGAAAGTGGAAAAGTAACAACTGACACCATAGAAACACGAAGCATTATAAGAAAATATTACTGCCCTGGCCAGTTTTGCTCAGTGGTTTGAGCATCAGCCTGTATACCAGAGAGTCCTGGGTTCGGTTCCCACTAAGGACACGTACCTCAGTTGCAGTTTGTCCCTGGCCCTGGTTGGGGTCGTGTGGATGGCACCCACCCGATGTGTCCCTCTCACATCGATGTTTCTCTCTGTCTCTACCCCCCTCTCTCCCTCCCACTTTATCTGAAGATAAATGCAAAAATGTCCTCGGGTGAGGATAAAAAGTAAAAATAAAAATATATAAGAAAATATTACTGACAACATTTGCCAGCAAATTGCACAAACTAGAAGAAATAGATAAAATCCTAGAAACATACAATATTCCAAGACTGAATCAAGAAGAAATATTCCAAGACTGAATCAAGAAGAAACAAAAAATCTGAACAGACCAATTTTAGCCAACAAAATTGAATCAGTAATCAAAAAACTCCCAACAAACAGACGTTTTGGACGAGATGGCTTCACATGTGAATTTTACAAAACATTCTAAGAACTAACACCTATTCTCCTCAAACTAGTCCAAAAAATTCAAGAGGAGGGAACTCCTAAGCTCATTTTACAAGGCCAGCAGTATCATGATTCCAAAACCAGATAAAGATACTATAAAGAAAGAAAAATATAGGCTAATACCCCTGATAAACAAAGATGCAAAAATCCTTAACAAAATATGAACAAACTGAGTTCAGCAATACATTAAAAAGATCACATAGCATGATCAATTGGGATTTATTCCTGGGATACAAGATTGCTATAATATCTGCAGATCAATTAACAGGATATGCCACATAAACAAAATGAAAGATAAAAATTTATATGATCAGCCCTGGCCGGTTTGGCTCAGCGGTTAGAGCGTCAGCCTGCGGTCCAGAGAGACCCGGGTTCGGTTCCCGCTAAGGGCACGTACCTCGGTTGCAATTTGTCCCCGGCCCTGGTCGGTCGTGCGGGTGGCAGCCACTCGATGTGTTCCTTTCACATCCATGTTTCTCTCTCTTTCTCTGTTCCTCTCTCTCCCTCCCACTCTACCTGAACAAAAAATGGAAAAATGTCCTCGGGTGAGGATAAAAAATAAAAAAAATTATATGATCATATCAATAGAAGCAGAAAAAACATTTGGCAAGATCCAGCACCCATTTATGATTTTTAAAAAATCTCTCAGCCCTGGCCAATTTGGCTCAGCGGTTAGAGCATCGGCCTGCGGTCCGGAGAGACCCGGGTTCGGTTCTCGCTAAGGGCACGTACTTCGGTTGCAGTTTGTCCCCGACCCTGGTTGGTCGTGCAGGTGGCAGCCACTCGATGTGTCCCTTCACGTCGATGTTTCTCTCTCTTCCTCCCTCCTTTCCACTCTGTCTGAAGGTAAATGGGAGAAAAAAATCCTCAGGTGAGTATTAAAATAAATAAGTAAACTCTCAGCAAAGTGGGAATCAAGGGAACGTAATGTAATAAAGGCCATATATGGCAAACCCTCAGCTAACATCATACACAGTGGGGAAAAATGAAAAACATTTTCCTTAAGATCAGAAACAAAGACAGGGATATCTACTTTCACCACTCTTATTCAAGATAGTACTGGAAGTCCTAGCCAGAGTAACCAGACAAGAAGAAATAAATGGCATTGAAATTGGAAAGGAAGATGTCAAATTGTCTCTATTGGCAGATTACATGATACTGTATACAGAGAATCCTAAAGATTCCACAAAAAAGGACCAGAAATAAAAAATGAATTTAGTAAAGTAGCAGAATACAAAGTAAACATTCAGAAATCAGTTGCATTTTTATATACCCAAAATGAACTATCAGAAAACAAAACTAAGAAAACAATCCCATTTATGATTGCATTAAAAATACCTAGGAATAGCCCTGGCCGGTTTGGCTCAGCGGTTGGAGCGTCGGCCTGCGGTACAGAGAGACCTGGGTTCGGTTCCCGCTAAGGGCACGTACTTCGGTTGCAGTTTGTCCCCGGCCCTGGTTGGTCGTGCGGGTGGCAGCCACTCGATGTGTCCCTTCACGTCGATGTTTCTCTCTCTCTCTCCCTTCCTCTCTCTCCCTCCCACTCTGTCTGTACAAAAAATGGAAAAATGTCCTCGGGTGAGGATAAAAAAAAAAAAAAAATACCTAGGAATAGCCCTGGCCGGTTTGGCTCAGCGGTTGGAGCGTCGGCCTGCGGTACAGAGAGACCTGGGTTCGGTTCCCGCTAAGGGCGCGTGCCTCGGTTGCAGTTTGTCCCCGGCCCTGGTTGGTCGTGCGGGTGGCAGCCACTCGATGTGTCCCTTCACGTCGATGTTTCTCTCTCTCTCTCTTCCTCACTCTCCCTCCCGCTCTATCTGAACAATGGAAAAATGTCCTCGGGTGAGGATATAAAAAAAAAAAATACCTATAAATAAATTTTACCAAGGATGTAAAAGACCTGTACTTGGAAAATTGTAAGACACTGAAGAAAGAAATTGAAGAAGATACAAATAAATGGAAGTATATACCATACTCATGGATAGGAAGAATTAACATTGTTAAAATTCCCATACTACATAAAGCAATCTATAGATTCAATTTCTATCAAAATACCAGTGGCTCTGAAAAATACATATTTCACAGAACTTGAATAATCCAAAAATGTATATGGAACCACAGAAGACCCCAGATAGCCACAGCAATCTTGAAAAAGAACACAGTTGCTTTGCCCATTTTTTAATTGGTACCCTAAGAAGCCTGAAACACCAATCAGAAAGAATATATGTACCCCTGTGTTCATAGCCGCACTATTTACAATAGCTAAGATCTGGAAACAGCCCAAGTGTCCATCAGTAGACAAGTGGATAAAAAAGATGTGGTACATATACACAATAGAGTACTATGCAGCTGTAAGAAAGAAAGATCTCTTATCCTTTGAGACGACATGGAGAGACCTGGACGTATTCTAAGTGAAACAAGCCAAGCAGAAAAAGACAAATACCACATGATCTCACTTATATATGGAATATAATGAATACAATAGTCTGAGTAATAGGGTAGACCCAGAAACACGGAAGTAGGGTACAGACTGACAACCCTCAGAAGAGGGGGTGGTGGGGAGTGGGAAGAGATAAACCACAGAACTTATATGCATGTATGCATAACCAATGGACATGGACAACAAAGCCGGAGACGGGGGGGGGGGGGGGGGGGGGGGAGGTGGGTGTCAATGGGGTAAAAAAGGAGAAAAATCTGTAACAAAAATAAAATTAAAAGATAAAACTAAAAAAAAAAAAAAAAGCACAGTTGGAGGAATCATGCTACCTGGTATCAAACTATACTACAAGGCTATAGAAATTGAAACAACATGATTCTGGAATAAAAACAGTCATATAGATCAATGGAACCAAATAGAGAGCCCACAATTAAACCCACACCTATATGGGCTATTAATATTTAACAAGACAAGAACATACAATGGGAAAAATAAATGGTGTTGGGACAATTGGACAGATACATTAAAAAAAAAATGAAACTAGATCACCTACTTTCACCATATACAAGAATAAACTCAAAATGAATTAAAGACTTAAATATAAAACTTGAGCCCTGGCCAGTTTGACTCAGCGGTTAGAGAGTCAGCCTGTGGTTCTGAGAGACCCGGGTTCGGTTCCTGCTAAGGGCATGTACCTCAGTTGCAGTTTGTCCACAGCCCTGGTTGGGTCATGCAAGTGGCAACCACTTGATGTGTCCCTTTACATAGATGTTTCTCTCTCTTCCCCCCTCTCTCCCTCCCACTCTGTCTGAACAAAATATCGAAAAATGTCCTCGAGTGAGGATAAAAATAAATAAATAAAAATAAATAAAACTTGAAACCATAAAACTCCAAGAAGGAAGCATAGGCAATAAAATCTCTGACATTTCTTTTAGCAATATTTTTTTCTGTATATCTCCTTAGGCAAGGGAAACAAAAGAAAAAATAAACAAATGGACCTGCATCAAACGAAAAAGGTTTTGCATAGCAAACGAAACCCTCAGTAAAACAAAAAGACAACCTACTGAATAGGAGAATATATTTGCCAATGATACATCTGACAAGGGGTTAATATCCAAAATTTATTTTTTAACAACTCATACTGGTCAAAAACAATTAAATTGAAAAATTGGCAGAGGACTTGAATAGACACTTCTCTAAAGGGGTCATGCAAATGGCCAATAGACATATGTAAAGATGCTCAACATCACTAATCATCAGAGAAATGCAAGGTAAAACAATTATGAGATAATCACCTCACATCTGTCAGAATGGCTATCATCAATAAATCAACAAACAAGTGTTGGTGAGGATGTGGAGAAAAGGGACCCTCATACACTGTTGGTGAGAATGCAGATTTGTGCAGCCACTATGGAAAACAGTATGGAGGGTCCTCAAAAAGTTAAAAATGGAACTGCCTTATGACCCAGCATTTCCACTTCCGGGTATATATCCAAAGAAACCCATAATACTAATATGAAAGAATATATGCACCTTTGTGTTCACTGCAGCATTATTTACAATAGCCAATATATGGAAGCAACACAAGTGTCCATCAGTAGATGAATGCATAAAAAAGTGAAGGTACATATATACAATGGAATATTACTTGACCATAAAGTAGAATGAAATCTTACTATTTGTATGGATAGACCTAGAGGGATTTATACTAAGTTAAACAAGTCAAAGAAAGACAAATACCGTATGATTTTACTTCTATATGGAATATAAAGAGTAAAATAAATTAACAAATGAAATAGAAACAGACTCATAGATAGAGACCAGACTGATGGTTGCCAGAGGGGAGCTGTGTTGGGGGCTGTGTAGAAAAGGTGAAAGGATTAAGAAGTACAAATTACTAGTCACAGAGTGGTCATGAGGATGTATATTACAACATAGGGAATATAGTCAATATTTTTATAACCATGTACAGTGCCAAATGGGAACTTGAAATATTAGGGGGGGCTACTTTGTCAAGTATATGGTTGTTTAACCACTATACTGTACACCTAAAACTAATACAAAATAGTGTTGAATATAAACTGTAATTAGAAAAAAAAGATTTAAAAGGAAATATACAAATGGACATTTATCTAAGAGCTATATTACCAAATGTTCTTCAAAATAATTGTTGTTTGTATATAGTGAGTAGTTGTCCTGAAATTCAATCAGACTCCAAATTTTTCTTTTCAGAGCATTACAACTTGGTGGCAAAGTTTTATTTTGGTTGAACCACTGAATATGATTTTTTAGCTCAGATAAAATGTTTGGAGGTGTAGCAGAAAAATCTGATTCAGATAATTGAACAGCAAAATTTTCCTTGGTTAAAAGGAATAAAGGATTGCACATATGAATATTAAAATCTGTACTTAAATGAGGACTTATCTGCCTTGCATATTTCTTTTAAGCCTTAGCCAAGATGGTTTATCTTAATTAAACTTCTTTAAAAGCTCATATCAGTTTTGATTCATTGATTTTTAAATTAGCCCCATAAAAGCCAGCATTCCTAAGGATTCTCCAACCCACCCCTTTGTTTAATCTTGGCCCATAAAGTTTATTCAGCACGTCTCAGCTTCTGTAAAGCTATTTTAATATGTTTAGAATTTTTCTGGTTTAATAATTTTGTAGTCTGCCATCTATGCAATTTATTTATCATAGTACATTTTGCCTGTATTCATAATTACTTCCTTTAGTTCTAGAACTCTACCTCCCATCTATAACAAAGGGCAAGTTTCTTTTCCCAATTTTTATTAATTTATTTTTGTTACAGATGTTTATCCTTTTTCCCCCCTAGACACCCTCCTCCCCATCCTACCCCCCACCCCGACCCCAGCATTGTTGTCTATGTTTATTGGTTATGCATACATGCATATACGTACTTTGGTTCATCTCATCCATGCCCCCCGCTCCCCTGCTCTGAGGTTTGTCGGTCTGAATGATACTGCTTTCTATGTCTGTCTCCAGGTCTATTTCATTCATCAGCCCACTTTGTTCATTATATTTCACAAATAAGTGAGATCATGTGGTATTTGTCTTTGATTGACTTATTTTGCCTAGCATAATACTTTCGAGGTCCCTCCATGTCATCTCAAAGGATAAGAAATCTTTCTTACAGCTGCATAGTACTCTATTGTATATATGTACCACAGCTTTTTTATCCACTCATCTATTGATCAACACTTGGGCTGTTTGCAGGTCTTAGCAATTGCAAATAGTGCTGCTATGAACACAGGGGTACATATATTCTTTCTGATTGGTGTTTCAGGCTTCTTAGGATATATTCCTAGAAGTGGGATCACTGGGTCAAATGGCAGTTCCATTTTTAATTTTTTAAGGAAACACCATATTGTTTTCCATAATGGCTACAACCACCTGCATTCCCACCAGCAGTGTACTAGAGTCCTCTTTTCTCCACACCCTCGCCAGCACTTGTTGTTTGATGATTTGTTGATGGTGGCCATTCTGACAGGTATGAGGTGGTTACCTCATAGTTGTTTTAATTTGCATCTCTCTGATGATTAGTGATGTTGAGTATTTCTTCATATGTCTCTTGGCCATTTGTATGTCCTGTTTGGAGAGGTGTCTATTTATGTCCTCTGCCCATTTTTTAATTGGGTTCTTTGTCTTTCTTTCATTGAGTTGTATGAGTACTCTATATATTTTGGAAATTAACCCCTAATCTCATATATCATTAGTAATTATGCTATCCCATACAGTGGGTTCCCTTTCCATTTTGATGGTTGTTTCTTTTGCTGTGCAGAAGCTTTTTAGTTTGATATAATCCCATATGTTCATTTTTTCCACAAAGGGGAAATGTTTTTAAATGTTCTTTGAATAGGCAATACATTTATATGATTTAGAATTTAAGATACTATAATTAGCCTGTTGAGTTGTCTGGTACTTGTGAGAAAGTAAGCAATTTTTTACTATTAGGACGATCATAAAACTTATTATCAAAACCCAGATAATTTTGAGAGTGAAAGGGTGCTATTAATTACACTAGGATGCTCCTGGGCAAACCTAATCTCTATGGTCATGCTAATCATTATACATATTTAAAGAGACATATTTTGTAAAATGAATTCTTGCATTGGTTGAGGTTTGGAACTGTGTTATTTCTAACATTTCTTCCATCCCAATGATTCTTTTTTTTTTAATCCTCACCCGAGGACATTTCTCGATATTCTGTTCAGATAGAGTGGGAGGGAGGGAGAGAGAGAGAGAAACATCAACGTAAAAGGGACATATCGAGTGGTTGCCACCCGCATGACCCAACCAGGGCTGGGGACAAACTACAACCAAGGTACATGCCCTTAACGGGAACTGAACCCAGACCTCTCTGGACTGCAGCCCAACGCTCTAATTGCTGAGCCAACCCGGCCAGGGCCATCTCAACGATTCTTGATCATGTTCTAAGAATATGCCAAGTAATATTGAAGTTGAAGTCTAAGAATCTCTAATGTCAAGCAGGACAAGTTGGAGAGCAAGATACTGATAATACAACAGTAAATTAACAGTATAAGTGAATTCAAATCAGTATGGTTTTTTGAGTGCCTGCTATGTATCAGGAATTGTGGTTTTAAAGATAAATAAGACAAAAAGTCCTTTTCTTGAACTGTAGGAGATACATAATCCACTCATACAATATGAGAAGTGGTATGTGACTTTTATTAACTAATTTTCATAGGAGAATAGAAGGAACAAGAAGTTGGGGAAAGTTTCACAAGGGAAGTGATGTTTGAACTAGGCTTTGAAGAATACTACAATTTTGGCAATTAAGATTACAAAGGAATGTAAATTAATGGAATAAGATCAAAAGGCAAAGAGGCCTTAAATGATATGATCTATCACAAAGAATGTCAAATATCAGGAGAGAGGGATGCGTAAGCATGAAATGGTAAGTTGTGGTATGCCTTTGAATGCTGTGCTGGGCAGTACATGATTAAGTGCTTAATGTACATGCAGAGAAGGAAAAGATCACTGGGGCTGCAAAACATTTTCTGATCAGTTTATCATAATGCCATAAAAGAAAGGAACTATACTTCTATCTGTTCATAAAGCTTTGTTTCAGAGGGATCAATAAATACTAAAGATGACGATCTTATTTTAAATTAAATACCAAAGAATTAAAGCTGTAATAATCCCCGTAAAGAAATATTAGCAGCCCTGGCTGGTTTGGCTCAGCAGTTAGAACGTCAGCCCCTGGACCAAAGGGTCTCGGGTTCGATTTTCAGTCAAAAGCACATACCTGGGTTGCAAGTTTGATCCCTGGCCCCAGTTGGGGTCATGCAGGAGGCAACCTATAAATTTGTCTCTCACATCAATGTTTCTCCCTCCCTCCTTTCCACTCTATCTTAAAAAAAAAATCAATGGAAAAAAATCTCCTCAGGTGAGGATTTAAAAAAAAAAATTAACAATGAATAATCCCATAGAATTAGAGTGAGACAAATTTGATAGGGTTAGAAAAATTGTAGAGAAAAAGTGCTATATATAAAATGTGAAAGAAGTAGAGGAAATGCCTTAGAAAATTAATAAAGATTGGCTTGGTTTAAAGATCATAAATAAAGACTAATGCAAAAGGCTAATGAATTTAGTCATGGAGAAAGTTTGTACTAAAGTGCTTTCTAAAAGAATTGTTGCTGTTCTGTTATTGAGTCTTTTTCCCCCTTAAATTTAGAGAAAAGATTAGTAACTTAATAAAATTGGCAGTTAATGCTAAATTAGGAGATACTATAGCTATTAATAAAATTATAGAAATTCTGATAATACTAGGCGTTAGAAATGGAAGTTTAAAGTAATGTTAAAATAAACTATATTCATCCCATTTTAAAATCCACATAAAAGTAGCAAGTAACATTAAAGAGATGTCTCCATCTTCAGGAGTTATTCTTGGTTTAGGGATTAAAAACTGAATGGTAGAGTCACCTAAAATTTAGAGCAATAGGAATATGTCTTCACTAAAGAGTCTACATTTATTCGATCTATAATGTGATTATATTCTATGTTTCAAAGTGGATTTTTTGTGAAAATTTTCAGATAAATCATTGTTAATTGAATTTTTTACAGAACACTGTTTCTTCTGAGACTTACATTTTAATAAAGGAACTGTTTTTAAATTATCTTTTGCCCTCTCGATATTTAAACCTAGATCTTAAGGAAGTGTGGATGAGAAGCAGTGGGTGGAGGCCTAAACCAAATGGTCTCATTTCCTAGAACAATTATATGGATTCCTAGCAAGGTTTATATTTCTGTCTAAACTGCTGATTAATCTGAATATGCTCATGAGTCCTAGAAAGTAAACCATAGCCTTGAGTCTCTGAGTCTTACAGTAGGATTTACCATTTTATTTCTACCATAAATTAGAGAACGTAGCATGATTACTGTGAAAGATCAAAAGTACTATTTGTTATGATTAAATTAAACAGTAGTTTTGTAGTCAGCTATTCTGGGATCTGTTAAAGCATTTAGACCTTAAGCCCTCATAGTAAATCTATATAGATTTAAATAGTAAATCTATTTAAGATTTTTAGAGCCTTGGTCCTAGCTACTTGGAGACTTTGACACAAAGGGTAATCAAAAAAAGCTTTCTTTTGGAATACCCTCAGGTTTACCAATTTCTATCTTAACATTACATTATAAAGGATATCTATACCAATTTATTTTATTCAGTGTTTTATAAGTATAAAGAATCGTTTTGGAAAAAGATATATATATATATTTTTTTTATTATTATTATTATTTTTTTATCCTCACCCGAGGACATTTTTCCATTTTTTGTTCAGGTAGAGTGTGGGGGGGGGGGAGGAGAGGAACAGAGAGAGAGAGAGAAACATCGATGTGAAAGGGACACATTGAGTGGCTGCCACCCGCACAACCGACCAGGGCTGGGGACAAACTACAACCGAGGTACATGCCCCTAGCGGAACCGAACCTGGGTCTCTCAGGACCGCAAGCCGACGCTCTAACCGCTAAGCCAAACCGGCCAGGGCTATATATATATATTCTTATCTTTAGTGATTTTAACCTTAACTGAACAGTTGGCTGCCATAAACTTTTAGAAACCTGCTTGTTGGTATGTCAGCATAAGTAGATCATAATGGAAGACATTAGGTTTCTTTGACACGTGATAGGGAGAACCCAACCCAGCATGCTACTTGTAAGCTTATCTACAAAGCATAGAGGCATTTGTCACCATTGACAGTACTGACATTTAATCTAAAATCTGTTTGTAACTCAGCTTTCCATGTGTTAATATGTATTTGGTGGTCTTAATTCAGTTTCAAACTATAGCAAGCTTTTTTTCTTCAAATTATTCTGAATTTTATCTAACAGGAAAATAGAAATGTTAAATAGGTATTTTGGGGGTAATACTTTCTCTCCAGTTGAGTTATGCCAACCAAAAAGTTTCTGGGTGTTGCCCTCTTATGCTGTTTTAGTAGTTCACAAGCCAAAGCTGTGATAAATTATACTAAATTAGATTAATGGTCTAGGAAGGAGGCATAGTGATTTGGTTAAATAGGTAATTCAAGAAAGCAGGGACTGAAAAAAAAAAAAAACTCAGTTGAGGCAGATGTTGAGATAAGATGTTCTGGATGCAGGGGGTGGTAGCAACAATTCAGATGTACCAATAGGGATTTTAATTAGAATGGTAGAAAGCTGATAGAAAAAAAGGTAGTTGGTTATTTATCCCATATATAAGGATTCAGGATCTACTATCTCCAGGCACTGGGTAAGGTTCTGTATACAAGTAGTCTCTATATTCAAGGAACTCACAATATATTAAATACAGATATAAAGGAATAATCACAATTCATTGTAATAAGAGTTTATTAATGTAATAAATGAAAGTTTAAGATGTTAAGGACCCAAAAGGAGAGAGTGACTAATTGTATTTAGGAGTCTAAGAAGTGCTTTATACGAGATTTAAAATTAGATGGGTATTTGAAGTTTACAAAGCAAAGAAAGCAAGAAAAACATTCTAAGCAGAAGTAATAGCATGTGCAAAGGCATAGGCAAGACAAGTGGAGCATCGTGCATTGGGGACATAGTTTAACATGTCAACATGTACAAGCTAAGCGTCTGTACAAGAAGCTAGAAAGATACAGAAGGATCACATCACTAAAGATAAAAGACATTCATAAAGAATGTTTAATAGGATTTAGTGACTATATAAGAATACAAAAATGACCCAAAGATTTTGAATTTAATTGTCTAGATGGATAATACAGGACATGGAAACTCAGTATTAAGAATTATATTGTACATCAACTGTAATTGAAAAATAAAAATTATTATTAAAAAAAGAATTATATAGGCCCTGGCCGGTTAGGCTGAGCAGTTAGAGTGTCAGGCTGTGTACCAAAGAATCGCAGATTCGATTCCCAGTCAAGAGCATGTACCTTGGTTGCAGGTTCAATCCCTGGCCCCAGTTGGAGTCATGCAGGAGGCAGCCAATTAATGTGTCTCTCTCACATTAATGTTTCTCTTTCTCTCCCCCCACCCCCACTTTATCTAAAAAAAATCAATGGATAAGTATCCTCAGGTCAGGATTTAAAAAAAAATTTACATAGCCTATTTATATTTTTTATCTAAGTGCACATAAAATACCTAGGAGGTCTTTTTATGAATTGTGAATAATAGCATCAGATGTGTTTCAATTAAATTCTGAATATCAAATGCTTATCATCATAGGTTCTTAAAGCCAGCCAGCAACCTAGAATGATTATTGGTCATTGGCACAGTTTTTTTCAAAATTAAAAACTGTAAAAGGAAAAAAAAAATCACCTGAATGAATTGTTTCTTAACTCAGAATAAAAGAAAAATCTTTGGGCAGAAGACCTAAATAGACACCTCTCCAAACAGGACATACAAATGGCCAAGAGACATGAAAAAATGCTCACCATCACCATTCATCAGAGAGATACAAATTAAAACAACAATGAGGTATCACCTCACACCTGTCAGAATGGCTGCCATCAACAAATCAAACAAGTGCTGGCGAGGGTGTGGAGAAAAGAGGACTCTAGTACACTGCTGGTGGGAATGCAGACTGGTGCAGCCTCTATGGAAACACCATAGTGTTACCTCAAAAAATTAAAAATGGAACTGCCATTTGACCCAGTGACCCCACTTCTAGGAATATACCCTAAGAAGCCTGAAACACCAATCAGAAAGAATATATGCACCCCTGTGTTCATAGCAGTGCTATGATCTGGAAACAAGCCCAAGTGTCCATCAGTAGACGAAATGGATAAAAAAGCTGTGGTACACAATGGAGTACTATGCAGCTGTAAGAAAGAAAGAGCTCTTATCCTTTGAGACAACATAGAAGGACATGGAGAGTATTATCCTAAGTGAAACAAGCCAATCAGAGGAAGACAAACATCACATGATCTCGCTTATTTGTGGAATATAATTGAACAAAACAAGCTTATGAACAAAATAGACCCAGAGACATAGAAGTAGGGTACAGACTGACAAACCTCAGAAGAGGGGGGTGGGGGGGAGGAAGAGATAAACCACAGAACTTATATGCATGTATGAGTAACCATGGACATAGACCGCAATACTGGGGAAGATGGGGGGGGGGGGGTGTCGGGAGGAGGGTGTTAACTAGGGAAAAAGGAGAAACATCTGTAACAAAAATTAATAAAAAATAAATAAAAATCTTTGAATACCTATAGAATAACTGAAGAAAAAACAGAATTGCTATGAATGTCCCAAATATTTGGTTCTAAATAACCAAATTAATTCCTCTTCTATTTGTTTTAAAATACTGTTACAAGAACTACCAATTATCAGCTAATGCTGGAAGTCTGTAATTATGTGTTAATATATGACAAGGCTAGCAATCTCCACAGAAGACTGGAACTTTGCAGAATGCTTCAAGCTGCTGTTGCTCAGTTGTTCAAATGACATATCCATTTATGGAGACAAAACCCACTGAGAACAGATAGTGTTACATGAATCACTACAGAGTAATTGACTAGAAATCCAAATCAACCTTTGATACTTTGGATCCAGATGAGCAGTTGCTTGGGCACCGGGAGGCAGGAAGAGGTGGGATTTTATGAAGAAGCACAAGGAAATTTTTAGAAGTGGTGGATATCTTCATTATCTTGATTGTGATGATAGTTTCGTTGGTATATACATATTCAAACCTATCAAATTGTACACTTTAAATATATGCAGGTTATTATGTGCCAATCATGCCTCCATAAAGCTAGTAATAAAATAAATGAATATATCTTAGAATGGTCACATATGATATCTTGAGTCCTGCACCATTACCCACCCACATAAAAAAAGAGCCGTTTAAAATATATATATACAACTTGAAGCAATCTGGGCTACCTAAGTTATGATGACTTGAGTGTAGCAGTTTTTAACTATATATTAAAGTAAAACACTTTATTAAGATACAGATCTGTGTATGTTTGTTTATGATTCTGCATGATTATTTTTCTCGACAGTTGATATTTATGGACTGGATGTAAAACTGGCTTTTAAGCAGCTTTTAGAATATCAATACCACATTAGTTTGAATATTTTTTCCTTATGAAAGATGAAGATCAATGTCTCAACTGCCCCCAGATCATAATACATTTTTTAAATGTTTAACGTTTGTACATTTTTGCTTTTATTAATGAACTTTTCTTTTAGAATGGCTTTCTGACAGTGTCTTCTTGGCTGTGGTTGAGACAAGTGTGAACTCTAATTATTAGAGATTAATTCTATAGGTAGAACCTAGATATATTAGAAGACATAGGGATTTTTATTTAAAAATTCATATTGGGATATGTGTTATAGGAGAATTTTTTCAAAGAATTTTTATTTAATGCTTGGGTGTGTGGTCAGTCAGATGCCCTTATAATATTGCTAGACTATTAATAGGTAGGTGATGGTCTTCATACCCTTTTATATACTAATTTCACTTCATGGAATTTAACTAAATAATTAATCAAAAATATGGGAGCAACTGCATGTGAAGATATTCATACACGTTTGTGTATAAAAATAAAAATTAAAACAACCATAATATAATGGTTAAAGTATGTCATTTACCATTACAAAAAATGCAGCAATTTGAGATTATCTTTTTGTATTATGGTAAATGAAAAATAAACCAACACAATGGATTTATTCATTTTGTGAAACTTCAATACTTAAAATTTGAGAATGTTTCTATAAGTATATATATATTTAAAAAACTATATAAAGGTGCCTACCATTACTATCCAAATAGCAAGAATGACTAAATTAAGAAGTAAAATGATAAATACTATGTGTTTCTATATAATACTTCATATTTTTTAATTATCAGTTTTAAAAGAACATATACCTTTTAATTAACTGTACAAATTTAGCTACCCTAAAGTAGCATAGACTACTAGGGGCTGAAGCTCTGGGGTTTCATTAGTACAGTGATGACTTAATTAACAAATCCTTTATGAACAAAACCGCTTTCCCCAAGACTGGTTCGGTGCAGCAGGCATGAGGGAAGGATCAATTTTCTCAGAGCTAGATTGGTGGCAGCAGGGACTAATGAGGCAGGACCTTGAAAGTGTCTCTCTCTCAGATCTAACTCCTCAGGGGTTGGCTAGAGCTGATGCTGAGGGCACTGCTGCGCCCCTGAGACCTACACAGCCTGGTTACCCAGGTGTTGAAAAAACAATTTCTGTGCCAAGACCATATGTGGCTTATAAGAGACTCGGCGGGACTCTAGCATTAGGCAGAGCATTCCTAGTGTGGAATGAGTAGGCTAAAAAATAGCAAAAGGGGAATCCCATGTGCTGGGAAGCTTCCACTTGTCTTCTGTGTGCTCAGAGTACTGCTTTTTCCATTCTCTGGGCGTCATTTTATTCAACTGTAAAATGAAAGGACCGACTGGAAAATCTCTAATGTTCTACTAGACTTTCAGTTCTAATAGACTATATGTCTAGATCAAGAGTCAGCAGCTTTTCAGTAAGGGGCCAAACAGTAAATATTTTCAACTTTGCAGGACATTCAATCTTTTTTTTAAACTTTAAACAAATTTTTATTACACAAAGGTCACATAATTTGATATTTCTGTACTTTGTACACAATTATTCTTACTCTCCACAGAAAGGCTGCTTCTTAACTTCTCATCGGGTGATGGCAAGCACTAAAATCCTGATTTTAACAGAATGGTAGTAAAAATGCCTCAGTGATTTAAGTTGAAAGCAGCACGTTAGTACATGGCTGTTGCACTTAGTTATCAGGAATGTACAAATGTATTTTTATTCAAAAATACAAAATAAATTATCTGTAGGCATGGACAATGACAGCAGTAAACCATTGTATTGTCAAACTGAAACCAGTAACTGATGGTTATAGTGATATTCTTGAACATCAGCCAGCCTTTTCTTCAGTCATTTCCTTCAACTGACTTCTCTGAAGTTATAGGTGAGGAAGATTGCCTTGAGCTCCCTCTCAGGTTCTCATTAATGATGGTAAAGCACTGTTCTAGGATTAGAACATACCACCACCCATGCCACCTCCCATTCCACCCATCCCCACCTGTTCCAGGGTCTTTCTCTTCTTTAGGAATTTCTGTGACTACGACTTCTGCTGTTGTTAACAGAGAGGCTACTCCAGCAGCATCCAATAAAGCAGTTCTTACAACCTTAGTTGGATCAATGAGTCCTTTTTCCACCATATTGACAAAATCTCCAAGCATAGCATCATAATCAACTTCTGAGGAGCTTTGCATAATTTTCTCAACTATCAACAATCCCTCAACATCTGCATTCTTAGCAATGGTCATTGCAGGAATTTTGAGTGCTTTTTTAATAATTTCTATATCAATTATTTGATCTTCCTTAGCTGGCATTAATGAGTCCAAGGCTGGAATGAACCGAAGCAAGGCACAACCCCCGCCCAGAACAATGCCTTCCTCAACAGCAGCTCGGGTAGCATTGAGGGCATCTGTTACTCTGTCTTTCTTTTCATTCACTTCAACATCACTTGTTCCACCAACCTTCAGCAGTTACTCCATCTGAGAGCTATGCCAGCCATTCATTTAGTTTTTCCTTTTCATATTCACTAGTTGTGATGTTGAACTGCTCAATGATTTCTTGAATATGTTTTTCAATTTGAGCCTTGTCGCCTTTTCCTTTCAAGAGCATGGCATCATCTTTGGTCACAATGACTTCTCCAACTTTTCCTAAGTCATGAGACTGAACATCTTCAAGATTTAGAATCAATCCTTCTTCTCCAAACACTGCACCACCAGTAGCAATAGCCATGTCTTTAAGCTGGTCCTTTCTATTGTCACCAAAACCAGGAGCTTTGACTGCTACAACCTGAAGACCAACTTTTAGCCTATTCAAAACAAGTGTACTTAGAGCT
The DNA here is from genome assembly GCF_014108415.1 of Molossus molossus. NCBI lineage: Eukaryota > Metazoa > Chordata > Mammalia > Chiroptera > Molossidae > Molossus > Molossus molossus. The sequence continues at coordinate 55,611,431 of NW_023425352.1, forward strand.
TCTCCATCAACATCTTCAGCAATAATGACCAAGGGCTTACGGTGAGCATTGGCAATTTCAAGAGCAGGTACAATGGACTGAACACTGGAAATTTTCTTTTCACTCAATAGAACATAGGCATCTTGGAATTCACACTTCTGACCTTTTGCTGTATTAATAAAGTATGGAGAAATATAACCTCAATCAAACTTCATGCCTTCAATAACTTCTAATTCATCATTCAGTGTTTTTCCATCCTTTACTGTGACGATGCCCTTTCTTCCAACCTTTTTCATTGCGTCCGAAATTGTGTTGCCAATTTCTTTGTCTCCATTTGCAGAAATTGTAACAACCTGAGCTGTTTCTTCAGGGGTTGTCACAGGTTTAGACTGTTTCTTAAATTCAGAAATTACAGCATCAACAGCTAACATCACACCTGTCCTGATTTCCACTGGATTAGCACCTTTGCTAATCTTCTCAAAGCCTTCTTTGGCCATAGAGCGTGCCAGTACAGTAGCAGTGGTGGTGCCATCCCCAGCCTCTTCATTTGTATTATTGGCAACATCTTGAACAAGTTTAGCGCCAATATTTTTATATTTATCTTTTAAGTCAATAGACTTTGCAACGGTCACACCATCTTTTGTTACTTTGGGACTTCCCCAGTTCTGTTCAATAATTACTGTTCTTTCCTTTGGCCCCATAGTAACAGCTACAGCATCGGCTAAAAGGTCCACACCTTGAAGCATTAAGGTTCAGGCATCTGCACCAAATTTTACATCTTTGGCATAAGCCCAAGTGAGATGAGGAGCCAGGGCCCTGGACACTGGCCTAATCTGGCGAAGGACTTTGTGTAATCGAAACATTTCTGAGGGTCAAAGGCAGAGCGTGTGAGCAGTGAGGAAGGCCGTCCGCGGAGAGTGAGGGACAGAGTGCAGGGCACACCCGGCAATTAGGACATGCAATCTCAGTCGCAACTGCTCAACTCTGCCTCTGTGGTGTGAAAACCGCCATATGTAACCATATAGAGATAAATGGACATGGCTGTGTTCCAATAAAACTTTATTTACAAAAATAGGCAGCTAGCTAGATTTGGCCCCACAGGCCATAGTTGGACAAACCCTGGTCTAGATATCGATGTAATGCAAATATCATTAAAATAATTCTTTGGGGGACAGGATATAAATCTTATTTTAAAAAAACCATCCTTGCCCAGCTGGTGTGGCTCAGTGTTGAGCATCGACCCATGCACCAAGAGGTTAGGGCACATGCCCAGGTTGTAGGCCAAATCCCCAATGGGGGGCATGCAGGAGGCGGCCAATTGATATTCCCTCTCATCGATGTTTCCATCTCTCTGTCTCTCCCTCTCTCTGTAAAATCAATAAAGAAAAAAAAAGTTTAAAAAAATAAAAAGAAACATCCTCTCAGACCTTTTTGTTTTAAAGGTTAGTCAAATATAAAATGATATTTTAATGTCAGGGTTTAGCAACGTGGGGAAAAGGTTAAAAATACCCTGCTAACATACTGCTGTAGTAAATTATCTGCCTTTTGATTAAGGAGGGAAATGGTGTCTACAACACTTGTGCCTTTTAAGTCTTCAAAACTCTTTGAACCTAGTAGGAGAGAAGGTCAATACCTATTAATTTGTTTCTGATAAAATAGGCTAAATCATGCTATTTATGGTAGAGTATGGGCTGCAGACCTTGTGTGTGTGTGTGTGTGTGTGTGTGTGTGTGTGTGTGTGTGTCTTCTCCAGAAAGGGTTAACTACCATGTAGACAGGCTTCAGACTGTGTATCTTGGGTTGGGCTTATATCTTGGTCTTAAGTTACCAGGATTCTAATGTGGAAGTCAGTCCGTCTTCACTTTGGAGACCTTTGTTAGTTCTCTCATGTCAGGTCTCAGCTAGTCTACTTTGTCTAGTGCATTCATTCATTCAGCTCAATTTCTCCACCCCCAACCCCCAACACAATCCCCCACCAGAGCTGTCCGCCTGCTCTCTATCTATGAGTCTGTCTCTATTTTGCTTGTTAGTTCAGTTTGTTTGTCTAGTGCGTTTATATCAAACTTTGTTCTTGTTTGCTATAACAACAAAGCAATCATATGTTGGAATAATTAATTCAGGCCTATTGTTGTATAAAGAGATCAGCACAGTGGCATTTTATCAGCCTAGAGAAGTCTTAAATATTCTTGTTGGCCAGCTTGCTTTCATCTAATCACTGTTGGGTATCTTTACCTTCTAAGCTGCAGAGCATTAATTCTTTACTGGCTTATCCCATTAAACACATCTGTGAGCATAGCAGAACTGACATATTCTTGCACTTATAGCTTGTCCAGAGTGTGTATGTCAACCATCCCAGCATGGTGACAGCTATGGCCTTTCTTTAATGCAGCAGTTTTCAAAGTGTGGACCCACTGGAGGTCTCCAAGATTCTTTCAAGGTGTCTCTTCTGTGAAGTCAAAACTATTTCACAATAATACTGACATTATTTGCCTTTTAGACTATTTCAGTAGAGTTTTCCAGAGACTTTATAATGTGTTATATAGCAACAAATTGAACACTGAAGCAGTTATGAAAATCAGGCTCTTTTACTAAACCAGACATTAAAGAGATCACCAAAAATGTAAATGCCACTCTTCACTAATATTTTTGTTTACAATATATTGTTATTTTTCATTAAAAATATGTTTAAATGTAATAGATTTATTAATAAATATTTTTAAGTTCTCTGTTTATTTTCTAATTCAGTAAATATTAGTAAATATAACTCACTTAAATGAAAGCTGTTTGGGGTCCTCAATTTTAAGGGTATTTCAGGGGTCCCAGAACTAATAAGTTTGAGAATCCATACTCTGATATCCTTAGCTGCAATGCTGTGATCTCATGGTTATACCATCCTCTCAGCATGTTCTCATATATAAAATAACCACTGAAATTCTTCCACTCAGACATGACAAATGTTAACAATTTAGTGATCGTCTTTCAGACATCTTTCTACTGAGTGCTTGCATGCATACATTACATAAGTAGGATCATACTATAGTTTTTCAAACTTTTTTTCATGAGACACTTCAGTTTAATTTTTCTACCTGTTAACTCTGCATTCTTATATCCTAAGGTTTTGTTTTTCTTTTTTTTTTTTTTTTCCTCACCCGAGGATATTTTTCCATTTTTTGTACAGATAGAGTGGGAGGGAGAGAAAGAGGAAGGGAGAGAGAGACAGAAACATCGACGTGAAGGGACACATCGAGTGGCTGCCACCCGCGCGACCAACCAGGGCCGGGGACAAACTGCAACCGAAGTACGTGCCCTTAGTGGGAACTGAACCCGGGTCTCTCCGGACCGCAGGCCGACGCTCTAACCGCTGAGCCAAACCGGCCAGGGCTTATATCCTAAGGTTTTAAAAATGGATAGGGATCATTTTATCTCATTCCCCACTCAATTCAAGAATCCTTTCTAAAACACTCACTACTTAGCAGATCTATTCATTTCAGTTTTATAAACCCTAAATTGTTAGAAAGTTTTTTCTTCTGTTGAACAGAAATTTTCCTTCTTTAAAAAAATTTTTTTTCTTTATTGATTTTAGAGAGAGAGGAAAGGAGAGGGAGGGAGCTAGAAACATCAATGAGAGAGAATATCTATCAGCCGCCTCTTACATGTCCCCCACTGGGCATTTAGCCCACAGCCTGGGCATGTGTCCTGACCGGGAATCAAACCGGCAACCTCTTGGTACATGGGTCAACAATCAACCACTGAGCTACACTGGCCGGGCAGAAATTTTCCTTCTTCTAACTTCTCTCCATTAGTCCTAGTCCCACTTTAGGAACAAAGTAGAATACATCTTATCCATCTTCATTGTGCTTCATTATAAGTATTTTCTTCTGATCTATCTCCGGCTCACTAATTCTCTGAACTGTCTATGTTTTTGTTAAACTTATACATTTAAATTTTATTTTTAATTTTCACTTAAGCTTATTGAGTTCTTAATTCCAATTTTCATTTTCTATAGTTTATAGTCCTCTGCTGTAATTCTTTTTTTATTTTTAACTCTTGATCAGTAAGTATAGTTATTTCAAAGTTTCTGTTTGATAAGCTCAATATCTGGAACCACTTTGGGCTACTTTCTGTTGTATAATTTCTGTTGGTTTTAATATTTTGCTTGCCTTATGTTACTATTTTTTTTATTGTGAACATACATTGTATTCAGAGAATTCCTTCTAAAAATTACTTGAGGTAAGGATGATTCATGTTTGCTTTTGAGAGTCACAGGAGCAGTCACACTAGAGTCATCTTGATCTAAGTTTAGGAATTTAGATGATTTGGAGCTCAGCTATACTCCATTGCCTAGGCCTATATACTTCCTGTTCACCCTTAAGCCTAGGTGCAGCTTTTGGGTTCCCAGCCTAAGATGAGGAGGTTTTACCAGGGCTGTCTGTCTTAACAGGCTCTAGATTCCAAATTTTGTCCTCTTAGCAGTATCAAACACCAGACTAGCCTCTGGTTTTCATCATCTCTTATATCTTGCCCTGGTAATTAATTTTTTAATTCTTGAAGGCTTTGAATGCCTTCAAGCACATTTTTTAAAGATGCATTTTGTCCAGATGTTCTAATTGTTCTTAATGAGGCAATTGGTCTAAATTACCCACTCTGCCAAAAGCCCCTAGAACCTACTTAAACTCATATTAATATTTCTCTGTCCGTCTGGGTTGCTTAGAAAGCTGTTAAGGAGCAGGGATAATCATGACCAGGGCATCCTTGCAGGCACATTTTATCATGTGTACCACATTCGTCCAGATGCTCTTTAAGAGCACTTCTTGGATGTTCAGTCTAGTATTATATTTTGGTTCAGATTAATTGAAGGCATTCTCAAATTTAAATAAGCAGTTATTCTATAGCCTTCATCTCATAATTTTGAACTCTGTTAGGGTTAAAAATCATAGTGCTATTCTTTTTTATATTTCTCAAACAGGTTAGGCTAAAACTAACAAATAACCCTCAAAACTTTAATGATTTTCAATAATAAATATTTATTTTTCTCTTATGTTCCTGTTCTTCACTGTGTTAGCTGAGGCACTCCTCCATGTTTTCTTCGTTCTAGAACCAACACTGAAGGGCAGCCCCAATCAGGAGCATGCTATTAACTGTATTAGAGGGGAAAGATGTGAAGAAAGGACTACACTGTAGCTCTTACAGCTCTTGCATCACTTCTTGTCTCATTTCATTAACTGAAGTCAGTCATATAGCCAAGCCTGATATTAATCAGATAGGAAGTGCAGTCCTTATTAACAGATTATAGTGTTCCCATAGGGATGAGCCCAGAAAGGAGGGGCAGTGAAAACAATGTATGAGGGGCTCCCTTTTCCTTAACAAGTTTATTATATTGTAATGTTCTTGAAATAAAACATACTCAGAATGAAAGGTTATTGTAATTTAGGATTTAAACCAACTAAAAACAAAATATCAGAACAAACTTTGTTTAAACCTTGATTAAGAATAAGGTTTCTTTAAAATCACTCTTGTTACCCTTCTTTAAAACACTAAATCTGTGTATACACAGTTTCTTCCATTCGGGTGTTTCTTTAAATTGCTTTATCCCATCTCTTATCTAGCTAATCATATGGGAATTTCCTCTTTGGGGAGTTAAATCTGTAATAGCAACCCCTAGGTATTACAGGGCATCCCAATTGTGTTTCCTGTTTTATTTATTTTTAATTTTTATTTTTTTATTAATTTATTTTTGTTACAGATGTTTCTCCTTTTTCCCCTCATTGACTCCCTCCTCCCAGACCCCTCCCACCCTGTCCCCAGTTTTCTTGTCTATGTCCATCGGTTATACATACGTGCATATAAGTTCTGTGATTTATCCCTCCCCTCCCCTACCCCCCGTCAGGAATGTCAGTCTGTACCCTACTTCTATGTCTCTGGGTCTGTTTTGTTCATCAGTTTGTTTAGTTCATTATATTCCAGAAATAAGTGAGATCATGTGATATTTTTCTTTCTCTGCTTGGCTTGTTTCGCTTAGGATAATATTTTTCAGGTCTCTCCATGTCGTCTCAAAGGATAAGAGATCTTTATTTCTTACAGCTGCATAGTACTCTATTGTGTATATGTACCACAGCTTTTTATCCACTAATCTACTGATGGGCACTTGGGCTGTTTCCAGATCTTAGCTATTGTAAATAGTGCTGCTATGAGCATAGGGGTACATATATTCTTTCTGATTGGTGTTTCAGGCTTCTTAGGGTATATTCCTAGAAGTGGGATCACTTGGTCAAATGACAGTTCCATTTTAAATTTTTTGAGGTAACACCATAGTGTTTTCCATAGTGGCTGTACCAGTCTGCATTCCCACCAGCAGTGTACTAGGGTCCCCTTTTCTCCACACCCTCGCCAGCACTTGTTTAATGATTTGTTGATGGCAGCCATTCTGACAGGTGTGAAGTGATACCTCATTGTTGTTTTAATTTGCATCTCTCTGATGATTAGTGACGTTGAGCATTTCTTCATATGCCTCTTGGCCATTTGTGTATCCTTTTTGGAGAGGTGTCTATTCAGCTCCTCTGCCCATTTTATAATTGTGTTCTTTGTTTTCCTTTTGTTGAGTTGTATGAGCACTCTTTATATTTTGGAAATTAACTCCTTATCTGATGTATCATTGGCAATGATGCTCTCCCATATAGTGGGTTCCCTTTTCATTCTGATGGTTGTTTCTTTTGCTGTGCAGAGGCTTTTTAGTTTGATGTAGTCCCATGTGTTCAGTTTTTCTTTTGTTTCTGTTGCCTTAGGTGATGTATCAGTGAAAATTCTGCAGCGTATGATGTCTGAAATTTTGCTGCCTACATTTTCTTCTAGGATTTTCATAGGATCATGAATCACATTTAACTCTTTTATCCATTTTGAGTTTATTCTTGTGTATGGTGTAAGTTGGTGGTCTAGCTTCATTTTTTTGCATGGAGCTGTCCAATTTTCCCAACACCATTTATTAAAGAGGCTGTCTTGACTCCACTGTATGCTCTTGCCTCCTTTGTCAAATATTAATTGAGCATATTGCCTTGGGTCCATTTCTTTGTTCTCTATTCTGTTCCATTGATCTATGTGCCTGTTATTGTGCCAGTACCAGGCTGTTTTGATTACAGTGGCTTTATAGTATAACCTGATGTCTGGTAATGTGATCCCTCCTACTTTTTTATTCTTTTTCAAGATTGCTGTGGCTATTTGAGGACTTTTTTTTTTTTTGGTTATATATAAACTTTTGGATTATTTGTTCTAGTTCTGTGAAATATATTGTTGGCATTTTGGTGGGGATTGAATCTATATATAGCTTTGGGTAGTACATTTTAATGATGTTAATTCTTCCAATCCACAAACAAGGTATATGCTTCCACTTTTTTATATCTTCCTCTATTTCTTTTTTAATGACCTGTAGTTTTCTGTGAAGAGATCCTTTACTTCTTTGGTTAAGTTTATTCCTAGGTATCTTAATTTTTTTTGCTGCAATGATAAATGGGATTTTTTTTCTTTTAGTTTCTCTTTCTGTGAGTTCATTGTTGGTGTATAAGAATGCTGTCGATTTATTGACGTTAATTTTGTACCTTGCTACTTTGCCAAATTCATTTATTAAGTCTAGTAGATTTTTGATGGAGTCTTTAGGGTTTCTATATACAGTATCATGTCATCTGCAAATAATGACAGTTTCACTTCCTCCTTTCCAATTTGGATCCCTTTTATTTTTTCTTCTTGTCTAATTGCTGTGGCTAAGACTTCCAATACTATGTTAAACCAATACTATGTTAAATAAGAGTGGCGACAGTGGACATCCCTATCTTGTACCCGTTCTTAAGGGAAATGTTTTTAGCTTTTGCCCATTGAGTATGATATTGGCTATAAGTTTTTCATATATTGCCTTTATTATGTTGAGATATGATCCCTCTATTCCCACATTGCTGAGCATTTTTATCAGAAATGGGTGCTGGATTTGGTCGAATGTTTTTTCAGCATCTATTGATATAATCATATGTGGGTTTTTTGGTTTTTTTTTTTCATTTTGTTTATGTGGTGTATCACATTTATTGATTTGCGAATATTGTACCATTCTTGCATCTCTGGGATGTATCCCACTTGGTCATAGTGGATAATTTTTTAATGTATTGCTGGATCCGATTTGCTAATATTTTGTTAAGGATTTTGGCATCTGTGTTCATCAGTGATATTGGCCTGTAGTTTTCTTTCTTTGTAGTGTCTTTATCTGGTTTTAGAATTGGGATTACGCTGGCCTCATAAAATGAGATTGGAAGTCTCCCATCTTCTTGAATTTTCTGGAATAGTTTGAGAAGAATGGGTATTAGATCTTCTTTGAATGTTCAGTAAAATTCCCCCTTGAAGCCATCTGGGCCTGGGCTTTTGTTTGCTGGGATTTTCTTAATTACATCTTCAATTTCCTTTGTTGTTATTGGTCTGTTCAAGTTTTCTATCTCTTCCTGGTTCCGTTTTGGGAGACTGTGTGTTTCTAGAAATTTGTCCATTTAGCCTAGATTGTCCTATGTGTTGGCATGTCATTATTCATAGTATGTTTCGATGATCCTTTGTATTTCTGTGGTGTCAGTTGTTAATTCTCCTCTTTTGTTTCTGTTTTTGTTTATTTGGGTCCTCTCTTTTTGATTCTTAGTGAGTCTGGCTAAAGTTCCATCAATCTTGTTTATCTTTTTTTTTTTATCCTTACCCGAGGACATTTTTCCATTTTTTGTTCAGATAGAGTGGGGAGGGAGGGAGAGAGAAAGAAACATCGATGTAAAAGGGACACATCGAGTGGTTGCCACCCACATGACCCAACCAGGGCCAGGGACAAACTGCAACCAAGGTACTTGCCCTTAGCAAGAACCAAACCCAGGTCTCTCTGGACTGCAGGCCAACTCTCTAACCGCTGAGCCAAACCAGCCAGGGCTTGTTTAGCTTTTAAAAGAACTAGCTTTTTGTTTCATTGATCTTTTCCTTTTTTTTTTTTATTTTCACCTGAGGACATTTTTCCACTTTTTTTTCAGATAGAGTGGGAAGGAGAGAGAGAGAAAGAAAAACATCAATGTGAAAGGGACACATCGAGTGGCTGCCACCCGCACAACCCAACCAGGGCCAGGGACAAACAGCAACCGAGGCACGTGTCCTTAGCGGGAACTGAACCTGGGTCTCTCTGGACCACAGGCCGATGCTCTAACCGCTGAGCCAAACCGGCCAGGGCTCATTGATCTTTTGAACTATTTTTTTAGTTTCTATGTCATTTATTTCTGCTCTGACCTTTACTATTTCTTTTTTTCTACTTTCTCTGGGTTTTTTTGTTTGTTTGTTTTCTTTCTAGATCTTTAAGTTGTAGGGTTAGAGAGTCAATTAGAAATTATCCTTTTTTCTTGAGGTAGGCCTATAGTGCTATGAACTTCCCTCTCAGGACTGCTTTTGCTGCATCCCATAGATTTTGTATTGTGGTGTATTGAAGTCCTCCAGAAGTTTTTAAATATATTTTGGAGCTCCCATATTTGACATGTATATGTTTACCAGTGTTATATCCTCTTGTCGGATTGATCCTTTTAATATTATGTAGTGACCTTCTTTGTCTTTTATTATGGCCCTCGTTTTGAAGTCTATCTTGTCGGATATGAGTATTACTACACCAGCTTTTTTTTCATTTCTGTTTGCTTAGTACATTTTTTTCTGTTCCTTCACTTTCATTCTGTGTGAGTCTTTTGTTGTGAGGTGAGTTTCTTGTAAACAGCATATATATGGGTCATGCTTTCTTATCTAGTCAGCTACCCTATGTTTTTTGTTTGGAGCATTTAAGCCATTTACATTTAAGGTTATTATTAATAGGTAGTTATTAGTTGCCATTTTTATTTTATGCCTGTGTTCTTTCTCTCTCTCTGTTTGTTCTCCTCCTTCTTACAACAGTCCCTTCAGCATTTCTTGCAGTGCTAGTTTGGTGGTGGTAAATTCCTTTAGCTTTTTTCTTATCCATGAAGCTCTTTATTTCTCCTTCAATTTTGAATGATAACCTTGCTGGATAGAGTAGTCTTGGATTCAGACCCTTGACTTGCATTACTTTGTACACTTCATGCCACTCCCTTCTGGCCTGCATTTCTATTAGAAATCAGCTGACAGGCTCATGGGAGCTCCCTTGTAGGTAACTTTCTGTCTCTCTCTTGCTTCCTTTAAGATTCTTTCTTTGTCTTTAATGTTTGCCATTTTTTATTATGATGTGTCTAGTTGTGGGTCTTCTGGTGTTCATCTTGCTTGGGACTCTCTGTGTTTCCTGGACTTGTGTGACTTCTTTTTCACCAGTTTAGGAAAGTTTTCTGTCATTATTTCTTCAAACAGGTTCTCTATTCCTTTCTCTGATTCTTCTCCTTCCGGTACCCCTATAATGCTAATGTTATGTTTTGTATTATCCCACAGCTTCCTTAAGCTCTCCTCCTGCTTTTTAAACTTTTTTTCTATTTGCTGCTTTTTTTAGGTGTTTTTCTCTACCTTGTCTTCCAAGTCGCTGATTTGGTCATCAGCTTCTAATCTACAATTGAACCTGTCTAAGGTATTTTTCATATCAGCTATGTCATTCTTTATTTCCTCTTGATTTTTATGTATATCTTCTACCTCTTTACACATTGCTTCTACCTCTTTTTTTAAGCTGAAGTAGTTCCCAGTGAGCTCTTCATAATTCTTATTAAGTTGCTTGCAGTTCTCACCAAATTGTTTGAGCATCCTTATAATCATTGCTTTGAATTCTTTGTCTGACAAGTTGCTTTCCTTTAGTTCCTGTAGTTCCATTTCTGATTATTCCTTTTTTTTTTAATTTGGGTGTTGTTTCTTTGTCTCACCATTTTAGCAATCTGGTAGTTGTAAGCCTGGAGAGGTATGTTAGAATGTGTAGGCAGGTCAGTGTGTATCAATTAAGGCTGTTGTGCCTCCCAGCCTGTTTTGGTGTATGGCTCGTCTTGTCTGCTGTGGGTCCAGGAGGGTTGACACCTGGCAGCTGGAATTGGTCTGTTGTGCAGGTCTCAGTTCCCCCAGATTCGCTGCTGCTTGGGCTGGGGCACCACTCTTGATCAGCTTCTGCTGCTGCTGCTGGGAGGTGCACAGGTTCGTCTGGTGCCCTGCTGGGGTGTGGGGGATCTGCTCTTATGTTGCTGGGGTGTGTGGGGTTTTACTAATACACTGTTGGGGTGCGTGGGTTCCACTGGCATGCTGCTGGGGTTCGTGGGTCCCTATGATATGCTGCTGGGGTGTGTGGGTCCAGCTGGTGTTCTTCTGGGGTTTGTGGGTTTTGTTGGTACGTTGCTGGGGTTCGTGGGTCCCTATGATATGCTGCTGGGGTGTGTGGGTCCAGCTGGTGTTCTTCTGGGGTTTGTGGGTTTTGTTGGTACGTTGCTGGGGTTCGTGGGTTCCACTGGTGCACTTCTAGGGTTTGTGGGTCCCTCTGGTACGCTGCTGGGGTGTGTGGGTTTTGCTGGTATACTGTTGGGGGACCCTGCTGCCTGATGGGGTTCAGCTCCTCATCAGTCGCTGCCGGGGGTGAGTGTCAGCTCCCAGTTGGCACTGCTGCTGCTGCTGCTGCTGCTGCTGCTGCTGCTGCTGCTGCCAGGGGCTGCTCTCAGGTTCCAATCCTTTACTGCTATTGGGGACTGAGGATGCTCCACACCTGGGATTTTGCTGCTGCTGTGGGGAGGGGCTCCACTCCAGCTTTGCTGCTGCAGTGGTCAGGGGTAGGTCTCAGCTGCCCTAGCCCTGCTGCTTGGTCTGGGGCACCACTCTTGATCAGTCTTTGTGCTGCTGTAGGCCTGGAGCCTGGGGCCTGTGCTGGCCCACTCACTCCTGTCCTCCCGCCACCATAGGTCTGGGTCCTGGGCTCTGGGCTAGGTGCGTGCCCCCATGGCCTGGGTCCTGGGCTGGGTGCGTGCCGCTGCGTCGGGCCTGGAATCTGGAGCCTGTAGGCCACAGGGCCTCCACCACCGCTGGCCTGGGGGAGCCTCCGGCCTCCACCACCGCTGGCCTGGGGGAGCCTCCGCTGCTGTTGGGGGTAGAGCTCCGGCTCCTGGCTGGTTTCTGCTACTGCTCTAGGCAAATACTGTGTGCTGGCCGTGCCAACACAGCTGAGTTCACTAGACGGATGGTGCTGAACGCTCTAGTGGACTCAGGTTGCTGGACCCCAGCTGCTCCCGTTTCCTCCTCCCAGGGAAGACCTGGGATCCTCCAAAATGGCGGGGCCTCCCGACCACTCTGGAGAAAGTTTGCTGGCTTCCCACTTACCATGTAGCCTTCTGCTTTCTGTCTGTAGCACAGGAGCCTTCTGCCCCGTGTCTCTGCACTGCTCAAGGTTGGTCTTCCATGCTCGCATTTACTCTCTCTCTCACTCTCACACACTCACCCACGTTCCAGTCCTGTTCATCATCATCTTCTTCTTCCTCTAAGAGGAATCTGTTTCCTGTTTTTATATTACACCTCAATTAGCATTAGCTTTTCTAGGATTTTTACAGTTTTATTTTTCTTTTTACTTTAAATTACATTCTTTCCATTTATTTGCAATTCTCTCTTCTCCTAATTTTATTATTGTCCACCCACTAAAGATACATTTACTATCTCTTATCCTTTCATTTATAATATGCCCATAAATTCTAAACTCAGACATTCCCAGTTCTGCCTTATCTGTATGGTATTTTTCTCCCGTTATTGTTTAAAATGTTTATGGAATGAACTGGGATTTTCTTCAGTGTATAAGGTTCTCTAGTGTGTCATTTTATTTTCATGCATCAGAGCTATTCCTACTCTTCTTTTATGGGGTCTCTTATATGATAATTTTTTCATGCGTAAAAGTACAATATTGAACAACACTGAAGGCTTTATTATTTCTAAATATAAAATTTATTTAATAATGAGATGGAAATATATATTTTTTTAAAGGAGAAAGGTGTTTCTCTAAAATAATTTCTTTGTCAAAAAGCTGCAAATACTACCACTGTTTTGTGACCCCTGAATGATGTCTGCTCTCTTTGTACTAAATCTAATAGTAATTGATCCTAGAGAAGATCACAAAATTCCCTATTGTTAGGTTTAGAAATGCATTGATGAATACCTTGTTTGATGGGATAAAAGCTTCAATAAGTGATGCCCCCATCTGAGTAGTTAATTTCAAAATATTGTTTGTCTAACACATTGTTGTCAGTGACAACCGAACAAGAACTTTTAGAAGCAGTTGGCTGTCCAATAATGGCAAATTTCAGGGCTATGTAAATTGTGCCAGTTCAGCCCAGCTTTTTTCTCTATTATCATATCAATTGAGTCAGTTCATAGTAGACAAAGCAAGGTTATGGGAACCACCTAGAGCATCACGCACCATTTAACATCAATGCAGCATACAGGAACATCTGCAACTTCAATCTTATTAACAGAGGTAGATTGGAAGGCAATAAACAGCTTTCTTCATCATTTAATTGCAAAATAGTATTTCCTAATGTTTGCATTGTTTATCAACAGGAACCTCATCAATAATTGTATAATTATGGTTGCCTAGATTACAGTGCCCTCATGCATCTTGTCATTTATTACAGAGAGGTCCGAATTTAATCTGAATTTGAACCCATGATTCAAAACTAATAATATTAAATCCCATGAAATGTGAGTTGTGATACAGGTATTTTGTATAGTGGAGAATGGCAGTTTATGATTCCACAGTCACTTTGAGTATTAAGTTAACACAGGGAAAAGATTTGAAAGGCAGTGATAAATGAGAGGAAGCCACTAGTTAGATTCAAATATAGACCCATTGAACATGAGAGTAGGTTATGTTTTTTAGAATCAATCATGAGTAATTAGATGTTTGCTTTAGGCCAAAATTGGGCTAAATTAAAACAGGATTATATGCTAAGGTCTTCCCCTCAGTCTCTGCATTTAAAGGGAGAAAATGGCAGAAAACTGTAAGTATAGTGAGAAAAAAAGCTATGGAGGCCAAAATTAGAAATCCCAAATGCAGAGGAGAGGTTTGACATGTCTGCTCAGTTTTTACCTCTGTTGCTTTGGAAGCCTAATAACAGTAGTACTAACCATGTTAGCATTTACTGTAAGCAGCCAAGTTCATTCTTCAGGCTCTGTGGCAGCAGAGAGTTTGTTTTGGCACACAGTGCAGAATATCCAAGGAAAATAATATAAGCTCAGTAACAGATATTGGTTTGATCCATGGGAGTTGTCTCACAACAGAGCACTAATAGAAAAATGTGAAAAACAATTAAAGACAGTAGGAAAGGAGCTGGTCTGAAAAGTTCCTCTCTTTTAAACCTAATAATTTCATATTTTAACTGAAATCCATTTTATATTTAAGGAAAATGTAAGGCCCATTCATGAAACTGCATTTGAAATATTTTTGTTAGTGATTAAGCTTCTCCCCGCCGCCTCCCCCCTCCAAATCAAAGGTACTAAATTGAACTGAGCTGTTTCTTTCCAAATGATCATCTTAGTCATTTCCTTAAATAAATAAAAAACTTTAGAGTTAGAATATTTTCTCCCCATGATTAGTCTGTATTTATGCCTTTAATAATTGTTCATGTATTTTCTAGTAGCAAATTTTCTTTCCTTCTCAGATTTTAAAAATATTATATAAGGAAGAAAAAAACGCTGCTATAATAAGCTATCCACAGAATAGAGGAAGATAGTTTTTGCTCCCTTTTTAGTGGTTCTTAGGTATAATGAACATAGCAGAAACTTTCTTAACATGAGAGTTAACCTATCATTTCCTCTATCTGAGGGATGCTAAGAACTGGTTTGGTAGAGGTAAATAGCTTGACCTGTAATTATTCATTATGCTAAAAGACTCTTTTTTAAGAAGTAATTATGGGCTCCACTATAAACTTGAAAATTTCTAGCTGTGTGCAGCTTGAGGGTGGAAAGTTTATATACATATATAAACATACATATGCCTCTCACCTGAATACCTCAGGGAGCATATTTTTCTAGGCTAGGACTTTTCAATAAATGTGTAGCACCAATTCTGATGCATGTACACTTTTCCTTCAAAGAACTTATATGCAAACATTATTCAGGAACCTTTTCTATAATCTGTTTATCAAAACAGCTATGATAATAACTTTGTCTAAATGAGTCTCAGTCTCTGTTTAGGGAGTAATCGATAAACTACAAATTAATGTTCCATAATTCACATTACAATGCACATGTAATTATTTTGAGAGGAGGCAAACCCTATGCATTTAATTTACAGCTGTAATTAAGTAAACTCATTTGATACTAATTAGATGAATCTTAAAGGATCCTAGGTTTGTGTATTTAATTAGCAAAGTACAATCAGCAACCAGTTTCTTAAAAGCTTTCCTATCTTGAGTTCAACACTGATCTTTGGCCACACTACAATTTTTTTTTCTTCAGTCTTTAATAAATTAAAATGTATTGTGAACTGTGGAAAATCTAGTTGGTGAGTTAGCTTTTTTGTTCATTATAATTCTCCAGCTGAAAAATGGCTTAAGAATACAGAAGTTCTATATCTGACAAAATGTCCAGCAGAAATGAAGGAGAAATTAAGACATTTCTGGTTAAACAAAAGCTAAAGGAATTTATTGCAAGTAGATAGACCTGCCCTACAAGACATGCTAAAGGGAATCCTTCAGGCAAAAAATGAAAGGACATAGACAGTAATTCAAAACCATTTGGAAAAATAAAGAACATCAATAAATAAACAGGTGTTGGCGAATATGTGGAGAAAAGGGAAACTTCGTGTACTGTTGGGTGGGAGTACAGATTGGTACAGCCACTGTGGAAAGCAGTATGAAGTTACCTCAAAAAATTAAAAATGGCCCTGGCCAGTTTGGCTCAGCGGTTTAAGCGTCGGCCCATTGACCAAGAAGTCTCAGGTTTGATACCGGTCAAGCGCATGTACTTCGGTTGTGGTTAGTCCCCAGCCCTGCTCAGGTCTTGTGGGAGGCAACTGGTCAATATGTCTCTCTCGCATTGTTGTCTCTCCCTTTCTCTCCCTTCCTCCCACTCTATCTGATGATAAACGAAAGAATATACTCAGGTGAGGATTTAAAAAAAAAATTAAAAATGGAACTGCCTGAAGACCCAGTGATTCCTCTTCTGGGAATTTATCCAAAGAAACCCAAAACACTAATTCGAAAGAATATTTGCACCCCTATGTTCATTGCAGCGTTATTTACAATAGCCTAGATTTGGAAGTAGCCCAAGTGTTCATCGGTAGATGGGTAAATAAAAACCGCTATGGTACATTTACACAATGGAATGCTACCAGCCTTATAAAGGAAGAAAATTTTACCCTTTGTGACAGCATGGATGGACCTGAAGAGCATTATGCTAAGTGAAATAAGCCAGTCAGAGAAAGACAAGTACCATATAATTTCACTCATATGTGGAATTTAATGAACAAACTGAACTACCAAGCAAAATACAGACAGATTCATAGATAGAGAGTAGGAAGACAGCTCAGGGATGGTGGGGTAGGGGTTGGGGTGTGGTGGTGAAGGAATTGAGCAATAAAGAAAAAAGAGCCCTTGCTGGTTTGGCTTAGTGGTTAGGGCGTCGGCCTGCAGTCCAGAGAGACCCGGGTTCGGTTCCTGCTAAGGGTATGTACCTCGGTTGCAGTTTGTCCTCGGCCCTGGTTGGGCCTTGCTGCACTGACTTCAGTGGCCTGGTCAATTTGTATATAGTCTGGGTCATCTGAGGAAGTATACACGACCCAACCAGGGCCGGGAACAAACTGCAACCGAGGTACGTGCCCTTTAGCGGGAACCGAACCCAGGTCTCTCGGGACCGCAGGCCGATACTCTAACCGCTGAGCCAAATTGGCGATGTATGTTTTTGTTTGTAATTCCTCTTTTATTTTATACATGATTTAAAAGACAAATACATTAAGGAATAATTGTAAATATAAGTTAATGGGCACTCATGTATGAAGATGTAATTTGTAACAACAACATAACAGGGAAGGAGCTATAGGAACAGAGTTTTTATATGCTGTTGAAGCTCAGTTAGTGTCAATGCAAACTAGATTGTTATATATTTAGGATATTAATTGTAATCCCCGGGGTAACCACTAAGAAAATATCTAAGGCCCTGGTCAGTTTGGCTCCATATATATATATGGAATACAGAGGTTTTCTCTATTTTGTTAAAATAGTATGTAAAAATTAGTTTACCAGAAAGTATACTTGATTGTTAGCTTAGAAGTCTTTTAAATTCTACTGTCAGTCAGTGACCAAGTATTTATTAAGTACCTAATATAATAGGATTTCTGCTAGATTTCCGTAATTATCCCCATTTCTTCCCACTAAATATGTAAATGTATAATCAAGAAAAGAAAAGTTGCCCAGCCATTGTGGTTGAGCATTGACCCATGCACCAAGAGGTTGCCAATTCAGTTCCCAGTCAGGGCACATGCCAGGGATACGGGCTTGATCCCTGGTGTGGGGCATGCAGGTGACATCCAATTGCTGTGTCTCTCTCATTGATGTTTCTATCTCTCTCTCTCTCTCCCTTCCTCTCTGTCTAAAAAAATCAATAAAGACAGATTTTTAAAATAAGAGTTATCTGATATCTAGAGTGACTTCCTTGCCTTGGAATATGCTAGATAAAATGTTCACATTTTTCTATTTCCCAGCCACATTATGCTCTAAAGAAAGTGAAGGTATGTGCTCATGACTTCCCTGAAAATGTAAAAGATGTTTCTGTCTCCATGCCTTTATAACCAAGACATCTGAATGTAAGGATTAGAAGGCACCTATGTGGTCCAGTATATATTCCCTTCACTCTCCAAGTATTTAGGGTATTTCTCTCAGTACCAGAAAACGTGACCCTTACCCTCAGATGCTCAAATTCTAGGCTTTAGGAATGAGCTAACTAGATTATTGGTTTTTGTTTTTTTTTCCTCTTTCCTTATCAGCAGCCACTACGGTAAAATAAAACATAATTGCTGATATTTATGTTGTGTATTACAGCTCACATAGAACATTTACTTATATTATCTAAAATGAGGTTTTAAAATAGATTTTAATAGGAGTATTAACACAATTTGTCAGTACATTTAAAATAGATACTTCTTTTTTTTTCCCCATTACTTTGTCTTTTCTAAGAATTAACTAACGGCACAAATTCCTTCTGTCCAGATGTAACCAATGTCAAAACTTTACATACCACACAATGAATGACACAAGCCTTGCTGCACTGACTTCAGTGGCCTGGTCAATTTGTATATAGTCTGGGTCATCTGAGGAAGTATACATAGTATTGTGGTCTATGAACAGGTCAAGTCTAGCAGGTACCATTTACATAGACTTGAGTATAAATGGTATCTTCTGAAGCTATACAATGTGATGTTGTCCCTAAACTGAATTATCTCCGATCTTCTTCCAGGCTCATAAACAAAGATACTGATTCTTGTATTTTTTGGTGGAAGAACTATTAATAGTTCAACATAACTAGCAAAGTGTAAAGACTTGACCCCTAATGAGCTATTCTTTCTGATGGAAATTAGTTGGTGGCTTGAGAAGTATTTAAAATCCTTCTGGGGGGGGATTGGAAGCACTGGTTAGGGATCATTAGTAGGACCAGTTCTGAGAGGAATTAGCAGTAATTGGCACAATATTGGATGACAAAGACGGGCTGGCTTTGACATTAGTCTTTATCATGTCTTTATAACATTGTGCCATTCTCTTAATCTCTGGATAGGCATGAGTATGATTTTAAAATTATTCCTGCAACTTTTAAAAAATTTAATTCTGCAACTTCTATTCATAAAGATTGAGGAGAAGGAATACAACCAAGCTTTAAAAGCAATGTAAAATATTGTACTTGAGAAGTTTTTTTAAACAAGTAACTACCATGCGTTTACACATTTACATCTACTTTTAAGTGCAAAAGAGATCAGCAAATGACTCAATAAAGAAACTTGTTCTGTTTAAATTGGATAAAATGGTTATTTACTGGTGTTTATCATTGTATTCCAAGTAGTCAAGAGATCTGTGATTCCAATTTAGTTTATTGGACAATAAATAGTACCCATAACTTTTATCAGTGTTTGTCAGGGCACACGTTGAAATTGACTCCTTACTTTAGGGAGTCTTAACTTTATTGTACAGTATAAAATGCTTAAAAATCTTTTTCCTTCAGTATAAATCTATGACATTACCTTGAGTCATTATCGTCCCTGCAAACCACTAAACATCAGTGATATTTCAGCAATGCTTTCTTGCTCTAAGATTTTTTTCTAATATGTAAAGAGGAAAAAAGTAATATTGTTTATAATTAATGCAACTTTTCCTTTGTAAATTTCATAAATGTTTGCCATTGCCACCTTTAACAATTCAAACAGAAATCTTACTGAAAGTCCACAATTAGACATAGTGGCATCAATAGCTTCTTCTTTAATAACAAAAAAACACTCTGTATAGATATATCCATTTTAAAAATCCTTACTGCTATACTCAGACGGAAATACATGATTTTAAGGGGTACATTTAGAATATCAATAATGTCTTGCATCCTACTACTACAGTGATTAGGACTAAATCACAAAAAACGTCAAGAAAGCTGTTGATGTTTGGTCTCTCAATATTTTCCATAACCATGATGCGTTGGTCTACATTAACTAATAAAAATGCCTCTTTCTATTCTTCTAGTCCTAAGAGCCCATTGTCTCTTTATAAGGAAGGATCATACACATTTAAATATGGTATCCTCATGAGATGAACCCCACCACTAGACCCATTAGATTGCTTTGGTTTGATCCCATCCAAGTGTTTACTCAAAGTGCTCATATCAAAGTGTTCTAACTTTAAATAGGATCTGAACCTAGATTCATTGAGTCATAAAAGTATCTTTATTTCTGAAAGATGGATAGCAATTTGCCTGAAGGCACCAATCAAATCACATTTTCATTATTTCTGCAGGATGTCTTCAGTACAGTTAGATCTGGAAAGGTTTTTAGGATAAGTTGTGCCAGGTGAAGCAGCACACTACCCTCTGATTTTCAAGCAATTGTATGATTTCCTTTCATATAATCATTTATAAAAAAGATTTAATCCTAATAACTATAAAAGGAAGTTAATAGGATTAAAGATGAATGAAGGTGAAGAGATTAACCAAAAAACATATGTACATATGACATAGACAAAAACAACAGTGTGGTGATAGCCAGAGGGAATGGGGGCTGGGGAGGTAAGGTGGAGGTGGACGAAGAGGGGGAAAGGGGACAGAAAGAGACTGCTTAGGGTGACGGGCACATGATGTAGTGTGAAGATGAGGTTTTATTGAGTTGTACACTTAAAACCTGTATGGTTTTGAGAACTAATATAACCCCAATAAATTCAATTTTTAAACAGTTTTTAAAAAGCAATTAAATTAAACAGCAGGATCATTGACAATTAGAATCTTTAGTTTACTTGGTTTATTAAACTAACCTAGTGAACTATATTATAGTTATGCACCAGTTATTCAAGATTATTTGGAAAATATAGAGTGAGTTATACTTTATTAGATGAAACAGAGACCAGTCTTAAGGAACTTACAATCCAGTAGGAATAATCATTCAGTAATAATAAATGTTTATTGAATACCTACTATGTACTGTATACTAAGTACAGAACTAAGAGATGGGAATAAAATTAAGTCATGGTTCCTACTACAAGGAGCTCATTCTTTAGTAGAGAAAATGCTTGTAAATAAGTAATTATAAATATAATTATTTCCTTAGACATATGTTAAGGTTGTAAGTGATGACATAAAAGAGGAACTAATTAGTTAACGTTTCTAAGCAGAATCCTGAGAGGTCAGGAACTACAGCCAAGAAAATAAGATTTATCTGGGTTTTGGAACATAGTAATGAAAAACAATCTGAACAGTAAACTTAGTATGTACACAGGTATTTAAAAAAAAAAAAAAACCGCCCTGGCCGGTTTGGCTCAGCGGTTAGAGCGTTGACCTGCGGTCTGGAGAGACCCGGGTTCGGTTCCCGCTAAGGGCACGTACCTCGGTTGCAGTTTGTCCCCGGCCTTGGTTGGTCGTGCGGGTGGCAGCCACTCGATGTGTCCCTTTCACATTGATGTTTCTCTCTCTCTCTCTCTCTCTCTCTCTCTCTCTCTCTCTCTTTTTCTCTCCCCCTCCCACTCTATCTGTACAAAAAATGGAAAAATGTCCTCAGGTGAGGATGAAAAAAAAAAAACCTTGAGAATTATGAGTAGGACAAAGAACAATCACAGGTCAGGGAATGGCAAAAGATGAGATTTCAACAGTAGGCTGGATTCATGTCCTGGAGTGAAAACTTCAATAGAGAATCATCCAAGGAATTTTAACAGGAGAATAACCTGATTAAATTTATATTCATGAAAATCACTCTGTTCATTCAACAAATATTTGCTGAGCACCTATAATGAGCCAAGCATAGTTCTGGGTGCTAGAGATCATCAAATTGCCTTTCCTGTAGCCCCTCTTACCTAGTAGCCAAATTTTGTGCCATTGAGCCATAGCTCCTTTCCTGGCACAGCTGATTTAATCAGGGATAGAAACCTCAACAGGGTTAGACAGTCCAGGGATGGCCAGTGACCAATGGGCTAAGCCAGCAGAGGAAACCAGTTTTTATAGATATGAGAATAGATCAAATGCATAGAAAGAAACAGAAAATAGGTTGAAAGGAACTGCTTTGTATAGATTAAAGCGATATGCTTCATTTAGTGAATCTATTAAAGATATCAGAAGCCTCTTAAGGAAAAAATAAATATATACCAAAGGGGAAATAAGGTTTTAGAGCAGTAATGCCATCTATCATTGTTTTCTTAGTCACTTTTCTATGGAAAATATCTTCATATTCAAAGCAAACACTCATTCTCTTACCTGTGTGCATTCAGCACTGAAGACTTTAACTGGCATTTACTTGAAACATTTGTGAAAATCAAGAAAACAAGAACAAACTAAGAGGCTTTATTGCAAATGACAGTAGTGCTCAAGGTCAAAACCATGCCTTCAGAAACAGCAGTTTTAAGTGAGACATGAATTCCTGTACCGAAAAGTTTCATTTTAAGATGACTAATACTCATGTGCATGTATTCATTAAATGCTTACTCTGTGCCAATTTTGTTCTAAGTTCTTTAAGTACATTAACCGATTTAATGCTCACAAAAACCCTATAAGACCATTACTATTATTGTCCCTATTTTACACATGAGAAAATTAAGGCATAGAGGTTTTAACTTGGCTATGAGCGAGTAAATGGGAAATGACTAGTATTTTGGAATATGAACCAAAGCAGCCTGGTCCATATTCTTAATGACAATGTTATACTACCTCTGTTCTCTGTGGAGTATTTATCTACTCAATTTAGTCAAATTTAGTTATCAGTACAGGGTTTGGAAAGGGAATTTAAATATCAGTTAACTGCTGTATACTGCTTAATCAAAATCTGTTTTTTTTTCCATGATCACCTTTTTTCAGAAAAAATGGTAGCAACATTGCTGAAATGGCAACTTTGGAATCACATTTTACTTCTTTTCTCATTCGTTTTGTCCCAAAGTCCTACTTTGCCACAGGACACTGAACAGTTGACAACCTCTGTGAGTCTCGATGTCTTTATTTATTAAAACCAGGTTAATAATACCTAACTCATGGGATTGCTGTGAGAATGTATGCAATAAAGTATATAAAACACTTGGTGCAATACCTGGCATACAGTAAGCATTAGGATGTTACTTTTTTACTCAGAAATTATAGTTGCATCCCACTGGCTGATTTATCAAATCCAAACTTTTGTCTGACTTTCAGAATCTCCCTAGAGATGGCTGGACCCAACACAACTTGCCTTATTTTTTTTTTGCCTTACCTGACATACAAAAGTTCCTTTCTCCATGCCTCCTGGGATATATGTACCTTTCTTTTTCTATCCTCTTCACTATCCACAGCTTCAAGACCTAGCTTCAGTTCAGTTTTCTCCATGAAAACATTTTCAGTTAATTAAATTCACATTGTTCCTTTCCTTCTTTAAACTCCTGTTGCAGTTATAAGTAGTATTACCTTGTATGATATTGCACAAATTCTTTCACATATGCTAGATTTCTCTTTCCATCTAGATTCTAAGTTCCTTAAGAAGGATCGGGTCTTAATATTTCTCTTGTATATTCCCCAAAGGATCTAACAGACTATGAAGAGCCCATGGCCAGTGTTCGATAAATTAATGTTGCCTGATTAAAGAAAATAAGCTCTTAAGAACACATTATAAAGTTTATAGGGCTTTATGTTTGACAGGGTGCTTTCATAACATTGTTAATACTCAATCCAAATAAAAGTCACAGAAAATAGCTAGAGCAAGTATAATGCTTATTTTCTAAGTAATAAAACTGAGTTTCAGTTACAGTGGGATTTACGCATGGTCTCCTGCTAAGTAGCATCATTGACTCCACTCCCAATCCTCACCATTTAGTCCATTCTCTATAAGACTTCCAGAGTAAGCGTTTTAAATTAAAGATGGGATCATATCACTCCCTGTTTAAAACCTTTGAATGGTTTCCCATTTTACTTAGAATGAAATTCTATAAACCCTCCCTTACCCCACCCCCCCACCCCCCACCCCCGACACACATACAGTTAATCTCCTCACACTCACTATACTCTAATTATACTGGCCTTCTTAACCTTAAACAGGCTTAGCTCACCAAGTTTACTGCTAGCCCAGGACCTCTGCACTTGGATATTCTAGCCCTGGGTCTTCACATGGCTATCCTTCTTGCTATTGAAGTCTCAATTCAAACATCACCTTTTCAGTGAGGAAGTAACACCTATCTAAATTGTTAACTCTTTTACACAGTCATACTTCATCACATCATCCTGTTTCATTTTCCTTGTGGCATTTATTGTTATCTCAAGTTATCTTGTTCATTTTTCATTCCTTGTATATTGCCTTTCCTCTCTAGAACATAGGACCCATGAGAACAGGGTTTTTTTAAAAGTTTGTTTGTTTTGTTTTTTGTTTTTGACCCATTCACATCTGTATTCCAAGTCTCTAATAGAGTGCCTGACACATGATAAGTTCTTAAGTATTTGTTTAAAAAAAAAAACAGACAAAAATCATGAGTCTTTTCAGTCTTAATTCAGTGTACTTCCCACTATTCCATTTATCCTGCCTTTCATAAAAGCACTTATGCCTTTGGAACTACAATAAGAATTGATGTTCAGAATAATGACATTAACTGTGCTGTAGGATTCTCTATTACCAAAGAAAATTTTCATTCCGTTCAATAAACTAAACTAATTAAAGCAGGGATGTCATGGTATATGATTATATTATATTAATACATTTGCAAAAATTTCCAACTAAAAAGACTTTCTGCTTTTTCTTAAGTTAACCAAAAAATTAAATTAACCCAGAGCTCTTCATTCCCCAAAAGTCCTTGTTAATTAGGGTTGTTCTATAAATCTCTACTATTAGCAGAATTTGTCATTTGTTTCTCTCTTTGTTTATTAGGGCAGTCTGAGCACAGTGTCTTTGATCATATCCTTGTATCCTAGTGAAAAGCAAAACATTTCCTGGATCCTCATTTTTACCCTGTTCTTTGACACTGGCATATTTCATGCAGTCTAACAACTTAGTTTCCTTGTGTCATTTTGCTATATAAAGGAGAAGTTATGTTATTGACTTGCCTATTAAGTAAAATAATTAAATTTAACATCTATTTAAAATAAAAGCATAATCTACTCATCTACTCATGAACACTTGGGCTGTTTCCATATCTTAGCTATTGTAAGTAGTGTTGCTATGAACATAGGGGTGCATTTATTCTTTCTGATTGGTATTTCAGGCTTCTTAAGATATATTCCTAGAAGTGGAATCACTGGGTCACTGGGTTAAATGGCAGTTCCAATTTTTTTTTTTTTTTTTTAAAGAGAGTGGAAGGGACCCTGGCCAGTTTGGTTGGAGCATCGGCCCACGGGCCAGAGAGTCCCGGGTTTGGTTCCCGCTAAGGGCATGTAACTCGGTTGCAGTTTGTCCCTGGCCCTGGTTGGGGTCGTGTGGGTGGCAACCACTGGATGTGTCTCTCTCACATCGATGTTTCTTTCTCTCTCTTACACCCTCTCTCCCTCCAGCTCTGTCTGAAGATAAATGCAAAAAAAATAATAAGTGGGAGAGAGGGAGGGGAAGGGAGAGAGAGAGAGAGACATCAATGTGAGAGAGACACATCAACTGGTTGCCTCCAGCATACACCCGGACAGGGCCTGGGGATCGAACCTGCAACCTAGACACATGCCTTGACTGGAAATTGAAGCTGAGTCCTTTCAGTGTGTGGGCCAGTGCTCTAACCACCTAGCTACATCACCCAGGGTCTGACTTACTTTAATCTCTTAAGCAAAAGTATTTCATCAAAACTAACAAGTGTCACCCTGGCTGGTTTGGCTCAGCGGTTGGAGCGTCGGCTTATGATACAGAGAGACCTGGGTTCAGTTCCCGCTAAGGGCACATACCTCGGTTGCAGTTTGTCCCCAGCCCTGGTTGTGTTGTGCAGGTGACAGCCACTCGATGTGTCCCTTTCACGTCAATGTTTCACTCTCTTCCTCTCTCTCCTTCCCACTCTATCTGAACAAAAAATGGAAAAATGTCCTCAGGTGAGGATAAAAACAAAAACAAAAACAAAAAAAACTAACAAGTGTTGTTTTTCTACAACTAGGGAAAAAAGATAGTCTTGTTACTTTGTCCCACAGCTACTCCAGGCCCATTTCACACCTATGAAACTAGGTACCAATGAGAGTCATGGGCCTCATTGACTGAATAATGCCCATGCCTGTAAGTGTGTCTTAAGATTTAGTGAGGTACTTCATACGTTTATACAGTAAATTATCTAGAAGGCTATGGAATAGGTCATACTCATGAATACTGCTTAGTTAATTGTGTGGGGTTCTTTTCTTAATCGATCTGTAAACTCACTCGTCATATTTTAAAAAATCAGAATGTACCAAAAATATAATTTAATTTAAATATTATCGAACATTTTTAATCCTTTTTAAAAATGATTTAGAACACATTTTAGGATCTTGAAAATGTTCAGGGTTTTGAAAGGAGTTCTCATAATACAGCTCTCTAGATAGAGAGCAATAGACTGGACTCTGTCTATGCTGATGTATAACAGCTCTTTTACATTCTTAATATTCTTATTTTTATTTGTATCGATAAGTACAAGCAGTGAAAATAATTCTACTTTATGTTTTAGGAAACTGAACTTCATAGGATACCGAAAGATAAAGCATCGCAAGGATCTACACATACATCCAGAAAAAAAAGTGTAGTAAAACTGCATTCATTTAGAATTTCCAGTGATTGAGACCAAGCAGTCATAATTCTTAAGAACAAAGTTCAGAATAATTTTTTCCATTGTGAATTAGGCTCTGTACATGAATATAGATTTATCCAACCAAAAATCAATAACTTTTCAAACAAAGAACTCAAAGAATTATATCTAACTGTGGCTTACTAACCATTTATATATAATTATTTTCAAATATGTAATCCAGTAATTAATTCTTATATTCTTACATTACCTAAAATGTTCTATAGACGTTTTATATTATTATATAATGTAACCCTATTATAAATGGTAATGGTGTCATTAACTTAGCTCGTTTTACTTATTTAGTGCTTGTTTGTTCTTCGTTTATAGTTGTTAATTCCCTTTATAGGATGACTTGTACTTGGAAGTAATAAAACCAGATTTCTTTATAAATATTTATGGTACAGACCTTTTCCTAAATCAGACTGTAGGTCTTTCCTAATTATTTCCAATAAAGTCTGCTTACATCTTTTTTTTTTTTTTTTTTTTTTGGCCTGTGTAATAGTATGTACTGCATACTCCCTAGAAAATGTAATCCTAGATAACTATGCCTTAACTTCCAATTAATCAAAATCTTGTTAACCGCCAATATACAACATGTTACAGTGTGTGGAAAGTTAGTTACTTAAAGAGTTTAAATAGATGCTTCTGGTATGGAGTCCTTCTTGCATCAAAAGGGATCACTAAGTGAATGAGTCCCCTTCTTGGATATCAGTCTTTCCAAGAGGATCTTTTTTGCATTTTCAAATCTATGCTTATCTGTTAGTGAAAGTATTTATTAGTTGCAGGTAGCAGAAGGCAGACAGGACATGTTTTTTGACATTTTAGGTTCTTTATTAAGACATTAAGGTTCTCAAGATCTATTCCCTTTCTCTTGATCTTATGTGAGATTGAAGTTTAAGTCTTTGACCACATCTGTCCCCATAAGGAATGCAAATTTGTGATTTCAGAAGTTCCAGCCCCCAATAAAGAGCACTACACAGTCTTTTGCAGATGTCCTCTAGGCCAGATTTCATCACAAATAACTTCATTCCATTGTCATGTGCCAAGTTTAATGTACTCTATTAGGTTATTCTGTAGTCAAAACAACCGAGCCCTGGTCCAGACTGCTGTGAGACAGGAGCCCATTACTCCCTGGCCGAGTGGCTCAGTTGATTGCAGTGTCGTCCTGTACACCAAAAAGGTTGCAGGTTCGATTTCAGATCAGGCCACATACCTAGGTTGCAGGTTTGATCACCTGGTCAGGGTGTGTAAGGGAGGCAACTAATCTCTCTCTCTCTCTCTCTCTCTCTCTCTCGCTCTCGCTCTCGCTCTCTCCCTCTCTTTATCTCCCTCCCCCTCCTTCCCTTCCTCTCTCTCTAAAATCAATAAACGTATCTTCAGGCAAGGATTTTTAAAAAAAGAGCCCATTGTGCTGTCCCTTTTGTTCTGCCCAGGCATTCAGTGGCAGCTTTCCCTTTTGCTAGTTGACATAGTTTAAAGGAAACAGAGACTCCTTAGTAAAAAGTAACCAGGTTAGGTTATTTGTAGTAAGCCAAACAAATCAGTAATCCTTGACATTGGCATGAAATATTATAACAAAATAGTACTTATATTTTATTGTGCCATTGTGATTTTGTATAGAGAAACACCCAAGAGAAATAATTATTTATATTTTTAAAATTTATCATTGTTTAGGTAAACCACAGAACTTGTATGCATGTATGCATAGCCAGTGGACATAGACAATGCTGGGGACGGGGAGTGGGGGAGAATAGAGAGGAGGGTGTCAATGGGTAAAAAAGGAGAAACATCTGTAACAAAAATAAATTAATAAAAATTGCAAACAAAAAAATCTTTATTCATGATTTCACTTCCCAGAATGCAGTCAGGCTTGAAGCTTTATTAGAGACCCATGATCCAGTCCTTACAATTCTTTTAGCTCGTAATTTCTGTTCAAGTATTTATTTGCACTGTCCAAAAATGTCCTGCTACCATTTACAGTTGTTCCCAAAAAAATGAACTACCTAGGTATAACTTAACACAACACCTACAGCATCTGTATGATGAAAATTACCCCAAAAAAGCATTGCTTATAGATGTCTTTTCACCTTGGTTCCCGAGTGCTCATGTACAGAATATGGAGCTCATGTTCCGTCTCTTTGAATGATAAATGAAGGAGCTTCAGCTTTAACGGGTGGGTTTGTATATTGAGTATTACAAAGAGAAGTCAGTCTGCCTTTCTCTGGCTCTAATTGCAGAAAGTGAAGTCACTGCTTTTGCTGTCTTGGATCAGGACCAGAAAGAAATTATTGATACCAATGGAGCCGGAGATGCATTTGTTGGAGGTACAGACTCATTTATTTTATACTTATAAGTTAAACATTTCTTTAACCCTTGTCTCTACCATATAGCCAAGATTTATGAATTTAATAACTTTTAATTTCTTCTTTTAAATAATTAACTCCTAATGTTCTTTCCATCTGCTACTATTATTGTAAGTATTTAGAAGGTATTTTACTACAGGAAAATATGTATTTTTGGCTTAAAATAAATTGCTACTATGCTATACCCTAGTCATTTTCACAAGATTGATTGTGTCTGTCAGTATATTGCATAAACAAGCTGCATCAAGTACAATATGTAGTATATTCATAACCCTTTGGGCTTAAATGTTAACACATTGTTGTTCTTTAAAACAAATCGTGATTTGTTTTAAAATATTAAACAGTATGCTGCTAATAACTAAGGATGATGTCTTTGGATTATATTATTTGGTTAACACATTTGTTTCTAATATAATAGTTAGATGTTTATTTTATTAGGAAGGGTTACATTTTTGTCTGTTTCAGGCTCAGTAGGAACTGGCACAATTTATAAGAATCAAATCATTATTTAAACGAGTACTCAAAAATAAGATCAAGACAATTAGGAGATTCTTGGCTTGAAGGCTTAGACTGATCTAAAATCTCAGTTAAGACTAATAGATGTCAAAGGGGGGAGGGGTGGGGGGGTTCTAGATGAGAGATTAGCCAAAGAGTGTATGTGCATAGTCCATGGACTCAGATGACAGTGTAGTGAAGGCCTGTGGGGATGGGGGAGCCTGGGTGGAGGTGGGCAAAGGGGGTAGGGGTGGGGAACAGGGGACATCTATGACTGTCAACAATAAAAATAAAGTAAATAAATAAAATAAAATCTGGTTCAAAGGCTCTTTCAATATGTCTAAACTCCATCTAGTTAAGTGTAGTTAAGCTAGGTTATGATCTATGTAAAGCTTTAGATTCTGGAATGATAACCCAGAAGAGTGCCTCCTGATCTCTGTTAATTTCTCATACCATCAAGCACGCCAAGGGAAAAAAAGCAAATGGAGCTGACCATTGCCCTTCTTTCCTTGGCAAATAATTTGAATCATGGAAAACATTTAAGAATGAATGATGGTTTTAAATTAATATTGTTTAAAATACATATATACATTTTTTTTATTTATTTTTATTTTAATGGTCTTTTTCAGCAACATCAGTTTTTCATGTTTTCTTCTTTTAAACTCTTCATGACTAGTCTTAAATGAGCTGTTAACCATTAGACTGGTAGTGTGCCCCATGCACTCTTCTTTGGTAAGAGTACATACCACAAATAATATTTTACTTTACTGCTTACATCTTTTATTTCTTTGCTCTGAAAAGCTTCACCATTGATTAGAGTATTTTGCAGCTATTTTTCCTATTTCATACTGTTTCAGAGTTATAAATCCATGTAGTCTAAAAACATCTTATCCAGAATTGGGCCTACTTCTGTAATACATTAAGGAAACACTATTGATGTCCTGGTTAGAAATTGGTTAAACCAGAAATGTTAGTACAGAAACTTTTAAACTTGTATTCTTGTAGCCTTTTTAAGTAAAATATTTAAAACATTAAGTATTCTATTTTTTCATGTTTAGTAGGGCACATAGTGGTGACCTAATTAGCCACTACCTCTGACCCTGGGGCCCTGGGCTGCCTGGCTCTGTAACAACAGATTCCCTTTCAGATACCTAGTTACCTGTAATACTTCCAGTGCTGGGGAGGAACATACAGACTTTTTGAGGGAGAGAGAAGTCATTCTTAGGATACTGAAGTGCGAACAGTTAGCTACCCATTTGTATTGTGCTTAAGGTGATACATGGACTACCTCATCAAAACACTTGGGTTCTTTGTTACAGGATGTTCAGCCTCTTTTTTTTTTCATTCTACTTACCTAGCCTCATTATGTATTTATTGTTGGGCTACAGTGAAGTAAATAAAAAGGAAAGAGCCCTGGCCAGTTTGGCTCAGTGGTTAGAGTGTCAGCCTGCGGACCAATGAGTGGCGGGTTCGATTCTGGTCAAGGGCACATACCTCGGTTGCGGTTCGTATTTGGCCCTGGTCGGGGTCATGCAGAAGGCAACCAGTCAGTGTGTCTCTTTCACATTGATGTTTCTTTCTCTCTCTCTCTCTCTCTCTCTCTCTCTCTCTCTCTCTCTCTCCTTCTTTCCTACTCTATCTGAAGATAAATGGAAAAATATCCTCGGGTAAGGATTAAAAAAAAGAAGAAAGAAAGAAAAGAAAAAGGAAAGAGTATGAAACAGGGAGCCGTGAATTTTTTGTAAAGGACCAAATAATAAAACATTTAGGCTTTGCCGGCGATATATAAGCGGCATTGCATAGTTTTCTTGTTCTGTTTGTTTGCTTGATTGCTTATTTCCTGTTTTATTTTTGGTTTTTACACTAAAGCGTAAAAACCTTTCTTACCTCTCCAGCTGTACAAAAACAGGCCACAGGCTGGATTTGGCCCTCAGTCTATAGTTTGCCAGTCCCTTGTGTAATTAATACATGTCAGCTTCCTCACTCTATTCACTTTCATCATAGCCTGAATCCAAACACTGGGTTTCACTACACACCATTGAAATCAGGATGGACAAAATAGAAGGCAGGCTGGAACTAGGCAGGGCTTTGCTGCTAGTACCTCAATTAGGTAGCCATTTTTCTCACCCAAACTCTATTCTGATCAGTTCCCATGGTAGTGAGATCTTAAAAGATTGAGTCATGCAATGAAATGAGTACTCTGTCATTTTAACAATGGAATACTTTTGTCAACATGTTCAGCATGTTCTGTCTATGTAAGTCAAGCTATATAGTAATAGCACTAGATAAATTTATATCTATTAGCCAATTGATATCTTAAGCACTTTACTTATATTAACTCATTTAATATTCATAAAAGCTCCTTGAAGTAGGTTATTTTTAACCCCATTTTACTGATGAGAAAACTGACACATAAAGGGTTTAGGTAACTTGCCTAAAGTCTCACAGCTAGAAAGTAGCAGAACCAGGTTTGAAACCAGACAGTCTGGTTCCAGAGTAAGTGCTCTTACTCACTGCACTGCACTGCTTCTCCAGACTTTTAGGGAAATCTCATGATTAGGACTGAGAAACACAGACAAGCCTTACTAAGAAAAGCTGGTTTTACCAGAGAGAATCTTCCTATCATCTGAATAGATGACTTCATTTATTGACCAGGAGCGTTTGTTATCTGATGGGATTCTCAGGACTCTAGGGTAAAATTGTTGCAAAAAAGAAAGAGAAAAGGAAAGATAGAGAATCGAAGGACTGCAGTCCCTGGTGAGTTTGAACCAGAAGCTTTTTGCTAAGCAGTAGAATTGATTGCACTACAGAGATACAGAATGCCAGATCATAAACTTGCTTGGTCAGCATGGAATCCGAATACAGGGAGTTATATGAATCAACTATTTAGTAGCACCAGGCTGATGCATACATCTTATAATAGAGGTGGTATTGTTAGTTTGAAATACTCAAAAATCCATTGGTTAAAACCTCATATTCCCATCTCTACACCAAGGAATGCCTTTCTACTAGGATTTGTAATACTCCAGCTATTGAAGCATACTCCTCTACCTTGAAAATGAATGGAGAGGCAATGACAACTTTTACATTTACTAGGTAGTTCCTTTTTTTTTTTTTTTTTTGCTTTGTTGCCTGATTAATATATCTCCTTTCTGACTGACACATTCTGTCTTTAGATAGTTAAAATATTTTTGCTGACTTAAGAGTGTTTCTGTCTTTTGTGACTTTGCATATCTATATATCAGTCCCAAATTCAAGTTCTTGGATAAAGCATCACCTCACCTACCATGTGTTAATTACATATCTCAGTACCAGAGTACCATGTGTTCTTATTAGCTACATAAGATATATATGACTATACATAGATTTTCGTGTATAATTTTAAAACAAGCATCCCAAATGTATATAAGTTAAATTCACAGTTCCAGCTCAAGGGTTTAGTGACAGGGACAAATCCCTTCAGCCTCTACAAGCATACCTCCTTGTTCTATTTGGAGACCTTTAAGCACTTTATAACATTTGGCCTTTGTTTGTCACTAGCCAGCCCTCGTGGAACTACCCTTTTCACATTCTCCCTCAAAAGTCCAAGTGCTACAATTTTACCCTTAGAAATGGAGACAATTCTATAATCTCTAATTTCCTAATTTCCCAGGTCAGGCGAAAATTTCCTGTTGTCCTGCTGCGCTTAGTCACAGCAGGTCTGCCTTTTCATTTGGAACCCTCTTTGTCACTGCCATAGTAACAAATGGAAACATCGAGAACATTTTGTGACAGGCACTGTCATTGTTCCTGCTGAAATCTCTTCCCCTGTGTCTTTTCAGTAAGTGAAACTGAGGAGAAAAATCATAACAGATAACATGAAAGGAGACCTAATCAATATGTTTCCAGTAGGCTGTCAATATCAGCCTATGTTAATCTAATATAATTTAGTCAAATGTCTTATGGCAGTTGTAGGAATATGGTCTCGACCTACAAATCGTCTTTAGACTGAAAAGAGTATACCTTTGACAGATTATACCCAGGCACATAGATATAACTCTCAGATAAAAGATTAGAGACCTTACCTAAGGACCAACATTCTTAGGATTAAAAAAGCTTCATTAAATGTGGTTAAGAGCCATGCATAGCTTAGAACAGATTATTTTGAGTTATAGTAAAGTAACTGGGCTGCCACTAACCCTGTATTTTCAAATTTCTCATAACAACCTTAGCAGAGAAAATGTATTACCCTAAAAGATATTACCTAGAATATACAAATGACTCTTAAAGCCACTTAGCAATCACAATGTAAATAATTAATCTGTTTCCCATCTAATAAAAAGGAGCATTAATTTCACTTTCTAATTCGTGTTCAGAAAAGAATTTTGGTTAAAAAAAGTAAAAGAAAAAAAAACAATTTAAGTTTCCAGAACAGGGATGCTACTTCCTTTTCATGTAGCATCTGCCTATACTTCTGACAGCTGTAGAGACTCTTTAAATTATCTTCATATTTTCTATTCTCACCTTGTTTGCTTGTTCCCAAACATCTCTAGCTTATTCTCTCATTCTTCGTAATTTCTGTTTCATTGCTCTGTGCAAAGAAGCGGCACAGAATTCTTGTGTTTGTTTGTTTGTTTTTTCTGTACCACCTTCTTCCTTTGCTGTCCAACTCAAAAGTCTAGAAAATAACTTGCTGAGTGTTAAATATATCATTTTCCACACTTCTTCACTTCAAAAACCAAAACCTTGATGTGACCCACTGTATGCAGAGGACTTGCTGATGGTCGTGTGAGAGCTGCACACTCTACCTCACCCAAAGCAATAATAACTTTTCATCTTTTCACTCTAGTAGGACATCTTGGTGTTTTATTTTTTTTAAGCATCAGTTTTCCTTAAAGTCATGAAATGAGGTATAGAATGGAACTGATCATTAGGAATATGAAATTCACCACAGAATTTCACCACAGACAGCAGCTCAAGTTGATGCAGGGGGAAAGGGAATAGAGCGTCACACCTTGCATAGTCATAGACGTGCTACTTTATTGTTACACATCCAGATTTAGATAAGCTGACATTGGACCAGAACCACATTTCAAGAACCTTTCCTAAGATTATTTTAACCCATGTTGGTTAAAAGAGGTACAAGATGAGTCTTGGCCAGCATGGCTCAGTGGTTAGAAGGATCGCAGGTTTGCTTCCTGGTCAAGGGCATGTTCCTGAGTTGCAAGTTCGATCCCTGGCCCCAGTCAGGGCACATACAGGAACGAGGCAACCAATCCATGTGTCTCCCTCACATCAATGTCTCTCTGTCTCCCTCTCTCTTTCTCTCTCTCTGTCCCTCTCCCCCTCCCTCCCTCCTTTCCTTCCACTCTCTCTAAAAATCAATGGAAAAAATATCCTCAGGTGAGGATTAACAAAAAGAGAGAGAGACAGACAGATAGACAGATGGACAGTAGACACATGATCTTTAAGCCATGACAAAAAAGAGAAATAACATCACTTCACATAGAATACAGAATGATTTTAGGTTGAAGTCTGGGAATTTCTCACAAACATGAAATGTACCCTCAAAGATCTAGTACCCTGGATGGCCTCTATCTAGATGCAATTATAAATAGATAATGGAATTCACAAAACTTTATCTTCTGGAAATTTGGATAAGATGGAGACAGTCTGAGCCATGTAGGTTATCAGACCCCGAAGCACAGATATGAATCTTAAATTCCTATATTTGAAGATAATTGAGAAATGTTTATTCAAAGAAAAAAAATGTTGATATTGCCCTGGCCAGTTTGGCTCAGCAGTTAGAGCATCGGCACACGGACCAGAGAGTTTGGGTTTGGTTCCCGCTGAGGACACGTACCTCCGTTGCAGTTTGCCCCTGGCCCTGGTTGGGTTCGTGTGGGTGGCAGCCAGTCAGTATGTCTCTCTCACATCAATGTTTCTCTCTCCCCCCCTCCACTCTATCTGAAGATAAATGCAAAAATGTCCTCAAGTGAGGATAAAAAAAAAAATGTTGATATTTATAAGATTTTATTTAGTTGCAGAGGGCCAGAAGAAATGTCATAAGAAAAATTTCTGAAGTTAATTTTCTTATACATGACAAAATGTGTATCCGTTTACTGGCCTAGAATATTTGTGAGTCAAATGGAACTGATTGGAATCCAGTCGTGTCCCAGTTGCTATTACATGGATTTAGTCAATTTTATCTACCATATCTGTCTGATTCATGCAACATGTATCAGTTAGCTTTTGCTGCATATCAGACACCCCCAAAACTTAGACCTAAAACAACTGTTTATTTAGCTTCACAAATCTGTAGATTGGCAGCTGGGCCTAGGCTCAGTTGGACAGTTCTTCTGGCCTCAGAAGTTTGAGAGATTAAGTGATTTACCCAAGGATTCCAACCCAAAGTTTGACCCAAGAGTTCTTACCCCTAATCATTTTGTTATACTGCATGCCATTATATTGGCTTATCTTTCCATCCAAGTGAGTTTTCTAATCACTAGTCTATAGACTGGTGCCAGTCTGTGACCTAACAGAAATTTCATCACTCATTAATTACAAAATGAAAAAAGGTAGGAGCAATATAGTAAGTTTTCATAAAGCTAAATGTATTCAAATTAAATTTTGTCTCAATGATGTTCAAGTTTGTTACAGTGTACCTTTATTGGCTGTGTAATTCATATAATCAAAAAATAAAATCACATGTTGGTAATGCTGATGCATAACCTGGCCAACCTTGGGACCTCGCAGAAGTCTTAGCAGTGGTAAACAGTCATTAGAAACAGTTCTCCAAACTCTGTGAAAATGTGTATGAAATGTAGCCTCTGATGTTATAAAGCTGTTTACTATCAACAGAGGTCCAAATAAAACAAATAAAAATTAGCAACATGAGTAATAACTCATATATATTCTCTCTTCAGATATATGAGTTCCCAAACCTAGGGTATGAACACAGGCTCTTAATTTATTTTGCCTTTAATTATCCAGTTATCATGGACATTTTATAGAGTTAAGATGTGTATATTTTATTTCTAGCCCATGAAATAAATGGCAAATTAAAACCAGTTTCTGTCATCAAATGCTCTTAAAATTTTAGAACCACCCTGCTCAGTTGTCAGTTGACAAAATTTAGGTTCTTGAATTGAAGTAAATATTAACAGAATTAGTTATCTTGCTAATAATTAGGACATAAATAAGCTTACTGTCATCTCCTATACCCAGCAGCTATGACTTTGTACGGATGGGTCTTTAACATACTGCTTAAAACGTTAGCACCAAAAGTCTTTTTAAAGATCATATTTTCAGGTTTTCAAACTGTTTTACTAGTGAAACTGTGTTCAAATGAGGCCTTATCTAAATCAGCATGAAATGAGAATAAACAAATCCCCATTTGGCTATATCCACATTTTATTTGGTGGCTAATGAAGCAATGGGTTGATGTTAGGTATGTAACCATGCTCTGTTCAGAAGCCCCCATTTGATGGATGAGGAAAATGAGGCCCAAAGAAAGAGAGTTAATGGCAAATATTCAATAGTAGAAGCCAGATCTCCTGGCTCATTAATTCATGATCCAGTAATTACACATGTTCATAACACAAATGAAAGTTGTCAGTTAAGCAGTCTAAAATATAGGCCTCTTGGAATTATATAGGTCAAGAGTCAATATCCCAAATGGATAGAAGCCTTTGATGTCGTTTTTCTTGACATGTGTGTATCGAAGATGTTTGGCTTTAACAATAAATAGAAGCATATGCTAAAATTTTATTTTGTGAACCACATCAAGAGATCACACATTAGGTTTAAAATTCAAACTCCAACCTGCTCTAGTACATGTTTGTTCCATGCGGAGGAATGATCATAAAGCAGTATTTTGAAAGGAGTTGGGGTGCTAGGGCACCTTATCTATATGAGTAAAACAGTGCTTAGTGGTACTCTTCAAGAGTTTCTTTCCTGAATTAGGGGCATTTAAACATTTCTTTGATTTTTTTTTTTTTAATTCAAATGCAGTGTCCCATTCCAAGTTAATGGAATTTGACAGGTTTCTACTTTCAACCACCAGAAAGAGGAAATAAGTTATCCTCACAGTTATAGCACTGAACACTTGCCTGTGCATTATGCTGTATGGCTCAGTTGCTCACTGTGTATGGGAGGTGTATCATGCTGAGCTATTATTGTAGAGGGACCTT
Source organism: Molossus molossus (assembly GCF_014108415.1). Lineage (NCBI taxonomy): Eukaryota > Metazoa > Chordata > Mammalia > Chiroptera > Molossidae > Molossus > Molossus molossus. The sequence continues at coordinate 55,648,790 of NW_023425352.1, forward strand.
CGCTCTGAATTGACTTCCTGTCTGTGTCAGTCACTGCGCCATTTGACACCACTCAGGCTTTGGTTTTCATTATGCAGATACCTGCTAGGTCAGACCTTACCCTGGCAGGCACAGAAGCTTTTTACATTGTTTCAAAATTTAATGTTTGTTGATTTCCTTTTTCCAGAAAAATCTGTGTTAACACATGGGTCATGAGTTTTTATTTGCGTTCATGACTGGTTGATAGTCAATATGAAGTCAAAGCAAAAAAACACAAAATTTTACTAACTAGACTACATAGAAAATGGGGGGGAGGAGTTTACATCTGAGAACTTTTCAGCAGGGAGGGGACCATTACTTCGTCACATCTGGGTAGTCTAAGCTAGCCAAATTGAAGTGGGAATTTCCTGCCAAATGTTAGTTCTTTGAGCAACCTGTGAACATCTAAAAAAGGATATATGTATGAGTTCTTATTTGGTAGAGCTGTAGCCACTGTGGAGGCTTGCTCCTAATAGGTAGCAGATATTTTTATGTACTACCACAAGTCTGAAGCTAACACTGTTTGCTCTTGTAAAATGCATAAGTATGGAAGGCCTAATTTGGAAGGCACAGTATAGCTCCCACAGATATTATAGCAAGACTGAGCACTGCATTGAAATGACCTTCCAATGTAGATGACAAAATGTTTTGTTTCATTAATAAAAGTAGGAAAGACTGAACCACTCCAAGCATTTCACATAATTGAATAAGATCATTTTATAAAGTCAGTGAAGACCAAGGTAAGCTTCTAAATATAAAGGAAAATAAAGAATCTGAAATAACAGGAAGCATAGCAAGTATTTACATCAGCTTCCTGGTCCAGATGCACGTGGGAATTAGGGAGCAAAATTTCATTCAGAAGAATTGTGCACAAAAAGTACAAATGCTTTATCCAGTGAAACAAGAAACATTTTTAAGAGGAAAAAAAGACTTTCCACATGATCTCACTGTTTTTTCATCCTCTGTAAGGGAAAATATTGACATTTACCAGACTGTTTGCTCCAGCTTTCTGATCTCCTGCAGTTTATTTTTATAACAACCTTATCGATGGGCCTCTTACCCAGCTCTCTAGGTTTAACTGAGTTGAGTCGATTTGTTACCACAGCTTCAAGTAGCTGTTACAGAACAAGCAAGACATCCTAATAAAGCTGTGAACGTGTTTACTCAAACAGAGTATTGATTTTACTTGGAGAGGGAGAAGCCGGTGGTTAGCACAGTGTCAGGTGAATGAATTTCACTGCAGTTTTTCACTGTCATCTGTCATGGTGGTGAAACACTAAGTAAAGCCATTGGGGACAATTAGAAGTACTAGAAATTTAGCCCCTAAAATCAGTTAACCACTTGGGAGTTTTGTAGCTTAATTAGCTTTTATTAAAAATTTCCTCTAGTAATGATAGTCAAGCACTTTTAATGGTGCTTTCAGGTAGAGCAAGATTTTAGGGTTGTGACTTGTTACATATATGAATTTAATGGCTAACGCTTTTTCAGACTTTTTCTCACTCCAATAATTAGGCTAACACTAGAACACAATGTAAAAAGACAGTGATCTTGTACTCATACCAGCAGAAGTACATGATTTTTCTGAAAAATCAAGTTTAAGGAAGTAGTAAAGCATATCTTTGTAGAAAAAAATCAGGTTAGCATCTTTCTTATTTTTAATCCTCACCTGAGGATATGTTTTTACAGATTTTGAGAGAGAGAAACATCGATCAGTTGCCTCTCAAACACACCTGACTGGGAATCGAACCCACAACCTTTTAGTGTATAGGACAACACTCCAACCAACCAAGCCACCCAGCCAGGGCTGTTTAGCATCTTTATTAAACTTAAATATTTTTGTAGCACAACATGACCCAGTCACATAAAAGTGTCACTGCCATCCTTGTTTCTAAATATACCTTCCTTCATTAAAGAAGAATCTAAAATATTCTAACCTGCTGTAAGTTAGTCATCATATTAAAGATAAAAGATGTGCCCTGGCCAGTTTGGCTCAGCGGTTAGAGCGTCGGCCTGCGGTCCGGAGAGACCCGGGTTCGGTTCCCGCTAAGGGCACGTACTTCGGTTGCAGTTTGTCCCCGGCCCTGGTTGGTCGTGCGGGTGGCAGCCACTCGATGTGTCCCTTCACGTCGATGTTTCTCTCTCTCTCTCTCCCTTCCTCTCTCTCCCTCCCACTCTATCTGTACAAAAAATGGAAAAATGTCCTCGGGGGAGGATAAAAAAAAAAAAAAAAGATAAAAGATGTGTGCATCAGCACATCTGTGCAAAAGACAAGAGTCAGACTGAGGAGTTGCTCACTTTTTACAGAAACTAAATTTGCTATTGAACTTGACAGAAGATATCCATATAAACACTATATCTGCCCTCTTGCAAATCGCTAGAAAGTGAAGGAGAATATTGGTTTTTCACAGTTATATTTGGATCTTTATTCTAAATTAAAGTATTCAAAGATAGAGATAAAAGAAAGGATACAGATGTATGATTATAATGTATCATCCTATTTTTTATATGCACATTTCAAAATCCCCACAATACAGTAATTTATTTGGTTCTGTTCAATTTTATTAAGAATGACAACTATGTAAAGAAGCTTATTGGCATGGAAGGCAGGACAAGATACTATAAGTAGGGCAGCCATACTTTGGCTTTCAGTTTCCTCACCTATAAAAACGAGGATAACGAGTACCTACCTCATTTGGGTTATTATGAAAGTTAAATGAAATAATGTTTCATAGTAAGGATTTATTAAGTGTTAACTATTATAAAAGGAATCTCAAAAAAGAGTCAAACAAGTTTTCACTGAGTGGATACTTGGTAACTCTAGCTTGGAATCAGGTCTAGAGACCCAACAGCAGACATTCATAGATCTTCACTCCTGTGCTTACATGTTAACGTTACTCAGCTGCATTGCATTTCTGCTTCTTCCTGCTTCACAAGCAGTTTCCTGGTCTTTGCTTTTCATTCTGGCTCCTGAAAGAGAACGCTAGGTTAGCTTAATTCATAAGTAGGGTACTGGAAGAACCTTGAGTTGTTTGCTCTTGGGTCAGATACCCTCCCCTTGGTTCAATTAGTAGTAAGGGTTGATTTACAGGACAAAATACAACAGTAATTATTTTTTAAAAGGGTAATGGATGACTGGGCTCTATAAACATGCATGTTTACATGCCATGTCTACACCCTTTCTCAATGTTCCCTGCAGCATGACCCATCTATTACACAATATCTGGAACATCAAAAACCCTACATCTCAAGCTAGAAACCTAGGAGTCGTTCTCTTTTTTTTTAAATGTTTTTATTGATTTTTTTTTAATTTTTTTTAGGGAGAGAGTGATAGAAACATTGATATGAGAGAAATACATCAATTGGCTGACCCCTTACTAGGGATCAGTCCAACCCAGGCATGTGGCCTGATTGGGAATCGAACTGGAGCCTCTCAGTCCATGGGGTGATGCTCAATCTACTGAGCCATACCAGGCAGGCTTGGAGTCATTCTTTTTTTTTTTTTATCCTCGCCCGAGGACATTTTTTTGATATTTAGTTCAGATAGAGTGGGAGGGGGGGAGGGAGAGAGAGAGAGAGTGAGAGACATCGACGTGAAAGGGACACGTCGAGTGGTCGCCATCCACACGACCCAATCAGGGCCAGGGACAAACTGCAACCAAGGTATGTGCCCTTAGTGGGAACCAAACCTGGGTCTCTCCAGACCTCAGGCCAACGCTCTAACCGCTGAGCCAAACCATCCAGGGCTTGGCGTCATTCTCCATGGCTTCCTTTCCCTCTGTCCAGCCTTCAGAGGGAACTCACCTCAGTGAGTTCTTTTGACTTCGTTTTAAGCATATACTCATATCTTATCTCAAATTCATCTATTTTTTTGCCATGACTTTAGCTCAGGCCTGTTTTCTCCTTATGACAATAGCTTCTTAACTGATCTCTATACTTTCATTCTTTCTTAAACTCCATTCCATTCTCTACAAAGTCATCAAAATAATCACTTTAGGAGGAAATTGAATTATTTCATTCCCCAGCTTACAACCCTTCAGTGGCTTATAGAGTTGCACTTAGACTAAAAATAAACTCCTATTGTGGCCTGAGAGGATCTATCTGATCTTCTTTTTTTATTATTATTTTTTTTAAATCTTCACCTGAGGATATTTTTCTATTTATCTTCAGATAGAGAGGGAGGGAGAGAGAGGGAGAGAAAGGGAGAGAGAGAAACATCAGCATGAGAGAGACGCATCGACTGGTTGCCTCCCAACCAGGGCCGGGGACAAACTGCAACCGAAGTACAGGAACTAAACCTGTGACTCATTGGTCCACAGGCTGATGCTCTAACCGCTAAGCCAAACCAGCCAAGGCTCTATATAATCTTCTATCCCTACACCTGCATTTCATGCCACTCTCACCTTTGCTTGGGTGCTCTGACTATACTGGTTTTCTTTCAGGCTTTAAATACTTTGCACACAGAGTTTCCTTTGCCTAGAGTGCTCTTCCTCTACTCTTTACATGGCTATCTCTTTCTCATAGTTAGCCTCAACTTAAGAGTCACCTCTTCTCTGATCATCCTAAATAGCATGGATCCTTTCACTGTTATTCTCTATTGCTACATACAGTCCTTTTCCTTAATAGCACTTAATACTCTCTGGAATTATCTTGTTTACTTATTTGTTATCTTAATTATTTTAATCATGAATTTATTATGTTTTTTATCTCTCCTATTAAAATGTAAGCTTTAAGAGAGCAGGGATTGTATGTGTCTTATTTGCCGGTGTATCCCCCAGAACCCAATATGGTGCTTGGCACAGAGTAGATACCAAGTAAATATTAGTCATATGAATGATTGAATTCATAAATAAATCACATTACCAACTGCAAACAAATTTTCCCCCTACTATCAAATAAAAACAATTCTGGTCAGTATATCTAAGAAACTGTTTATTGAAGGATTTTATCAAAAAGGATGAAGTTACTCAGGAAATAGAAGAGCAGGGCATACTTTTGTATCAGGTCACTTGACTTAAGATTAACCCATATTAGCATGTGACTAATCCAATGATAGAGAGACAACTGATCACAGTTACCTTTTTCTGACTGTTACTTAAAATAGAGTTAAATATGGGAACACATGTGTTAGGAAAGGAGACAGCATCTAATGTCCATTGTGCTAAGTACCTGAAATACAAATATGAAAACTAATTCTCAGGATTATAACCCTGAACATCAGTTCCTGATGTGCTAAACAGTGGTATATAGGTCAGAAGTTCCAGTCAATATTTAATATTTCACAGAATAAATTTGATTTGCCAGAAACAATTTATCAGATATAGAGTTAAGAGTAATGGTTATAATGATGCTCAAGGAACTTAGAAGTACAACAGCAATGAAAAATAACATAGAAACCATGTAAAGAACCAGTTAGAAATGAAGAAGACCATCAAGAATACACCGAAAAGAAAAAAAAAGTAGGTTGGATGAAGCAGATGATCAAATCAGCAATTTGGAAGACAATATAGAAAAAAACATTCAATCAGAACAACAAAAAGAAAAAGAATTACAAAGAATGAGGATAGTTTAGGGGACCTTTGGGAGCATAACAACATCCATATCATAGGGTTACCAGGAGAAGAGAGAGAGCAAAGGACCAAGGATCTATTTGAAGAAATAACTGAAAACTTTCCTAACCTGGTGAAAGAAATAGACATACAAGTCCAGTAAGTTCAGAGAGTTCCAAATAAGATGAACCCAAAGAGGACCACACCTAGACAAATCATAATGAAAATGCCAATGGTTAAAGACAAAGAGAGAATCTTAAAAGCAGCAAGAGAAAAATAGTAATCTACAAGGGAGTTCCCATAAAACTTTTAGCTGATTTCTCAATAGAAACATTCAGACCAGAAGGGATTGGCATGCAATATTCAAAGTGATAAAAAGCAAGGACCTACAACTAAGGCTATTTTACCCAGCAAGGCTATCATTTAAAAATGAAGCATAAGTAAAGAGATTCCCAGACAAGAAAAAGCTAAAGGTGTTTGTTACCAACAACCAGCATTACAAGAAATATTAAAGGGCTTGGTTTAAAAAGAAGAAGCAGCCCTAGCTGGTGTGACTTAGCAGTTAGAACATTAGCCCTCGAACCAAAGTGTCCAGGTTTGATTCCTGGTCAAGGGTATGTACCTGGGTTGCAGCTTAAATCCCTAGCCCCAGTCAGGGTTGTGTGGGAGGCAACCAATCAATATGCCTCTCTCACATTGATGTTTCTCTTTCTCTCTCTCATTCTCCCTTCCACTCTCTCTCAAAATCTATGGAAAAATATCCTCAGATGAGGATTAACAGAAAAAGAAGAAAGAAAAGGAAAAAAACAGAATAACATAGTTTAAAAAAAAATAGCCCTGGCCTGTTTGGCTCAGAGGTTAGAGCGTCGGCCTGTGGTCCAAAGACACCTGGGTTCGGTTCCCGCTAAGGGCACGTACCTTGGTTGCAGTTTGTCCCCGACCCTAGTTGGGTCCTGCGGGTGGCAGCCACTCAATGTGTCACTTTCACTTCGGTCGATATCTCTCTCTCTCTCTCTCTCTCTCTCTCTCTCTCCCCTCCCCCTCCCTCTTCCTCTCTCTCCCTCCCACTCTACCTGAACAAAAAATGGAAAAATGTCCTCGGGTGAGGATGATAATAAATAAATAAATAAATAAATAAATAAATAAATAAATAAATAAATAAATAAAATAGCAATAAGTATGTATCTGTCAATAATCACTTTAAATATAAGTGGCTTAAATACTCCAATCAAAAGGCATAACGTAGCTGAATGGATAAGAAAACAAGACCTATGTATATCCTGTCTTCAAGAAACCCACCTCAGAATGAATGATATATACAGACTAAAAGTAAAGGGATGTAAAAAGATATTTCATGCAACTAGAAAGGAAAAAGAAACTGGGATAGCAACACTTATATCCGACAAGATAGACTTTAAAACCAAGGCTTTAGTAAAAAGGGCACTACATAATGATAAAGGGAGCAATCCAGGAAGAGGATATAAACCTTGTAAACATTTATGAACCCAACATAGGAACACCTAAATATGTAAAGCAAATCTTGATGGACATAAAAGGAGAGACTAACAGTAATTCAGTCATAGTAGGGGATTTTAACACCCCATGGACATCAATTGATAGATCTTCCAGACAGAAAATCAACGAGGAGACAGCCATAAATGGCACACTAGGTCGAATGGATTTAATTGATATCTTCAGAGCATTTTACATCAAAGCAGCAAAATATGCATTCTTTTCAAGTGCCCATGTGTTGTTTTCTAGGATCGTCTACAATAGATTTTAGCAGATTAAAATCATATCAAACATCTCTGACCATATGCTATAAAACTTGAAATCAATCACAAGATGAACACTGAAAAATACACAAAGATGTGGAAGCTAAATAACATGCTACTAAACAATGAATGGATTAACAATGAGATCAAGGAAGAAATCAAGATACCTTGAAACAAATGAAAATAGAATACAACAACTCAAAATCTGTGGGACACAGGGAAAGCAGTTCTAAAAGGGAAATTCATAATATTATAGGCCTATCTCAAGAAACAAGAAAAAGCTCAAATAAACAATCTAACTTTACATTTAAAGGAACTTGACAAAGAACAACAAACAACAAAGCCCAGAGTGAGTAGAAGGAAGGGAATAATAAAAATAAAAGCAGAAATAAATGAATAGAGTCTTAAAAAAAATACAAAAGAGCCCTGGCCGGTTTGGCTCAGCGGTTAAAGCATCGGCCTGCAGTCCGGAGAGACCCGGGTTCAGTTCCCGCTAAGGGCATGTACCTCGGTTGCAGTTTGTCCCCGGCCCTGGATGGTCGTGCGGGTGGCAGCCACTCGATGTGTCCCTTTCACATCGATGTTTCTCTCTCTCTCTCTCTCCCTCCTACTCTATCTGAACAAAGAATGAAAAAGTGTCCTCAGGTGAGGATAAAAAAAATAAAATTAAAATAAAAAATAAAAAAAATTTAAAAAAATACAAAAGAACAATGAAGCCAAGAGCTGGTTCTTTGAAAAGATAAACAAGATTGACAAACCTTCAACCAAGGCTCATCAAGAAAAAAAAGAGAGGACCCAAATAAACAAAATCAGAAATGAAAGAGGAGAAGTAACAACTAACACCAAAGAAATATAAAGGATTATAAGAAAATATTGCAAACAAATAGATGCCAACCAATTGGACAATCTGGATGAAATGGATAAATTCCTAGAAACATACACTTCTCCGTAATTTAATCAGGAAGAATCAGAGAATCTAAATAGACAGATTACAACTAGTGAAATTGAAGCAGTAATAAAAAATTTAAAAAAAACTCCCAACAAACAAATGCCCTGGACCGGATGGCTTTACAGGTAAATTTTATCAAACATTCAAAAAAGAACTAACATCTCACCTTCTCAAATTATTCCAAAAAATTCAAGAGGAGGGAAGACTCCCATGATCGTTGTACAAGGCCAGCATTATTCTACTTCCAAAACCAGATAAAGGCCAATATCACTGATGAACATAGATGCTAAAATCTTCAGCAAACCGAATCTGGCAATACATTAAAAAGATCATACACCATGATTAAGTGGGATTTATTTCAGGCATGCAAGATTGGTACAGTATCCACAAAATAATGTGTGATACACCATATAAACAAAATGAAGAGTAAAAAACACATGATCATATCAATAGATGCAGAAAAAGCATTTGATAAAATCCAGCACCCATTTATGATAAAACTCTCAGCAAAATGGGAATAGAAGGAACATACCTCAACATAATAAAGGCCATATATGACAAACCCACAGCCAACATCATACTCAATGGGCAAAAGCTACAAGCTTTCCCCTTAAGACTGGGAACAAGACAGAGATGTCTGTTTTCACCACTCTTTTATTTTGTATCCTCACCCAAGGATATTTTTGCATTTATTTTCAGATAGAGCGGGAGGGAGAGAGGGAGGAAGAGAGAGAGAAATATCCATGTGAGAGAGACACATTGACTGGTTGCCACTCACACGACACCAACCAGAGCCAGGGACCAACCACAACTGAGGTACGTGCCCTTAGCAGGAACTGAACCCGGAACCCTCTGGTCCTCAGGCCAACGCTCTAACTGCTGAGCTAAACTGGCCAGGGCTATTTTCACCACTCTTATTCAACATAGTACTGGAAGTCCTAGCCACAGCAATCAGACAAGAAGAAATAAAAGGCATCCAAATTGGAAAGCAAGAAGTAAAACTGTCATTATTTGCAGATGACATGATACCATATATAAAGAACCCTAAAGATTCCACCAAAAAAAACTACTGGAACTGATATATGAATTAGGTAAGGTAACAGGATACAAAATAGATATACAGAAATCAGTTGTATTTTTATATACCAATAATGAACTATCAGAAAGGGAAACTTAAAAAACCAGTCCCGTTCACAATTACTTCAAAAAGAATAAAATACCTAGGAATAAATTTAACCATATATCTAAAAGACCTACACTCATAAAATTATAAGACCCTGAAGAAAAAAACTGAAGAAGATACAAGTAAGTGGAAGCATATACTGTGTTCATTGATAGGAAGAATTAACATCATTAAAATGTCCGTACTACCAAAGCAATCTACAGATTCAACGCAATTCCTATCAAGATACCAATGGTGTATTTCACAGAACTAGAACAAATATTTCAAAAATTTATATGAAACCACAAAAGACCCTGAATAGCAACAGTGATCTTGAGAAAGAAAAACAAAATTGGAGGTCCTGGCTGGTTTGGCTCAGCAGTTAGTGCATCAGCCTGTGGACTCAACGGTCACGGGTTCATTTCTGGTCAAGAGCATGTACCTAGGTTGCAGGTTCAATCCCTGGTCTGAATTGGGGTTGTGCAGGAGGCAACCAATCAATGTGTCTCTCCCACATTGATGTCTCTCTCTCTGTCTCTCTTTTTCCCTTCCTTCCTCTCTAAAAAAAAAAAATCAATGGAAAAATATCCTCTGATGAGAATTAACAAAAAAAAATGAAAACGAAGTTGGAGGAATCATGCCACCTGATATCAAATTATACTACAAAGCCATAGTAATCAAAACAGCATGGTACTGGCATAAAAACAGATATATAGATCAATGGAATAGAATACAGAGCCCAGAAATAAATTCACACCTTTATAGTCAATTAATACTTGACAAAGGAGGCAAAAACATACAATGGGCTAAAGATAGTCTATTCAATAAATAGTTTTGGGAAAACTGGACAAATACATGCAAAAAGAAATGAAACTAGACCACCTTTTTACACCGTATGCAAGAATAAACCCAAAATGGATTAAAGACTTAAATGTTAGACTCAAAACTATAAAAATTCTAGAAGAAAACGTAGGCAGTAAAATCTCGAACATTTCTGTAGGAATATTTTTTCTGATATATCTTCTTGGGTAAGAGAAACAAAAGAAAAAATAAATGGGACTACATCAAACTAAAAAAGTTTTGCACAGCAAAGGAAATGATCAACAAAATGAAAAGACAACCCACTGAATGGGAGCACATATTCACCTACACATCTGATAAGGGCTTAATACCCAAAATTTATAAAGAACATATAAAACTCAACACAAAATAAACAAACAATCCAATTTAAAAATGGGCAAAGTACCCTGGCCGGTTTGGCTCAGCAGTTAGAGCATCGACCCTCGGACCGAAGGGTTGCAGGTTGGATCCCTGGCCCTGGTTGGAGTCATTCGGGAGGCAACCAATCAATATGTCTGTCTCTCTCACATCTATTTCTTTCTCTTTCTCTCTCTCCCTCCCTCCCTCCCTCCCTCTCTTTCACTTTATCTAAAAAAAAAAAAAAAAAAAAATCAATGGAAAAATATCCTCAGATGAGGATTTTTTTAAAAAAAGGGCAAAGCACCTGAATAGACACTTCTCCAAAGAGGCCATACAGATGGCCAACAGACATGAAAAGATGCTCAACATCAGTAATCATCAGAGAAATCCAAATTAAAACCACAGTGAAATGCCACCTCACACCGTCAGAATGGCTATCATCATTAAATCAATAAACAAGTGTTGGCAAGGATACGGAGAAAAGGGAACCTTCGTACACCATTGGTAGGAATGCAGATTGGTGCTGCCACTGTGGAAAGCAGTATGGAGTTACCTCAAAAAATTAAAAATGGAACTGCCTCGTGACCCAGCACTCTACTTCTGGGAATATATACAAAGAAACCCGAAACACTAATTTGAAAGAATTATATGCACGCCTATGTTCCTTGCAGCATTATTTACAATGGCCAAAATTGGAAGCAGCTCAAGTGCCCATCAGTAGATGAATAGATAAAAAAGTTGTGGTACATTTACACAGTGGAATACTACTCAGCTATAAAAAAAAAAAGAAGGAAATCTTACTTTTTGTAATAGCATGGATGGACTTGGAATCCTAGTGAAATAAGCCAGTCAGGGAAAGACAAGATTATATGATTTCACTTATATGTGGAATCTAATGAACAAAATAAACTAACAGGCAAAATGGAATCAGACTCATGGATACAGAAAACAGACTAATAGCTGTCAGACGGGAGGATATTGGGGGCTGGGTGAGAAAGGTGAAGGGATTAAGCAAAGAAAAAAAATAAAAACTCATGGACACTGACAACAGTATGGTGATTGTCAGAGGTAAGGGAGGGTGGGGGAGGTAGAAGAGGGTATAGGGAGGATAAATGGTGATAGAGGGAGACTTGACTTTGGGTGGTAAACACACAATATAATATACAGATAATGTATTGTAGAATTGTATACCTAAAACCTAAAATAAAATAATAATTTTATTAACCAATGTCACCCTAATAAGTTCAATTTAAAAAATAATAATTTGGTTTGCCAGAATGCCCAGTGAGAAGTTCAGTGCATCAAATAAAAGCACCCTTGCCCTGTCCTGTCTAGAATCTTTACTGCTATTCCTCCACTGACCGGGGCGGGGGGGGGGGGGGGGCAGTGGGTGAAAAATAGCTCCTCCACAGACAAGACAATTAGAATCTCTGGTGAAGAGCACTTGATGTGAACTGAGCCTGGGACACACCCCATGTTTCATTTTCCACCTAGTTTCCTAAGCTTTAAGCCACAGAATTGTTCTTAAATTTTTCACTTTCATCAGCACCCACATCAAATCACTAAATCTGTTTATTTTTCTTCCTAAACTTATTATCTATCACCTAGAACATTGCTTTTCAAACTTGAGCATGCATTAGAATCACCTGAGGGCTTGTTAAAAGACAAGTTGCTAGGCCAGAGTTCCTGATTTGTTAGGTCTGGAGTTGGGCTTAGGAGATGCTACAGCTGCAGGTTCAAGGACCACACTCTGAGAAACATTCCTAGAACACTGCAGTAGACTCTTTGTCAGCAATCTCTTTCCTAGTAAGTTCATGCTCCAAATTCTGCCAGGATTATTTGTAAAGTATTTACATAGCTTTCTCTCCTAAAACTAAAATCCTCGATGACAAACACTATGTTTTATTATCTATTTTTTAATCCTTTGATGTCTAGCATAGTACCTACTGATGGTAGACATTTAATAGCCATTGGTTGAATGAATAAATCAAATTACTTAGATAGCATTCTAGGTTTTTACTTTCTTTTCATTTGCTACTTATAATAAAATCTAGTATAGGAGTGGTGGTAACACGAGTCTGGTAAATTGAGGATTCAGATTAGTCAAAAATTTAATCTGTATCTTATTTTCTTTCCTAAAGTAGCTGTAGGTAATAAAAAAAAAATACAGTTTTACGTTGACTGTTTCATGTGCTATGTGGCAGCATGTACCTGGTAACAATTGGTATGAGAGGTATATAGCAGGCCGGTTGTAGAGAGCATGTAAATCATCACTGAAGTGTAGATATCTAAGAAGGATGGAAAATAAACAAAGACTTGAAAAATCAAATTGAGCCCTGGCCAGTTTGGCTCAGCGGTTAGAGTGTAGGCCTGCGGTCCGGAGAGACCCGGGTTCGGTTCCCGCTAAGGGCACGTACTTCGGTTGCAGTTTGTCCCCGGCCCTGGTTGGTCGTGTGGGTGGCAGCCACTCGATGTGTCCCTTCACGTCGATGTTTCTCTCTCTCTCTCCCTTCCTCTCTCTCCCTCCCACTCTATCTGTACAAAAAATGGAAAAATATCCTCGGGTGAGGATTAAAAAAAAGAAAAATCAAATTGACCCAGAAATGACAGAGCAAATTTATTACAAGGAGGAGGACAGGAGGAATATCGAATTCAGCACTATTAGTTGCTGCAAAATATTATATCAGGTTTGCTTCAATTACATAGTAGTACCTCTGAGAACAAAGGTAATTATATGATAACTTATGTTACTGCTCCCGCATTATCTCTTAATAACTATATAATTAACTTGTCACTACTAAAACTGTGTGTAGTTTGATATTACTCAAATACAAAGAACATTGGTAACTTAAATGAATGAGTTGAGGTGGGGCAAGGGATAGACAGTAGGGAAATCATAGTATTATAGCAATCAGGAATGCTAATGATTCATTAGATCATTGACCCAGTCCTCTGGGATCTGAGCCCAAAGCCATGAAGAATACCAACAGAGATGAATCATGTAGCTCTCTGAAGACACCCAACATACAATAAATAACTACCAAGCAGTGGAATCAATAAGGGAGTTTGGGATATGATACATACATATACTTTTTTTAATCCACCCGAGGATATGTTTTTATTGATGTTAGCAAGAGAAGGAGGAAGGGGGAGAGAGAGAAAAACATTTGATTCAAGAGAGAAACATCAATCAGTTGCCTCCTGCCCTGACTGGAGATCGAACCTGCAACTAGGTATGTGCCCTGACTAGAACTTGAACCTGTAACCCTTCGGTGCTCGGGGCAACGCTCCAACCGACTGAGCAACACTGGTCAGGATGATGCATATACTTTTAAAAAGTTCATTTTGTTTGGGGAGTTTTTTCTTTTAAGTAAATATTAAGAATTTTTTAAAAAACAAAATGGAAAATCTATTCTTTCACCCATATCAACACCTTGAGTTTGTATATGTGGTCTATGTGGTGAGGATGTACAGCACCAGAAACTCATTCATTGTGGTGGGAATGCAAAATGGTACAGCCACTTTGGAAAACAGTTTTTTAGAAAATACACTCTTACCCAAATGAGTTGAAAACTGGTGTCCGCATGAAAACCTGCATACAATATTTACAGCAGCTTTTCATAATTGACAAAACTTAAAAGCAGCCAAGATGTCTGTTGATCAGTGACTGGTTGAACAAACTGGTACATCCATGCAATGAAATATTATTCAGCCATTAAAAAAAATGAGCTACCAAGTCATGAAAAGATACAGCAGAAACTTACACACATAGTGCTAAATGAAAGAAGCCAGTCTGATTCCAACTATGTGACATTCTGGAAAAGGCAAAACTATGGAGACAGTAAAAATATTAGTGGTTGTCAAAGGCTCAGGGTGGGAGGTTAGGAGGGGTGAATAGGTGGACCACAGGGGGTTTTTAGGGCAGTGAAACTATTCTGTATGATATTGTAATGGCAGATAACCCATAATTATCCTACAATTTTCAAATCCTATACAGTGGTTCTCAACCTTCCTAATGCTGCGACCCTTTAATATAATTCCTCATGTTGTATGTGGGTGTATCTGCATGTGGGCGGACCCACCTGGAGATGGATAGAGGGGCGATGTCTCGGTTCCTAAGACCATCAGAAATATGTTTTCCAATGGTCTTAGGCGACCCCTGTGAAAGGGGCATTTGACTACAAAAGGGGTCGCCACCCACAGGTTGAGAACTGCTGCTATATAATGAACAACACAAAGAGTGAACCCTGATGTAAACAGTGGACGTAAGTTGCTCACAGTGAATCAATATTGGCTCATTAGTTATAACATGATGTTAAAGATAGGGGAAGCAGGAACATAGGATGAGAGGCTATATGGGGACTGTACTGTCTACTCAATTTTTCATAAACCTAACACTGCTTCAAAAAATAGTCTATTAGCCCTGGCCGGTTTGGCTCAGCGGTTGGAGCGTCGGCCTGCGGTACAGAGAGACCCGGGTTCGGTTCCCGTTGAGGGCATGTACCTCGGTTGCGGTTTGTTCCCGGCCCTGGTTGGTCGTGCGGGTGGCAGCCACTCGATGTGTCCCTTCACATCGATGTTTCTCTCTCTCTCTCTCCCTCCTGCTCTATCTGAACAAAAAATGGAAAAATGTCCTCGGGTGA
Source organism: Molossus molossus (assembly GCF_014108415.1). NCBI lineage: Eukaryota > Metazoa > Chordata > Mammalia > Chiroptera > Molossidae > Molossus > Molossus molossus. The sequence continues at coordinate 55,664,083 of NW_023425352.1, forward strand.
GGATAAAAAAAAAATATATAGTCTATTAATTTTTAAAAGCCAAAGTTGGGAAAACCTTTCTTCCACCCATCTCATTTTACTGATATCTTAGTTTGTATGGGTACCCGATATTTCCCAGCTTCGTCATTGCAGTGTCCTAAATTGTATGGCTTAGACCTGTGTCCTGTAGCCAGTGACCTCACAGTTTTTACCAAAATGTTTGTTTTCAATGATATCACATAATAGACACTATCTAAGTACAGTGATCCTTTTTGCTTAATTTTGTCAGGAATTCTCCCATCAATCTCTGCTAGGAAAGCATTTGTCCTTAATTTTCCATTTCAAAAGATGCAGACTGATTTACTTGTGGCTTAGTTAGATGAAGACTTCACTTGGGGAAGACTACTAATGTTCCCTCAAAAAAACTTTCTTAATTTTTTTTTTTTTTTTTTTTTTATCCTCACCCGAGGACATTTTTCCATTTTTTGCTCAGGTAGAGTGGGAGGGAGAGAGAGGAACAGAGAGAGAGAGAGAAAAACATCGATGTGAAAGGGACACATCGAGTGGCTGCCACCCGCACAACCGACCAGGGCCGGGGACAAACTGCAACCGAGGTACATGCCCTTAGCGGGAACCGAACCCGGGTCTCCCAGGACCGCAGGCTGACGCTCTAACCGCTGAGCCAAACCGGCCAGGGCCAAAAAAACTTTCTAAGAAGCTTCTTCTAATACTGCCTGTGTTTATCAAAACCTAAGAGTAGAAAACTTAGAGAAAATCTTTATGTCCTTGAGGAATCTTCTAGAAGACTGACCAATTTCAATGTACTTACACTGATACTTATATTGATTTAACTTGCTGGATAGTTCTGTTCCCATGTGGTTACAATTATTAATGAACTCTAAAGGCATAAGTGGAAAACTATTAGAACAAATGTCACTTAGCTGAAATTCTTGAATGAGTTATTCTTACCCATTTTTCTGAATAGTTAAATGTTCCCATGTTATTCTTTAAAATCATGTTTATTGGCTTTTTTATTATAAAAGTAAATCATTTATTGTAGAATATTTAGGAGATAAGAAAAGCAATCAGAAAATAAAAATTATCTCTGAAATCTGGAAATAATAATATTGTCTTTTTAGACATCCACAAATTTTGTATTTTTACTATTTTGAATAAACATGTTTCTAAAATGTATTGCACACATCTGACCAAACACTAAAACTGGAAGGAAAAACAAGCAGGAATTTAATCAAGATGGGATTTAAAGTCATGGATACAGGAATATTCTACTATCTTTGCAACTCTTTTATAAGTCTAAAGTTATTTCAAAATAAAATGTTTAAAACAGTAGGAACAGGCTGGATTACTTAGATATGGTAGTGGAGCAAAAATACAACTCTGTGGTGCCCTGGCCTGCATGGTTCAGTTGTCAGAGCATCGACCTGAGCACCAAAGGGTTGAAGGTTCTCTCTCCCTCCCACTCTCTCTAAAAAATCAATTTAAAAAATATCCTCTGGTGAGGATTAACAACAACAAAAAAGAAGAAATACAAATGACTAGTAGGCATACGAACAAAAGAAGCTTTCAACCTTCCTAATAAATTAATAAATAATAAAATTATTAATAACAATAAATTAAAATAAGATTTTGCCTTTCACTTTTCTCAAAAAATTTTAATAGCAAGAATGCTGTTGGAAGTGTACATTAATAAGATCTCTTGAAAAGAAGCTTAGCAATATGAATGTAAAGCCTTAATAATTATTAATTACCTTTAAAGAAATGTACACTAAGGAAATTAAAAATATACACAATGATTAATGTTATAAATGTTATAAAGATATTCATCACAGTGTTATTTATAGTAGTAAAAAATAAAAACAACCTAAACATCTAATAGGATTAAGTATGCTATATCCACATTCTAAAAACACAATCCCTAAAAGTATTTTAAAATATGGGAAACTGTTTCTAATATATTTTTATTGCAGAAGTAATATCTGCCAGCAGTAGAGACTATAACAGTACAAAAATTATATAAATATACATATATTTTATATATACAAGTTTATTTTTATATATAAATAAACATTTATATAAAAAATATATATATATACACAAATACATAGATATAGATATATAAACATTGTTTCTACCCTCATCCTCTAGTTTCCCTCCCTGAGGAGCCTTGGTTGCTAATTTCTTTTGAATCCATCCAGAAATATCCTGTGCCTGTACAAGTTTGTATATATCTACATGTTCCAGTTTTTCATTAAATGAGAGTATACTGTTGCTTATTGTTCTACACCCTTGACTTTTCATTTACTTTTACTTTGGAGATGTTTTATAATAGCACATACATAACTACCTCATTCTGGTTAACGACTTTATATTATTTCATTGTATGGATTTAACTGGGTCCCCTCTTCAAATTGTTGGATTTTTTTTACCATAAATTATATAACTTATAGAGAAATGTAGCAGACATTACCTTAATCAAGTAATCAAACCTAGCATTGCCAAGATGGGACAGACCAACAAAGCATCATTTCTGTGATATTCCCACCAAAATTGTAAAACCTGAATGTAATCATGAGGAAACATCAGACAGAACCAAATTGAGGGACATTATGCAAAACAGCTTATAGAACTCTTCAAAAATGCCAAAATCTTGAAATACTGAGGAGGCAGGGGACTTTTCTAGATTAAAGGAGACCAAAGGAACATGATACCTAAATGGAACCTGAACTAGGATCAGAAGAAAAATCTATTTCAGGTCTGTTACTGGGATAATCAGAGATATTTTAATATGGATTATATTTTATTTTCCCCCCCTTGGTGTACTTCACATTTTATTTTTATTTATTTATTTTTAAATTTTATTTATTTTATTTATTTTTATTGATTTATTGATTTTTGTTACAAATGTTTCTCCTTTTTCCCCCACTGATACCCCCCTTTCCCTCCCTCCCCACCCTGTCCCCACCATTGTTGTCCATGTCCATTGTTCATACATACATGCTTATAAGTTCTGTGGTTTATCTCTCCCCCCACTCCCTTTTCTGGGGATTGTCAGTCCGTACCCTACTTCCACATCTCTGGGACTACCCCATTCCTCAGACTGTTATGTTCATTATATTCCACAAATAAGTGAGATCGTGTGATATTTGTCTTTCTCTGCTTGGCTTGTTTCACTTAGGATAATACTTTCCAGGTCCCTCCATGTCGTCTCAAAGGATAAGAGATCTTTCTTTCTCACAGCTGCATAGTACTCCATTGTGTATATATCACAGCTTTTTTATCCATTTGTCTACTGATGGACATTTGGGCTGTTTCCAGATCTTAGCTACTGTAAATAGTGCTGCTACGAACATGGGGGTACATATATTCTTTCTGATTAATGTTTCAAGTTTCTTAGGGTATATATGGATCACTGGGTCAAATGGAAGTTCAATTTTTAATTTTTTGAGGTAACACCATATTGTTTTCCATAGTGGCTGCACCAGTCTGCATTCCCACCAGCAGTGTACTAGAGTCCCCTTTTCTCCACACCCTCACCAACACTTATTGTTTGATGATTTGTTGATGGCGGCCATTCTGACAGGTGTGAGGTGATACCTCATTGTGGTTTTAATTTGCATCTCTCTGATGATTAGTGATGTTGAGCATTTCTTCATATGTCTCTTAGCCATTTGTATGTCCTATTTGGAGAGGTATCTGTTTAGTTCCTCTGCCCATTTTTTAATTGGGTTTCTTTGTCTTCCTTTTGTTGAGTTGTATGAGCACTCTATATATATTGGAAATTAATCCCTTATCTGATATATCATTGGCAATGATGCTTTCCCATACAATGGGTTGCCTTTCCATTTTGATGATTGTATCTTTTGCTGTGCAGAAGCTTTTGAGTTTGATGTAGTCGCATGTGTTCAATATGGACTATATTTTAGATAATACTGGAGCATCAATATTGGTCTTTTTATTTTACAACTAATGCTGTAATGAATGTCATTGTACATAGTCTTTGTGCACATATATGCGTATATATGGCTCAGAGGTCTTCCAATTCTTAGAAGTGGAATTGTTGGGCTAAAGGCTGTGTACACTTACAAATTTGTCAGATATTTCCAGAGTGCCTTCAAAAATAGTGCTAATTTGCCCTGACCAGTTTGGCTCAGCGGTTAGAGTGTTGGTCTGCGGTCCAGAGCGACCCGGGTTCGGTTCCTGCTAAGGGCATGTACCTTGGTTGCAGTTTGTCCCTGGCCCTAGTTGGTCGTGCAGGTGGCGGCCACTCGATGTGTCCCTTTCACATCGATGTTTCTCTCTCTCTCTCCCTATCACTTTATCTGAACAAAAAAATGGAAAAATGTCCTCGGGTGAGGATAAAAAAAAAAAATAGTGCTAATTTTAAAAAACAATTCAAAAGATCAATGATACAAAGAGCTGGTTCTTTGAAAATATAACAAGATTTATGGACCCTTAGCTACACTCACCAGGAAACAAAGAGAGAGGACCCAAATAAACAAAATCAGTAACGAAAGAGAAATAACAACTGACACCACAGAAATACAAAGGATAATTGACAAATACTGTGAACAATTATACGCCAACAAATTGGAAAATCTAGGAGAAATGGATAAATTCCTAGAAATACTTGATCTCCCACAACTGAACTGAGAAGAGACAGAAAACTTGAACCAACCAATAACAACTAAGGAAATTGAAGATATAATCAAGAATCTCCCAGCAAACAAAAGCCCTGGCCTGGACGGCTTCATTAGGAAGTTTTACCAAACATTCAAAGAATAACTAATAGCCATTCTACTCAAACTATCCCAAAAAATTCAAGAAGAAGGAAGACTTCCAAACTCATTTTATGAGGCCAGCATAATTCTAATTCCAAAACCAGATAAAGACATTACAAAGAAAGAAAACTACAGGCCAATTTGATGAACACAGATGCCAAAATCCTTAGCAAAATATTAGCAAATCGGATCCAGCAATACATTAAAAAATTATTCACCATGACCAAGTGGGCTTCATCTCAGAGATGCAAGGATGGTACAATATTCGCAAATCAATAAATGTGATACACCACATAAACAAAATAAAAGATAAAAAAGCATATGATCATATCAATAGATGCTGGAAAAGCATTCAATAAAATCCAGCACCCATTTCTGATAAAAATGATCAGCAATGTTGACCCGTCCCGCAGGTCGAGCAACGAGGACTCTAGAGGGGGAGTGAGGATGAGGAGGGACAAGAGACACGAGAAATGGAGACAAGACAGGATTCTGATCAAGTCTCGTTTATTCAGGGGGAGTTCACATAATATATAGGGGAAAAACAGGTGAAACAGTTAATGAGTATCCCACCTGAAGCAAATTCCAGTAAATACCCCAGGTGAAACATGATAAGCAAAGAATGGAGTAAACAATTATCTAGAGGAATGCAGACACTGTATTCAGAGAGACCCCGCCCTGGGGCCGGAGACAGCAGAGCAGACTTTAACAAGATGGATGCCATGCAAATGGTCTCCCACACAATGTGGGGATAGAGGGATCATATCTCAACATAATAAAGGCCATTTATGAAAAACCTACAGCCAACATCATATTCAATGGGCAAAAACTAAAAGCATTTCCCCTAAGAACAGGAACAAGAAGGGATGCCCACTTTCACCACTCTTATTTAACAAAGTACTGGAAGTCTTAGCCACAGCAATCAGACATGAAGAAAAAATAAAAGATATCCAAATTGGAAAGGAGGAAGTGGAACTGTCATTATTTGCAGATGACATGACATTGTACACAGAAAACCCTAAATACTCCATCCAATATCTACCAGATTTAATAAACAAATTTGGCAAAGTAGCAGGATCCAAAATTAACATCAAGAAATCAACAGCAGCCCTGGCCGGTTTTGCTCAGCAGTTGGAGTGTTGGCCTGCGGTCCAGAGAGAACCAGGTTCGGTTCCCACTAAGGGCGTGTACCTCAGATGCAGTTTGTCCCCAGCCCTGGTTGTGTTGTGCAGGTGACAACCGCTCGATGTGTCCCTTTCACGTCAGTGTTTCTCTCTCTCTCTCCCTCCCACTCCTTTCCACTCTATCTGAACAGAAAATGGAAACATGTCCTCGGGTGAGGATTAAAAAAAATAAAAAGAAATCAACAATACCCTGGCCTATTTGGCTCAGTGGTTAGAGCGTCAGCCCACGGACCAAAGAGTCTCGGGTTCCATTCTAGCTAGCCAAGGGCACGTATCTCGGTTGCGATTTGTTCCCGGCCCTGGTCAGAGTCGTGCGAGAGGCAACCAATTAATGTGTCTCTCTCACTTTAATGTTTCTCTCTCTCCCCCTTTTCCCTTTCTTCCACTCTATCTAAAGATAAATGGAAAAAATATCCTCGGGTGAGGATTTAAAAAGAAAGAAATCGACAGCATTCTTATACACCAATAATGAACTCACAGAAAGAAACTAAAAAAAAAAAAAAAAATTTACCATGGCAGTGAAAATAATTAAGATACCTAGGAATAAACTTAACCAAAGAAGTAAAAGGACTTATTTGCAGAAAACTACAGAACGTTGAACAAAGAAGTAGAGGAAGATATAAAAAAGTAGAAGCATATACCTAGTTCATGGATTGGAAGAATTAACATCATTAAAATGTCCTTACTACCCAAAGCAATCTATAGATTCAGTGCAATCCCCATTAAAATACCAATGACATTTCCACAAAACTAGAACAAATGCTTCAAAAGTATATATGGAGCCAAAAAAGGCCCCAAATAGCCACAGCAATCTTAAAGAAGAACAAAGTAGGAGAGATCACAATATCGGATATCAGGTTACACTACAAAGCCATTGTAATCAGGTTACAAAGCCAGGATATCAGGTTATACTACAAAGCCTGGTACTAGCACAAGAACAGGAATATAGATCAATGGAACAGAACAGAGAAACCATTTAAATTGACTCAAGACATTATGATCAATTAATATTTGACAAAGGTGGCCAGAGCATACAATGGAGTCAAGACAGTCTCTTTAATAAGTGGTGTTGAAAAAATTGTACAGCTACATGCAAAAAACTGAAAGTAGACCAACAACTTACACCATACACAAGAATAAACTCAAAATAGATAAAGGACTTAAATGTGACTGGTGAATCCATAAAAATCCTAGAAGAAAGTGTAGGCAACGAAATTTCAGACATCATATGCAGCAGAATTTTCACTGATACAACGCCCAAGGCAAGAGAAACAAAGGAAAAAATTAATACACGGGACTATATCAAACTAAAAGGCTTCTGGACAGCAAAAGAAACAAGCATCAAAATGGAAAGGGAACCCACTATATAGGTGAGCATAATTGCCAACGATACATCAGATAAGGGGTTAATTTCCAAATTATATAGAGTACTCATACAACTCAACAAAAGGAAGACAAAGAACCCAATTAAAAAATGGGCAGAGCCCTGGCCAGTTTGGCTCAGCGGTTGGAGCGTCGGCCTGCGGTCTAGAGAGGCCCGGTTTGGTTCCTGCTAAGGGCACGTACCTCGGTGGTCATGCGGGTGGCAGCCACTCGATGTGTACCTTTCCCATCGATGTTTCTCTCGCTCTCTCTTCCTTTCTCTCCCTTCTATCTGAGCAAAAAAATGGAAAAATGTCCTCGAGTGAGGATAAAAAAAAAAAAAATGGGCAGAGGAGTCCTGGCTGGTTTGGCTCAGCAGTTAGAGCATTGGCCCACGGACCAGAGAGCCCTGGGTTCGGTTCCCACTAAGGGCATGTACCTCGGTTGCGGTTTGTCCCCAGCCCCAGTTGGGATCATGTGGGTGGCAGGCAGTCGATGTGTCTCTCTCACACCAATGTTTCTCTCTCTCTCTTCCTCTCTATCTGAAGATAAATGTGAAAATGTCCTCGGGTAAGGATTAAAAAAAAAAAAAAGGGCAGAAGACCTAAATAGACACCTCTCCAAACAGGACCTACAAATGGCCAAGATACATATGAAAAAATGCTCAACATCACTAATCATCAGAGAAATGCAATCATCAGAGAAATGAGGTATCACTTCACACCTGCCAGAATGGCTGCCATCAACAAATCATCAAACAAGTGTTGGCGAGGGTGTGGAGAAAAGGGGGACTCTAGTACACTGCTGGTGGGAATGCAGACTGGTGCAGCCACTAGGGAAAACAATATGGTGTTTCCTCAAAAAATTAAAAAATGGAATTTGACCCACATCTGACCCAGTGATCCCCTTGCTAGGAATATATCCTAAGAAGCCTGAAAAAACCATCAAAAAGAATATATGTACCCCCATGTTTGTAGCAGCACTATTTACAATCGCAGTTTGTAGTTTGTCCCCGGCCCTGGTTGGGTTGTGTGGGTGGCGGCCACTCGATGTGTCCCTTTCACGTTGATGTTTCTCTCTCTCCCTCCCTCCCACTCCATCTGAACAAAATATCCAAAAAAAAAAGAAAGAAAGAAAGATCTTTTATCCTTTGACAAGGAGAGACCTGTAGAGTATTATGTTAAGTGAAATAAGCCAATGAGAGAAAGACAAATAACACATGATCTCACTTATTTGTGGGATATAATGAACAAAATAAGCTTATGAACAAAATAGACCCAGAAACATGGAAAGGAGTACGGTTCAGACTGACAAACCTCAGAAGAAAGGGCAGGGGGGAGGCATGAGATAAACCAAAAAACATATGCATGTATGCATAGCCAGTGGACATAGACAACAATGGAGGGCCGTTGGGAGGAGGGTGTCTGTGGGGAAAAAGAAAAATCTGTAACAAAAATTAATTAATTAATAAAAACAAGAAAATTTTAAAAAGAGTATGACAGCATTTGAGGAAAATGATTTTGAAGTGCACATGCGAGGAGCTTGGAAGTCATCATACACACACACATACACACACACACAAACTGTAAATCAACAACTTTTCTTAGAACCATCAGAAAATTGAGGTCACAGGACAACTGATGTCCCAAGAATTTGAGAGATAATAGGCAGATATTTAAAAAATCACAAAATAGCCCTGGCCAGTTTTGCTCAGTGGTTAGAGCATCAGCCTGCAGACCAGAGAGTCATGGGTTCAGTTTCCACTAAGGGCATGTACCTCGGTTGCAATTAGTCCCCAGCCGCAGTTGGGGTCGTGTCAGTGGCAACCACTCGATGTCTCTCTCTCACATGGATGTTTCTCTCTCTCTTCCTCCCTCTCTCCCTCCCTCTCTATCTGAAAGATGAATGCAAAAATATCCTTGGGTGAGGATTAAAAAAAAAAAATCACAAAATAAAGAAGAAAATGCTGCACAGGAACAAGTACTGGGGTTAGAAAACCTAAATTGTAGTTAATGAATTGCTGGAGGCTCAGTGCAGACAAGTCTGAGAATCAAACACTCCAGAGAGGCTCAGCAATTGAGGGGTGCACTCATACTTTTGTAAGCTTTACCTCCAGGAGCTGTACCAAGTTCCAACAGTGAATATTGGAGGGAAAAAATCCCTTGTGCTACCAGCAAGAGAAGGAAAAAATAAACCATTTTAAAATGTAAAAAAATAAAGAGTGCTAATTTACCCTCCAATGTATAAGAATATTCACCTCTCTTTGATAATACAATGGACTACTTTTATCTTTGCTAATCTCTAAAGTGAAAAATAATAACATATTTAGATAATATATCATTAAATGAAAAACGCAGGTTACAAGACAATACCTATAGTATGATATCAAGATATGTATATGCATATGTAACTATACACTATATATACACACCAAAAACACATATTATATACATATGTATGCACATATGTATATGCATATGTTTTTCACATATATATCTGAAAATCCTGGAAGAATATACAGAGAAATGTTAAATATAGTTGCTTTTTAATTTTTAAAAAATTTGAAGTGACATATTTTACAAATATAGAATAATATGTATAAGTTATAGTCGAATGCAAATAATAAAATGAGCGGGTCTCTACCTGCAACCCAGGTTGAGAAATAGAACATTTACTAATACCTTTGAAGCTCTTTTACTAGTACCTTAAAGCCTCTGTCTACCCCACCCCAATTAGATCCCCCTGTACCAGCTGTAACTATTTCCTAGTTATTGTTTTCTTTTCTTTTAAATTGACCACAGTTATGTATTCCTAAACAATGTGAGAACTCACCCATGCTCACATATATAGCTATAATTTATTCAGTTCCATTAAAGGATTATGCTAGAATTAATCCATTTTGTGCTGATGGATACTTGAGTTGTTTCTAGCTTTTTGTTGTCATTACCAATGTGGCCATGAACAATCTTACACATGTGTCCTAGTGGGGCAGGAGTTTTTCTAGGATGTATACCTAGTTACAGAGAATGCTTAGTCAATTACTAGGTAATGCCACCTTGTTGACCTAGTGAGAACCAGAGAGGAGTTAGAGGTCACAGAGAGAAGGAGCCTAAGTAGAAAAGCAACATCTGCCTCAGCGTGAGTTCTTCATTTGGAAACCTGTGTTGTATTTCTTGTTCTCCTGTGTTATGCTTCCTGTTCCTATTTTCTTGGCTGGGTTGAAAGGCATCTATGCAGAGCTTCACCCTTCATTTTCAACATGATGGACTGACAAGGATCATAAGATAATGGCAGCAGCATAAAGGGCTCCTAAGAAATGTTTTATATTGAGTACACACGCCAAGTCAGTTAAGATTTTGCTTCTTGAATTCTTAGTAGGCCCAAAATCTTTACTAAAAGAGAGCAAACTTTTTAAAAATATATATCTGCAAGTCATATTTATTTGCTGTAGTGTTTGCCAACCACACTTATTATAATTCACTACAGCACTTTGTTTACTTGCTGACTTATACAAATTTGTATATATTAATAACATATTGTTGGTATTTTTCTTACCCAAAAAAGGATACTTTTTTTGGAATAATATCCCAAAAATGTAAAGAACTTTTAAAAATGGGTAGCAGACCAAAATTCCTATAAAAAGTAACTAAAAGAGCCCTGGCCGGTTTTGCTCAGGGGTTAGAGTGTCGGCCTGCGGTCCAGAGAGACCCAGGTTTGGTTCCCGCTAAGGGCACGTACCTCGGTTGCAGTTTGTCCCCGGCCCCAGTTGGGGTTGTGCAGGAGGTGGCCACTCAATGTGTTGCTTTCACGTCGACGTTTGTCTCTGTCTCTCTTCCTCTCTCTCCCTCCCACTCTATCTAAAACAAAAATGGAAAAATGTCCTTGGGTGAGGATAAAAAGAAAAAAGATTTTAAAGTAACTAAAAGATAAACAATTTACAGAAAGAGATCTGGTCTTTAAACATATAAAAATATGTTCAGCCTCGCTCATAATAAGAAAAATATAAATTGAAGTTACACTGAGATATCATTTCTAACCCATTAGTGTAATGAATTATAAATCATTGATGAAAAAAGAACCCTTGCCTCCTTATTGATAATAAATAGGTTAAAACTAATAAATGTGAGAAGGGGTACACTCTTGCCTATAGTAGATAGGCAAGAGCTGACTGGGAAGTGTGAAGGGAGTGCTGGAGTAGGAAAATCACGCAAGGGGGAAAAATAACAACTGTAGAATGGAGAAGTAAGACAACACCTTCACCCAGTGATCAAAATTAACATCCCCAGTGAACAGAGCTGGACAGAATGTGCCTCTAAATACAATACCCCAAGAAGGACACAACATAATTTTTCTAATATTTTGGCTCTGTGCCACCTTATTGATAATGGAATGCATAATCTGAATTTAATCAAGAAATATCAGACAAACACAAAATGAGAATCATTCTATTAAATAGAAGTAGGAGATGACTGTATTCTTTAAAAATGCCCCTTTCACAAAAGTCAAAGAAAGACTAAAGAAATGTTCAAGATTAAAGACAACTAAAAATATGATTAATCCGAGATTAGTTCTATCCTGGAAGGGAAAATGCTATAAAGGACATTACTGGGTCATTGCAATATGGACAGTAGACTATATGTCAGTATTATAACAGTGTTACAGAAATTGATGACTGTGGTTATGCAAGAGAATAACCTTCTTCTCAGGAAAGACACACTGATATATTTAAAGGTAAAAAAACATGATAAATGCAATTTGCTCTCAGTAGGTAAAGGGAAAATTGTCTAAAGAGAGGGTATGTGCACAAAAAGAGCAAAGTGTTAATAATAAGAACATCTGGATAAAAGATATATGGGTGCTTTTGTATTATTTTTATTCTTGCAACTTTTCTCTGAATTTGAAATTTCCAAATAAAGTTTTTTTAACACTTTAGACCTGCTAATAATTGTGTCTCAGTAGTTAGAGCATCAGCCCTTGGACTGAAGGGTCACAGGTTCGATTCCTGGTCAAGGGCATGTACCTCGATTACAGGTTCCATCCCCAGCCCCAGTTGGGGCATGTGTGGGAGGCAACTAATCAATGGATGTTTCTCTCTCTCTCTCTCTCTCCTTCTTCCTCCCTCCTTCCTTTCCTCTCTCTCTAAAAATCCATGGAAAAATATATCCAGAGGTGAAGATTAACAACAACAAAAAAGTAAACTTTAAAAATCATGTTGGGAGGCATTGTGCAAAATGAAATAAGCAAGACACAAAAGGACAAATATGGTATGATCCTACTCATATAACATACTTAGAATAGACAAACTCATAGAGATAGGAAGTAGAATGAATAGCAGTTACCGGAGGCCAGAAGGAGAGGGGAATGGAGAGTTATTTTTAATGAGTATAAAGTTTCTGTTGGAGTGAGAAAAAAGTTCTGGAAATTGATAGAGGTGGTAGTTACACAACATTGCAAAATATACTTAATGACATGAATTGTATGGTTAAAATTGTAAATTTTAGGGTATGTATATTTTACACAATGAAAATTATCTTAGGGATGTTTATATTATAAAAGGTTCTCTATGATTCTTTAATTATAAGCTCCCTTTGTTTATTTAAACCATTTTGCACAACTTTTAAGATTCACATCAGCTATAGGTTCCATTTATAATGGATTATATGACATCTGTAGTTCATCTCTGTTGGTTTTTAAAAATAGATGATTGAAAAACTGATATTCACCTGGGACAAAGGTCTTAGCTTTTTTCTGCATCCAGGTTTTCCACTTGTCAAAGCAAATGTCTCTTCAGAATTCTTCACTTCAGTCATCAGCTAGCTGCTCTTTTAGGAAGAGGATGCTGGTGCTTACACTTCACAAAAAATATTTCATAAACATGAGCTTTTCTTTTTCTCACAAAGATTATACCAGGAGGAATGAGGAAAACAGATGTTGCTTATAAGGCTTCTAATAGACGTGTTTCCATTGTAAACTGATCTGACTCTGAATTTGGCATCTGCTCCATTCACTGGGGTGGGCTGAGCATTTAGTCTCACAGTTTGGCTGAAAGTTAATATTGACCTTTGACTGTTACCTGAAAACTCAATGATAAAATGCTCTTACTAAACCTCTTGAGAGGGTGATTTCACATTCTAAGCAAATGTCTTCAAAATACATCATTCCGTTTACCAAATTAATTTTATTCTTTGGTTGGGAATACTTATTTATTTTATCTGATACAGAGCATTTCCCAAATCTAACAGGGACAAAAAGCCTGTGTGGTCAGAATGGTAGAAGAGAAAGGACATAAATCTCTTATAATGCTCTCTACAGGTCATTATACCACAGCTTCTCAATTAACCTTCACCCACCCCCACACCCCCAGGCTTCCCGGGGCCTAGGGGGAAGGCCTGGAAGTCTGGGTACAGAACAGTTTCTCATATCATCTGTTCTGCGTATCTGAGTACTGCTACAGCAGCTCAGGTTTCCCCTAGAGGGGAAGTAGCCCCAGACCCTACCTAATAAGATGTAGCTTATTTGTACTACAACACTTTTCTTTTTTATATAGTTTTATTGCAGTATAATTGACATACCAAAAACTGCACATATTTAATGTGCACAGTTTTACAAATGTTGACCTGTGTATACACCTGTGAAACCATTACTCTGGACACAGCCGTTACAGCCAGCTAGCTCTTCTGTAACCCTGCCCCCTGCCCCCCTGCCCCTTCTCATCCCCGCTGGGTGGTTGCCAGTTTGGGCTACTGCAGATAAAGCTGCTGTGAACGTTCATTTACAATTATTTGTGTGGTATGTGCTTTCATTTACCTCAAGTTAAATACCTAGAAATAGAGGCTCTGACCACTGAGCAAACCCGGCCAGGGCAAAGTTTGTACTTTTTATGTCTTAAGATCTTTGGTAAATTCAAAAGCACTACAATTTTTTTCCTTTTTTTTTTTTTTTTCTTTCTGTTTTTTAGCTTTAGCTCTTAAATAGATCAGTGATCCATTTCAAGTTAATTTTTGTACGATGTGAGGTAAGGGTTGACGTTTTTGTTTTCTTTACATATGGCTGTTCTAAGACCATTTGTTTAAAAGATTGTCCTTTCTCCATTGAATTGCTTCAATACCTTTGTCAAAAATCAATTGACCATATAGAAGTAGATTTCTGGACTTTTTGTTCAGTTGCATTGATCTATTTATCTTTGTGCCAATACCATAGAGTCTCGATTATTTTGGTTCTATACATTTTTAAATCAAGTAGTCTTCTTTTTCAAATTCATGTTTTGACTGATCTAAGTTTTTTGCATTTCCATGTACATTTTAGAATCAGCTTATCCGTTTCTGTAAGAAAATTCTAAAAAAAAAGAAAAGAAAATTCTGCTGGTAGCGGGGTAGGGAAGAGATAAACCAAAGAACTTATTTGCATATATGTATAACAAATGGACACAGACAGTAGTTTGGGGAAGCAGGAAGGGAGTGGGAGCAGGGAGATGGGGGTTAATGGGGGCAAAACAGGGGGAACATCTGTAATACTGTCAACAATAAAGATTTTTTTAAAAAAGAAAATCCTGCTGAAATTTTTATTGGTATTTGAATCGGTAGAAAAATTTCGGCAGAGCGGATAACAATATTGAATCCTCTGATCTATGAACACTTTGTACCTCTACTTATTTAGATTTCTTTGATTTCTCTCAGCATATTTTGTCATTTGCAGTGTAAAGGTCTTACACCACTTTTGTTGGATTTATCCCTAGGTTTTTTAGGGTATTTTATGGTAAGGTAAATAGTATTTTTTTTTGGTATGTGCCCCTCGCGGGAACCGAACTCAGAACTCTCTGGTCTGCAGGCCAATGCTCCAACCACTAGGCCAAACCGTCCAGGGCTGTCAATAGTATTTTTTTTTTTTTAATGAGAGGGAGAGAGAGGAAGAGAGGGAGAGAGAGAAACATTGACATGAAAGGGACACATCGAGTGGCTGCCTCCTGCACAACCCCAACTTGTTCTGGGGACAAACTGCAACCAAGGTACGTGCCCTTAGTGGGAACCGAACCCGGGTCTCTCTGGACCGCAGGCCAACGCTCTAACCGTTGAGCCAAACCGGCCAGGGTGGTAAATAGTATTTTTAATATCAATTTCTAATTGTTCATTGCTAGTATATACATACATACTAGTATGGAAATTCAGGTTTTTATATAATGGTCTTATACCCTGAAACTTAGTAGTTCTAGTAATTTTTTGTGGAACTAATTTTCCATAAGATTTTCTACATAGACCAGGATTTCTCCAATTTTGGCATTACTGACATTGTAGGACATTTAGCAGCATTTCTGGACTCTGGATGCCAGTAGTACCCCTACCCACTTGTAACAAACAAAACTTTCTCCAGACATTGCCAAATGGTTCCTGGAGGGCAGAATTGCCCACTGTTGAGAACCATAGACATGGACAACCTTGCCATCTGCATATAAAGACAGTTTCACTTCTTTTTCAATATTGATGCATTTCATTTATTTTTTTTGTTTGCCTATTGCACTGGCTAGAGTCTCAAGTACAGTGTTTAAGAGCAAACATACTTGCCTTGTTCTTCATCGACCATTAAGAATGATATTAACTGTAAGTTTTTCATAAGTGCCTTTTATCAGGTTGAGGAAGTTTCCTTTTCTTGTTTGCTGAAAGTTTTCATTAGCAATGGATGTTGGATTTTGTTAAATGCTTATTCTGCATCGTTAAGATGATCTTATGGTTTTCTTAATGTGGTAAATTATATTGGTTGATTTTTTTTAATGTAAACTTGCATTCCTAGGATAAACTCCACCTGGTCAGATTTTTTTTTTTTTTTTTTATCTTCACCTGAGGACATTTTTCCATTTTTTGTTCAGGTAGAGTGGGAGGGAGAGAGAGGAACAGAGAGAGAGAGAGAAACATCGATGTGAAAGGGACACATCGAGTGGCTGCCACCCGCACGACCAACCAGGGCCGGGGACAAACTGCAACCGAGGTACGCGCCCTTAGCAGGAACCGAACCCGGTCTCTCAGGACCGCAGGCCGACTCTCTAACCGCTGAGCCAAACCGGACAGGGCTGGTCAGATTTTATTATCTTTTAAAATATACTATTGGATTGAATTTGCTAACATTTTCTTCAGAATATTTGCATCTTTTCTGATTATGTATCAGAATAATTCTGGCTTCAAAGAATGAGTTGGAAAGTATTTCCTCCTTTTCAGTTTTGTGAAGTATTTGTGTAGCATTTTTACTACTTTTTCCTTAAATATTTGTGACACCATATGGACCTGGAATTTTCTTTATGGGAAACTTTTAAACTATGAAATCAATATATTTAATAGATACAAGGCTATTCAGGTTATCTATGTTTTCCTGAGTGAACTTTTATAGTTTGTGTCATTCCAGGAATTCGTCCAGTTTATCCACTTGTCAGATCTAGTGGTATAAAAAGTTAATATTATGTTTCCTTATTATCCTTTTAGGTGTAGACTCCATAGTGATATCACCTCTCATTCCCAATATTGGCGATTTATGTCATAGCTTTTTTTTCCTGACAGTCGGCCTACATGTTTAATTTTGCCCTATTTGGACTCCCATTCCATCTTCTCAACCAGTGAGACGGTCGGGCTCTGTGCGGTGGCTCCTCCCTGCGCTGTCGGTAGCTCCAGGCAGACAGGCAGAGCTATTCCGTGCTGTTCCTCATTTGTCCTTTTTTATGGATCATTGTGACTAATGTGCAGTATCTGAAAAACTTTGTTTCATATACTTTTTATTTTAATTGTTTCTGGAGAAAGGTAAGTCTAGTTCCTTTTATTTTGTCTTAGTCAAAAACAGAAGTTCTCAATTCTGTTTTCTACTTTTTTACATTTATTTTATTATCAAGCTGGTCTGTAATGCTGAACTATAGAAATTCTCTCACTCTTACTTCTGGGAGTGAACGGGAGATGTAAGGGCCTTCATAGCTTTTCAGCTCTCAAATTTGTACTTGGAGAAACATCCAAATGATAAAATTTTTGTCCGAGACAACACGCTAGGAATAACAACAGCACAGAGGGAGTCCGGAGAGAGAGAGTGAAGGATAAATCACTGATAACTCCTCGGCTGTAAAGACCCAAGAATATATTATTTGGCCAGTGTTTTTTACTCACAATCTTTTAATCTCAAAGCTAAAGGAAAAAGTGATAGGTTAGGCTTAGAAAGTTAATTGTCATGTTTCCAACCTGAGCTCTTTAAAAGAAATAGTAGGGGAACCTCATGATGTTTGAGGAAGGCCTCCCCAACAGACTGAAGAAAGGGGTGGTATAGAGATCCTCTGTGGTCTGACCCAGGGACATTCTGATGCTGTTACCTCATATTCACGATCTTCCCTTGTCTGCTTCAGGTTTCCTGTCTCAGCTGGTCTCTGACAAGCCCCTGACGGAATGCATTCGTGCTGGCCACTATGCAGCCAGCGTCATAATCCGGCGGACCGGCTGCACCTTTCCCGAGAAGCCGGACTTCCACTGACGGAGAGCGGGAGGCCCAGGCCGGGAGCACAGACGCCGCCCCGACTGCTTCCTGAGAATTCCCGCAGGAATAAAGAAGAAACTGATCTGCCAGCTTTTCCTATATAATAATGTTCATTCTTAATTTAGAGGGTCTAGTAATGCTCAGTAGAATCTTTATTCTCTCAACAAAGTAAAATATGATGTTTATTTCCATAGTGTGATAGTGCTGCTTAAATGTCAATTAAACAGGAATATAACATTTCAATAGAAACTATTTCATTTTCAATTACTTTGTAAGTTCATGTGTATTTAGCAAATTGATCAGGTTTTTTTACATTTCTGCTTTGAATGCAGATGCAATTTAATATAATAGATATTTTTAAAGGAATTAATCCTAACACATCAATCTTTAGCTTTTTATACAAGTATATTTAATTTAGGGATATACCATATATATATATATATATACACACAATATATATATATACACACAATAAATAGCCAAATAAGGTACATAAATATTTACCTTGCCAAGTTATGCCAAATAATGTCTTCATTGCATAATCAAATATATAATAAAGTTTGGATAATTAAATGACTTGCCAAATTATAAGTTATAATATTCAAATCATAATCTTATATTTACTTATGGTACTCTGTAATTTGATACAAATAAAAGCTTGTCATATGGGAATTTTTTTCTGTCTTTGCCCTGTAATCAACAAACTGGGGACAAAAGATCATTATTTAACACTGGGCCTGAAATGATACTAAATTAGCTACTGGAGGTAGAAAGAACAACATAATACATTGAAAAATAACAATATTGGAGACCAATAGTCACTGCTTTAAGGAAGACAAAATGGGAAATAGAACCTCTGGAGTCAGACTTAATTACCTTTCCATGATCTTACATAAATTACTCAGCCTCTGTGAGCTTCAATTTCTTTTCTGTAAAATGGGATAATAACCCCTATGTACAAGGACACTGAGATGATTTGAAAGAGAACACCAAGTACAAAGTACTTGGTACAATGCCTAATAAGTGCTTAATAAGTACCTACTATCTTTATCATAATGGTTATTGCTGTTGAAGAAGAAAAACATAGTATTTATAAAACTAAAATGATAGAAAAGTGTTCAGTTCTTGTTCTTGTTTTTGTTTTTGGTTTAGGTAAACTTTAAAGTCTCCCATGCTTGTCCTTTATGAATATTACTGAGATAATTCGTATACCACAAAATTTTCCATTTTAAAGGATATAAATAAGTGGTTTTAGTGTGTTCACAAAAGTGTGCAGCCGTCACCATTATCTAAACCAAGAACGTTCTCATCACCCTGAGAAAGATACCCTGAACATCCCAATCAGCACACCCCATTCCCATTCCCTGCAGGGATAGATTTGCCTGTTTTGGACATTCATAAAAATGGAGTCATATGCCCTGTCCGGTTTGGCTCAGCACTTAGAGTGTCGGCCTATGGACCAAAGAGTTGCGGGTTTGATTCCGGTCAAGGACACGTACTTTGGTTGTGGTTTGGTCCCCGGCCTTGGTCAGGGTTGTGTAGGAGGCAACCAGTCAATGTATCTCTCTTTTATCAATGTTTCTTTCTCTATTTCTCTTCCTCCCTCCCACTCTATCTGAAGATAAATGGAAAAATATCCTCGGGTGAGGATTTAAAAAAAGAAGTGGAGCCATATAATGTGTGTTCTTTTGTGTCTGGCTTCTTCCCTTAGCATGTTTTTAAGGCCCATCCATGTTGTAGCATGTATCAGTACTTCATTTCTTTTTTGCCAAATAATATTCCATTGTATGGATATACTATATTTTGTTTAGTCATTCATCAGTTGATGGAAATTTGGGTTAACACTTTTTGGCTATTATGCATAATGCTGCTATGAGCATTCATGTACAAATTTTTTGCGTGGACAGAGAGATATATATATTCAATTTGACAGGGGGAGGATATACGTAGGAATACAGTTGCTGGGTTACATGGTAACCTTATGTTTAACTTTTTGAGAAACTGCCAAACTTCCTTCCATTCTCACCAGCAGGGTTTGCAGGTTCGTGTTTCTTTGCCAGGGTGTGATGTTATCTGTTTGGAACCATCTTAGTTAGTATTGAGTGACATCTCATTGTGGTTTTGATTTGCATTTCCCTAGTGACTAAGATATTGATATCTTTTCACATGCTTTTTGGCTATTTATATTTTTCTTTGGAGAGATGTCTATTCAGATTCTTTGCCCATTTTTAATTGGGTGATCTGTCCTTTTGTTGTTGAGTTGTAAGCATCCTTTATATACTGTAGATATGTCTCTTTTTAGATATATGACTTACAAATATTTTCTCCCATTCTATGGTTTGTTTTTACTCTCTTGATAGTATCCTTTGAAGCACAGACATTTTGATTTGTATAAAGTCCAATTTATCTTTTTATTTTTTTGTCAACTGGCTTGTGGTTTTATATCTAAGAAATCATTGCCTTATCCAAGCTCACAAAGAATTACACCTCTGTTGTCTTCTAAGAGTTTTATCATTTTTGCTCTTACATTTAAGTCTTTGACCCATTTTAAGTTTACTTTGTATGTATGTGAAAGAAAGGTCTAAATGAAATATCTGGCATGTGAACATTCAAATGTAAAGATTATTTTCTCCACTACTGAACTGTCTTGGCACCCTTGTCAAAAATCAATTGACCAGCCCTGGCTTGTTTGGCTCAGTGATTAGAGCATGGGCCTGCGGTCCAGAGAGACCCAGGTTCAGTTCCCGCTAAGGGCATGTACCTCGGTTGCAGTTTGTCCCCGGCCCTGGTTGGGTCATGCGGGTGGCAACCACTCAATGTGTCCCTTTCACGTCGATGTTTCCCTCTCTCGCCCTCCCACTCTATCCGAACAAAATATGGAAAAATCTCCTCGGGTGAGGATAAAAAAAAAAAAAAAAAATCAATTGACCATAAATGTAAGGTTTTATTTCTGGACTCTCAGTTCTATTCCATTGGTCTGTATATCTGTACTCATGCCAGTCCAGTCATGATTACTGGAGCTTTGACTGAGTGTTGAAATCAGGAAGTGTGAGTCCTCCGACTTTGTCTCTCATGAAAAAATTAGTTTGAGTGCTAGGGTATCTTTATCACATTAAAACTACTATAGAATGTATTTCTCTTGGATAACTAGGAGGGACACTGATAAATCTTTTCCTGCTTTTTTTCTTTTTTTTTTTTTTTGATGAGAAAATATCTTACCCCAAGACTACTGATCAAGAACCACTCACCAGTTAGGCTTTTCACATAGTCACTATTTATAGGAGGTTCCGAATTGTGTTATTTGGTAGAACTTACACGCACACAGATCACATAACATTCTTGTAGTAAGAAATAGCTATTGGAATATGTGTATTTTGTCCTTGAGCTTATGGCATACCTTTTTAGTTCTCTGTTTTGATGAAGGACAAAGGAAAAGTAATGGCCAGCCTATCAGACTGGCTAGCCTCTGACAGTTGTTAGGTAGTCCCCTCCGTGGCCTAAGTTTGTCGGTCTTGGATGGGGAGTAGTTAAGCTCGGCGCACTTCAGAGCACCTTGGTTTAACAGCTGTTTAAGGGAGGACATGTAGTATGGGGGGAAATAATGAAGTTCTCAGGAAGACGTGGGTTCTGGCCCAAGGTGGCTTCAAATAGCTATGTGACCCTTATCCTATTTACATCTTGTAGTTTACAAGATGTAAATGGTTGTGACGTTCCCAAAGTATAGTTATATTGTGGACCAATGGTCTTAACAAGGTTGCCTCTCTATATATAGGGAAAGGTGGTTCTTCCCTGAGGAGTGAACCATAAAGACAAGCCATTCATTTGTGTGTCTCAGGTGAGCAAATGAGGTGGGCACAGGAGACTGATACTCAGGGGCAGGCCCAGGTGATCCGGAGAGTTGGGACATTGAGGTCTGTTTGGTCTCAGCAGGTGATCAAGGTCGCCAGAAAACTGCTTCCCGTGAGGTGGAAAAGAAGGTGGTACCAAGCATTTGGCTGAGTGCTCGAATATTAATATAGTAGAGTAGGAGAGAGAAAAGCAAGAGTGGCAAGTGTGTTTTCTTCTAGATTTTACATCTATCTTCATGATGTACACTTAAGTATTGCTTTATATCTCAGAAAGAATCAGAGTAAGACTTTCTTTCTAGACCAGGGTGAGGGAAATACATTCTTTATCTTTAAAAAAGTCCAAACAACCTTGGCTAAAAGCTATTATTCTTACCCAATTTGGGGAAGTAAGCATTGTAATTTTTTACTCTTTCAAAACAGAGATGCATAATTTAAAGATTGTTTTAGACACACACAAGCCTGCAAAGGTGGCATGTGTTTGATTGTAGTCTAAAAATACTGCCAATGCTGAAATATAAAAATATGTCCATTTAATAATATTTCCACTGGATGAAATAAGTTTAAAATGTAAACCTTTTATGATTCAATAGGAGTTCTATGTTGAAGTCCTTGGCTTTGTATCCCCCTGGACAAGTTCTTAAACTGCTCTGAGCCTAGGTTTACTCAACTATAAAATGAGGAAAATATATCCACCTTCAGTGATATATGAGGGAGTGTTAAGAGAATGTGTGAGTAAAAACAGTTTACATAAATAGTAAAATAAATTTAAACGTGAAGTAGTTTGATGTTTTACAAAGGCACCAAAGCAACCTAATAGGGAAAGTCCTTTCAGTAGACAGGGCTAGAACAACCTGATGTCTGTGTAGGGGGAACGAACCTTTGACCCCTACCTCACAAATTAGAGATAGATCTGGTCATAACATAAAAGCTAAACTATTATGCTTCTAGAATAAAACATAGGAGAAATATTTTCACAGCTTGAGGGTAGGCAAAACTTTCTTGGAGTGGACTTTGATAGCACTAACCATAAATAAAATCTATTAATGAATTGAACTCCCAAAACAATAAAGCTTTTTGTTCAACAAGACACCATTAAGCATATGCATAAACAACCACAGTCTAGGACAACACATTCACAACACATATCTCTAACAAAGAACTTATATCCAGAATGTACAGCAAATTCTCAATGTTGTTGATAGCTTCTTGAAAACTGCTACATTTACCAGTTTTACCATAGGATAATTAATTCACAGAAGAATACTGTAGGAACTTAACTGTTATTTATGTCAGTTAGTCTGTGGTAAAATTGTTAACATAGCAGTTTCCAAGAACCTATCAACAACATTATGTGAGGACTTAATGGATTAAAAACTCCTACAACTCAGTAATGAAAAGACAAACAGATGACCTTACAAAAGAAAATATATGAATGGCCAATAAGCACATGATAAAGTATTCAACATCATTAGTCATAAGAGAAATGAGATATTACTGCACTAGAACGACTAAGATTAAAACGACAGCACCGAATGCTGGAGCGGGTGTGAAGCAACGTCACAAGTGGAGTGCTAAGTGGAATGACCGCTTTGGAAGAAGGCCTGCAAGTTTCTTACAAAATTAAACACATCTATCCTTTGATCCATCCATTCCGCTCCTGGTATTTACGCAAAAGAAATGAAAGCCTATGTCCACTAAAAGACTTGTATTAGACTATTTATAGCAGTGCTATTCATTGTAACCAAAAACTGGAAACAGGGTAGTTGTCTAATAGTAGGAATACAGATTAAAACTGTGATATAGCCCAGCCAGTGTGGCTCAGTGAATTGGGCATCGTCCCATGGACTGAGAGGTCCCGGTTCAATTCCCAGTCAGGGCACATGCCCGGGTTGCAGGCTCGATCCCCAGCAGGGTGTGTGTAGAGGCAGCTGATCGACGTTTCTCTCTCATTGATGTTTCTATCTCTCTCCATCTCTCTCTAAAAAATCAATAAAAAAACATTTTTAAAAAAACTGTGGTATAATCAAACAGTGGAATAGTACTCAACAAAAGAAATTACTGATGAAATAACAGGAATCAATCTCAAAAACATTTTACTGAGTCATATAAGCCAGACAAGAAAGAATACAGACCATAAGATTCCATATACACGAAGTTCTAAAACAGGCAAGCCAACCTATAGTGAAAAATCAGAACAAAGTTTGGCTTTGTGGGAGAGGGGAGAAGTCGAAACTGACTGGGAAGGGAAATGGGACTTCCCAAGTTGACAGTGATGTCCCGGTCATAATAGGGCTAACACAGATGAATTTGTCAAAACGGAGTATTTCACTTAAGTTGCATGATTTATTGTAATCACTCACACAAAGAACCCCAAGCAAATACTGACTCTAGTTGATGATATGCACACTGATAAAGTATATTAATGTCTTGCCCTGGCCGGTTTGGCTCAGCAGTTAGAGTGTCGGCCTGCGGTCCAGAGAGTTCCGGGTTCGGTTCCCACTAAGGGCATGTACCTCGGTTGTGGTTTGTCCCTGGCCCTGGTTGGGTCGTGTGGGAGGCAGTCACTTGATGTGTCCCTTTCATGTCGATGTTTCTCTCTCTCTTCCTCTCTCTCCCTCCCACTCTGTCTGAACGAAAAATAAATAAAGTATATTAATGTCTTCAACTTACAGTGATGTGCATGAAAAAAACGAGATGAGCCCTGGCCTGTTTGGCTCAGCGGTTAGAGCGTCGGCCCACGGACCAATGAGACCAGGTTCGATTCCAGCCAAGGGCATGTACCTCGGTTTTGGTTCGTCCCTAGCCCTGGTCAGGTTTGCACAGGAGGCAACCAGTCGATGTGTCTCTCTCGCATCGATGTTTCTCTCTGTCTCTCTCTCCCTCCCTCCTAATCTGTCTAAAGATAAATGGAGAAATATTCTTAGGTAAGGATTAAAAAAAAAAAAAACAAGATGAATGGAAAGATGAGTATATAAACATGGCAAAATGTTAATTGTAGAAAGGTAGTAAATAGAAGGATGTTTGCTATAGCATACTTTTCAACATTTCTGTATGGTTGGAGTTTTCCTAATGGGAAAAATATGAAGTACTTCATTAGGAAAACCTATTAAACTTGATTGATATCAGCATCTCATGAAGAAAATAAAACAGTAGATTACATACAAATCATATATAGTATTTACTTCAAAATATAATTTTGTTCATGAATTCCATAACAAAAGTATTCAATCGTGTGCTACTGCGAGGTTTCCTGGGGCTACCACAATCTCCAAGCTTCTCTTCTGAGTGTAGAACACCCCCCAATCTACCTGGCAGTTGGAACTTTCATGAACCACCCCTGTGAACACCAAGCAGACCTTCGATCCAGACTCCTGAACTCACTGACCACCAGAAAATTTCTACTTGTCAAATCCAATGACCAGTTTTCAGTCATTACCCTACCTCACCTTTTCTCGGCATCTGACTGAAAGGACCACACTCTCGCGACTTCTTATTCCCTTGACTTTTACACAACCACTTTTCCTCATTCTCTTGCCTCCTTTACAGCCTGTGCTTTAGGAACACCTCCTCTGTCCTTGGTGCTGATGCTCTACACCCGTGAGCCTTTTGTCACTCTATACGCTCCTCCTAGGGGACCAATTTGGCTCCCACAAATTCGTCTATCACTTGATAACTCCCAAATCTCTGTATCTAACCCTGATTCCCTCTTGAACTTTAGTCTCAAAACCTACAGGTCAGCCCCCTGGGGTATTCTGCAGGCACACTGGTTGTCAAAACAGAACGCACCTTCTGAACACCCAGATCCAGTCTACTGCTCCTACTTTTTCTCTAATAGAAACAATTCGGCCTGACTTTATCTTTATCCCTTTCTCGCCCATATATAACTGATCACCATGTTCTCTCAGTTCTCTGTTATTTTTTTTTAATATGTTTTTTTTTCATTTTTATTTTTGAGAGAGAGAAACATTGATTGGCTGCCTCCTGCACACCCCCTACTGGGGATAGAGCCCACAATCTAGGCATGTGCCCTGACTGGGAATCAAACCAGTAACCTCCTGGTCCATGGGTCAAAACTCAACCATTGAGCCACACTGGTTGGGCCCTTAGTTCTCTCCTAAATCCCTTCCTTGCCTCTTCATGCCCTCAGGTATAATTTGTACCTTCATCATGTCTAACTAATTTCCCCAACTCTGGTTCTTCCCCTTCATTAGTCAGTCCCCCTTCAGCATGAGATGCCTTGCTTACGTAGAAACACAATCACATTCCCTGGTCTGTTTAAATTCCTCAATCATCCACCCCTGTGTGGCCTTCCTACGGCCATTTCTTCACTCCAGCCCAAACATACCGAACAACCGTGCTTGTGCTTCTATCTCGATGCCTGTTTTCCTTCTACAACTGCTCATGTTTAAAGATTCAGCTCCAAAGTCAAGCCCTGTGAAAAGTTTTCTCTGAATTTCCCAGGAAATTAGTTTCTGCTCCATCCTTTTCTCTCAAAATACATTGCATATTTCCTCACTGTAGTTTATACAATCAGAATGCATCGCATAATTGTTTATTGGTGTATATGTCTTCTCTTAGTAGATGCTGAATGACGTTTGCTCAGTGAAGTCCTTTCACACTTCTCCAGGTCTTGGCAATGAGTTACAGACTTAGGAATGGCAGGTGACCGAGGATTTTAGTTTCCAAACAGCTATAATTGTTCATATTATCTGAACTCTTCTTTTTTTCCATTCTTGAAAGTCAGTCTCCTAAGTGGGCACAAAGAAAGGGTACCCAGGTTGCCACAGCTGGACCTACTTTCCCCCACTCTAATTACATAATCTACATGCAAATAAATGAAATGTGGTCATGTGGCATGGTGTAAGCTTTTATCCTTTGTGACTTCGATCCTTTTTCAACTCAGAAAAAGCTAAAGGGAAGGGCACCTGGAATTTGAAGACTGGGCTTTCTTCTAATCCCTGAACTAACCCTATCAAGGGGGGAAATGATTCCACCACTCTGAGCTTCATTTCCTCCTCTTCAAAATAACTTGGCACAAGACATTTATAAAGACCTAGCACAATGGCCCTGACCCGGTAGCTCAGTTGGTTAGAGCATCATCCTGATACACCAAAATTGCAGGTTCAATCTCCCATAAGGGCACATACAAGAAGCAACCAATGAATGTATAAATAAGTGGAACAACAAATCAATATTTCTCTCTCTCTCTCTCTAACCAATAAATTTTTAAAAGATCAATGCATAGTATAAATATGCATCAGTCATTCATTTAGTTCACAAATATTCACTGACTGCATATAAGTGTCAAGTAATATGTTACATAAAAGTATATAGCACTCAATAAAAATGTGAGTTTGTTTTCTTGCAAGTGTGTTTTGGACTTTCTAATGTTTTTAATATTCTGAATAGGGTTGTTTCCTCCCCACCCTGTTCTCTGTGAGCCAAAATATTTTTTCTCTAAATTTTTCCTTCAGGGTCTACTAAGTAGCATATAGTGATGGTTAACAGCCTGGGTTTTAAAACCAGACTTTCAAGGTTTGAATCCTGGCTATGCAACTTTCTGTCCGTGAATCACTGGGTAAATTGCTTAACTTCTTAATGTTTTTCCTTTTGCATTTTAAAAGTACAAGAATACCTACCCCATTAGGTTGTTGTAAAGAATAAAAGTGTTAATACATGTAAATTTAAAATGTTACCTGGCATTAAGTAAAGTGCTTAAGAAGTGGTAGTTATTATTATTTGCTACCTATAGTTAGTTCATGGGGGTACTTGACCTTGCCATGAAAATCAATTCTAGCCCAAGTATAAGAACCCCACTGGATTAGAGACCTCATTTCTCATTTGTATTCCTTTAAATAGCTTTTCTTGGAAATTTTCTGAGAGACCTGCACTTTCCAATATGGTAGCTACTAGCCCCTTGTGGCTACTGAGCACTTGATATACAGCTAACTAGAAGAGTAGCCTTGTAAGTATAAAGTAAACCAGAGTTTAAAGATTTACAGGAGAGACATTAGTGAAAATTACAGAGTAAGGAATAACAAAGTGTGCCCCTCTAAAAGAGCAACTAAAAACTGGCAAAAACTGTTAGAACCAACTTTTTCAGAACTCTTGTCAGCTTGAAGCAATTTGGGAAGCATTTTTTAAAGAGAAACAGCTGCATCTTGATGAGAATAGTGGGCTTTGTTACACTTTAATTTGCCCTAATCCCATCCCCACACTCCAAGGAATGCAAGCAACAGAAAGCATTGCCCATATCTGGAGGGGGAAAAAGCAACAATTATAAAACTGTCCATGAGTAAGCCCAGACATTGGACTTACTAGACAAAGACTGTAAATCAGCCATTTTAAGCATGTTTAAACAGCTAAACAAAAACATATCTAAAGAACTAAGGGACTCTAGAAAAATAAAAAAGAGGAAGAACTCATGGACATGGACAACAGTGTGGTGATTGCCAGGAGGGGCGGGGTGGAGGAGAGTATAGCAGGGATAAATGGTGACAGAGACTTGACTTGGGGTGGTGAACACACAACACAGTGTACAAACGATGTGTTGTAGAATTGTGCACCTGAAACCTATATAATTTTGTTAACCAGTGTCACCCCAATAAATTCAATAAAAAAGAACTAAGGGAAAGCATTATTTTCTAGGAAATAGAAAAAATCCTACTCGAGGCTATTTTTTCCATTGATTTTTACAGAGTGGAAGGGGGGAGAGAAACATAAATGCCAGAGAGACACATCAATAAGCTGCCTACTGCACTCACACATGCCACCCAGGAATGTGCCCTTGACTGGGATTCAAATCCGCGACCCTTTGGTCCATGGGCCACAACAGCCAGGGCTAGAGATAGAAAATATTTTTTTAAAAAACAGATACACTGAAGTTGAAAATGATAATAACTCAAGTGAAAATAGTCACTGGAGGGGCTCAGCAGATTTGAACTGGCAGAAGAAACAATATGAAACTAGACCATGAAAATAGGTCAATAGATACGATCTAATCTGAGTAACAGAAAAATAAAAATAAAGACAAATTAACAGAGCCTAAGAGAACCATGATAGACCATCAAGCATACCAAGATACACATAATAGAAATTCCAGGAGGAGAGAAGAGGGAGAAAGAAGCAGAAAAAATATGTAAAGAAATAATGGCTGAAAATGCCCCAAGTTTGATGACAAACATTAATCTACACATCCAATAAGATCAAAAAACTCCAAGTAGGATAAATTCAAAGAGATTCAGATAGAAACATATTAAATCAAATTGTTAAAAGACAAAGACTCTGAAAGCAGCAAGAAAGAAGCAACTCATGACATACGAGGACTCCTCAATGAGATTAACAGCTGATTTCTGATCAACAGAAAACAAGCCACAGACTGGGAGAAAATATTGGCAAAACAAACACTGATAAAAGAGTATCCAAAATATACAAAGAGCTCTCAAAACTCAACAATAAGAAAACAATCTGATTGTTTGAAATGGGCCTAAGACCTGAACACTTGAACAAGAAGTTATACAGTTGAAAAAATAACTGCATGAAAAGATGCTCAATGCTATACGTCATTAGGAAATTTCAAATTAAAACAATAACTTCACACCTGTTATAGTGGCCAAAATTCAGAACATAAAATGCTGGTGAGGATGAGGAACAGTAGGAATTCTCATTCATTGCTGATGGAAATGCAAAATGGGTACAGCCATTTGGGGAGACAGTTTGGCAGTTTCTTGGAAGACTAAACATACTCTTATCATGTGATCCAGCAATCACACTCCTTTCAAAGATGTTGAAAACTTATACAAAATCCCTACAGACAGATGTTTATAGCAGCTTTATTCATAATTACCAAAAACTTGAAAGCAACCAAGATACTCTTCATAGATCAATGGATAAATAAACTGATACATCCAGACAATGAAATATTCAGCACTAAAAAGAAACGAGCTATCAAGCCATGAAAGGACATGAACGAACTTGGAACCTAATATGCATATGGCTAAGTGAAAGAAATCAACCTGAAAAGGCTACATACCATATAATTCCAACTGTATGACATTCTGGAAAAGGCAAAACTATGGAAACTGAAAAGGTCAGTGGTTGCCACAGGTTGTAGGGTTTTGGGGGAGGGGGTAAGTAAGCAGGGTATAGAGGATTTGGAGAGCAGTAAAACTGTTATGTATATTATATGTTATGTATATTATAGTACTATAGTACTATATAATGGATATATGTCATATATTTGTCCAAACCCATAGACCAGCGGTTCTCAACCTGTGGGTTGTGACCCCTTTGGGGGTTGAACAACCCTTTCACAGTGGTCGCCTAAGACCATCGGAAAACACATATTTCCGATGGTCTTAGGAACCAAGACACGGCTCCTCTATCCCTCTCCAGGCGGGTCCGCCCACATGCAGACACGCCCACACACAATAGGAGGAACTGGATTAAAGTGTTGCGGCATTAGGAGGTTGAGAACCACTGCCATAGAATATACAACACCAAGAGTGAATCCGAATGTTGATGATGGGCTTTGAGTGATAATGATGTGTTAATGTGAGTTCATGGGTTGTAACAATTGTACTACCCTGATGAGGAATGTGGATAACAGGGGAGGCTGGGTATGGAGGAGAGGCAGGGGCTCTATGGTAAGTTCCTTCGATTTTGCTACAAGCCTAAAACTTCTCTAAAAAATAAAGTCTATTAAAATGTTTTTAAAAGTTGTGGATGACATAGTCAAAGTGCTGACAGAAAACAAAAACTATTATAGAATTCAGCAAAAATATCCTTCAAAACTGAAGGCAAAATTGAGACATTCCCAGATCAACAAAATTGAGGGTGTTCATTGTTGGCCAACCTGCCCTGAAAGATACGCTAAATGGTGTCCTTCAGGCTGAAATGGAAGGACGCTACCCAGTAACTCAAATCCACATGCAGAAGTAAAGAACACTGGTAAAGGTAACTACATGATAAAATATAAAAGATCACATGGGTAAATGTAAAAATATATATGTATTTTTGTTGTAAGCTTTCTTTTATTCTATCAGACTTAAAACATAACTGTCTGAAGCAATAATTATAAATATATGTTGATGGACACACATTGTTTAAAAGTATAATTTGTGGCAATAACAAAGAGGAGAAGATATAGCTTTATAAAAGCAAAGGTTTGTATCTTATTAAAATTAAGTTGGTAATAATCTGAATCATAGAAACAGAAAGTAGATTAGTGGTTGCTGGGGACTGGGAGGATGGGAGGAATGGGGACTGACTGCTGATGGTTAGGGAGTTTCTTCTTGGGGGAAGAAAATATTCTGAGCCCTGGCAGGTGTGGTTCAGTGGTTGGAGTGTCAGCCCTCACACCAAAAAGTTGCAGGTTTGATTCCCAGTCAAGGGCACATGCCTGGGCTGCAGGTTTGATTCCCCCAGCCCCAGTCAAAGCACGTTCAGAAGGCAACCAGGTGATGTCTCTCTCTCACATCAATGTTTCTCTCTCTCTTTCTCTCTGTCCCTTCCACTCTCTCTAAAAAATCAATGGAAAAAAATATATATATCCTCAGGTGATTAACAAAAATAAATTTTTTAAAAAATTCTGGACTTAGCCCTGGTCAGTTTGGCTCAGCGGTTAGAGCTTCAGCCCACGGACCAGAGAGACCCGGGTTTGGTTCCCGCTAAGGGCACGTACCTCGGCTGTGGCTTGTCCCGGGTCCCGTTGGATCCTGTGGGTGGCAGCCACTCGATGTGTCCCTTTCACGTCAATGTTTCTCTCTCTCTCTCTTCCTCTCTCTCCTTCCTACTCTGTCTAAACAAAAAATGGAAAAATGTCCTTGGGTGAGGACAAAAAAATTTTTTTTTCTGGACTTCCAGTCAAGATGGCAGTGAGGTAAACAGGGTATCCCCTCCTCCCACAACACATCAGAATTATAACTAAACTACACAACAACCATTATTCAGAACCACCTGAAATCGAGCTGAATGGAAGTCCTACAACTACGGGATTAAAGCAGCAGCCACATCGAGACTGGTAGGAAGGCGGAGGGGACGGGCTGGTCCCACACCCACGTGTGGGGATAAAAATCAGGGGACACCTCGGCTGGGAAGGTCCTCCATGAGGACTGAGGGGTCCCCGT
The DNA here is from genome assembly GCF_014108415.1 of Molossus molossus. NCBI lineage: Eukaryota > Metazoa > Chordata > Mammalia > Chiroptera > Molossidae > Molossus > Molossus molossus. Next base: position 55,695,876 of record NW_023425352.1, read on the forward strand.
CCCACACCAGGTGCCCCGCTCAGGGTTCCAGTGCCAGGAAGAGAAGTCCCCATAACTTCTGGCTGGAAAAAGCAGCGGGAACTGAGGCTCAGGGGGGCTGAGGCGGCTGGAGCCCCAGGCAGGTCCTTAAAGGGCCCGCGCACAGACTTATCGGACTCTCTCCCTCTAAGCTTGGAGGGGAGGCAGCTCGAGGGGCGCCAGAGACATACAGGGAAGAACTGAGTTGTTTTCACTGGGGCGAGAGCTGGAGAGGGGGCTTTCTCTAAGACAAACGTGCTGTCAGAGGCCTTTGTTCCTTTGGTGAGCCCTTCCCTGGGACAGCAGACAGCCGCCATATCTGGGACTCCAGCAACCTGGCTCACACTGGTAGCCCCGCCCTACTGACTCCCTGAGGCCCCGCCCCACCAACTTTCAGGCCCACCCAAGCTGTTGCCACTTGTTTAACCGTAGGATTGTTCTGTCTTGGATCCTGCTTGATATTTTCCTAAAATCTCTCAAACAAGCAGCATTTGGTCTCAACGAGCCCCATACCTCTCATTAAGTGGCCCCAGGCCTGGAGTTAGAAGCAGCCAAACTTGGTTCACAACTTGGCTTTTCCTGGGCACCTCCAAGCCCAACACAAGAAGCAGCCATCTGCAGATCACTTTGTAGCTTATGCCTGATGGCCCCAGGTAGAACACAGGCAGTGGATGACCTGGCCCCAGAGCCAGCACAACTAGTGGACAGCTTCAGACCATGTCAAAGCACCACCACCCAACCACCTCCACAAGTGCCACACTCAAGGAATAGACTCAGTGGGTACCAAAACCCTGCTGAAGTAAGTCTTGCTCTTTGTGGTGGGTGTCTACACAGCTGATCCTCCAAAGTAGTCACAGGCCAGTGGTTAGTGGGCACAGCCAGTCCTTGAAGCTGATCAGCCTGAGTAAATCCCTCCCATTGACAGGCCAAGAGCAGCCAGGACTCAATTACAACAGAAGGGTGTACAGTCCACACTAGGGGTGCACCTCATGGGCCCAGCTGGGGTGATCAGGGAGACTTTGCCACTGGACCCTACAGGACACCTACAACAATAAGCCACCCTACAAAGCCTAGGATACATAGCAACTCTACCTAATACATAGAAACAAACACAGGGAGGCAGCCAAAATGATGAGACAAAGAAACAGGTCCCAGATGAAAGAAAAGAACAAAATTCCAGGAAAAAAACTAAACAAAATGGAGATAAGCAATCAATCAGATGCAGAGTTCAAAACAGAGGTTGTACTGATACTCAATGAACTTAGTGAGAACTTCAAGGAACTTAGTGAGAACTTCAAGGAACTTAAGGAGAACTCCAAGGAACTTAGTGAGAACATCAACAACATAAAAAAGGACCAGTCAGAAATGAAGGATACACTAACTGAAATAAAGAATAATTTATAGAGAATCAATAGTACAGTAGGTAAAGCTAAGAAACAAACTATTGATTTGGAATATAAGGAAGCAAAAAACACCCAATCAGAATGGTAAAAAGAATCCAAAAATATGAGGATACTGTAAGGAGCCTCTGGGATAACTTCAAGCGTGCCAACATTTGCTTCATTGGGGATGCCAGAAGGAGAAGAAAGAGACAAGAAATTGAAAACCTATTTGAAAAAATAATGACAGAAAACTTCCCTAACTTGGTGAAGGAAACAGACATACAAGTCCAGGAACCACAGAGAGTCCCAAACAAGATGAACCCCAAGAGGTCCACACCAAGACACATCATCATCAAAATGCCAAAAGTTAAAGACAGAGAGAGAATCTTAAAAGCAGCAAGAGAAAAGCAGTTAGTTACCTACAAGGGAGTTCCCATAAGACTGTCAGCTGATTTCTCAAAAGAAACTTTGCAGGCCAGAAGGGAGTGGCAAGAAATATTCAGAGCGATGAAAAGCAACGACCTACAATGAAGATTACTCTATCCTGCAAAGCTGTCATTTAGAATCGATGGACGTATCAAGAGTTTCCCAGACAAAAAGCTAAAGGAATTCATCACCACAAAACCAGTACTATATGAAATGTTGACGGGTCTTCTTGAAGGAGAAGAACAAAAATATGAACAATAAAATGGCAATTAATATATATCTATCAACAATTGAATCTACAAACAAAATGAGCAAGCAGAACAGAAACAGACTCATGGATACAGAGAACTTTTTGTTGCTTGCCAGATGGGAGGGGGTGGGTGGATGAGTGAAAAAGATGAAGGAATTAAGAAGTACAAATTGGGGTCCTGGCCAGTTTGGCTCAGCGGATAGAGCATCAGACCTCGGACCAGAGAGTCCCTGGTTCAGTTTCCACTAAGGGCACGTATCTCGGTTGCAGTTTGTCCCCGGCCCCGGTCGGGGTTGTGCAGGTGGCGACCACTCAATGTGTCTCTCTCACATGGATGTTTCTTTCTCTCTCTCTCTGTCTTCCTCCCTCTCTCCCTCCCACTCTATCTGAAGATAAATGCAAACAGTATCCTCAGGTGAGGATAAAAATTTTAAAAAAGTACAAATTGGTTGTTAGACTGATGAACCTCAAAGGGAGGAGGAAGGGAGGGCAGGATGAGATAAACCAAAGAACTTCTGTGCATATATGCATAAAGAATGGACACAGACAATAGTGTGAGGAAGGCAGGAGCGGGGTGGGATTGGGGAGGAGAAGCTAAATGGGGGTGGGGGGGAGGTGGGGAGACATCTGTAATATATTCAACAATAAAGATAAGTTAAAAAATAAGTAAATAGGCCCAGCCGTTGTGGCTCAGTGATTGAGCGTCAATCCATGCACCAAGAGGTCACCAGTTTGACTCCCGGTCAGGGCACATGCCCAGGTTGTGGGCTAAATTCCCAGTGGGGGACATGCAGGAGGTGGCCAATCAATGTTCCCTCTCATCAATGTTTCCATCTCTCTCTCTCCCTCTCTCTTCCTCTCTAAAATCAATAAACAAAAATTATAAATAAATAAAAATAAAATATTTTTCTACCCTGGCCAGTGTTGCACAGTGGTTAGAGTGTTGGCCCACACACCAAAAGGTTATGGGTTTGATTCCCAGTGAAGGGCACATACCTGGGTTGCAGGTTTGATCCCCCACCCCCGTGGGGGCATGTGCGGGAGGCAACCAATCAATGTGCCTCTCACATTGCTCTCTTTCTCTTTCTCCTTCCCTCTGTCCCTCCCTTCCACTCTCCCTAAAAATCAATGGAAAAATATCCTTGGGTAAGGATTAACAAAAGGAAGAAAAATAAATACATATATATTTTTTTCTTCTATAATAAATAAACCTTAGCTTACAGTAACTTCTTTACTTTATAAACTTTATAATTTTTAAAACTTTTTGACTCTTGTAATAACAACCGAAAACACAAACATTGTACAGCTGCACAAAAATATTTTCTTTTTTTACATCCTTTTTCTATAAGCTTTCTTCTTTGAAATTTTTTTTTTTTTTTACTTTTTAAACTTGAGTCTTAAAACTTAAGACACAGACACACACATTGCACATGGTCAGGATCAGCGACATCACTCTCTTCCACCTCCACCTGGTCCCACTGGAAGATCTTCGGGGCCACATGCATGGAACTCTCATCTCCCGTGAAAACGATGCCTTTTCTGGAACACCTCCTGAAGGACCTGCCTGAGGCTCTTCTTGAGGAAGTGTCACTCTTTCCAGAAATATGTTGACGGTGGTTTGCTTGATTTTTTTTTTTAATCATAGATTTGCTCGTAAGCAGATAATGCACCATGAACATTTCTCGATTGATGAAAACCTTACAATGTTGGGGTCCATGTTTCAATCTTTTAAGGAGCTTATTGAGGTCTGCAAAAGTTTCTGCTAAATCCTTCACTGAATTTTCTTGGGGATTGTTCTTCTTTTTCTTCTGTACTTTCTTTTTCTCTTACCTCTTCTCCAGCTATGCATTCCTATTCCAGTTCAACAACTCATTCGTTAGTTTCTTAGGAACCACCTCTAGGAGGTACTCAGTGTCCTCCTCATCCACACCCAGGTGAAAGTCATTTGCCATCTCAACCAAAGCACAGTTGAGTTTTGCAACCTCTCATCCTTGGCAAGTCTCTTGAAGTCAGGGACAAACCTCCTGAGTTTCTTCTTCCAGATGGCATTCACACACTCCCTGATGACATCATCCAAGCCCAAATAAGGCTCTGGATGTAGTCATAGTTGTCGTGATCTTTCCAGAACTGCATCAGTGTCTCCTCGGTTGCAGCAATAGGCTGAGCAAAGATCCTCCTCAGGGACTAGGCCTTAAAAGCTGCTACAACTCCTGGTCCATTGGTTGGATCAAAGAGGTGGTGTCTTGATATTGGGATGATGATCACCAAGAAAAGGAGGATGTCTGGGAACATTATCAACAATAAACAAAATCTTGAAAGGTATCTTATTAACCTAACGGTACGTCTCCATTTCACTGACCTAGCAGTTCAGGAGGACATTGAGCAAGAGGAACTGGGTCATCCATAACTTCTTATTGCTCCTGTAGTACAATGGCAGTGAGTGCTTACTGATCTGCTTGGAGGCCTCAGGGTTCTCACTGTGCCAGACCACAAAGGGTTTCCATTTGTGGCCTGCAACATGGCCCCAAACGACTGTTACCCTGTCCTTAAAAGCCTTGACACCCGTACTGACTTAGCCGCCTTATGGATGAAAGTGTTTTCATGCATCCATTTCCATAAAGGGGAGGTTTCATTCATATGGAGTATCTGCTCTGGAAGTAATTTTCCTCCACAAACAGCTTATCTAGTTTCCAAAAATTCTTCAGCTGCCTTCACATCAGCAATTGCAGACTCACCGCTCACCTTCCCATTATGTGATGAATAATGACTCTTGAATCGGTTAAATAACCCAGAGCCAGAGGTAAATTCAACATTGCGGTCAGGTCCAGCATTATCATTCAACTGTTTCTGTGGCCGTGAGCATCCTGGGGCTGAGAGGCACATGTGTCTGGTCTTCAATCCAAGTCATTAGAAGTTTCTCCGTGTCTGATACACCCCTTCTCAAATTTCTGCGAGTCTCATTGCCGTCAATGAAGCAGATCTTCAGCAGCTTCTGTCCCTTTGTTCTTTCTTGTTCTTCAGGATCCTGGTGATGGTGGACTGGGACATGCCGCCTGACACACAAAAGCCATCACTGATTTTCCGCCTCCGTAATCCGCAATCACTCTTAATTTCGTTTCCAACTCAATTACTCAACCTGGCCTCTTACTGGCAACATTAGCAGTAAGTTTTGTACACTTAGGGGTCGTGATGAACAAACAACACAAGATTAAGTCAAACACAAAGGAATGATGCATCAAGAGAGGAGGCAGCCCTGGCCGGTTTGGCTCAGCGGTTAGAGCGTTGGCCTGCGGTCCGGAGAGACCCGGGTTCGGTTCCCGCTAAGGGCACGTACCTCGGTTGCAGTTTGTCTCCGGACCCGCGACCACTTGATGTGGCTCTTTCACGTTGATGTTTTTCTCTCTCTCTCCTCCTCTCTCTCCCTCCCATTCTCTCTGAACAAAAAATGGAAAAATGTCCTCGGGTGAGGATAAAAAAAAAGAAGAGAGGAGGTCAACGGGAGCTGTAGGAGGCTGCTGCCTGTGTAACACGGCCACTGTTTTACAGCAACTTTTTTTTAATCCTTACCCGAGGACATTTTCCCATTTTTTGTTCAGATAGAGTGGGAGGGAGGGAGGGAGAGAGAGAGACAGACAGACAGAGAGAGAGAAACATCGACGTGAAAGGTACACATCGAGTAGCTGCCTGCAGCAACTTTTTTAATAACTAGAAAGAGTACACTAAAATAATGATACAAAGTGCTCCATTCAAAAGACATAGTGTGGCTGAATGGATTGAAAAAGACAAGCCTACATGAGACTTACTTCAGATCAAAAGACACACACAGACTGAAAGTAAATGGATGAATAGAAAAAAAATATTTCATGAAAAATGAAGTGAAAAAAAAAAGCTGGGGTAGCAATACCTATAACAAGAGACAAAGAAGGACCCAGCAATTCCACTCCTGAGTGCTTACCAGAGAAAACGAAACACTAATTCAAAAAGATATATGTACACTAATTCAAAAAGATATATGTACCTCTATGTTCATTGCAGCATTACTTATAGCAGTCATGATATAGAAGCAAACTAGGTGTCCATCAGTAGATGAATGGAGACACACACACACACATATACACACACAATGGAATATTAATTGGTCATGAAAAAGAATGGAAGCTTGCCATATGCAACAACATGGCTAAACCTAGAGAATATTATGCTAAGTGAAATAAGTCAGAGCAAGACAAGTACTGTATCATTTCAATTATATGTGGAATTTAAAGATCTAAACAAATGAACAGACAAAACAAAACAAACAGACTCATAAATATAAAAAACCAATTGATAGTTGCCAGAGGGTTGGGCAGTAGGAAGATGGGCAAAAAGGTGAAGGAGATTAAGAGGTACAAACATATAACATAAATAAGTAACAAGATGTAAAGTACAGCATAAGGAACACAGTCAATATTATCATAATAACTTTGTGTAGTGACAGATGGTTACTTGACTTCTTGTGGTGATCACTTTGTAAGGTATATAATAGTCAAATCACTGTGTTGTACACCTGAAACTATTATAATATTGTATGTCAACTATCATTTAATTAAAAAGAGCTTTACATTCCAGAATGGAAAAAAAGTAAATACATAAACCACTAGTAACATAGTAATTTATTATCATTAGCAAGTATTATGTACTGTACATTATTGTATGTGCTGTTCTTTTTTTATAATTATTCTTTTTAATCCTCACCCAAGGATATTTGTTCCATTGATTTTGAGAGAGAGTGGGGTGGGAGAGAGAGGAATATTGATGTGAGAGAAGCACATCAATTGGCTGTCTCCTGCACACAAACACAACCAGGGCCAAGGATTGACCCTGCAACCCAGGCACAGACCACTGACCAGGGGTCAAACCCACAGCTCTTTGGTCTGAGGGTTGACACTCTAACTGCTAAGCCAAACCAGATCTACCTCCAGCTGATCAGCTGCAAGGACTGACTGCAACCATCGACTGCCAACCTCCGCCTCTGTGGGGATCAGCTATGGGGGAGCCCATCCCACAGGGCAGGAGTTGCTCAGTGGGGCTCTGGTACCCACTGAGTCCACCCCTTGAGTGTGTTTCTTGTGGAGGTGGTTGGGTGGTGGTGTTTCAAGGTGGTCTGAAGGTGTCCACTGGGTGTGCCAGCTCTGTGGCTACCCCAGAGGTGTAGGCCAAGGTCAGCCACCATCTGTATTCTGCCTGGGGCCACCAGGCATAAGCTACAAAGTGATATGTAGATGGCTGTTTCTTGTGCTGGGATTGGAGGTGCCCAGGCAAAGCCAAACTGTGAACCAAGGCTGGCTGCTTCTAGTGCCAGGCCTGGGGCCTCTTAGCAAGATATATGGGGCTCGCTGAGGCCAGATGCTGCTTGTTTGAAGATTTTAGGAAAATCTGAAGCATGAGCCAAGACAAGGCATTGGTATGGTAAAGCCACTAGAAGCAGCTTGGGTGGGCCTGAAAGTTGTGTGAGACAGGGTCTCAGGGGATCACCAGGGTGGGGCAAACAGTGGAGCCAGGTTGATGGAGACTCAGATATGAGTCTTGTCATTATTCCTAAGCAACACAGTGTAACAACTATTCATATAGCATTTATATTGTATTAGGTATTATAAGTGTTGTAGAGACAATTTAAACTATACAGAAGATTGATTCAGCCAGGCCAGTGTGGCTCAGTGGTTGAGCATCGACCCATGAACCAAGAGGTTTCTGGGTCAATTTCTGGTCAGGGTACATGCCCAGGTTGTGGGCCTGATCCCCAGTGGGGGGCATGCAGCAGGCGGCCAATTGATTTCTCGCTCATCAATGTTTCTGTCTCTTTCTCCCTCTCCCTTCCTCTCTCTAATACCAATAAAGAAAAAAAAAGAAAAGAGAAGAAAAATAAAGTATACAGAAGGTTTGTGTAGGTTGTATGCAAACATAATACCATTTCACATAAAGGACTTGAGTATTTTCAGATCTTGGTATTCATAGGGGGCCCTGGAACCAATCACTGCAGATACTCAGGGCAACTGTATACTTAAAGGTGGAATTGCAGGGTCGTCTGATAATTATATCTTTAACTTCCTGAGAAACCACCACACTGTTCACAGCAGCTGAACATTTTACATTCCCACCAGCAATGCACAAGATTTCCAATGTCTCCACACCCTCAACAACATGTTTTATATTCTGGCTATGCTTGTTTTTTGGTCTGGTGATTGTTATTGTTTTATTATAATAGTCATCCTAGTAGGTATCCCGTTGTGGTTTTGATTTACATCATTTCTCTAACGAATAATGATGTTGAGCATCTTTTCATGTGCTATCAGCCATTTATATATCTTCTTTGTCTAAATGTATTTTCAAATCCTTAGTCATTTTTTATTTGGGTTATTTGTCTTGTTGTTGTTAAGTTATAAGCGTTTTTATATATTCTGGATGGGATTCTGCTATCAAATATATAATCTGCAAATATTTCCTCCCATTCTGTAAGTTGTCTTTTCACTTTCTTATTTTGGGGGGGTGGGGTACGTGCCCCTAACGGGAACCGAACCCAGGACTCTTTGGTCCGCAGGCCAACACTCCAACCGCTGAGCCAAACTGGCCAGGGCTCACTTTCTTGCTGGTATCATTTGCAACACAAAAAAATTCTAATTTTGATGTAGCCCAATTTATCTTTTTTTCTGGTCACTTGTGCTTTTTTTTTTAATCTCAGACACCATTGCCTAACCCAAGATCACAAATATTTACTTCTTTGTTATTTTCTAAATGTTTGTTGTTTTAGCTCTTACATTTAGGTCTATGAGTTATTTTTTAAAATCCTCACCGAAGGATATTTTTCCGTTTATCTTCAGATAGAGTGGGAGAGAGAGAAAAACATCAATATGAGAGGGACACATCGACCAGCTGCCTCCCACATGACCCCAACCAGGGCTGGGGATGAACTGCAACCAAGGTACGTGCCCTAGACCAGAATCGAACCCAAAACTCATTGGTCTGTGGGCCAACACTGTAATCGCTGAGCCAAACTGGCCAAGGCAGACTATGAGTTATTTTGAGTTAATTTTTGTGTATGGTATGAGGCTGGAGTTCAACTTTATTCTTTTGCATATGAATATCCAGTTGCTCCAGCACTAAATGTTGAAAAGATTATAATTGAGTAAATTAATTCTATTGGCATCCTTGTCAAAAAAAAAGAAATGGTCATAACTGTATGAGTTATTTCTGAAATTTTATTTCTGTGGCAACGGACTTTAGTTAAAAGTCCCAAAGCTATTTGGTGAAGAATAGATAGTTTTTCAACAAATGGTGCTGGAACAAGTGGAGAGTCCTGCGCCCAAACAAACAAACAAAAAACTTCCAACCTCTGTCTCACAATCTATACCTTGTACATCTCATGTGCAAATATTATCCCAAACTGAACCACAAACCTAAATGCAAAGCCTAAAACTATAAAACAAAAGAAACAGGAGAAAAACTTTGTGGTCAATTAGAGATAAAATTTTAGATATGACACCAAAAGCCTAATCCCCAAAAGAAAAATCAGTTATTTTGACTTCATCCAATTTAAAGGGCTCTGCTCTTCAATAAATACTGGTAAGAGAATGAAAAGATAAATCCCTGAGTGGGGAAATATATTTGCAAAAACATATCTGATAAAGAACTTATATCAAGAATATATAACAAACTCAAAACTGAATTTTTTAAAAAAGTTTTATAAATAGTTAAAAATTAGAATACATACTTCACCAAATAAGCACTTGAAAAGACGCTTAGTATCACTGGTCATTTAAAAAATGCAAATTAAAATCACAAAAAAGTACCTCTTCACAACTATTAGAATCAATGGAATTTTTTTTAATCTTCACCAGAAGATATTTTTTCATTGATTTTTAGATAGGTAGGAGGGAAGGAAAGAGAGAGAGAGAGAAAGATGTGAGAGAACACATCGATTGATTGCCTCCTGCACCCTGACCAGGGCTGGGGATTGTAGCTGCAGCCAAGGTACGTGCCCTCAACTGGGAATTGAACCCCAGACTCTGCAGTCCACGAGCTAACACTCTAATCACTGAGCCAAACTAGCCAGGGCAAATCAATGGAATTTTTAAAACTGACCACATCAAGTGTTGGTGAGGATGTAGAAGAACTGGGACTCTCAAACACTGCTGGTGGGAATATCAAATAGTACAACCACTTTGGAAACAAGTTTTGATGGTGTTTTTGTTTTTGTTTTTTAATGTTAAATATATACCTACCACATAATCCAAACATTCCATTCAGGTATTGCCCTAGAAAAATGAAAGCACACATTCATACAAAGACTTGTACATTAATGTTCATAGTATCTTTATTTGTAATAGCCCCAACTTGGAAATAACCACAGCAAATATCAACAGCAAATGAATAAACAAATTGAGGTATATACATACAATAGAATACTACTCATCAATAAAAAAGAATGAATCATTCATATATTTAACAACATGGATGAATCTTAAAATAATTATGCTCAGTGGAAAAAAAAACAGACAAAACAGAGTGCATACTGTGTGATTCTATTTGTGGAAAATTCTAGAAAATGCAAAGTAAACCATAGTAACAGAAAACAAATCAGTGGTTTCTTCAGAATAATAATGAAGTGGGGACGAGGGGGAAGAATGGATTACAAAGAGGCATGAGGAAAATTTTGGAGTGATGGATACCTTCATTATCTTGATTTCACAGGTATACCCATACGTCAAAACTTACCAAATCAGCCATGGCTGGTTTGGCTCAGTGGTTAGAGTGTCAGCCTGCAGACCAATGAGTTGCGGGTTCAATTCTGGTCAAGGGCACGTACCTCAGTAGCGGTCCGTTCCCAGCCCTGGATGGGGTCATGTAGGAGGCAACCAGTCCATGTGTCCCTCTCACGTTGATGTTTCTCTTTCTCTTTCCCTCCCTCCAACTCTTTCTGAAGAAAAATGGAAAAATATCCTCCGGTGAGGATTAGTAAAAAAATAAAATAAAATAAAAATTAAAACTTATCAAATCATATACCTTTATATGTAAATGCCATTATATGTCAATTGTATCTTAATAAAGCTATTTTAACTTACATATGTGTTGCTAATATAAAATGGTACAGCCATTTTGACACACAGATGGCCAATTCCTCAAAAAGCTCAATGTGGAGTCGCCATCTAATCCAGAAATTCTACTTTTCCATATCTACCCAAGAGAAGTTAATTCATATATTCATACAAAGAAACCTGTGCATAAATCTCTATAGCAGCATTATTCATAATAGCCAAAAATCAGAAGCAACTTGAATTTCCATCAACTGATGAATGGATAAACAAATGCGCTATGTCTATACAATGGAATATGATTCACCAATTAAAAGGAATTGAGTACTGATACATGTTACAACATGAAGGAACATCAAAAGTAAAAGAGCGGCCCTGGCCGGTTTGGCTCAGCGGTTAGAGCATCGGCCTGTGGGTTCGGTTCCCGCTGGGGGCACGTACCTTGGTTGCAGTTTGTCCCTGGCCCTGGTTGGGTTGTGTGGGTGGCAACCACTAGATGTGTCGCTTTCACGTTGATGTTTCTCTCTCTCTCTCTCTCCCTTCCACTCTATCTGAACAAAATATCGAAAAATGTCCTCGGCTGAGGATAAAAAAAAAAAGTAAAAGAGCCACCACAAAACACCACTTATTATATGATTCCATTTATATAAGAAGTCCAAAACAAAAAAATATGTGGAGACAGAAAGTAGATTAGTGGTTGCTTAGGCCTGGGGTAGGGGAGAATGCAGAGTGACTGCTTATAGATACAAGATTTCTTTTGGGGATGATGAAAAAGTTCTAAAATCAGATTATGGTGATGGTTGTACAATTCTATAAATATACTAAAAACCATCAAGTCATGTGCTTTAAACAGATAAACTTTTTGGTGTGTAAATTATATGTCAAAAAAGCTATTAAAAATTGCACATGTGGCCCTGGCCGGTTTGGCTCAGTGGTTAGAGCGTCAGCCTGCGGTCCACAGAGACCCAGGTTCGGTTCCCGCTAAGGGCATGTACCTTGGCTGCAGTTTGTCTCCGGCCCTGGTTGGGTCGTGTGGGTGGCGGCCACTCGTGTGTCCCTTTCACATCGATGTTTCTCTCTCTTCCTCTCTCTCCTTCCCACTCTATCTGAGTAAAAAATGGAAAAATGTCCTCGGATGAGGATAAAAAAAAACACACAAAAAAAAACACTGCACATGTGGCTGGCACTGTTTCTATTCGGACTGCGTAGCTTCAGAGGAACACAGCTCCGTGCCATGTGGGCCGAGGCAGGGGGGCACGGCGCTCGCTCGAAGCCTGCCCTGCACATAGTAACTGCTCCGGGGCATCTGCTCCTTGTTAACATGGGGCAAATGTTGTAGCCAACGAAAATATATCAGCGGTAGCTTTTTACCCCGGGATGTTTTTAAAATATCATGCACAGAAGATTTTAAATACTCCATTTGCATTTGTTAATCAATAATTAAATTCTCTAATTCTTGTGTATGGTGTGAGGTGAGGATTGGGGTCTTTTGTTTTCATACGAAAATCTAGCTGCTCCAGCACCACCATCCTTTCCCCACTAAGTGGCCGTGTTCCCACTAAAAAATAACAAATAATTAAATTCTCTAAAGTTAGCTTAAATATACAAGTTACTCTCAAGTCTTGGATAGTTTTTGCTTTCAAAGGCTTGTTGTAATTATTAAGGATACTGTCCCCAATTCTGCCCTGTTTACATCAGGGTCTCCTTTCTCTTGTCAGATTGCTGCCTTGGGACAGTTCGGATAGAAGCGAGTTTTCTTATCAAGTGGCACATAACGGTGTGTCAACATTTGGAGCCTTAAATCTTACCTCCGCCAAATGAATTTTACTAAGTTTGATGCGAGAATCAAACAACTTTCTTAAGCTGAAAGCCTGCGGCATGATGGTGACTGGCGGTTCACTTTCTCCAAAAGGACAGAACAGTCTTCCACTTTCTCTTCAAGGGAAAAGATGATCCTAAAATATCTTGTTCAGAATATAAAAAGATGAACGCTTTGATCAGCATAATGTTCCCACACGACGCTGCTACCCTAGTCCCTGAAACCAGTGAGCATATTATGTAACATGATGAAAGGGACATTGCAGGTATAATTAAGGTTATAGACTTTTTTTGTTTTGTTTTTTAGATAGAGTGGAAGGGAAGAAGGGAGAGAGAAAAAATCGATGTGAGAGAGACACATCAGCCTCCCACAACCCAGGTCAGTGATCGAAACTGCAACCCAGATATGTGCCCTTGACTGGGAATTGAACCCGAGACCATGCTGTCCGAAGGCTGACGTTCTAACCGTTGAGCCAACCCGGCCAGGGCAAGGTTACAGACTTTATTTATTTATTTTTTTCTTTATGAATTTTTATTTATTTTTTTGTTACAGATATTTTACCTTTTTACCCCATTGGCACCCCCCACCCCCACCCCCTCCACCCTGTCCCCGGCTTAGTTGTCCATGTCCATTGGTCATACACACATGCATATAAGTTCTGTGGTTTATCTCTTCCCACGCCCCAACCCCCCATCCCCTCTTCTGAGGGATGTCAGTCTGTGCCCTACTTCCATGTGTCTGGGTCTGCTGTATTCCTCAGACTGTTATGTTCATTATATTCCGTATATAAGTGAGATCATGTGGTATTTGTCTTTTTCTGCTTGGCTTCTTTCACTTAGGATAATACTTTCCAGGTCCCTCCATGTCGTCTCAAAGGATAAGAGATCTTTCTTTCTTAACGCTGCATAGTACTCCATTGTGTATATGTACCACAGCTTTTTTATCCATTCGTCTACTGGTGGACACTTGGGCTGTTTCCAGATCTTAGCTATTATAAATAGTGCTGCTATGAACATGGGGGTACATATATTCTTCCTGATTGGTGTTTCAGGCTTCTTAGGGTATATTCCCAGCAGTGGGATCACTGGGTCAAATGGAAGTTCAATTTTTAATTTTTTGAGGTAGCACCATATTGTTTTCCATAGCGGATGCACCAGTCTGCATTCCCACCAGCAGTGTAGTAGAGTCTCCTTTTCTCCACACCCTCGCCAACACTTGTTGTTTGATGATTTGTTGATGGCGGCCATTCTGACAGGTGTGAGGTGATACCTCATCGTTGTTTTAATTTGCATCTCTCTGATGATTAGTGATGTTGAGCATTTCTTCATATGTCTCTTGGCCATTTGTATGTCCTGTTTGGAGAGGTGTCGATTCAGCTCCTCTGCCCAATTTTTCATTGGGTTCTTTGTCTTCCTTTTGTGGAGTTGTATGAGCACTCTATATATATTGGAAATTAACCCCTTATCTGATACATCATTGGCAATAATGTTCTCCCATACAGTGGGTTCCCTTTCCATTTTGATGATTGTTTCTTTTGCTGTGCAGAAGCTTTTTAGTTTGATGTAGTCCCATGTGTTCATTTTCTCCTTTATTTCTGTTGCCTTAGGTGATGTATCAGTGAAAATTCTGCTCCGTATGATGTCCGAAATTTTGTTGCCTACATTTTCTTCTAGAAGTTTTATGGATTCACGGGTCACATTTAAGTCTTTTATCCATTTTGAGTTTATTTTTGTGTATGGTGTAAGTTGATGGTCTAGTTTCATTTTTTTGCATGTAGCTGTCCAATTTTCCCAACACCATTTATTAAAGAGGCTGTCTTTACTCCACTGTATGCTCTTGCCACCTTTGTCAAATATTAATTGAGCGTATTGCCTTGGGTCCATATCTGGGTTTTCAGTTCTGTTCCACTGGTCTATATGCCTGTTCTTGTGCCACTACCAGGCTGTTTTGGTTACAGTCGCTTTGTAGTATAACCTGATATCTGGTATTGTGATCCCACCTACTTTGTTCTTCTTTTTCAAGATTGCTGTGGCTATTCGGGGTCTTTTTTGGTTCCATATGAACTTTTGAAGTATTTGTTGTAGTTCTATGAAATATGTCGTTGGTATTTTGATGGGGATTGCATTGAATCTATAGATTGCTTTGGGTAGTATGGACATTTTAATTATGTTAATTCTTCCAATCCATGAACAGGGTATGTGCTTCCACTTTTTTATATCTTCCTCTATTTCTTTTTTCAATGACCTGTAGTTTTCTGCAAATAGGTCCTTTACTTCTTTGGTTAAGTTTATTCCTAGGTATCGTAATTTTTTTGGAGCGATGGTAAATGGGATTGTTTTTTCAGTTTCTCTTTCTGTGAGTTCATCATTGATGTACAAGAATGCCGTCAATTTCTTGACGTTAATTTTGTATCCTGCTACGTTGCCAAATTCATTTATTAAGTCTAGTAGATTTTTGATGGAGTCTTTAGGGTTTTCTATGTATAATATCATGTCATCTGCAAATAATGACAGTTTCACTTCCTCCTTTCCAATTTGGATCCCTTTTATTTTTTCTTCATGTCTGATTGCTGTGGCTAAGACTTCCAGTACAATGTTAAATAAGAGTGGCGAAAGTGGACATCCCTGTCTTGTTCCTGTTCTTAATGGAAATGTTTTTAGTTTCTGCCCATTGAGTATGATGTTGGCTGTAGGTCTTTCATATATGGCCTTTATTATGTCAAGATATGATCCCCCTATTCCTACATTGCTGAGCGTTTTATCAGAAATGGATGCTGGATTTTGTCGAATGCTTTTTCAGCATCTATTGATATGATCATGTGGTTTTTATTCTTCATTTTGTTTATGTGGTGTATCACGTTTATTGATTTGCGAATATTGTACCAGCCTTGCATCCCTGGAATGAATCCCACTTGGTCATGGTGAATAATTTTTTTGATGTATTTCTGGATCCGATTTGCTAATATTTTGTTCAGGATTTTGGCGTCTATGTTCATCAGGGATATTGGCCTGTAGTTTTCTTTCTTCGTAGTGTCTTTTTCTGGTTTTGGAATTAGAGTTATGCTGGCCTCATAGAACGTGTTTGGAAGTATTCCTTCTTCTTGAATTTTTTGAAATAGTTTGAGGAGAATGGGTGTTAGTTCTATTTTGAATGTTCGGTAAAATTCCCCCGTGAAACCATCTGGGCCTGGGCTTTTGTTTGCTGGGAGAGTCTTGATTTCCTCTTCAATTTCCTTAGTTGTTATTGGTCTGTTCAAGTTTTCTATCTCTTCCGGGAATAGTTTTGGGAGACTGTGTGTTTCTAGAAATTTGTCCATTTCACTTAGATTGTCGAATTTGTTGCCATATAGTTGTTCATAGTAGTTGTTAACGATCTTTTGTATTTCCGTGGTGTTGGTTGTTACTTCTCCTCTTTCATTTCTGATTTTGTGTATTTGGGTTCTCTCTCTCTTGTTTCTTGGTGAGTCTAGCTAAGGGTCCATCAATCTTGTTTATCTTTTCGAAAAACCAGCTCTTTGTTTCATTGATCCTTTGAATTGTTTTTTTGGTCTCTATGTCATTTATTTCTGCTCTGATCTTTACTATTTCCTTCCTTCTACTTGCTCTGGGGTTTTCTTTTCTTTGCTTTCTAATTCTTTAAGTTGTGAGGTTAGACAGTCAATTAGAAATTTTTCTTGTTTTTTAAGGTAGGCCTGTAGTGCTATGAACTTCCCTCTCAGAACTGCTTTCGCTGCATCCCATAGATTTTGTGTTGTTGTGTGTTCATTTTCATTGGTTTCCAGGGAGTTTTTAATTTCTTCCTCGATCTCCTCGGTAACCCATTCATTGTTTAATAACATGCTATTTAGCCTCCATGTGTTCAAATGTCTTTGCATGTTCTTGTTGCAATTGATTTCTAGTTTCATGCCATTGTGATCTGAGAAGATGCTTGATATGATTTCAATCTTCTTGAACTTGTAGAGATTTAGTTTGTGTCCTATCATGTGGTCTATCTTTGAGAATGTCCCATGTGCACTTGAGAAGAATGTGTATTCTGTAGTTTTGGGGTGTAATTCTCTGTAGATATCTATTAAATCCATTTGGTCTAGTGCTTCATTTAGAGTCTCTGTTTCCTTGCTAATTTTTTGCCTAGAGGATCTATCCAGTGCTGTCAACGGGGTGTTGAAGTCCCCTACTATGATTGTATTGTTGTCGATTTCTCCTTGGAAGTCCTCCAGAAGATTTTTAATATATTTTGGTGCTCCTATATTGGGTGCATATATGTTTATCAAGGTTATATATTCCTGTTGGATAGATCCTTTCAATATTATGTAGTGGCCGTCTTTGTCTCTAGTTATGGCCTTCCTTTTGAAATCTATTTTGTCAGATATGAGTATTGCTACCCCAGCTCTTTTTTGCTTTCCATTTGCTTGGAAAATTTTTTTCCATCCCTTCACTTTCAACCTATGTAAGTCTTTTGTTGAGAGGTGGGTCTCTTGTAAACAACATATAGATGAGTCATGCTTTCTTATCCAATCAGCTACTCTGTGTCTCTATGGGAGCATTCAATCCATTTACATTTAAGGTGATTTTTTTTTTTTTTTTTTTTTTTATCCTCATCCGAGGACATTTTTCCATTTTTTGTACAGACAGAGTGGGAGGGAGAGAGAGAGAGAGAGAGGGAAACATCGACGTGAAAGGGACACATCGAGTGGCTGCCACCCGCACGACCAACCAGGGCCGGGGACAAACTGCAACCGAGGTACATGCCCTTAGCGGGAACCGAACCCGGGTCTCTCGGGACCGCAGGCGGACGCTCTAACCGCTGAGCCAAACCGGCCAGGGCAAGGTGATTATTGATATGTACTTATTTATTGCCATTTTTGTTTATTGTGGTTCTATTTTTCTTCCCATTTCTACTGCTAATTACAGCAGTCCTTTTAACATTTCTTGCAGTGCTGGTTTGGTGCTAATGTATTCCCTTAGCCTTTTTTTGTCTGGGAAGCTCTTTATTTGATCTTCTATTTTGAATGATAGCCTTGCTGGGTAGAGTAGTCTTGGATTCAGATTCTTGTTTTTCATGACTTTGATTACTTCATGCCATTCTCTTCTGGCCTGTAGTGTTTCTTGGGAGAAGTCAGCTGAGAGCCTTATGGGGTTCCCTTTGTAGGTAACCTGTTGCTTATCTCTTGCTGCTTTTAGGATTCTCTCTTTGTCTTTAATTTGTGGCATTTTAATTACTATGTGTCTTGGTGTGGGCCTGTTTGGGTTCTTCTTACTTGGGACTCTCTGTGCTTCTTGAACTTGAATGCCTTCTTCCTTCACCAAATTAGGGAAGTTTTCTCTCACTATTTTTTTGAATATATTCTCTATCCCTTGCTCATTTTCTTCTTCTTCGGGGACTCCTATGATGCGAATATTATTACGTTTCCAGTTGTCCCATAGTTCTCTTAAGTTGTCTTCCTGTTTTTTAATAGTTTTTTCCTTTTGTTTTTCTGATTGGTTGATTTTTTCTACCCTGTCTTCTAATTCACTGATCCTGTCCTCAGCTTCCCCTACTCTGCTTTTTAAACCTTCCAATGTGTTTTTCATTTCAGATATGTCATTTTTTATCTCTTCTTGTTGGTTTTTAATTTCCATTTGGCTTATTTTCAGTGTCTCTATGTCCTTACTCATGCTGTTCAGCTTCCTCAAGATCATGGGTCTGAATTCTAGCTCTGTTAACATGCCTAATTGCTCCACATTGATCTCATCTTCGGTGGAGGTGTCTTGCTCTTTCATTTGGCTTCTGTTTCTGTGTTTCACCATTTTGGCTGTCACTGTGGACTTTGGAGCCTGTCAAGTTCTCCCTGTGGCCGTTGGTGTTCTGCTGTTTGTGGCTCTCTCTCCTGTGTTTAGATGAGCGAGGGAGGACCCACGTTGAACACCACTGTCAAGTCTTACTTTCCTGGTTAAAGTTACCAGCCCAGGAAACGTACTGTTATCCTCTAGCTTTTTGCCTGGAGGCTAGCAGTCTAGGTTAATTGATGAATTTTGGGTTGTCAGTTGATTGAAAAACTCCCTCTGGTGCTCAGCCAAGGGGCTTTCACGAGGGTGGGGCAGATGCTGGTTGTTGGTGAGCCTCAATTAGCACTTCAGTGGCCCACAGGGTGGGGTTGGATCTCCGAGGGAGGGGCTGCTGCCTCTCCCCAGAGCTCTGGGAAGGAGCAATGTGGCCACCGTCCTGAGTGGCTGCCACTCAGGCAAAGCTCTGAGCGCCCTCCAAACCCCGAGTGTCCCGACACAGCTCCAGTCCAGTCTGCCCTCCCTCTGCCGGAGCCCAAGGTGAGTGGCTGTGGCTGTTTCAGCCTCTGTCCCGGCTGCGCTGTGGGGCCGCCTGGGAGTGTGACCCGAGGGCGCTGCTCCCAGCTGAGGCCGCTGCCGAGCTGCCGACCGTGGGCTCCCAGCCCCGTCTCGCGCCTTCGCAAGCCTACTGGGATGGAGTCACTGTCCCTCGTTGTATGGTCCTCCAAGCTGCTTTTCTATTGGTTTTTCCCGCAATTTGTCTGTGTTATAGTTGTAATTCCAGTTTGGTTCTGGGAGACGGTCTGTGTAGCTCCATTCACTCCACCGCCATTTTTCGGTTCTCCAATTTTTCTTTTTTTAAAAAAGCGAGGAAGGGAGCCCTGGCTGGTTGGCTCAGCGGTTAGAGAGTAGGCCCGCGGACAAGAGAGTCCTGGGTTTGGTTCCCGCTAAGGGCACGTACCTGGGCTGCAGTTTGTTCCCAGCCCAGTTGGGATTGTGTGGGTGGCAGCCAGTCAATGTCCAGACTTTAAAATAAAGAAGTTATTCTGGCCCAGCGGTTATTCAAACCACTGGTTTGGCCCAGCGGTAAAGCATCAGCCTGCGGAACAAAGAGTTGATGGTTCGATTCCATCCAAGGACACATACCTCGGTTGCAATTCAGTCCCTGGCCCTGGTCGGGGTCATGCAGGAAGCAACCAGTTGATGTTTCTCTCTCTCTTTCTCTCTCCCCCTCTCCCACTCTATCTGAAGATAATTGAGAAAATAGCCTCAGGTGAGGATTTTTCTTTTTAAAAAAGAGGTTATTCTGGATGATCTGGGAGTGCCCAGTCTAATCCCATGAGCCTTTACAAGCATAGAACTTTCTCCAGTAGGAGGCAAAGAGATGAAGCAGAAGAAGTCAGATTCCAAGCAGAAGGACTCGGTGCAGCATTGCTGCCTTTGAAGATGCAGAAACAGTGTGACAAGGAATACAGGACACCGTGAGGAGCTGAGGGGCTCCAGGCTAACAGCCAGAAAGGAAACAGAACCTCAGCCCTACAACCACAAGGAACTGAATTTAGCCAACAAATGGAGTGAGCTTGTTATTGGATTCTTCCCCAGAGCCTCTGGAAGGAACAAAGCCCCTCACACCTCGATTTCAGCATCGAGACCTGAAGGAGAGGGCCTTGCCGAGCCCGTCAGCCTTCTGCCTACAGAACTGGGAGATCATAAATGGGTGTTGTTTTAAAGATTCCAAATGTTTGGCAATCTGTTCCGAGGCCATAGAAAACTAATACAAGAGCCGTCGGGAAGACTTTTAAGAGCCCTATGTGCTTAGAAAGTTCTTAGTCAAGAAAGGTAAGGGGAAGGTGCTTAAATTTAAAAATTGGAAGACACATTGAGGAATATAAACAAAAATATTATGAGAAAGATTATATTATATCACAGAACTAAGGCGTTGGACTCACGGGTCGGCCCTGACATCGGACTGTGCAGCAGGCATGGACCTGGCCTAATAGAGTTTGCTTCTGTTGTATAAATTCAGAAAGAAGAAGAGGGAGAAGACGAGAAGTGGGAGATACTGGGCTGTTAACTGTGCCTGATGTCAGGAGGTTCTATGTGAAAGGAGCAGCGATGGTGCTGGTTTTTGGCCCCCACTTGCTGTCACTGGAGTTTTCTTCTCACCGGGCACAAAGCCAGCTGGTCACCCCGCCTCAAAGCATCTGTCCGGGCTTGTACTGGCCAAGAGCACCGAACAGCACTAGGAGGAGGGCGGACTCATGTCCTCCCTGGAAAAAAGCACAGCCTTTCAAGAAGTGAACATACAAGGCTGCTATTTCCCCCGAGAGGGAACAGGACCAAAAAAAAGAAATACATTTCTTGTCATCTGGCTTATTGTTGTATAAATCTCCATTCTGTTCCATTTCCATACATTCTTCTAAAGGTCTGAGATTCAGGAAACCTGGGGCCTTTTCTCAGTTCTAGTTTGAACTTATGATTTAATGTGATTGTCAAAGAATAAGAATGAAACACTTAATTCCAGTGCTATACAAACTATAGAAAAATGGCAAGGTTTCCAGTTTATTTTACAACGCTAACATAAACACACACATGCACACACCAGGCCAAACTAGTCTCGCTTAAGCTATTTATATGCAATTTGTAAACATACATTGTAAATAGAATAGAACCAAATCTAACCCATCAGTACAATATATTAAAATAATAACATTCCTTTACCAAGCAGCGGTTGGCCCAGAAATGCAAGGATGTTCAGTATTTTAGAATATATTAATACTGTATACAGACTGTGTCTGTTTTGTACACTAGCACAGTCCTGATATCCACCACACGGTAAATAATTATTTGCTGGATGACTAAATGAATATTCACTGCCAATATTCCATTTGAAAATAAAATGAGAAGAAAAAGATCCCATTCAAGTGGCAATTATAGCAATTTTATTCATATATATATATAAATAAATGTGAATATGTGTGTGTGTGTGTGTACAGTATACATATTACCCAGGAACAAACCTTAAAAAATGTATGAGGATGCACATGAAGAAAAGAGCAAAATTTTACCAAGGTACATAAAAGAAGGTAAATATATGTATGACAATGTAACTGTAGGTAACAGTACTATACTGTATACTTAAAATTTGCTAACAGAGTAGATCTTAAGTGTTTTGACCACAAAAAGAAAAAGAAAAAGATAAGTATGTGATATGATGGACATGCTAATTACCTTGATTGTGATTATTATTTCACAGTGTATTTGTATAATAAGCCATCGGGTCGCACACCTTAAATATATGCAGTTTTTAATTGTCAATTCTACTTCAGTAGAGTTAGAAATAAAAGAAAATATTCCTAAAATGTTCCTGGAAACAAAAAAATATAACACATTGTAGCTTGTGTTTTAAGATAAATATCTCTGGATTGTTTAAAAAATGCAAGCTTCTGGTCAACATGGTGGTGTAGGTAAAAGCACAACCACGTCCAAATTACAACTAAACTACAGAACAACCATCATTGGGAACCATCTGAAGTCTAGCTGAACAGAAGCCTTATAACCAAGGATATAATGAAGAAGCCATGTCAAGACTGGTAGGAGGTGCAGAGATGCTAAGCAGGCTGGTCCCACACCCCTGTGTGGCGGTTAAAAATTGGGAGGGCTATCTCTGAGGTCCCCCTGAGGATCCAGGGTTCTCAGCCCCACACCAGGCTCCCCAGCCCAGGACTCCAGTGCTGGGAAGAGAAGTCCACATAACTTCTGGCTGTGAAAACCAGTGAGGATTGTAGCTGAATGAGACAAAACGCTGCTGGAGTCCCAGGCATTCCTCTTAAAGGGCCTGCATGGACTTACTTGGACTCACTTGCTCTGAACTCCGCCCACAGCTCCAGAGCTGGGGCAGCAGCTAGAAAGGCACCAAGGACAAATGAGAAGGAGCTGAATTGTCTGGCTTCAGGGTGAAGGCTAGAGGACAGCTTTCTATCACACAGAATGCTGGCAGAGCCACTGGTTCTTATTGTCTGCCTCTCACCCGCACAGGCAAGCGCCATATCTGAGTCTCCATAATCTGATTAACACCATTTGCCCTACCCTAGTGGTTCCCTGAGACCCCACCCCACCCAACTTGTGGGCCCACCCAAGCCACTTCCAGTGGCTTTTCCATACAAACTGTTTGTCTTGGCTCATGCTGAGTACTTTTACAAAATCTCTCAAAGTTTCACAAACCCCAAATAAATAGTATCTGACCTTGGCATGCCCTGTACCTACCTCCAAGCCTGGCACTAGCAGCAGCTAGCCTCAGTTCTCAGCTTAGCTTCTCCTGGACACCTCCAAGCCCAGCACAAGTGGCAACCATCTACAAATCACTTTGTAGTTCATACCGAGTGGCCCTGGGCAGGGCACAGGCACCGGCTGACCTTGGCCTGCACCAGAGCCCCTCCCAAAAGGCCCCAGCACCAACATATGTAGTGGCCAGCTTCTGACCACAACAGCGTACCACCCAACTACTTCCACAAGCAACACACCCAAAGTGTGGACTCAGCAGGCACCAGAGCCCCACTAAAGCAAATACTGCTCTGTAGGGTCAACCCGGCACAACAGCTCCTCTACTGTGGTCTCAGCCAGTCCTCCCAACCAATCAGTCTGAGTGTCAATCCCTCCCACTGATGTGCCAACAGCAATCAAGTCTCAACTACAACAGGAGGACACACAATGTACACAAGGAACACACCTGGAACACCCAGCTCAGGTGACCAGAGAGACTGCACCAATGCACCCCACAAGACACATACTGCATAAGACCACTCTCACAAGATCAGGAGCTGTAGCAGCTCTACCTAATACATAGACACAAACACAGGGAAGCAGCCAAAATGAGGAGAAAAAGAAACATGTCCCAAATGTAAAACAAAAAAACACAAAACAAAACTCCAGAAAAAGAGCTAAACAAAATGGAGACAAGCAATCTACCAGATGTAGAGTTCAAAACACTGGTTATAAGGACACTCAATGATCTCAGTGAGAACTTCAACAAAGAGACAGGAAACAGCCCTGGCCGGTTTGGCTTAGCAATTAAAGCGTCAGCCTATGGACCAGAGAGGCCCCGGTTTGGTTCCCATTAAGGGCATGTACCTCGTTGTAGTTTGTCTCTGGCCCTGGTTGAGGTCATGTGGGTGGCAACCACTCGATGTGTCTCGGTCATATCAATGTTTCTCTCTATATAGTCCTCCCACTCTATCTCAAGATAAATGCAAAAAAAAAAAAAAATGTTCTCAGGTGAGGATTAAAAAAAAGAGAGAGATAGGAAACATAAAAATTGAGGTAGAGCCCTGGCCGGTTTGGCTCAGCAGTTAGAGCGTCAGCCTGCGGTCCTAAGAGACCCGGGTTCGGTTTCCGCTGAGGGCGTATACCTTGATTGCAGTTTATCCCCGGCCCTGCGGGTGGCAGCCACTCGATGTGTCCCTTTCACATCGATGTTTCTCTCTCTCTCTCTCTTCCTCTCTCTCCCTCCCACTCTACCTGAACAAAAAATGTCCTCGGGTAAGGAAAAAAAAAAAAAAATTGAGGTAGAAAACACTTAAAAAGACCATTCAGAAATGAAGAATACATTAGAGAAAGTCAACAGGTCAACAGATAAAATCAGCAATTTAAAAGATAAAGTATCAGAATATACCCAATCAGAACAGCAAGGAAAAAAAAAAAAGAGAGAATAATTTATCATTTAAAGGGCCTCTGGGACATTAAGCATACCAACATTTGCATCATAGGGGTACCAGGAACTGAAAACTTATTTGAAGAAATAATGATAAAAAACTTCCCTACCTGGCAAAGGAAATGGACATACACGCCCCGGAAGCACAGGGAGTCCCAAACAAGATGAACTCAAAGAATAGTTAAAATGCAAAATGTTAAAGACAAAGAGAGAATCTTAAAAGCAGCAAGAGGATGACAGTTATCTACAATTGAGCTCCCATAAGACTGTCAGTTGATTTCTCAAAAGAAACTTTGCTGGCCAGAAAGGAAAAGCAAGAGGTATGCAAAGTGATGAAAAGCAAAGACCTATAACCAAGATTACTCTGTCCTGCAAAGCTGTCATTTAGAATTGAAAGACCGATAAAGAGCTTCCTAGACAAGAAAAAGCTAAAGGAGGTCATCACCACCAAACCAATATTACATGAGTTAGGAAAAAAATGGTAAAAAATATGAATAGTAAAATGACAATAACTACGCCTCTATCAACAATTAGTTTTACTTTTTTAATATGTTTTTATTGATTTTTTTTAGAGAGAGAGGGAAGGAGAGAGATAGAAACATCAGTGTGAGAGAGAAACATAGATTGGCTGCCTCCTGCACGCTCCCTATTGGGGATCAAGCCCACAATCCGGGCATGTGCCCTGACCAGGAATCGAATCAGGACCTGTCAGTCCATGGGATGACACTCAACCACTGAGCCACACCGGCCAGGAACTTTACTTTTTGTTACTCCTCACTCAAGGATATTTGTTCCATTGTTCTTTAGAGAGTATGGAAGAGATTTTAGGAGTACAAACTGGTAGTTGCAGAATAATCATGGGGACTTAAATTACAGCACGGGGAATGTAGTCAATAATATTGTAACAACTATGGTGTCAGATGGGTACTAGATTTATTGGGGTGATCACTTCATAAGTTGTATAAATGTCTAATCACTATGTTGTACACCTGAAACTAATATAATACTGTGTCAACTGTAATTGAAAAATTATTTTAAATTTTTTTCTGAAATTTTCTGCAATACTTGATTGCTGTAGAAGAGTTCAAATAAAAAAATCATAATAAATTTTTTAAATTCAATATTATAAAGATGTCGTTCTTTTCAAACTAAATTATAAATGTAGTGCATTTTCCATTAAAATTCAAAAATATTATAGGAGAGGTGAGTCAATAAATTTTTAGGAAAAAAATATGAGGGGATGTTTGCATAATTAAGTATTGAAAATTAATATAATGCCAGAGTAATTAAAACAGTGAGATTTGTCATAGAATACACAGAACAGTAAAATTAAATTTAAAACTTTGAAACAGACCCAAGTATATACAAGTGTTTAGTATATGATAAAAGTAGCATTTAAAACCACAGAGGGAGGAAGGTGAACAAAATGGGTGAAGGGAGTCCAAAGGCACAAACTTCCAATTATGAAGGAAACAAGTCCTGGGCTGATGTACAGCATGGTGAATATAGCTAACAGTACTGGACGGCGTATTTGAAAGTTGCCGAGAGAGATCTTAAAAGTTCTCATCACAAGAAAAAAGTTTTGTAACTATGGGGATGGATGTTAACTAGACTTACTGCAGTGGTCATTTCATAATCTATACAAATATCTAATCATTATGTTTTACATTTGAAACTAATATAATGTTATATGTCAAATACATCACAATAAAAAGTCAGAGGGGAAAATATTCAAGCAAATAGTACTGGGACTGCTGGTTTCTGTTTGGGAAAATTAAGCTCATGTTCCCACTGCACACCAGTCCTCAAGGTAAAGTTCCAAATAGATGAGTTATTTTTAAAAATACCTTAAAATAAGTAGAAAATATAGAAAGTGTTTATATAATCTTGAGTCATAAGGTTTTTCAAAGCATAATGCCTACAGCAAAAATCGTAAAAGATGCATAGATTTGCCCACATAAAACTTTAAAACTTACATTTGACTTAAAAAATGAAAAGGCAAACCACAAACAAGGTTAAAATGTTGGCAGTATGAAAGATAGACAAAGGCTTAATATCCTTAATTTTAAAAATACCTTTGCAAAACAGAAGAAAATGACATATACCCTATTAGGAAAAAAATGAACAAAAGGTAATTCACAAAAGAATGCAAATGAAAAAAAAAGAATTGTCCTGGCCAGTTTGGCTCAGCGGTTAGAGCGTCGGCCTGAGGTCCAGAGAGACCCAGGTTCGGTGCCCGCTAAGGGTGCGTTCCTCGGTTGCAGTTTGTCCCCGGCCATGGTTGGGTCGTGTGGGTGGCAGCCACTCGATGTGTCCCTTTCACGTCGATGTCTCTCTCTCTCTCTCTCTCTCTCTCTCTTTCCCTCCCACTCTATCTGAACAAAAATTGGAAAAATGTCCTCGGGTTAGGATAAAAAAATAAAAAAAAGAATTGTTTATCCTCACTAATCAACACAGAAATGCAAGCCAAAATAAGAATGTATCTTTTTATACCTCTCAGATTGGCAATAATTTAAATAATAAAACTACTGAGATGCAAGGATTTCATATACTGTAGAAGGCAGTTAAAAGCCTTAAAAATATAACTTTGAAATGCTGTATCTATTCCTTTTCCTTGAGAAAAGATCAAGTGACATATGTAAAGATTTATGTCCAAGGATGTTCATCACAGAAATTCTTAAAATATTTTAAGGGAAATAATTGAAATGTTCTGCTTTGATAAGTTATGGTCCATGCATATGATGGAATACCACAGAGCCCTTAAAAATCACGTTGAAGAGTGTGTTCTGACTTGGTCAATATCAGAGTGTTCAAGCCAGATTCAAACCCATCTCTTCCCAGCTTTGTGTCATGGGGAGACCTCTTTAACTTCTCTTCACCTCAGTTTCCGTACCTGCCATTTAAAGTTGTTGTGGGGATTAATCAATCATTTTATATGAAGTGCTTATAAACACAGTGCCTGGCATTCAATGAATATTCACTACTTTTGGCCATGGGTGGGTAGCTCAGTTTGTTAGAGTGTCATCCCATACACCAAGGTTGTGGGCTCAAACCTCAGTCAGGGCACATACAAGAATCAACCAATGAATGCATAAATAAGTGGAACAACAAATCGATGTTTCTCTCTCTTTCTCTTCCTCTCCCTAAAAATTAATAAATAAATTAGAAGTTTTAATTCACTACTTTTTTTTTTTTTTTATCCTCACCCGAGGACATTTTTCCATGTTTTGTTCAGGTAGAGTGGGAGGGAGAGAGAGGAACAGAGAGAGAGAGAAACATCGACGTGAAAGGAACACATCGAGTGGCTGCCACCCACACAACCGACCAGGGCCGGGGACAAACTGCAACCGAGGTACATGCCCTTAGCGGGAACCGAACCCGGGTCTCTCAGGACCGCAGGCCGACGCTCTAACCGCTGAGCCAAACCGGCCAGGGCCTACTTTTTTTATAGTATGATTAGATTCTAAATCTTGAAGTCAATGATACTGGTATACAAAATACATTTAATAAACACCTTTGAATAAAGAAAATATGATAAATATGATGGGGGACTTGACTGAGAAGTTGGATTTAGGTACAAAAGATGTGACTATACAGTAATAAGATTTTGGTTTTATAGAACTTAATTGAAGAACTCAGGAGGAAATGCCAAAAGAGAGCTTTAAAAGTATTTTAAACAAAGCAGCACACTGAAATAAATATATATAGCCTCAAGAGGCAAATTCTTTGGAAGACAAGATGTTCAGTTAAAGTGTATGTTGTTTCTTATATGGCTGTACTTTTATAGCCATTGTTTACATGGTCCACCTTAAAACACCCTTAGTACTACACTCATTCAACAGATACTTCCTGAGCACCAAGTATGTGTGAGGCACTGCATGGGCTCAAGGTCTTTGCCCTTGGGGAGTGTTTTACTGTGGTTGGGTGATGTAGTCTCACCTGCCCAAGGGCACTTTGGAAGGTTCCCAGTGCTCTGGAGGGCCTGGTGTTCAGTCCCCCAGGAAAACCCCAGGCTTAGGTACCTCATAGGGAGCAGGGCTCTGCCTGCCACACACCCAACTTTGTGACCCGGGCAACTACGTAGTAATTGTGGACCTCAACCTCTTCATTCATAAAATGAGTGTTAGAGGAATGACTTTCCCACTTTTTTAAATGTATACAGTACTTCAAGCAGAAAGACATTGGTAGTGACCCAACACACACACACCAACCCACACACGCACACACTGCAGGATGTTTCACTAGCCAAGGCCACTTCCCGCTCTGAAATCTGTTTTCCTAGTGGAAAAGTTCTGGCAAGGGAGCCAGAGTCCGGGCTGTTGGTGGCTGCCCGCCTTATGGGATCTTAGGCAAATGACTTCACCTCTTCAGGCCCTTCTCTGTGAAATCAGTTTCCTAGCCTAGCCGATCTCTGAAGTTCCTCCATTTCTAAAATCCTGTTTTGTGATCATTCAATTCTGTTCACCAGTCATCACTGAGCACCCGACACCACGCACCTTCTCGGCCCGGGGCAGTGACTCGCACACACCACCGTTGAAAGACCCACTGTCTTATCGAGTGGGACAGGCCATGTAGCACAAGATGGAAATGGGTGTGTGTATGTTGATCTAGAGTTTATTTATAACATGCTCTAAGGTCCTTAATAGAAGGCCATGATCTCGGCCTGTGTCTTACCTGGCCTCAGCCAATGTTGTAGTCCAGTAAACGGGCAATGACTGTACACGGAGTCACCAAACACATACTTGCACGTTTCCACCCCCATCCTGACAGAAAGCGGTTCCCAGGGGAGAGCCTCTGTCTGTTCTCTGTGGCCAGGGCCAGCTTATGGCAGCTCCGGTGACAAGGACAAATGCTGCATGTTCTGAAGGACCAGGGCAGTAAGAAGGTAGTGAAACACTGAGTTCCTACCTTCCTGAAGCCCAAACGTTCCTTCTCCTCCCTCTACCCCCACCCTGTGAGCTGCTTCCTTTTACCAGTTAGATTTTTAAAATCAATGTCATGCAAAACAATTATATTCGTAGCAATCCAGAAATGTTTTCTCATTGAAGATGCACCACCGCATAGCCATCTGACCACTTTCCATCAGAAGATACTGTTTGAATTGTCAGCTCAAAAGCTCCCCCTGCCCAACAAGGCCAAAAGCCAACACCTAAAACCTTCCAAGCCAATGCCAAGTTTATTTCCAATGCCAAACACAACTTTGAAATCGAGGTTTAGAGAGCATGTGAACTGCTGGTGAATAATTACTTCAACAGGATCAGCCCTTTAAGGGCCAAAGGAGTAAACATGATCTTCCCCGGAAATAAAATGCCATGGCTGTGTACAGAGGAGACACAGCAAAGGTCGGCCTTCAGCTGCTCGTCAGAAGTAGGCACTGTGCTTGCTTGAGGGTGAAAGCCCGTCTATGCCCAGGTAAGAGCTCTATGGTGCTAGACAACTGGGCCATTAAAATGCAGGACAGTACACGCTCCCCATGTCCAGGGATTATTCTGTGCGGCTCACTAGAAGTGGGGTGTTTTTCTTGCCTCCCCTTTACGTGAGTAAATGTCCTCTTCTTCTAGGAGCCCCGCTCCTGCTCTTAGTCTCTTGCTGTTACTGTTCAACCTTAGCAGCCCCAGAAAAGCAGAAGGTAAAGGTAGCGGAGGCGACCACAGAACAGCCCATCCCAGTGCCCGGGGGCAGCATGCTCTCAAGGAATAGCCATGTGGCTGCAAACCCATTCCTCGGAGTCAACTCAGGATGGTTTGGGGTGTAGTTTTTCTGGGGAGCCAGAAGATCAGTGTAAGCCACACAATCCGAATGTGTCCACTGAGACCTGACATACGCCAGCAGGTCCCAGGCCCTGGAAAAGAGCTCTGTACGACCAAGTCCCTGCTCGCAGGGAGCAGATTCAGCGAGGCAGGAAGGACAGGGAACAATTGCATGTGTGTCAGGCTGTGTTCAGGGCAAGGACGCTAACTCAGGGCAAGGGGAGAGATGCTGTTCTAGTCGGACTGCTCGGGGAAGTTCCCCCTGACAAGGCGACAGGAGAATGAAGGAAGAGGTTGAAGTATGCACATACCTGAGGCAAGAGTGTTTCAGGCAGAAGAAACAACGAGCAGAAAGACTGGATGGGGGAGTGTTTGGCAGGTTGGAGGACCCACAGGGGGCGCTTCTGAGGAGCCTCTTTCAGGAGATACTGAGTTCAATGGTGAATAAGCGGCTTCTTACTAAAATTTCTAGTGCTGATTTTTCCACGTGAATGAAGGTAGATCCTGCCCGTAATTGGAGCTCATATCTTTCAATCCCTCCATCCAGTCTCCTCAATATGTGTTTTTTTAAAGGGTCAAAGTGACTGAAATCTAAGTAGTTTCACAGGCAAAGCCACAGCAGGATGAAAACAAGAAAAATAAGTTTGGTCTTAAAAATTATTGTAGCCCTGCCGGTGTGTCTCAGTGGTTAGAGTGCAACCTGCAGGCCAAAGCACTGAGGATTTGATTCCCAGTCAAGGGCACATACCTGGGTTGCAGGTTCTATCCCCAGTCCTGGTAGGGGTCGTGCGGGAGGAAACTGATGGATGTATCTCTCTCACATCAATGTTTCTCTCTCTCCCTCCTTCCCTCCCTTCCATTCTATCTAAAAATCAATGGAAAAATATCCTCGGGTGAGGATTAACAAAAGAAAATAATAATAATAATTGTAAAAAAATAAGTCTTTGGTTATTGTCTGTTGATCATTTACTAAGTTACAAACATATTACACATTATCTTGTACGTAGGTGTGGCTGTCCTCACTTGACACATTAGTAGACCGGATCAGCATTTGAACCCAGGCTGGCTGACTCCAGTCCATATTCCTTCCCACCAAAGCACATCACCTCCCACGTGCTGTGATCATGCATGCTGGATACTTCTGTCCCAGCAGGTACAAAGTGTCAAGGAGCAGACCTCCAGATTTGGTTTGAGACTCCACAGAGACGCCCAATAATTGGCGAGTTGTTTGTATATAGTGACTGTCACTTAATTCCTCATAGCCTATGCTTCTCTTGATGGGGTGCCATTTCTCCATTAAAAATTTGGCAATGCCATGAACCTAGGAGGTGGAGCAAAATGCCATCTTCAGCCCAAGCCACATCTGAAGCACCATGGTGGGTCCTCAGATGGTGAGACTGGGACAGGAGTCCTCAGCTTTCAGAGAGAGTGTCGCCATGTGCTTTCACAGTTCCGCGTTTTCTCCCAAGCTAGTGCCACATGTGTAGGTCCCACACAGGAAACACACAAAGAGGTTAATTACTCATTTCCCTTTCTCCAAAGAGACTTCTGGTTCACAGAATTATGGAACATGAGGGTCAAAAGGACCTAAAGTTCTTTAAGACCAGTCATCCTCTGATCGTTCCCATCTACCACTCCACCTTTCTTACCAAGCGCTCCTCCTGTTTCCGGGGATCACATACATCCTGAGCAGCTATTCTGTCTCCAGGCAGCTCTGGGCAGCTTCCTTACACGGTGCCAGTGTCTGTCCTCCCTCGGGTTCTACCTGTGAAATTAATCCATACTCTTCCTGGGCGGCTATGCAGTAATCCTCTGGTTCCTGGGACGAGGAAGCCAAACATTTGCTATAGACTTGTGTTAACATAACCTAAAGTTGCAACTTTTTTGACACATCATACTGTTGATTTATATTGAGGTTTTCATCAACTAAAATGTGTATGTGTGTGTGGGGGGGGTATTACTGTTAAACCATATCCCTGTGTCCTTACCAGCACAGTTGATGCAATGAACAATTACAAGGCTTTACATTGATCTCTATTAAACGTTTACTAGTTGCATATCTATTGACAAGATCTTTCTGGATATCAGTGTTTTCC
Source organism: Molossus molossus (assembly GCF_014108415.1). Classification (NCBI taxonomy): domain Eukaryota; kingdom Metazoa; phylum Chordata; class Mammalia; order Chiroptera; family Molossidae; genus Molossus; species Molossus molossus. The sequence continues at coordinate 55,728,157 of NW_023425352.1, forward strand.
ATTTTCTTGCTATTCCTCTCACTTTTACTTCACCGGTGATTATTTGAGGAAGCATCCGTCAACAGAGTCTCAAAATCAAATGCCTCTGGAGACCAGTGAGGTCCCATGAATGGCTCTGCGGGGCTGGACACAGTGCACACTCCGAGTGAGCGCTGTGGTCTGTGGCGTGTGGGCAGCTTTACTTCCTCCCGCGGCCTGTGGCTCTGACGAAAGTGCGCTGTTGCCAGACCTCCAGCTTCTGTAAGGGCATCCAGAATTCTGGATTTCTAAAAAGTCGCCTGATTTTAAAACAATGACTTTATGTTTCTTTAGCAGAACTTGTGACAAAAAACGTAAAAGTCTGTGACTTACACTAGAAACTGCTCTACAAGGCATTTTGAATTTATTCTCCAGTGCCCTGTGGATGTGATCCTCCAACCACTTACCAAACCACCTCCTCGGTTGACAGCCGGCCTTCCATTCACCATTTCACCCAGAAACCCTGGGAACTGCTCCAGGGAGGAGGCGCCTCCTCTCAGAAGGGGGTACAGTGAAGGAGGGCCAAGCTCAAGCTCTGGAATCACAGTACTGGGCTCTCATCTTCCCCCTGCCATTTCCTGGCTGTGTGCCCTTGGGTAAATCCTTCCACTACTCTGTGCTTTAGTTTTCTCATCCATAAAATGGGTAACAATATCGACTTCATAGAGTTGATGTAAGTATTGTACAAAATCATGCATGTGGAGTGCTTAGCTCTGGGTCTAGCACATAGGAATACTCAGTAAATTTTACCTGTATTTCTTACTTTGTGGTGATGATGATGGTGATAATGAATCACATCATTATCTCTGACATCTACTGTATAGGGTAACTGGACAACGAGAACAGCCCAGTCAACACCCGGCAAACACAGAAGAGATGATCTTGGAAACACACACAACCTTCTTGTTTCACTCGCGACCCTTCAGCCTGGCAACTCTGCTGCATCGATAAATCTCTTAGAAAAAATACCTCCTAAGGTGAGAAGGGAAATCCCATGTTGTCTTCAGAGGACGAAAACCAGATCATGCCATCCCTCTCCTTTACAACGTTCAGTGACGGTTCCTGTTCCTTACCGAATGGAGTTCTGACTCTTTTGCCTGCCATTCGAGGTCCTCTCCCATGTGGCCTCTGCCCACATCTTCAGGTCTTCTCTCAGGAGACCCTCCCGAAGAGCCCCCGCTTTAGGAATACCTGCGACTTCCCTGGACCAGTCCTGGGCCCTTCCAGACCCATTGTGTGAGCTCTTCTCCCAGGTGCGATGTCCTCACCTTGCTCTTCACTGACTAGATCCCCATTCATCCTTCAAAGCCTTGTGAAATTCAAGGCCACCCGACAAGCTGTTCCTTTGAACTTCTTTAGCATTTTCTCTTTCTGCTACTTATTTGACATTTAGCACCTCTGCTTTCTCTTGTTGCTTGACTGGTAAGCTACAGAATAGGGACTGGGTCTTAGGTTTCAGTGTGTGTGTGTGTGTGTGTGTGTGTGTGTGTGTGTGTGTGTGTGAATCTCCCCTCAACACATACACACGCACACACCACATAGCACAAGGCTGAGAACACCGAGAGTGCTCAATAAAGAAACATTTTGGCCTGACTGAATGGCCTGAAGGACTGTTCCTTTCAACAATTACGGCCCAATAAATTACATCGGCATCGCCCCCTGGAGGGGAAGGCCACACCAAGGCTCCCACAGACGGGGAAACTTCTCTGTCTGCCCAGATCCAGATGCAGGGCAGCCTTGGCCCTCTTTGGCTGTCTACCTGAATCTGGGTTTAACAGCTTGGCCTGCAGTTTTACAGCCTGAGTCACCAGGATCAGCACAACAGCATGAGTTCTTTGTCCACATGCTGGTGCCAGGTGCTGGCTGTGATGACTCACGGCCTGGAGACCTGCAGGTGGGGGAGGGGTGCCTGTGCCCCAAGCGGAGGCCAGGGGACTTGTCTGCAAAAGGAGCCTTCATCTGGACCCTAACCAAGAAAAATGAAATGGGGAAAGTTTATAGCGTGAGGATTCTGGGCTGGATGCTGTGGGGGTGTATGTGTACAGGGTTGGAGGTTGAGGTTGGGGACCTTGAAGGTCATGACCGAACTGGACAAAGCTGAGAAAAAGGGCCTAGACTCAGATTTTATTTCCACGGTTGTAAGAGATGTGTGGTCCTGGGAAGGTGAAAGAATGCAGAAACCATCAAATTTTAAGTCTTTAGAGTTGAGGTTATATATCTTAAGAGCCAAAGAAATGCTGTATCCAAACAAGTGAGTAGAGGTTAGAAGGGTCTCTGGCTATGTGAACATTCCCCTTTTGGGTTATGAAGTCATTGATATAGCAACTATAAAGAGAGGCCATGGCAATGGTGTGCTGGTTCAGGTTTAACAACCAGTTCCAAAGCCCTGGCTTGCAGCATTTGCAGATTTCCTTGGTGTAAATACACCCACCAAGCCAGTTTCAAACTACTACGTGAGGCCCAGAGCAGGGGATTGGGAAGAGACCGCACAGCCAGCTCCTGTGTGAGTGGCTCCAGCCCGCACGGGTTCTCTGAACCCTCTCGAGGTCCATCGGCAGCCCGCTTCCCTGGTAGATTCGCAACCTTAAGTAAGTCAATGAGGCAACCTTAAAAATCATATGACAATATAACTCCAAAAATTGTGTGAGATAATATAATTTCTCAATGGTTAAGTATCTTTCCAATGTGGTATGGTTTAGAATCTAGTGTTGGGACTTCAATTTTTTAAATTAAATTTATTGGGGTGGCATCATTAAGATTATAGACAAAATTTGAATGGGGTCTGAAAGTTAATGGAAGTAACATAACAGTGTTGATCTCTGATTTTAATGGCTGTGTTGTGGTTATATAGAAGAATGGCCTGTGTGTAGAAAAACACTGTAAAACATTCAGAGATGATGGAGCATTACATAGGCAACTTACTCTCCATGGTTCAGGAAAAAGTTCTTTGTGCTGTACTTTCAACTCTTCTATAAGTGTGTTTGGTCAAAAACGTGTAATTGTGCCCTGGCCAGTGTGGCTCAATGATTAGAGCGTTGGCCTGCACACAAAGGTCGCAGGTTCGAGTCCCCATCAAGGGCATGTACCTGGGTTACAGGTTTGATCCCTGGTCTTGGCTGAGGCAAATTTGGGAAGCAATTAATAGATGTCTCTCTCTCTCTCTCTCCCCCCCCCTCCAAAATCAATGGAAAAAATATCCTTGGATGAGGATTAACAACAACAAAAAAGTGTAACTGAGGGATTGACTTAGATTTATGCTTTTTAAGTAGAAACCTCACCAAGTTTATATATAGGATTGGCAAAAGTAGGTTTACATCTGTGAGTATGCGAAACACAAAGTTTTTTAAAATTATTATTTACTTATTATTATATTATTTATTTGTATTATGTAAACCTACTTTTGCCCATTCCTGTATAGTAGTAAAACATTTCAGAAAAATTAGTTTCACCACATCTATATGTTTAATTTATAAAATTTATTTAGGTACTTGGGAGGGTTTGTCAGTTAGACAATTGAAGTACTTTTTTTATCCTCACCCAAGGACATTTTTCCATTTTTTGTTCAGACAGAGTGGGAGGAAGAGAGAGAGAGAGAGAGGAAACATCAATGTGAAAGGGACACATCGAGTGGCTGCCACCCGCATGACCCAACCAGGGCCAGGGACAAACTGCAACCGAGGTACGAACCCTCAGTGGGAACCGAACCCGGGTCTCTCTGGACCGCAGGCTGACGCTCTAACCACTGAGCAAAACCAGCCAAGGTCAATTGAAGTACTTTTAAAAAGAAATAGAATATATTACATTTGTAAATGCCATTTTAAATGGTTAAGGGTATTTAACTGAATCTGTAAATAGAACCAAATTATTATTTTTAAAGTCCTTTAAAGTAATTGCTAAATTTTTATAGAATTGGAATAGGGGCTTTAACTGAACTAAGTCTAATGAATGTTAACTTTAGAAAACCAGAGTGAATACAAATAGTTTTTTCTGGGTAATATTGATTCAACAATTAACTAGCATTGTTAGTTCTGTGCCTGCTAGGATAAAGAAGAAATGTAAAACAATCTCTTACCTGCTAAGGAGATTATTACTCATCAGTGACATGAGATCAACAAGAGGAGACAATAATGAATAAAACAACATGGCATGCTCTGGCTGGTGTGGCTCAGTTGGTGGAGCATCATCCCATGCACCAAAAGGTTACTGGGTCAATTCCTGGTCAGGGCACAACCTCAGGTTTTGGGTTCAATCCCCAGTCGGGGGAGTGCAGGAGGCAGCCAATCAATGTTTATCTCTCACTGATGTTTCTACCTCTCTCTCCTTTTCCCTTCCTCTCTCTTTGTTCCATGTCTACATGCCTCAGGACTTTTTTGTTTGTTAATTTATTTTGTTCATTAGATTCACATGATATCTGTCCTTCTGACTGGCTCATTTCACTTAGCATAATAATCTCCAGGTCCATCCATGCTGTCTCAAAGGGTAAGAGAGCCTTCTTTTTTTACTGCTGCATAGTGTGTAAATGTACCACCGTTGTTTTTTTATCCATTCAACAAAATAAGTCCCAAGGCATGGAGGCATGGAACAGATTGACATATGTCAGCATGGATTGGGGGGTTGGGGGGGGGGGGGATTAGAAGGACGAGAAGAGATAAACCAAAGAATTTATATACTTATATGCATAGCCCATGGACACAAACAATAGTGTGGTGAAGGTCCAGGGGAGGAGTAGGTGCTGGGTGGAGGTGGGTAAAGTGGGGCGGGGGCGGGGGGAGGCATCTGTAATACCAACAACAATAAAACGATATATATTTGTTTGGCTCAGCGGTTGGAGCGTCACCCTGTGGACCAGAGAGTCCCAGGTTCGGTTCCTGCTAGGGGCACGTACGCCCCCCCCCCAAAAAAACACAACTCTATATATTTAAAATAAATTTAATTTAGTTTAATTTTTTAAAAACAGGAAAAAAATGGCGAGTGTCAGAAACAGATTATGTGGCATATCCTTGTGTATAGCCCTAGAAAGCAGAACTCCAATCAGGAGGAAAATAAATGGAGGCAATTACAATATTCAACTTTAATGCTCAGGATGCGATAATCTACACTATGAGAACAAATGACCCTTGACCTCTCAGAGTCTTAACACATAAAAGTGTGTCTCTTGTTCATGCAAGTTCAGTGTGAGCCAGGGTGGCTATTTGCTGCGTTGGGACTTAGGGATCCAGGCTGTTCTCATCTTATAGCTCCGCTGCATCCAGGGTTGCTGCAACCAGAGAAAACTTGCTCTTAGCCTCAGCCTGGAAGTTCCACTCGCAACCAGGCTGGAAACAGTAACGTAATCTCACGTAATCACAAGGGTGCTGGGAGAGTGGTCCTCCCGTGTGCCCGGAGAGGATGCGAAAACCAAACCTGTTTCTCTACCTCAGAGCATATTTGGAAAGGGTCTAGTAAGTAGGAACGCAGGTTCTGGAGTAAGATGGACCTGGTTTAAACCTACATCCGACAGCTAAGTTAACGGTATGTGTGTGACTTCGAACAAATAACTTCTCTGTGCTTCCCTAAAATAGACTAATAACTACCTCAGATGGTTGTTATAAGAATTAAAAGGAGCCCTGGCCGGTTTGGCTCAGCGGTTAGAGCGTCGGCCTGCGGTCCGGAGAGACCCGGTTCGGTTCCCGCTAAGGGCACGTACCTCGGTTGCAGTTTGTCCCCGGCCCTGGTTGGTCGTGCAGGTGGCAGCCACTCGATGTGTCCCTTTCACGTCGATGTTTCTCTCTCTCTCTCTCCCTCCTGCTCTATCTGAACAAAGAATGGAAAAGTGTCCTCGGGTGAGGATAAAAAAAAAAAAAAAAGAATTAAAAGGAGCCCTGGCTGGTTTGGCTCAGCGGTTAGAGCGTCGGCTCCCGGACCAGAGAGTCCCAGGTTCAGTTCCCGCTAAGGGCACGTACCTCGGTTGCAGTTTGTCCCCGGCCCCTGTAGGGGTCGTGTGGGTGGCAACCAGTCGATGTGTCCCTTTCACACCAATGTTTCTCTCTCTCTCTCCCTTCCTCCCTCTCTCCTTCCTGCTCTATCTGAAGATAAATGCAAAGAATGTCCTCTGGTGAGTATTAAAAAAAAAGAATTAAAAGGAGGCGATATCTCTTATCACAATATAAGGGCTCAAAAAAACAGTGGCGGTGGTGCTTGTTATCATTATTATTACCAAGGCATCTACTAATTGAACTTATATTTGGAAAGTAGTGTGTTTCTCTTACTAGTAGGTATCTAAAGAGAGGTAGTTTATCCAGGACCTAGTAAGAAAGATTCAGACTTCAAAGAGTGGGTCAGCCTAGACTTGTAAGGATCTTTTATGGAAATCCTGTTCCATTCTAAGTACACTAGAAAAGGAAAAAATGTGGTATGGAATGGAGGATATGAGCCTTGAAAGATGGGAAGAGGTGGCCGTGAGGGCCGGTAGCACTTGCCTTCAGAGTGACTCTTGATCATGTGGCCACGAAGGGAAACATGGAGTCAGCAGCCTTAGCTGAAGAAGCTCTCTGCTGCCTCTTTCAAATGTGGCATTAGCTTCTTCATTAAGAGTCTGGGTGCTGTCATCTCAACAAATGGTGCTGGGATTACTGTACAGCCACATGCAAAATAATGAGGACCCCCACCCTGGCCAGGTGACTCAGTTGCCTGGAGCATTGTCCTGTATACCAAAATGTTGTGGGTTTGATCCCCTAGGGGACCTGTATGGGAGGCAACTGATAGATGTTTCTCTCTCTCTTTCTCTCCCGCTCCCTTCCTCTCTCTCTCTTAAAAAAAAAAAAATCAATAAAAACCTATTTATTTAAAAATCAATAAAAACATATCCTTGGGTGAAGATTTTTTAAAATTCCTTTAAAAATAATAATAACGAGGACCCCTTCCTCACATGCACCATATGCAAAAATTAACTCAGAATAGGTCAAAGACCTAAATGTAAAGAACAAAACTAAAATTCTTAGAAGAAAACACAGATATTAATCTTCATGACCTTGAATTAAGTAATAGTTTCTTAGATATAGCACCAAAGACACAAGCAGCAAAAGGAAAGTTGACTAATTAGGCTTCTTCAAAAGTAAAGACTTTTTTTTTTTAAATCCTCACCCAAGGACGTTTTTCCATTGGTTTTATAGATAGTGTGGGAGGGAGGAAGGAAGAAAGAGAAAAAAAGAAACATCGATGTGAGAGAGACACATCAATTGGTTACCTCCCAGATGACCCTGACAGGGGCCGGGGATCAAACCTGCAACTGAGATTCATACCCTTGACCAGGAATTGAACCCGAGAGTGTCCATGAGCTGACACTCTAACCACTGAGCCACATCAGCCAGGGGCAATTGTAAAAACTTTTAATTAATGAAATGGGAGGAAATCTTTCCAAGATACATATCTGATAAGCGTCTGGTAACCAGAATATATAAAGAACTCTTAGAACTAAATAACAAAAAGAAAACCACTTTTTCCAAAGAAGACATATGAAGGGTGAACAAGCACATAAAAAGATGCTTAACATCATTAGTCATTAGGGAAATGCAAATCAATGTCACAGTGACATATTGTACCACTTCACACACACTAAGATAATCATAATTTTAAAAAAAGATGCACAAATACAAGTGTTGATGAGAATGTGGAGAAATTAGAATCCTCATGCATTGCTAGTGGCTATGTAAAATTGTGTCACCATTTAGGAAAACAGTTGACAGTTCTTCAAAAAGTTAAACATAGAGTTACCACGTATGACCCAACAATTACACAGTTAGGTTATAACCAAGAAAAATGAAATGTATTCATTCCACACAAAATCTTGTGCATGAATATCCATACACCCACATGGGTCAAAATAACCAAAAAGTGGAAATAACCCCAATGTTCTTCAGCTGGTGAGTGAATAAACAAAAGACAGTATACCTATTCACTGGAATATTATTTGACCATTAAAGAAATTAGGTATTGATAAAAGCTACAACAGAGGTGAATCTTAAAATTTTATGCTAAATAAAAGATCACATATTATGTGATTCCACTTACATGTGACGTCCAGAATAGACAAGTATATAGAAACAGAAAGTAAATTAGTGGTTGCTAGAGTTGAGGTATTGGAGAGAAAATGGGAGTAACTCCTAATAACCATGGGTTTCTTTTTGAGGTGATGAAAATGTTCTAAAATTGATTGTGGTTATATTTTCATAACTGTAATATGCTAAACATTATTGATTTATACACTACAAAATGGTAAATTGTATGGTGTGTGAATTATATCTCAATAAAGCTGTTATATATTTTTAAATTTTATTTTCTTCTTTATTGATTTGAGAGAGAGGAAGGGAGAGGGAGAGAGATAGAAACATCGATGAGCGAGAACGATTGGCCACCTCCTGCATGCCCCACACTGGGGATCGGGCCCACCACCTGGGCATGTGTCCTGGCCGGGAATCGAACCAGTGACCTCTTGGTGCATGGGTGGACGCTCAACCACTGAGCCACACCGGCTGGACAGAAAGCTGTTATATTTTAAAATATTGCAAAACACATACCTGAGAAAGGAATTATATCCAGAATATACAAAGAGCTCTTAAAACTCAACAATAAGAGCCCTGGCTTGTTGCTCAGTGGTTAGAGCATTGGCTCACAGATGTTTCTCTCCTCCTTCTCCTCCTTCTCCTCCTCCCTCTCTCCCTCCCTTCCTCTGTGCCTTTCACTCTCTCTAGAAATCAATTTTAAAAATATCCTTGGGTGAGGATTAACAAAAAAATTCAACAATAAGAAAACAAAACCCTGTTTAAAAATGGGCAAAAGATGTGAACAGACCTTCACCAAAGAAGTTATGCAGATGACAAATGAACAGATAAAAAGACCCAATATCATATGTCATTAGAAAATTGCAAATGAAACAACTGCACACCTATTAGAATGACCCTAATCCAAAGAATGGACAATACCAAAGTATTGTTAGCAAGGATGTGAACAACAAGAATTCTGACTCATTGCTGGTGGTATAGCCATTTTGGAATACAGTTTGGCAGCTTGTTACAAAGCTAAGCATAGTCTAACTGTACAATCCACATGGTGCTCCAAGGTATTTACCCAAATGACTTGAAAACTTACGTCCAGCCCTGGCCAGTTTGGCTCAGCGGTTAGAGCATCGGCCTGAGGTCCAGAGAGACCCGGGTTCAGTTCCCGCTAAGAGCATGTACCTCGGTTACAGTTTGTCCCCAGCCCTGGTTGGGTTGTGCGGGTGGCAGCCACTTGATGTGACCCTTTCACGTCGATGTTTCTCTCTCTCTCCCTCCACTTTATCTGAACAATAAATGGAAAAATATCCTGGGGTAAGGATTTTAAAAAAAAACTTACGTCTACACAGAAACCTGCATATGAATGTTTACAGCAGCTTTATTCATAATGGCTATAAACTAGAAACCACCAAGATATCTTTCAAAAGATGAACAGATAAAAAAATTGTGCTAACCCAAACAATGAAATTTTATTCAATGATAAACATAAATGACCTATCAACCCACAAAAATACATAAAAGAACCTTAAATGCATAGTGTTTAGTAAAAGAAGCCAGTTGGAGAAGGTTACCTACTATATGATTCCAACTACATGACATTCTGAAAGAGGCAAAACTACAGAGTAAAAAGACCAGTAGTTGCCAAGGGTTTGAAGGAAGGAGGGAGGGATGAACAGGTGGAGTACAAAGGATTTTATTTTTTTTATTTTTATTTTTTTTTTAATCCTCACCCGAGGATATTTTTCCATTTTTTGTACAGATAGAGTGGGAGGGAGAGAGAGGAAGGGAGACAGAGTGAGAAACATCGACGTGAAGGGACACATCGAGTGGCTGCCACCCGCACGACCAACCAGGGCCGGGGACAAACTGCAACCGAAGTACGTGCCCTTAGCGGGAACCGAACCCGGGTCTCTCCGGACCGCAGGCCGACGCTCTAACCGCTGAGCCAAACTGGCCAGGGCGTACAAAGGATTTTAAAGGCAGTGAAACTATTCTATATAATTCTGTAATGGTAGATACATGGCATTACGCATTTGTCAATACTCATAGAAAACATACAACATAACGAGTGAACCCTAATATAAATTATTGACTTTAGTTAATAATAATGTGTCAATACTGGTTTATCAGTTTTAACAAATGTACACAATGATGCAAGCTGTCAACAGGGGAAACTGTGGGGAAGGCCTGTGTGGGAACTCTCCCAACTATCTGCTCAATTTAGTGTAAACCTAAAATCTCTCTAAAAAATAATCTATTGATTAAAAAAAAAAAAAAGGGAAAATACACAAGACTGTAACACAAATTAGGCAAAAACAAATAATGAACAAATGGTACTCTTTAAATAAAAATAATTTTTTTAGAAAATGGAAGAGGAGGTGTGCTTGCTGACTATGTTTCCTCTCTTGCAAAGAACAGACGATGCCACGGCCCTGAGTCTCCCGTAGCCACTCCAATATTCGGAGCAGACCCGTGCCGTGGGCATCAGACGCTCTGCCGACGGCTCAGACAGCCAGGGAGACCTCTGCTCCAAAAGTTTAATTTGAGTAAAAAAATGTGTCCATCCTAAATTTAATAGTCACTAAAAAGGATTCTGTATCACCATGGTTTGTGTTCTTATTCAGTATAGTCCATTTAGAATATGAGCACTCAGAGCAGCTCACGGGCTTACACAGGAACCATGTGATACCCCATTTCTTCCCTGTGCCAGGGCTGTGGGGGGACCCTGTGCCTGGCAGACAGGAGTAAACCAGAACGCGCTTGGTCACTGATGTCCCAACTGAGACGAGAGTAAGACCTACACACACTACTAGCGAACTCTGGACTACGGGGCTGTGGTTCTCCAACCAGCTCTGCTTGGACTCACTTGGGAGCCTTTCAAAATCACAGGTGCCTGGCCACATCCTATGCATTCATTCAATAAATATGTATCGAGTCTCTGTTCTGTTTACTTGGAACACAAGACTGACAAAAAAAGAAAGACAAAATGCCCTGCTTTTGTGGAGCTCATGTTCTAGTGGAGAGAGAAGCAATAAATTAGTAAATGAAATGGATGTTGCAAGGAGTTTAGTGCTATGGAGGGAAGACATGGGACAAGGGAGAACAGAGCATTAAAGAAGGTAAGAGGAACTGGCCGCAATTTTAAATTTAAAGAACAGTGCAGACCTCTCTGGGAGGACTACATTTGAGTAGAGACCTGATGATGGGGCGTTAGCCAATCACCTTCTGGCAGAGGGAGCTGCTCTGGAGGTCAGTCGTAGGATCTGTAAGGACTGGCATTCACTGAACCCAGGGGTCTGTCCTCTGCAGCCTATAGATGGTCCTACCTGGTTTCCCTTTCTCTGTCCTTTGGTTTCAGAGGTGTGTGTATGACTTCTAGGGGCTCTTCTAACTTGAAAGAGGGATGAGAAAGTCAGAAGGTTGGACATCAGTAGAACCATCATTTTTGACTTTTTGAATGAGTGTTGGTGGAAACAACGGAGCTCCAGGCAGCCACGTGGGCTGGGTCCTGTGGACACAGAGTCAGAACTTAGCAGTGGATTGAGTGTGTGGTGTGACGACAGAAACAGCTGTGGTGTAAGGTGGACTTAAGGGTAAATGTGGCCCCTGCCTAACTCATCTACTCATTAAGCATGGAGCATGCTCTGATTTCACAAAAGTTAGGTTTGTGTAAAATAGGCCATATTGCCCTGGCCAGTTTGGCTCAGCGGTTAGAGCATCGGCCTGAGGTCCAGAGAGACCCAGGTTCAGTTCCCGCTAAGGGTACGTACCTCGGTTGCAGTTTGTCCCCGGCCCTGGTCGGGGTCATGAGGGAGGCAACCAGTAGATGTGTCCCTCTCACATCGATGTTTCTCTCTCTCTTCCTTTTTCTCCCTCTCTCTCCCTGCCACTCTATCTGAAGATAAATAAAAAAATATCCTCAGGTAAGAATTAAAAAAAAAAAGATACAGTGCAAACAACCCAAACCTTAGTGGCTTATGACTGTTAACCACATTTTATTTCTCACTCGAGCTCTGTGTCTGTCCTGAGTGACTGTGGCCACTGCTCCGTCTCCTTATTCTAGGACCCAGGTGGGGAAACAGCTGTCATCTCATGTTCCCAGTCACCATGGCAAAGGGAAAGAGCTCTCAAAAGGGACTTGCATTCACAATTAAATGCTTCATCCCAGAACTCAGGAGCTAGAACGAGTTACATGGTCTCGCCCAACCACAAAGGGGCCAAGAAATGCAAGTCTACCATGTCCTGGGAAGGCATAGAGCTGGAAGTATTGGGTGACTAGTAGGGATAACCACCCTGAACTATCAGAGCTGACTAGTGTTTAGACAACTGGCCACAAACAAACCCAGCCAATCAGAGCTCGGCCCACAGAACCCCCTTGCGGTTGTTGTGAGAAACAAGCCAGGACTACTTCCTGGAGTAGCATGATGGAAATAATTAACTGTGAATAGAAACAGTGATTAAATTATATGATTCAATTTGTCACAAAAGAACATCTCTAAATGGGTATCATGTTTTGTAAAAAGATAAGAAAGCAAGTGACAGCCAAGCTCCTACAGGCTCCAGACACAGGCTCTGGAAGATGACCACAATCACCTACATGTCTCAGGGGTGGCAACTCAGAAGAAAAAAAAAAAACAAAACCGTTCTGTTTTGGATGTGCCAACTTTTGTGGAAACAGTGGAATGTCTGTAGAAGGCTGGATCCAGGTGGCAATGTACCTTAGGTGGAAAGATGGGGCTTAGAGACACATTGAGAAGTCATCTGCAGCTCGGTGAGAGCCAAACCAAGAAGAACAAAGAAAACGTTAATGGCAAAACCTTGCCAATGTTGTTGGAAAAGAGACCAAGATGTCAGAGGAACAGGAGGGTGACCATCTTGAAAGCTAAGAAAGAAGACCTTCTCCAAGAGAAAAGTTTGGAAGAGAGGGGAGCCATGCAGAGTTGGTCCCAAGGGTTGAGGGGGCACATCCAGGTAGAGGGAATATACATGGGCAAACGCCGGGGGTCTCAGCTTAGACATCACAGGCCTGGAAAGCCTCCTCTGACTTCCCGAAACTCCTCAGCAGCCCCCTTGCAGCATTCCCTTCCCTCCTCCTGTCCCCTCCTTGGGCCATGGGTTTCTTGGCCACCAGGACAGTGTTTTGTTTAATGTGACCTCCCCAGTCCAGTGCCTGACACTTGGAAGGCACATGGTAAATGTTTGTCCAACAAATGAAGAGTATGTGGCTCAGCAGATTGAGTGCCATCCCATGAACTGAGAGGTCCTGGTTCGATTCCTGGTCAGGGCACATGCCCAGGCTGTGAGCTCGATCCCCAGTAGGGGCATGCAGGAGGCAGCTGATGGATGTTTCTATCTCTCTTCCCTTCTTCTCTCTCTAAAAAGGCAAAATAAAACAAAACCATAAACACATATTAAATATATTAAAAAAAGAAAGATGCCCTGGCAGGTTTGGCTCAGCGATTAGAGCGTCGGGCCGCGGACCACAGAGTTCCGGGTTCGGTTCCCACTAAGGGCACGTACCTCAGTTGCAGTTTGTTCCTGGCCCCGGTTGGGGTTGGGTGGGTGGCAGCCACTCAGTGTCTCTCTCACATCGATGTTTCTTTCTCTCTCTCTTCCTCCCTCTCTTCCTCCCTCTCTCCCTCCCACTCTATCTCAAGATGAATGCAAAAATGTCCTCGGGTGAAGATAAAAAAGGAAGAAAGAAAGAGATGGTGTATCCAGAAACAACTGAAGACTTAAGCTAAGGGTTCAAATGGGGGAAATACAGAAAACAAGGAAGCAAAGGTAGATTCAATTTGGTTTGATTCAAGAAATAATGTATTCAGCCTTTCTGGGGAGTTTGGCGGGGTGAATACAGGATGTCAAATGTCTGGGTTTTTTTAAAATTAATTAATCCTCACTGGGGATACTTTCCCATTGATGTTTTAGAATGAATGGAAGGGGGGAGAGAGAGGGAGAGCAACATTGATAGTGAGAGAGACACATCAATTGGTTGCCTCCCACACAACTCCCACTGGTGCCGGGGATTGAAACTGCAACCCAGGTACGTGCCCTTGAGAGGAATCGAACCTGCGACCCTTTGGTCCATGGGCCAACAGTCTCACCGCTGAGCCAAACCGGCCAGGGCTTAAAGGTCCTGTTTTCAAGATGCACACAGCCCTTTGGGTACAGACCACAGGCCACACAGAACCCTAACGTCAGAGTGAGGAAGGTCCGGCAGAAATGCACAAAGTGCTATGGATATTCAGAGTAGGGAGAAATGGAAAAGCAACCTGGACGAGATGGCGTTTGAGATGGGCTCTCCAGGTAGCAGATGAAACCAAATGACAAAAGCACCAGCCCGGGAAGCCCCAGCCTCCTCCCAGAGGGCATGTTGGTATCTCGAGTGGAGAGAAGCTGAATCACTGGTGTTAGCAAGCAGAGAGTGGATTCTTCTTCATGGGAATTATTCTGTGTAAACTCGAAAATGTGAGCATGGGGGAGTGACTCAGACCGAAAGCAGAGTCTCTGCCGTCCTTTGTGTGGTTGCTGAGCTGCTGTCACCGAGGAACAGAAATGCTCAAAAGGACGAACTGAAGCAGAAGGTTGAGCAGAAGTGTCGAGAGGCACCTCCTTCCCCTTCACAGCCACTTGAGAAGACCTACACAAGGAAGCCACAAACCACCTTGTCACTGACTACACGGGAGCCCTAAAAGAAAAACTCTTCTGGCTAATATTCTTTCAGTGTCTGGATGGATTCTTAGACTTTATATTCTGAAATGTGTGCCTCTGGTTTATTTGCCACAATCACTTGTCAGTTTAGGACAGTGGCAATGGAACCAGCCACTCAGATTGGCCAGAGGATCTGTCCCTCTCACAAGGACCTCTAAGGTTCTTCTAAGCAAATTCTTCAGGAGGCGAGGACCAAAGATGCTGACATTCATGGCTACTTCATTCCAGAACTAAACTGTGGTGACCACAGCCAGGGAGCAGGGGCAGAGCCCAGGCAGGACCTCAGGGGCCTCACCTGCAGGTGGAGGACACACCTGCAGGCAGGCTTTGGCTCTACCCTAGCAGAGCACAGGACAATGGGCGCCCAGCTCTCTGCCACCTGGCAGTTCTCAGCATCTCAGGAGAGGGCCTTCCAGTTTTCAGCAACACTTACTTACCCATGTGAACGAAGGCAACGTTCCCCAGTTTCTTCTTGTAAAACAGCCTTCTATAGCTGTGGGAAGTGGCAGGATCAAAAAGTGTCTGTACCTTCTCCAAAAACAGACCAAAATCCCTCCTCAATCTAAATAAAGTGATTTAACAAGTTTTCACTTAATTTAAAGAGAGGATTTGCATCCAATTCGACAGTCTACCCGCCAAAAAGGCAGTTTATGGAACTAAAGCAGAGTTATGAAACCTCTCAGCAAACTTGTTTATAATGGAAATCACAAATCAGCAGCTGTGATATAATTATGAAGGATATTTTATAAAAAAAGAATTCTCCTAGCATGTTTAGAGGCACTTTATGTCCCATAACATAAAACATGAATCCTGGGCTAACTAAAAACAACAACATGGTATGTAATGATGAATGACATGTTTCTTTTTCCTGGTGGGTCTAAGTATCCACCAGGGCCCTTATCTTGACCTTCCTGGATAATTGGATTAACAGATCATAAATAATCTAATGCTTTGTGCTTGGAGGCAGGTCATGGCAGCCTCACCCAGAGGTGGGCACCAAAGGATGCAATGAAATAAGAACAATCAAGGCCACACCCCAAGGGCAGCAGAGTGCACACCTGGCCTCAAGACTGATGGCCTCTGCTGGCGCATCCTTAGTTGATCCTAAGTAAATTCAAATTAAGTGAAACCAAAGAAATCATTTTCTGCACAACATAGCATCTCAGCCCTTGGGAAGGGACAGGAAAAAATCAGGAATTCATATTTCTGGTGAGCAGGGTATTGCATGGGAAAAATGCTAAATGAAAAGGAATGTTTCCCAAACTATAGTAATCAAGATCACTTTAGGGGATATGCAAAGGAATCTTTTTTTTTAATTTGGAACATTAATATGTGTATATTAATGAATAAAGACAAGTGATACTGGCTTTCCTACTTTTGATGTTAATACAAAACTTCCTTTTGACCATGTTTCAGTAAAACAGCAAGTTTGTGTAAATAAACCTTTTTCTTTTAATCCTCACCCGGGGACAGGCTTATAGATTGTAGAGAGGGAGCAGGAAGGGGGGGGGGGGAGAGAAAGAGAGAAACATTGATGTAAAAAAGAAATATCAATTGATTCCCTTTTCATACGTACCCCAACCTATAACCTAGGTACATGCCCTGACCAGGATATGAACCCACAACCTTTTGGTGTACGGGACCACACTCCAACCAACTGAGCCACACTGGCCAGGGTGTAAATAAAACTTTTAATAAATAATAGCAGTCTGCCCTCAGCTAATGTTAAAACAATGATCCTAATACCCCACTGTGAGGTTAGGGAAACACTGAGCAGAGACAGGCATCCTGGGCCTGCTGGGCACTTCTTTCTGTCCCAGAGTAGGGCATTCATTCATTCATTCATTCATTCATTCATTCCTTTGACCTTTAGAAAAAGTCCAAGGCCCTGGTATCTGACGGTGAACAAGACATGGTCCTTGCCCTTGAGGAGCTACACATTAGCAGGGGAAACAGGCCATTAAAGAGAGAGGGACTATATACCATTGAAAGTAAGTCTTAAAAATTCTCATCACAAGAAAAAAATTCTTTACCTATGTATGGTAATGTATGTTAACTAGACTTATTGTGGTTATCATTTTGCTATATATGTAAATATCAAATCACATTGTACACCTGAAACTGGTATGCCTCAATTTAAAAACAAAATGGGCCCTGACCAGTTTTGCTCAGCGGTTAGAGCGCTGGCCTACGGACCAATGATTCTTGGGTTGGATTCCAGTTAAGGGCAAGTACCTCAGTTGCAGTGTGTTCCTGGCCCTGGTCAGATCCTGTGGGAAGCAATTGGTCGATGTGGCCCTCTCACATCGGTCTCTCGGTCTCTCAGTCTCTCTCCCTCCCTCCCTCCCACTCTACCTGAAGATAAAACAAAAAAATACCCTCTGGTGAGGATTAAAAATAAAGAAATAAAAATAAACAAATTTTATCTTAAAAAAACAAATAAGAAAAAGAGAAGTCCAAACTGTAAGTATCAGAAGGAAATAAATAATAAAAATTAGAGTGGAAATAAATAAAATAACAAAAAGAAAAAGGTAATAACACAATAGTTGATTCTTTGATAAAAATAAACAAAATGGACATTCAGCTAGACCAATCTAGAAAAAAAAGCAATGAAAAAAGAGTATTCTGTGAACAGCTGCATACCAACAAATCAGACAGCCTAGATGAAATTGACAAATTACTAGGAAGAATAAACTACTGAATCTAATTCAAGAAGAAATGAAAAATCTGAGTGAGATCTATAACAAGTAAAGAGACTTAGTCATCAAAAACCTTCTAACAAACAAAAAAAGCCCAAACCAGAAGGCTTCACTGGTGAATTCTACCAAATGCTTAAAGAATTAAGACCAATCCTTTACAAACTTCCAAAAAACAAAAGAGGAAGGATTACTTCCCAACTCATTCTATGAGTTTTACCCTCTATCAAAACCAGACATAAAGAGAACTACAGATCAAAATACCCCTTAAGAATACAGGTGCAGGCCAGAGGATTCCAAAATGGCGGCAGAGTGAACGGAGCTACACAGACCGTCTCCCAGAACCAAACTGGAATTACAACTATAACACAGACAAATCGTCGGGAAAAACCAACAGAAAAGCAGCTTGCGAGGACCATACAACGAGGGACACTGACTCCATCCCGGTAGGCTTGCGAAGGCGCGAGACGGGGCCTGGGAGCCCACGGTTGGCAGCTCGGCAGCAGCCTTAGCTGGGAGCGGCGCCCTCGGGTCACACTCCCAGGCGGCCCCACAGCGCAGCCGGGACAGAGGCTGAAACAGCCACAGCCACTCACCTTGGGCTCCGGCAGAGGGAGGGCAGACTGGACTGGAACTGTGTCGGGACACTCGGGATGCGGAGGATGCTCAGAGCTTTGGCTGAGTGGCAGCCACGCAGGACGGTGGCCATATTGCTCCTTCCCAGGGCTCTGGGGAGAGGCAGCAGCCCCTCCCTCGGAGATCCAACCCCACCCTGTGGGCCACTGAAGTGCTAATTGAAGCTCATTAACAACCAGCATCTGCCCCACCCTGGTGAAATCCCCTTATGCTGAGCACCTGAAGGAGTTTTTTTCAATCAATTGGCAACCCAAAACTCATCAAGTAACCTCGACTGCTAGCCTCCAGGCAAAAAGCTAGAGGGCTAGCAACTCTAACCAGGAAAGTAAGACTTGACAGTGGTGTTTAAGGTGGGTCCTCCCTCACTCATCTAAACCCAGGAGAGGGAGCCACAAACAGCAGAATACCAACACCCACAGGGAAAACTTGACAGGCTCCAAAGCCCACTGTGATAGCCAAAATGGTGAAACACAGAAAAAGAAGCCAAATGAAAGAGCAAGAGACCTCCACTGAAGATGAGATCAATGTGGAGCAATTAGGCATGTTAACAGAGCTAGAATTCAGACCCATGATCTTGAAGCTCAACAGCATGAGTAAGGACATAGAGACGCTGAAAATAAGCCAATTGGAAATTAAAAACCATCAAGAAGAGATAAAAATGACATATCAGAAATGAAAAACACATTGGAAGGTTTAAAAAGCAGAGTAGAGGAAGCTGAGGACCGGATCAGTGAATTAGAAGACAGGGTAGAAAAAATCAACCAATCAGAAAAACAAAAGGAAAAAACGATTAAAAAACAGGAAGACAGCTTATGAGAACTGTGGTACAACTGGAAACATAATAATATTCACATCATAGGAGTCCCCAAAGAAGAAGAAAATGAGCAAGGGATAGAGAATATATTCAAAGAAGTAGTGACAGAAAACTATCCTAATTTGGTGAAGGAAGAAGGCATTCAAGTTCAAGAGGCACAGAGAGTTCCAAGTAAAAAGAACCCAAACAGGCCCACACCAAGACACATAGTAATTAAAATGCCAAAAATTGCCCTGGCCGGTTTAGCTAGGCGGTTAGAGTGTCGGCCTGCAGTCTAGAGAGACCCGGGTTCGGTTCCTGCTAAGGGCACATACCTCGGTTGCAGTTTGTCCCCGGCCCTGGTTGGTTATGTGGGTGGCAGCCACTCGATGTGTCCCTTTCACGCCAATGTTTCTCTCTCTCTTCCTCTCTCTCCCTCCCCTCTACCTGAACATAAATGGAAAAATGTCCTCGGGTGAGGATTAAATAAATAAATAAATAAATAAAAATAATAAAATGCCAAAAATTAAAGACAAAGAGAGAATCCTAAAAGCAGCAAGAGATAAGCAACAGGTTACCTACAAAGGAAACCCCATAAGGCTCTCAGCTGACTTCTCACAAGAAACACTACAGGCCAGAAGGGAATGACATGAAGTAATCAAGGTCATGAAAAACAAGAATCTGAATCCAAGACTACTCTACACAGCAAGGCTGTCATTCAAAATAGAAGATCAAATAAAGAGCTTCTCAGACAAAAAAAAAAGGCTAAGGGAATACATTAGCACCAAACCAGCACTGCAAGAAATGTTAAAAGGACTGCTGTAATTAGCAGTAGAAATGGGAAGAAAAAGAGAACCACAATAAACAAAAATGGCAATAAATAAATACATATCAATAATCACCTTAAATGTAAATGAATTGAATGCTCCCATAAAAAGACACAGAGTAGCTAATTGGATAAGAAAGCATGACTCATCTATATGTTGTTTACAAGAGACCCACCTCACAACAAAAGACTCACATAGGTTACAAGTGAAGGGATGGAAAAAAAATTTTCCAAGCAAATGGAAAGCAAAAAAGAGCTGGGGTAGCAATACTCATATCTGACAAAATAGATTTCAAAAGGAAGGCCATAACTAGAGACAAAGAAGGCCACTACATAATATTGAAAGGATCTATCCAACAGGAAGATATAACCTTGATAAACATATATGCATCCAATATAGGAGCACCAAAATATATTAAAAATCTTCTGGAGGACTTCCAAGGAGAAATCAACAGCAAATCATAGCAGGGGACTTCAACACCCTGTTGACAGCACTGGACAGATCCTCTAGACAAAAAATTAGCAAGGAAACAGAGACTCTAAATGAAGCACTAGACCAAATGGATTTAATAGATATCTACAGAGAATTACACCCCAAAACTACAGAATTCACATTCTTCTCAAGTGCACATGGGACATTCTCAAAGATAGACCACATGATATGACATAAACTAAATCTCTACAAGTTCAAGAAGATTGAAATCATATCAAGCATCTTCTCAGATCACAATGGCATGAAACTAGAAATCAATTGCAGCAAGAACATGCAAAGACATTTGAACACATGGAGGCTAAATAGCATGTTATTAAACAATGAATGGGTTACCGAGGAGATCGAGGAAGAAATTAAAAACTTCCTGGAAACCAATGAAAATGAACACACAACAACACAAAATCTATGGAATGCAGTGAAAGCAGTTCTGAGAGGGAAGTTCATAGCACTACAGGCCTACCTCAAGAAAAAAGAAAAATTTCTAATTGACTGTCTAACCTCACAACTTAAAGAATTAGAAAGCAAACAAAAACAAAACCCCAGAGCAAGTAGAAGGAAAGAAATAGTAAAGATCAGAGCAGAAATAAATGACATAGAGACCAAAAAAACAATTCAAAGGATCAATGAAACAAAGAGCTGGTTTTTCGAAAAGATAAACAAGATCGAATGACCCTTAGCTAGACT
The DNA here is from genome assembly GCF_014108415.1 of Molossus molossus. Lineage (NCBI taxonomy): Eukaryota > Metazoa > Chordata > Mammalia > Chiroptera > Molossidae > Molossus > Molossus molossus. Next base: position 55,749,047 of record NW_023425352.1, read on the forward strand.
CACCAAGAAACAGAGAGAGAAAACCCAAATACACAAAATCAGAAATGAAAGAGGAGAAGTAACAACCAACCCCACAGAAATACAAAAGATCGTTAACAGCTACTATGAACAACTATATGGCAACAAATTCGACAATCTAAGTGAAATAGACACATTTCTAGAACCACACAGTCTCCCAAAACTGGACCGGGAAGAGATAGAAAACTTGAACAGACCAATAACAACTAAGGAAATTGAAGAGGAAATCAAGACTCTCCCAGCAAACAAAAGTCCAGGCCCAGATGGCTTCACGGGGGAGTTTTACCGAACATTCAAAAAAGAACTAACACCCATTCTCCTCAAATTATTTCAAAAATTTCAAGAAGAAGGAAGACTTCCAAACATGTTCTATGAGGCCAGCACAATTCTAATTCCAAAACCAGAAAAAGACACTACAAAGAAAGAAAACTACAGGCCAATATCCCTGATGAACATAGATGCCAAAATCCTGAACAAAATACTAGCAAATCGGATCCAGCAATATATCAAAAAAATTATTCACCATGACCAAGTGGGATTCATTCCAGGGATGCAAGGCTGGTACAATATTCACAAATCAACAAATGTGATACACCACATAAACAAAATGAAGAATAAAAACCACATGATCATATCAATAGAGGCTGAAAAAGCATTCGACAAAATCCAGCATCCATTTCTGATAAAAACACTCAGCAATGTGGGAATAGAGGGATCCTATCTCGACATAATAAAGGCCATATATGAAAGACCTACAGCCAACATCATACTCAATGGGCAGAAACTAAAAACATTTCCATTAAGAACAGGAACAAGACAGGGATGTCCACTTTCGCCAATCTTATTTCACATAGTACTGGAATTCTTAGCCACAGCAATCAGACATGAGGAAAAAATAAAAGGGATCCAAATTGGAAAGGAGGAAGTGAAACTGTCATTATTTGCAAATTACATGATATTATACATAGAAAACCCTAAAGACTCCATCAAAAATCTACTAGACTTAATAAATGAATTTGGCAACGTGGCAGGATACAAAATTAACGTCAAGAAAGCGACGGCATTCTTGTACACCAATGATGAACTCACAGAAAGAGAAACTGAAAAAACAATCCCATTTACCATCGCGCCAAAAAAATTACGATACCTAGGAATAAACTTAACCAAAGAAGTAAAGGACCTATTTGCAGAAAACTACAGGACATTGAAAAAAGAAATAGAGGAAGATAAAAAGTGGAAGCACATACCCTGTTCATGGATTGGAAGAATTAACATCATTAAAATGTCCATACTACCCAAAGCAATCTATAGATTCAATGCAATCCACATCAAAATACCAATGACATATTTCACAGAACTAGAACAAATACTTCAAAAGTTCATATGGAACCAAAAATGTCCCCGAATAGCCACAGCAATTTTGAAAAAGAAGGACAAAGTAGGTGGGATCACAATACCAGATATCAGGTTATACTACAAAGCGACTGTAATCAAAACAGCCTGGTAGTGGCACAAGAACAGGCATATAGACCAGTGGAACAGAACTGAAAACCCAGAAATGGACCCAAGGCAATATGCTCAATTAATATTTGACAAAGGTGGCAAGAGCATACAGTGGAGTAAAGACAGCCTCTGTAATAAATGGTGTTGCGAAAATTGGACAGCTACATGCAAAAAAATGAAAGTAGACCATCAACTTACACCATACACAAAAATAAACTCAAAATGGATAAAAGACTTAAATGTGACCCATGAATCCATAAAACTTCTAGAAGAAAATGTAGGCAACAAAATTTCGGACATCATTCAGAGCAGAATTTTCACAGATACATCACCTAAGGCAACAGAAACAAAGGAAAAAATGAACACATGGGACTACATCAAACTAAAAAGCTTCTGCACAGCAAAAGATACAATCATCAAAATAGAAAGGCAACCCACTGTATGGGAGAACATCATTGCCAATGATGTATCAGATAAGGGATTAATTTCCAAAATATATAGAGTGCTCATACAACTCAACAAATGGAAGACAAAGAACCCAATTAAAAAATGGGCAGAGAAACTGAATAGACACCTCTCCAAACAGGACATACAAATGGCCAAGAGACATATGAAGAAATGCTCAACATCACTAATCATGAGAGAGATGTAAATTAAAACAACAATGAGGTATCACCTCACACCTGTCAGAATGGCCGCCATCAACAAATCATCAAATGACAAGTGCTGGTGAGGATGTGGAGAAAAGGGGACTCTAGTGCACTGCTGGTGGGAATGCAGACTGGTGCAGCCACTGTGGAAAATAATATGGTGTTTCCTCAAAAAATTAAAAATTGAACTGCCATTTGACCCAGTGATCTCACTTCTAGGAATATACCCTAAGAAGCCTGAAACACCAATCAGAAAGAATATATGTACCCCCATGTTCATAGCAGCACTATTTACAATAGCTAAGATCTGGAAACAGCCCACGTGTCCATCAGTATACACAATGGAGTTCTATGCAGCAGTAAGAAAGAAAGATCTCTTATCCTTTGAGACGACATGGAGGGACCTGGAAAGTATTATCCTAAGTGAAACAAGCGAAGCAGAAAAAGACAAATACCACATGATCTCACTTATATATGGAATATAATGAACATAACAGTCTGAAGAATAGAGTAGACCCAGAAACATGGAAGTAGGCCACAGACTGACATCCCTCAGAAGAGGGGTTGGGGTGGGTGGGAAGAGATAAACCACAGAACTTATTTGCATGTATGCATGACCAATGGACATGGACAACTAAGCCGGGGACGGGGACGGGGTGGGGTGGAGAGGAGTGGTGCCAATGGGGTAAAAAAAGAGAAATATCTGTAACAAAAAAATAAATAAAAAAATTAAAAAAAAAAAAAAAAGATAAACACGCCAAAATTACTTGACACATTTACATGTAAGAAAATACCCAGTGAAATAAAATTGAGGTTGATTCTCTCCCCCCCACCCCAAAAAAAGAAAAAGAATACAGGTGCAAAAATCCTCAGCAAAATACTAGTAAATCAAATTTAGCGATATATCAGGATTATACTCCACAACCAAGTAGGATTTATCCTAGGAATCCAATGTTACTCACCATATTTATAGACTAAAGGACAAAAAACAAATGATGATTTCAAAAGATGCAGAAAAAGCATTAGAAAATATCCACCATCCTTTCATGATACAAATACTCACCAAACTAGAAAGTTTCTCAACCTGATAAAGGTCATCTATGAAAAACTCACAGCTAACATCTGACTTGATGGTGAAAAATTGAAAGCTTTCCCCTTTACATCAGGAACAAGACAAAAATGTCTGTTCTTGCCACTTGTATGCAACATTGTACTGGAGGTTTGAGCCAGGGCCATTAGGCAACAACAAAAAATAATAATAAAAGGCACTCAAATTTGGAAAGAAAGAAATAAAACTGTCTTCACAGATGACATGATCTTGTATATTGAAAATCCTATGGAATTCCCCAAAACACAATTAGAACTAATAAGTTCATGTTGACCAATCTCAACATGAATTTCAGAAAATAAATTTACAACTTACAATTTTATTCAAAAAAAAAAAAAAAATACTTAGGAATTCATTAACAAAAGAAGTACAACTACGATACAGTAAAAACTACAAAATATTACCCCAGCCGGTTTGGCTCAGTAGTTAGAGCTTTGGCCTGCAGTCCAGAGAGAGCCAGGTTCGGTTCCCACTAAGGGCACATACCTCGGTTGCAGTTTGTCCCCTGCCCCGGTTGGGGTCGTGCGGGTGGCAACCACTCAATATGTCCCTTTCACATCGATGTTTCTCTCTCTCTCTTCCTCTCTCTTCCTCCCACTCTACCTGAACAAAAATGGAAAAATGTCCTTGGATGAGGATAAAAACAAAACAAAACAAAACAAAAAACTACAAAATATTGTTGACTTAATAAAAAGATAAATAACCTAATTAAAAATGAACAAAGGATCTATATAGACATTTCTCCAAAGGAGATATACAAATGGCCAATAAGCTCATGAAAACATCATTAGCCATCATGGAAATGTGAATCAAAACCACAGTGAGATACCACTTTATACCCACTAAGATAGCTATAATAAAAAAGACAGATAATAACAAATGTTAATAACAAATGTTGGCAAGAATATGGAGCCCAGATGGGTGGCTCAGTTGGTTGAGCATCATCCCATATACCAAAAAGGTTTTGGGTTTGACTCCCAGCCAGGATACATACCTAGGTGTGGGTTCAATCCCCGGTCACTGTGCATATGGGAGGTGATCAATAGATGTTTCTCTCTCACATCAATGTTTCTCTCTCTCACTCCCCTTCCCTCTCTCTTTAAAATCAATAAACATATCTTCAGGTGTAGATAAAAAAAAAGAATGTGGAGCCCTATCAGCATGGCTCAGTGGTTGAGCATTGACTCATGCACCAAGAGGTCGCCAGTCAGGGCACATACCCAAGTTATGGGCCAAATCCCCAGTGGGGAATGGGCATGCAGGAGGCGGCCAATCGATATTCTCTTTCATCGATGTTTCTATCTCTCTCTCCTTCTCCCTTCCTCTCTCTAAAATCAATGAAGAAAAAAAAAGAATGTGGAGAAATTGGAACTTTTGTACATTGGTGATGGGAATGTAAATGACACAGTCACTTTAGAAAAGTTACCACATGACACAGCCACTTCTAGACAACTATCAAGAGAAATTAGAACATATGTCCACATAAAAAAATTGCATATGAAGTTTATAACCTCATTCTTCATTATAGCCAAAAGCCAGTTGATGTATTTAGTGTAAAAAATGGTGTTCTTTATGTGAGTGTTTCTTTAGCAATGCCTATAGGATAAGTCTGTAAGCCCATAAATAACAGTGCCATGTTTGATATTGCTCATTATTCTATGTCCTCCGTGAAGCAGAAGCTTACCAAAAGGGAGGCAGTCGATAAATAGTTGTTGAATTAATGAATGAACAGCATGCAAATAAAGAAATACCCTCCCGGGATGTGGCTCAGTGAACTGAGCGTGGTCCCATGGACTAAGCGGCCTGTGTACATGCCTGGGTTTCAGGCTTGATCCCCAGCAGGGGGCATTCAGGAGGCAGCTGATCGATGTTGATGTCTCTCCCATTGATGTTTATCTCTCTCTCAACCTCTTTCTTCTCTCTCTCTAAAAAAATCAGTAAAAACACATTTAAAAAAAAAAAAGAAAGAAAGAAAGGAATAACCAAATAATATGGCTAGCACTTTCTCTCCCTTAAGCAACTAAATCTTATTCAGAAAGTGGTTGGTGGAATAGGAACAAAGGGAGTTAGTTATATATATCAGATATTCTATTGGAAAATTTTAAAGTGGCATATAACATATATACAGGATTATCTTTGACAGAGTTTAGTAAACTAAAGTTGGAACAAGACAGAGATTAGCATAGTTCCTGTTAAACTCATGAAACATACATACATATAAATGTAAAATTTATCTCAATAAATTGTCACAGTGAATATAACATTGGAACCACCCCCTAGTCCAGAAAACCAACACTCCTGTTTCCAAGAATCTCCCTACCGTGACCCCTCCCAATGACTACCTGCTCCCTCCTCCCAAACCAAACACTTCCATGGCTTCTAACACAGATTTGTTTTGCTGGATTTTAAATGCATGTAAATGAAATCATACAGTAAGTCTCTTTTTAGTATCTGGCTTTTTTGGTTCAGCATTTTTCTGTGATGTTGTATGTAGCTGTAGTTAATTTATTTTCATTGCCATGTAGTACTCCAACATGAATACACTGCAGTTTATGTATCTGTTCTCTTTTTTTTTTTTTTTTAATCCTCACCCGAGGACATTTTTCCATTTTTTGTTCAGATAGAGTGGGAGGGAGAGAGAGGAAGAGAGAGAGAGAGAAACATCGATGTGAAGGGACACATCGAGTGGCTGCCACCCGCACGACCACCCAGGGCCGGGGACAAACTGCAACCGAGGTATGTGCCCTTAGCGGGAACCGAACCCGGGTCTCTCTGTACCGCAGGTTGATGCTCCAACCGCTGAGCCAAACCGGCCAGGGCATATGTATCTGTTCTCTTAATGGACATTTGGATTGTTTCCAGTTTGGAGCCATTATGAAAAATGCTGCTATGAATATTCTGTAAATGTCTTTTGAGGTCTTGCATATGCATGTTTGTTAGTTCTATCCCTGGGAGTGGAATTGCTGGATCACAGGACGCGCTCTGCTCAGCTTTAATAAGGCTGATGGACAGTTTTCCAGCCTGTGTGAGAATGCCCATCACCTCACATCCTCCACAGCACTTAGTGGCCTTTAGTGGCTCCATATTTAATAGCTGATGTCTCCCTATCAGAATAGGAGGGTCTCAGCTAAAAGAACTACAATAGTTTCCTGCTGGGACAGCTCCTCTCTAGCATAGCCAACCTAACTTTTTTGGGTTCATTTTTTTCTTTCTCTGTACTTATGAAATACTTCAAGGCTACACAAAGAACAGAAAATCATAGAATTGATGTCACATCTCACCTCTTTGTCAAATCTCAAGATTTTGTCATTTGTTTCAGATCAACTTTTAAAAACAAAATATTATAAAACAATTGCAAGCATCCTCTCACCCCCAAACCAGAGATCATTATTATTCTAAATTTATCATCCCTCTAATTTTTCTTTATTGATTTTAGAGAGAGAGAAGGGGAGAGGGAGAGAGAGAGAGAGAGAAACATTCATGAGAGAGAACTTCAATCAACCACCTCTTGCATGCCCCTCCCTAGGGATTTGGCCCACAACCTGGGGCATGTGCCCTGACCAGGAATTGAACTGGCGACCTCTTGGTTGATGCTCAACCACTGAGCCACACCAACCGGGTTTATTTCTTTAGTTTTTATTACTTTACTACATAGGTATGTATATATAAACAAAGTATAGCATTACTTTATAATACTTAAGACTTTATATAGATATCATCCCTTAAGTGTCCTTCTGCATATGATTTTATTGGTGAATGTGATTTTGAGGTTTAGCCATGTTTATTCATTCTTGGTGTTTGGGATATATTAGTAAACAAAGCTGACAAAATCTCTGCCCTTGTGAGACTTATATTCTAGCAGGGAAAGACAGTCGGTAAACATTAAATAAATATAAATTATATTGTATGTTTGCCTGGCCGACATGGCTCAATGGTTTGAGTGTTGTCCCATGGACTGAAAAGTCCTGGTTCAATTCCTGATCAGGGCACATGCCCGAGTTTCGGCCTTGATCTTGGGTGGGGCTGTAAAGAAGGCAGCCGATCGATGTTTCTCTCTCTCTCTCTCTTCTTTTTTCTCTAAAAAATTAGTAAAAAACATACATCTCTATATATTTTTATCCTCACCCAAGGACATTTTCCCATTTATCTTTAGACAGATTAGGAGGGAGGGAGACAGAGAGAGGGAATGAGAGAGAGAGAGAGGGAGAGAGACATCAATGGGAGAGAGACCTATTGACTGGTTGCCTCCCACGTGACCCCCACCAGGGCTGGACCAAATCGCAACTGAAGTATATGACCTTGGTCAAAACTGAACCCAGGTCTCATTTAACTGGGGGCCGACGCTCCAACCGCTGAGCCAAACCGACCAGGGCAGTAAAAACATATTTTAAATAAAGAATTATATTGTATGTTTGAAAAGAGATCATGCTAGAGAGAAAAGAAAAGCAGAGCAGGGCAGGTGGGCTCAGGAGCACAAGGGGAAAGGCACTTATGATTTTAATTTGTAAACTGAGTGATTAAGGAGGGTGTGGTATTGAAGGTGATATCTGAGCAACATCGTGATGGAGGTGAAGGAGGGAGCCACGGAAAGCTCTCCAGGTAATGCCAGAAAAGTAATAAGTGGGGTGGGGGATGCCAATAATGGAGGAACTTGTAGTCCATTGTGAGAACTGTTTTCACTGGAATGAAATGGGGAGCCATAGAAGGGTTTGGAGCAGAGGAGAGATGTAACCTGAATTACATTTTCAAATGATGGTACATGTACCTCTGATTCATTTAATTTAACTTTGGCATGGTGTTCTGTTGTAGGATCATACATTTATTTATTCACTCTCCTCCTAGCAGGCATTTAAATTGTCTCCATTTTTGCTGTACACAATGCTGTAGTGGACATTTTTGTATTTGTCCCTTGGAGTACATGTGGGTAAATTTTTCTAGAGGGGGAATTACTGGATTGTAAGGTATTTGCTTTTTTTTTAATTTTTTTTTAATTTTTTTTTTTTTTATCCTCACCCGAGGACATTTTTCCATTTTTTGTTCAGATAGAGCGGGAGGGAGAGAGAGGAAGAGAGAGGGAAACATCGATGTGAAAGGGACACATCGAGTGGCTGCCACCCACACGACCAACCAGGGCCGGGGACAAACTGCAACCGAGGTACGTGCCCTTAGCGGGAACCGAACCCGGGTCTCTCTGTACCGCAGGCCGACGCTCCAACCGCTGAGCCAAACCGGCCTAAGGTATTTGCTTTTTAAATGTTACTAGCTATTGCCAAATTGCTCTGCAAAGAGTATGCCCCACTTTATACTGGTACCAGTGTATATAGAAGGTTCATTTGCTGCACAGCCTCACCAGCCTTTGAAATGTCAATTCGTGATTTGAAAATATTTTTTATTGATTTTAGGGAGAGAGATGTTGATTTGTTGCTTCACTTATTTATGCATTCATTGGTTGCTCATTGGTTGCTTCTTGTATGTGCCCTGACCAGGGATTGAACCTGCAACCTTGGCATATCGCGATGATGCTCTAGCCAACTGAGCTACCTGGCTAGGGCTCTCTTTGTGGTTTTAATTTGCATTTCCCAATCCCTGGTAAGGCTGAACACCTTTTAAGCATTTATTCATGATTTGGGCTCTTCTTCTAACTGCCTATTCATGTCCTTAGATCATTATCCTATGGAGATAGTTCTTTAAAATTAATTTTTAAGAGTTCTTTGTACTTTATTCTAGATACTAATCTTTCATTGATTATACCCAATCTGTTGTTGATTATATTTAATGCAAATATCTTCTCCCCTTCTGTGGCTTGTCTTCACTTTTTAAAAGGACATCTTTTGTTGTACATAAGTTTTTCATTTTTATATAGTTGAATATTGGAATTCTCTTCCTTTAACGCTTGTGCTTTTTGCATCTTATTTTAAAAATGCTCCTCTATGCCAAGGTCATGACATTTTCTTTTATTCATTCTTCTTTTATATTTGCTAATACAATCAATCTAGTGTTAAGAGGAAAGGGGAAGACTCACCTGTCCCTTTAATGGTGACATATCTTGCCTGTATTCTTTAATATTTTTAAATTCTTTAATGCTGACTTCATGGCTTAACTCTCTGTGAGCACTTGTATTACCCTTATTGCCAGGTACCAGAGAAAGCTTTACTAAAACATCAGGATCCTAGGCAGATTTTTATTTAATGGGACTGGGGTGGGGCCTAGGAATCTACATTTTGTTATGCATCTCAGGTGATTTTGATGCAAGAGGTCTCCTTTTAAACTATTAGATAGTGCTTAATCACCCTTTGAGGTGCTTGCAGACTTGAGAATAAACCCACTTTTGCTAGCTGATGAATAAGCCCTATTCTGGTTCCTCTTCTGTAAAAGTCCCTCCCTGAAAGAGTTCTTCCCCAGTGGTGAGGTCCATGATGAGTCCCAGGTGTAAAGGCTTAGCCTGGGCCTGGCACGTGCTACGACTCAGTAACTGGAGGATGTTCATTAACCCTAAAGGTCTCAAGCTCTGTAGTAAGCTGGCCCTGTCTCCCTCCTGGACTCATTCCCACCACACTCCCCATCTTGGGCAAGTCACTTAATTCCTCAGAGCCTCAATTTCATCACCTGTAAACTGGTATTAACAATCTTTGCTTTATAAGGTTGTTGTAAGGATTAGAAATGGCATATAGAAGGCCCAGCACAGTGTCCAGCATGTGGTGCTATTACAGGGTCTGTGCAAGCTGAGCAGTTATGTTTTTAATTCTGGGGGAGCTGAAACTTGAACTTCAGAAGCTGTTCTCACTGGGGAGCTACACCCCAGGTTAGTCCTGGGGCATCTCCTATGACCTTCCCAGTGCTTAGAATGATCCTAGACCTATAGGCTTTCAGTAAAGGTCTAATAAATTAATGTTTCTTTCTAGTGTAATACACAATTCTTAAATTTCATTACCACCCTCAAAGAAGCCACAAAACTGGAAAACATTTTATATTATTTTATTTAACAGGTACTTATACAGAGCTTACAACATGTGAGGCTCTTTTCTAAATGCTTTATATTAACTCATTTAATCTTCATAACAACCCTATGAGATAGATACTATTATTATTCTCATTTTATAGGTAGGGAAATTGATCTAAGGGGCAACCCTATACAGATTGAACTGAACCCTCCGGGTGTGCTGCATTCAGAATCCTGGGACTAGACACCTAGAAAAAAAGTAATTCAACTGCAGGTCCTCCCCAAAGCTACTGCCTCTGGTTGCAGTGGTTTGATATGGTGCAAAGAAACTTTCTGAGTTGAAAGTCACTTATCCTTGAACAATATTAATTGTATATAAATTTTATATTTAAAAACCCATCCTACCACTTCACACCCATTCAGGTGGTTACTATAAAAACAAACAGCCTAGCCTGACCAGTGTGAATCAGTGGTTGAGCGTTGACCCAAGCACCAAGAGGTCACTGGTTCAATTCCCGGTCAGAGCATATGTCCAGGTTGTGGGCCAAATCCCTAGTGGGAGGCACACAGGAGGCGGCCAATTGAAGTTCTCTCTCATCGATCATCCTATCTCTCTCTCCCTCTCCCTTCCTCTTTCTCTAAAATCAATAAAGAAAAACAAAACAAAACAAAACAAAATAAAATAGCCCAGCTGGTGTTTGAGCGTGGATTGAGTTTTGTCCCATGGACGGAGAAGTCCTGGTTCGATTCCCGGTCAGGGCACATGCCTGGGTTGTGGGCCAAATTCTCAGTAGGGACGTGTAGGAGGCAGCCGATTGAGGTATCTCTCTCACATTGACATTTCTATCTCTCTCTCCCTAAAAAAAAAAAAATCAGTAAAAACATTTTTTTTAAATAAGAAAGAAAATCATAAGGAAGAAAAATACATCTACAATTCTATCTGTATATATTGGGAAAAAAATCCATATGTAAGTGGACCCAAGCAGTTCAAACTCATATTTCTCAAGGGTCAACTATACATATAATGGAATGTTAATCCAGCCTTAAAAAGGAAGGAAATTCTGACACATACTACAATATGGATGAATCTTGAGGACAATATGCTAAATGAAATAAGTCAGACACAAAAAGCCAATTACTGTATGATTCCACTTATATTAGGTCCCTAACGTAATCGAATTTAGAGACGGAAATAATGATGGTTGCCAAGGACTGGGGGAGGGGTAGAATACAAAGTTATCATTTAATAGGTACAGTTTCAGTCTTACAAGAAAGAAGTGTAATTATTTCCACAAAACTGTGAACTTAAAAATGGTTACGATGATTAGTTTTGTTTTTTTTATCCTCACCCGAGGACATTTTTCCATTTTTTTGTACAGATAGAGTGGGAGGGAGAGAGAGGAAGAGAGAGAGAGAGAGAAACATCGATGTGAAAGGGACACATCGAGTGGCTGCCACCCGCACGACCAACCAGGGCCAGGGACAAAGTGCAACCGAGGTACATGCCCTTAACGGGAACCGAACCCAGGTCTCTCCGGACCGCAGGCCGACGCTCTAACCGCTGAGCCAAACTGGCCAGGGCGACGATGATTAGTTTTGTTATATGTATTTTGCCACAATAAAAATAACAATTAAAAAAAAAATTCTTACCCAAGGATATTTTTCCATTATTTTCAGATAGAGTGGGAGGGGGGGAGAGAGAGAGACACAGAGAGAGAGAGAGAGAGAGAGAGAAATTGACATGAGAGAGACACATCAACTGGCCACCTTCCACATGACCCGGACCAGGGCCGGGGACTGAGCTGTAACTGAAGTACGTGCCCTTGACTGGAATCGAACCCGTGACTCTAACCACTGAGAAAAACTGGCCAGGGAAGAATAACAATATTTGTAAAGGAGAAAAAAAACATAACTATTTATATGGTGGTGGAAGAATGAACTATATATTGGCTTCAGGAAACCAGTCACCTCTATATTTATTTTTGTGTGTACTCAAACAATGCCTGGGTTTATAGGTACTTGAAGGTATTGGATAAATAACATAAATTTAAAATCTCCTGCTAACTCCTATAGCCAAATAGGGGATCCTACAATAAATGGAAAATGGTGTTGGAAGGAACAGAGGAAAAAGAGGAATCAAGGTAGAAGTCCATTGTTCAAGTCCACTTGAGCTCAACAAAAGCCAGCTGAAAGGCAACCGGAGAAGTCTGAGGGGAAGGGACTGGAACGTGGCACCACTCAGGAATCTGATCTCTGTCTGTTAATGGCTACATCAACCTCCCTGGTCCTCTAAAGAAGGACAAGATGTTACCTGGGACTCCTCTCTCACCTCCCCACATGACTTTTTCATGACGCCTCCATCCCACCTCTAACTGACCCTTACTTTCTACCTAATTACTATTGACCTGTAGAAGAATGATTTCTAGTTGGTCTCCTCACCTCTTAACAAATCCAAAAGGCACTGGACAAGGAACAGTTTGCAAACCAAGCAGATACAGCTTTGGACAGAAACCGAAAGTGTGCTCAGCCAAGACAAAGACAAGGTCACCTTTTACAGAGAATTTTCTCAGCCATAGTTCCTATTTTGGCCGGTTTCATGTATATGGAGTTTCCAAATTGATCTAAATAATGCAGTTCTGATTGGTCAGTATAGACACAAACAAGGATGTAATTTGCATCGTTCTGATCGGACAGTGCAAGTCTCAGTCCGTTGGTCGAAAGACAACAGGCTTCCTGGTTGACTCATTGCGTAAATCAGCAGGACTTAGGACAGGAAGCAAGAGAGTTCCGTCTGAGATTCTTCCTCGTATACAGACTATGTGAGGGGCTCCGGTCAGCAAGTGGCCACTAGGCTCTAATAATCTATAAAACTTGGGCTCTTGGTTGACCACGATGAGTCCACTTCAGCAGGTAATTCCTTCTCAACATTCCCATTAAATTAATCTTTTTGGGGTCTGCCCTTATCAGCCTTCTCTCTTCCAATCCTAATTATACAAAATAATCTTTCTAAAAATCAGTTTTCACATTTAAAAGTCAATAATGGATGAACTGATAGGAACTCAACAGAATAAATGTAGCCAACTGCAAAGAAGAAATCTATCTGCAATTGACCAAATAGTATATATAAACAATGGCTAAGCCTCCCTTTGGGGAGGCAGAGCTGTGGATATGAGTCCCCTGTCTCCTCTACTTGCTGCAAGTAAATGAAACCACCTTGCACTCTGGCTGGGTGGCGCAGTTGGCTGGAGCATCATCCTGTACTGCAAAAGGTTTGGGGTTCAATTCCTGGTTGTGGCACATTCCCACGTTGCAGGTTCCATTCCTAGTTAGGGCACCTACGGGAGGCAACAAATCAATGTTTCTCTCTCACATCAGTATTTCTCTCTCTCTCCCTTTCTCTCTCTAAAATCAATAAAGAAAAAATATATATTTTTAAAAAGTTTACAATTTGCTCTCAAAGAGTTCATTAAAAAGATACTAGGCCCTGGCAAGTGTGGCTCAGTTGGCTTGAGAGTGGTCCAGTGTACCAAAGGGTCGAGGGTTCGATTCTGGTCAGGGCACATACCCAGGTTTCTGGTTCAATTGTGGGAGGCAACCAATCGATGTTCCTCTCTCTCTCCCTCTTCTTCTTTTACTAAAATCAATACAAAAAAAAAAAAAAAAAAAATCCATATCCTCAGGTGAGGATGAAAAAAAAAAGATAGTGTATACTGTGATAAAGCAAATATAGCAAAGAAAACCCCAAACCAACAACTAGTGAATATAGATGAGGAGTATATGGCAGTTCACCAACTTGTTTTTCAATATTTCTGTAAATTTGATATTTTTCAACATAAAATGTTAAAAATAAAAAGCCTTGAAGATATGTGAAAAATATAATGATGCTGTCAACGAATGAACATCAGTTTAGGAAAAAGTCTTATAAGAGTTTATTTGAACCAAATTGACAATTGCCAGAAAGCAAAATTTCAACAGGCTGAGAAAATGCTCTGGAGAATGGCAGTTTTGCAACTTATTTTATACATTAGAATCAAAGGAGGAAATGTGGGGGCGGTTATATGAAATTCATTGATAGTAGATTAGGAAGGTGGGAGAAAGCAAAGTGGGAGGGAATCTCTGAGATCAGATTAAAACAAAGAGACACATACTTCTTTTACATAGGTGGCTACAAGATAGCTAACATTTACTGCACAGAGATGGTACCTGGACAAGATAACAATGTGGTCTGCTGCTCTGGTGCTGGCAGTCGTGCCTTTGAGGGGTCTGGAAAAGAAAAGTACTCTGACATTTCAAAGGTATATTAGATGCACAAAGACAATAGACAATTTCAAAAGTAAGGTCAAGGAAGGTGCAGGGCAAGCATCTGACTACTCACTAGGACCTGCTTTTAGTTAGGAATTTTTAGGTGCAGACCACCCTGTGTGGTTACTTTAGTTTCTGGGTTTGTATGTTCCACTATGTGGACTCCCTGAGCTTGCCACAATATCTCTGATGTCTGGTATGGTTGGAGTCATTGTCCAGAATGGCTCCATTATGCTTTCTGGGAAGAGGGGACCAAACATGCTGGTAGAGCAGTATTAGATGCCTGAATACAGCCCTCCTAATGTCATACTGACTTCTCTTGCTCATGGAATGTGGCTCTCAGAAAAATAATACCGATGACCAAGCCCCAAAATAATCAACTTTGGGGATGAAGTTTGACTTTGCACCTCTGCCTGCTTTTACCCCTGAACAGCAAGCAATATATGAGACCCTGGCAACAATAGCTAGCCTGGCCCATCTCATCGAAGGTTGGAAGTTGTTCTGTACTCTCTTATTTTTCCTTCTTTAAATTTGAATTTTCTTGGCTCTCTCTGGAATGCTCTAAGTTTCCATCAATTAGAGTTAATCATTTGCATAACACAATCTGGGCCATCCTATGCCTTGCTGTTGGAAGGGAACATTTCATTTCCTGGGAGGCCCCTGAGAAGACAGGTGGAGGAGCTGCAGCTG
This sequence comes from Molossus molossus, assembly GCF_014108415.1. Taxonomy (NCBI): domain Eukaryota; kingdom Metazoa; phylum Chordata; class Mammalia; order Chiroptera; family Molossidae; genus Molossus; species Molossus molossus. The sequence continues at coordinate 55,764,258 of NW_023425352.1, forward strand.
CCCAGGCCCTGAGGATGGGAGTTTTCCTGTCGGCTCACTGAATGGGGAGCCAGAGCACAGTGAGTCTGTGACTGGCTGGGGGCGTATGTCAGATTGGGGGCCGGCCTGGGGCTGGCACGGTAGGAGGTTGGATGGAGGCAGAATTCTTGTTTCTCACATGTCCTAGAATGTTGAGATGCTGACTTCTGAGGCTGGGATAATACCTTGAAAATTCACTACATTTTTGTCACAGTTGAACAGGACTTTTCGTGGCAGAAGTTGATAGAACCCGAAAATGTTTCTTCCTGTTTACTAGGCAAATTTACCTACTAGGCCATGGGTTCTTGGCACTCACTCAAAGTGGAATGACAGTCCCTGAACTATTGGGTGCCTACTGGGGGTTCAAATAGTGAACTAGACAGTCATAGTCCCTGTCCTCAAGGATCTCAGAGAGAGCAGAAAGAGTCAATAGATTAGGACAATATAACTAGTGTGTCACTGCACAGAAGGAGCAGTTGCCTAGAACCTAGATAAAATGTTTGTTGTTTTTTTAAGTTGAATGGCAAAACCACTTAAAAAAAAAAGTAAAAAGAGCCCTGGACAGTTTGGCTCAGCGGTTAGAGCGTCAGCCTGCGGTCCGGAGAGACCCGGGTTCGGTTCCCGCTAAGGGCATGTACTTCGGTTGCAGTTTGTCCCTGGCCCTGGTTGGTCGTGCGGGTGGCAGCCACTCGATGTGTTCCTTCACATCGATGTTTCTCTCTCTCTCTCCCTTCTTCTCTCTCCCTCCCGCTCTATCTGTACAAAAAATGGAAAAATATCCTCGGGTGAGGATAAAAAAAAAAAAAAAAAGTAAAAAGAGCCCAGCTAGTGTGGCTCAGTGGTTGAGCATAGACCCATGCACCAAAAGGTCGCCGGTTCGATTCCCAGTCAGGGCACATGCCCGGGTTGTGGGCCAAATCCCCTGTGGGCGGCATGCAGGAGGTGGCCAATCGATGTTCTCTCATCGAGGTTTCTCTCTCTCTCTCTCCCTTTCCCTTTCTCTTCTTTAAAACTGCCCTCAATAAAGAAAAAATATATTTATAAAAAAGTTAAAAGATAAGTGATAAACTGGAGGTGAGAAAACATTTGCATAAGTGTCAACTGAAGGGTGCTAAATCAATGCAAAAAAAAAAAAGACCTACCTACCACACAATAGAAAAGGAGGCCAAAGAGAGGTGAGCAGACAATTCAATGAAAAGGAAACACAAATGGCTCTTAAACATATGAAAAGGTGCTTAACCTCACTCACAATAAGAGAAATGCAAAATGAAATTTCAGTGGGATACCACTTTCACCTTGGCCAAGAATAAAAGATGATAACGCTGTTATGGAGAAGTGGGAAAACAGGCTCTCCTGGATATTTCTACAAGGAGTGTGCAGTGGAATGACGCTAAATGTTTCAGTGTATATCCTGTGATGCAAAAATCCCAATACTAGGCACTAATCCTGTAGACACACTTAAAACTTGCAAAATGCCATACTGTTGAGTGAAAAAAAGCAAGGTACAGAACAGTATATTGTATGCTATCAATTGAGTTTATATCTAAAACATATGGCAGCACCATAATTTTCTTCTTAACTATCCCCCTGATGCTGGGTACATTGTTTCCATGTTTTTATGATTATAAGTAATTCTCGATAGACATCTTTTGTGCAAGAATCTTTGTCCATATCTCAGATTATTTCCCTGTGACAGTCCAGATTACTGGATCAAAGAGACTTTCTGATAACAACCACTGCAGCAACTATCACCGTTTGTTAAGCAGACTGTACTTTTTCTATTCATCCTCACAAGAGCCCTGTTCTCCTCATACTTGAGGCAAGGGGCTTAAAGGAAGCAAAGTGACTTGTTCTGGGGCACACAGCTGAGTGGTGGGGATCAGAAATCACATCTGCTTGGCTCCTCAGCCCCTGTTTTAGAGTCCACTCATCTGCATTTTTAAGGCTCTTATCAAATTACTTTTGTGAATTAAAAAAGGGGCTCTATGGAGAGTAACCTCACAGGTTTATCTGATCATAAATTATGAACTGGACAGATCATGATGGGTAGTCACACCCTGAGTAAATAACTTTTTTTTAATCCTCACCTGAGGACATTTTTCCATTTTTGTTCAGATAGAGCAGGAGAGAGAGGAAGAGAGAGAGCGAGAGAAACATCGATGTGTAAGGGACACATTGAGTGGCTGCCTCCCACACAACCCCAACCGGGGCCTGGACAGACTGCAACTGAGGTATGTGCCCTTAGCAGGAACTGAACCTGGGTCTCTCTGGACCGCAAGCCGACGCTCCAACCACTGAGCCAAACCGGCCAGGGCTATAACTTTTTAGTAAAATGTTTATCTTTGCCTTAAGCAAGCCTGTCTGTTGTTTCTGTGTATCTAGCGCACCTTTGAAATGTCCCCTTTCAGGCACCTCCTTCTAATACCTGATCATCTTTTCAGCCTACTCCTTCTAAAGCAGAGTTTAATTTAACTATCCTGTAATCCTACCCCTGCCTTGCTTTCTCCCCACCTTCACGTAATCTTCCTTATGATCCCCCCTTAATCTCAAACGCAGAAAAGAAACTGCAAAACTGTTATTCTCTGGAGCATTTGAAATCTTGTTCCCTAGCATATGTCATCAGTTTGGCTCAAATATACTCTTACAAAAATTCTCTACAGGTTGGGCGTTTCTTACATCGACACTTTCCAGAAACCTCATGTTAGTTTACACTCCTCTCCTCCCCCCACAAAAGTGTCAAAATTGACCACTCTGGAGGAATTCTATGTGCCCTGACTGGGAATCAAACCGGCAGCCTCTTGGTGCACAGGTCGATGCTCAAGCACTAAGCCTCACTGGCCTGGAGGAATTCTATATTTTCATCTTCCTAATTTGGAAGGAAAAAATAGCCATTTACAGGCCATCCATAACTAGTGAATCTGAACATTTTTCATGTTTATTAGCTGTATTTTTCCTCTTTTGTTAAGTGTTCATCTTGGGCTGTCTATTTTTAAAAATATATATAAAACTTTCTTTAAAGTGTCACATATCCATTCTTACCTGGTCTCAGTAAAGCCACTGGCTCATGTGGACAAAAGCAGCAGCCCAGGCAACCAGATGGGTTATTCTGGCTTTAGGCTGGAGATCCCAGTTCAGGGGGCCTGGCACCGCCTGGGAGAAACCAGGCTCACTCAGAGTGAGAAAAGGTGGCAGCAAGGAGTTGGGTGTGATGCTTAAACTGGACCAACAGGAAGGTGAATGCAACAAATGTCTGGGGCCCTCAACATTGGAATGGCCCTTTCCTTCTGCTGGATTAGTGACAGGAGGCTGCCGGCTAGGAGGGGCAGGGGCAGGCCCATTTTCAGTGGCCGGCGGAGCTCCTCCAGGAGCCAGCCCGTCACTTCCCAGGGCCTCTGCTCGATTTCCGGCTTCCTTCCGCTCGGGCCGCTACTGTCCCTTCCCGTCCAGAGGAGAAAGGCTGGGTGCGGGGCCCCCACCGCGCCCACCCGTTGGAAGCGAGCCAGAGCAGCCCGCCGAGGAGAGGGTTCCGAGAGGCAGGCCCGCGGGGAAACCGGCCGCGGGAGGGTGAGCAGGAGGCTGCTGTCAGAGTGCGCTGCTCACTGCCAGTTCTGTGCGCCTGACAGCGGCCCTTCAGCAAGGTGAATTGTTTCAGAAAGGGTCTCATTCACACACTGCCAAGACATCCATGACCTATTCTTGAATTCACACCAAAATTAAAAGCAAAACAACAGCCCGGCTAATTTAGCAACTTGCAAGATGCAGCTGGTGCTCCTTTGCGCGCAGAACCCGCCGGGCCTTCCGCCCCCGCCCCCGGCTTGGGGAGGTCTCCTCGGAGTTATTTTGTACCCTGCAGCTCCAGGCCTGATTGTGACAGCTGAGTGACTTAGCTGGCACCGTGGGATGCGGAATGACAAAGACGCAGAGCATCGCCCGGTGGCGGGGGTGGTGAGGGCTGGCGGGGGAGGGCGCTCGGGTGCAGGGCTTGCACGCAGGAGCCCCTGCTCCAGCAGCTGCCTGGGGGAGCAATCTGTCTTTGCTTCATCTGCCTCTCTGTAAAATACTCTTACAGCAATGAAGTGAGAGAGGTTTAGCAAGCCCAAAGTGGTTATTCCAATGCCCTCACAGCCTGGACGTGGTTGGGCCTCAGTCGTCCCCAAGGCCTGGTTGGGGCAGTTCTGTCTGTCACTGCCAGCAGCATCTTCTCTTTCTCTTTTCCACCAAGTGCCAGGACTCCTTCTTCCTGCCTCAGAGGCTGCTTCGCCCTCCCTGGGCTCCTGCCTTCCTGCCTTCTGGCACCTCCTCTCTGGCCAAGGTGCCAGGGTGAGGTCACGGGCACTTTGGGATTGCTTCTGGTCCACAGTCACATCTGGGCAGCTGAGGATGGCAGGTCGGCAGGTCGCTCAGTAGTTCGGTGCCTGCCTGGACTCCTGAACAGTCCCAGGGGGCCACCCTCAAGGATCAGTGGCTTCAGGCCTGGGCTTTGAGTTCAGATCTCACTGAGAGGACAGATGCAGTGTAATGATGAAGTTGGGTGGAAATTCTGACCTGTGGCCAACTGCTCAACACCTCAGGCCACAGTTTCCTTGTCTGTAAAATGGGGGATAATAGCAGTCTTTAAAAGGATTTTTGTAAGAATCAAAAGAACCAATTAAGGGAAATCACTACATAAGTGGTAGCTATTATTAATAAGGCTGTTACACCAAGCCCTCCAAAGCCCTGTTCAGCAAACATGCTCCCTCAGTCCACTTCAGCATCCTGACGTCCACACTGTTTATTCTTAGCGGTTTTGTGTGGAGCCACAGAATTACACAACAACACACACAGCATGAGTCCCCTGGTCTTTTTAAAAAAATCCTCACTCGAGGATATTTTTCCATTTTTCTTCAGATAGTGGGAGGGAAGGAGAGAGAGAGATAGAGAAACTTCAGTGTGAGAGAGACACATCGACTGGTTGCCTCCTGCATGACCCCAACCAAGACCTGGAACTGAACCTGCAACCTAGGCACGTGCCCTTGACCGGAAATTAAACCCATGACCCTTTGGTTCATGGGCCGATACTCTAATTGCTGAGCCAAACCTGCCAGGGCCAAAACATAATATTCTTGTGGCAATTAAATGAGATGTGAGGAAGTTAATTATTTGGAAGCCACAGTCATGCTGAAGTACTAAGATGATTCTGACGTGCTTTTCTCCCATTTCAGAGCAAAAGACAGTAGATTCTAGCCTGACAATGATACTTTGCCCCAGGCTTTCACAGCTTTTATTTGCGTGGAGAAACTGATCTACTTTTTAATTCTCTCCATCTCATCAATAGTTTTAGTAAGGCACTATAGAGAAAGTTCCAACATAACATGCTATATCTGCTATATCCATCACAGCCATGGGCAAATGAGCAGTCAGCTAGGGAGAAACGGATTAATTAGTGGGGAGGGAAGTGCTTTTACCTCAATGACACAGTCACTTCGATTTTATGTATGTATGTATGTATGTATGTATGTATGTATGTATTTTTAGCCTCACCTGAGGACACTTTTTGCATTTATCTCCATATAGAGCGAGAGGGAGGGAGGGAGGATGAGAGAGAGAGAAACATCGATGTGGACTGGCTGCTACCCACACGACCCCAACCAGAGCAGGGGACAAACTGCAACCGAGGTACGTGCCCTTAGTGGGAACCAAACCTGGGTCTCTCTGGACCGCAGGCTAACGCTCTAACCACTGAGCAAAACCGGGCCAGGGCTCACTGAGATTTAAAAAAGTTATTTCTAAAGAACTGTATTCAGGAAATATATTAATTTAGGATATACAACACCACTACCTACTGTAGTAGACAAACTTCAACATCTCTTTTGCTTAACACAACAAAAATTATTTCTCCTGTTACACGTCAAAGCAAGTGGTAGGTGGAAAGAGTCTACTCCACTCAGTCACTCAGGGGTCCAGTCTGATAGTGGCTCTGCCAACTGCAGTTCCTCATCTGGAACACCTGGCTTCTGAGATGCTTTCAAAAGGAAAGAGGAATGGAGAATGACTATCCTGGTCTTTACTTCCTTAACCCAGAAGTAATACATACTGTTTCTGCTCATTGTTGGCTGGAACCAACCATAGGGAGGTTGTGAAATGTAGGGGAGGTGAACACTAATCTTCCTGGAGTTGTTATTTTAGGTCACTAGTTATGATTCAGGAAACACAGTCTAGGAGCCATTATAAACTTAAAAAAAAATTATTGATTGATTGATTTTAGGGAGAGAGGAAGGGGGAGAAAGGGAGAGAGAGAGAAAGAGAGAGAGAGAGAGAGGTCAGTTTTGTTCTTCCACTTATGCACACACTCATTAGTTGATTCTTGTATGTGTCCTGACCAGGGACTGAACCCACAACCTTAGCGTATTGGAATTGTGGCAGAAATTCGGTGGGCAGGAAGAGATAGATTGCACGCACTTGGAGGATTAGAAAAAGACTGTTTAATGCGCAGGTGCTAGTCCAGCGGAGTCACCTCCAGAGGGTGAGCTCCGAGCCCAGGTTCTAGCTGCCTTTTATACATGAAAAGTTCCGGGATGGGGGCTTTCTAGTTCCACTGTAGTTTAGGTGGTTGGCTGATATAAGAGGATTACCAAAGCCAGGGGCAGGGTCTCTGCACTGTGAGCTAAGGGGGCTCTCTGCACCTGGCTTGCCTTCTCAGAATGACACTAACCAACTGAGCTACCCAGCCAGGGCTATAGACTGTTTGCTAAAGGTTATCACTTGATGTGTGGCATTGCAATTGAAAGGAAATAGAAAATGTCAGTCCCAGCTGGTATATATGCCAAGTCACATCAGCCACTGAAGTGAGGCACATGGAGCAAATTAATAGGCCACAAACTCCTGAAGGAGCAGCTAAAGCAGTTGTGGGAGGAGAGAAGAGTTCCTCACGTATGGCACTCTTGATCTCAGAAAGAGGAAAACAGATGGGAGTAGTTCCAAGTCTATGTATATTTACCCAGTAGGAAAAAATAACAAATGTATATAATAAATAAAAGACACCCATTGGTCAAATGTTAAAATGTTAAATGTTTTAGAGACACTCCCCAACAAACATACATAGCTTAGAAAAGTAGTTTTAGGTTGGATAACAGGAAGTACTATGTTACAGTGGTTAGAAAATATATTTATCATGCTTTCATTATATTTCATGAATGCCTATGATGTATGAGACACTATACAGGAAATCTTTAAGCTATGAGGTTTACAGTCTAACTTACGAATTTTAAAAGATTGGCTTAGATAAGCGGATAGTTAATAGATCACTAACCTTTTATTTTACTCAACATCATTTATTACTACCACGTACAAGGCAACTTGGGGAATAGAAAGATGAACCAAACCCCGAAGGAATCTGTTGTAACAAGGCTGTTACCGTCAAGCTCAACCATGTTGTTCCATAGCTGGTAAATGGCTCACCAGGCTGATGCCCCTGGCCTTCTTTGGGTTGTTTTAGACTTGCTCATTTGAATGATAGGATGTTCAGGGCATTGAGCACCTTATAGTTGGAAAGGTTAATTTAGGCCCTCTTTTTGCAATTCTGTTGAAAAACTGAAAAATTTCCAGAAATGGAATAATTATGATACATGTAAATCTTCTGAGGATGCTCAACCATCTAGTAAGTTCTAGTAAGTTATTTATTTATTTCTGTTAATCTTCACCCGAGAATATTTTTCTATTGATTTTTAGACAGAGTGGAAAGGAGCGGGGGTGGGGGGTGGGGGTGGAGAGACAAACATTGATGTGAGAGAGACATATTTTTTTTTTTTATCCTCACCCGAGGATATTTTTCCATTTTTTTGTTCAGGTAGAGTGGGAGGGAGAGAGAGGAACAGAGAGAGAGAGAGAAACATCGACGTGAAAGGGACACATCGAGTGGCTGCCACCCACACAACCGACCAGGGCCGGGGACAAACTGCAACCGAGGTACATGCCCTTATCGGGAACCGAACCCGGGTCTCTCAGGACCGCAGGCCGACGCTCTAACCGCTGAACCAAACCGGCCAGGGTGAGAGAGACATATTTACTGGTTGCCTCCTGCACGTGTAACGACCAGGGTCAGGGATCAAACCGAACCTGCAACCCAGGTAGAAGCTGCAACCCAGGCATGTGGCCTTGACTGGGAATTGAACCTGTGATCGTTTGGTCTGCAAGCCAGCATTCTAACCACCGAGCCAAAACAGCCAGGACTGTTTTTTAATACTCTAGTTTCCTTAGCTGAAAGTTTCTATGTTTTTTGTTTTGGTACGTGCCCCTAGTGGGAACTGAACCCAGGACTCTCTGGTCTGCAGGCCAACGCTCCAATCGCTGAGCCAAACCAGCCAGGGCCCTTAGCTGAAAGTTTTATCTCAGTTTTCAGTCACAATAGAAATATTGACTGAGGTTAGAAAAAAAAAAATGACTGAAGAATCCGTACCAAAATATCATCTTTCAGTGTCAGGACCTACAACTAGTTTTCTCCTTTCCCTTTTCCTTTTCTTTATTATCCACACTTTCTATGACAAATATAATTAAAGAATGCATTAGGAAAAAATTCAGAAGTTTCTCTTTCATCAATTCTTTAGCTACTTTGGAACCACAGAGAGATTTGTAGTTTACTATTCTAATAAGTTATAGGATTTGGAGCTTGGCTAAGACTTTATAGATGATGTAAAATAATTCCCTGGATTTAATCTGTTCATTAATTTAATAAATATTTACTGAACATCTACTGTGTACCAGGCACTGTATTAGGCTCTGAGGACTTAGCTGCCCATGTGGGCTTACTATATCATAGAAAATACAAGTTTTGAGGCAATGCCACTCTGATTTGCCCAAGGACACACATACGTTGGTGGCAAAGATGTATAAAAATCTGGTGTCCTACTTTTAATTTGGGCTCTCTTTCATATGTATTTGCCACTGGCCCTCTGAGCTATATATTATCTTTCTGTACTGAAGACAGAATAAGAGAAAACCATCTTTGATTTGTTGAGCACGTTGGGGGAATATTGGAGAAAATTATTAGTGGTTAGATTGAACATAATCTACACTTCCTTATTCCTATGTAAAATAGTGCAGTGGTTCCTAAATGTACTCTGATCAGGTAGCCAGACTTGGAGGTAAAGTTTCACTGTTGCATTAAAATTCAAAAAAGAGCAAGAAAGACAATGTATGTATTGATATAAAATGTACATGTCGCCCACTTTCCTTCTGTGGGAGGGGCTATCCTTTATGCAGAGTGTGTTCTTAATATTTTGTGGGTTAAAATGTCCTTTCTTCTTGAAATAATGCAGATAGTGGGTGGCAGTTAATTCTTTTCAAAAAATGTCCTTATCATCCAAATTTAAAGTTGACATCTCTGTCAGTTTCTCCCAAATTTGAAAATCCAAATGACTGGGAATCACTAAATTAAATATTGGGGTAGTTCAAGTTTTCTCTGGGATAGCTTGATGCTAATAACTGGCTCTTAATACTCTCTTACGATGATTAGTGAAAGGCTACCACACCTTTGAGTCTCAAAACAAAAACAAAAAGATCTCTAAGAACTCTGATTTCTCAGTAACATTTTGCTAATTTTATGATCTTTTATTACCTTCCTGTCTTCAGAATTTTTCACTTGATGCTGAAGCATCCTTCTGATTTATATAAATCAATGGCTTCTCTATTTTGCACAGGGAGCTTTAAAAATACTGATGAGCCCTGGCCAGTTTGGCTCAGTGGTTGAGCGTCAGCCTGCGGACCAGAGAGTTCCGGGTTAGGTTCCCACTAGGGACACATACCACACACACACACACACACAAAATATATATACACACACACACACACACACACTGATGAATGGGCCCCACTCCAAGATATTCTTTGTGTGTGTGTGTCTTAAAACAACAACATTTAATTATATTTCATAATTCTGTGGGTCAGGAATTTGGGCAGTGCTTGGTTGGGTTATTCTTCTGTTATACATGGCATTGACCAGGGTCACTTGGCACTCTTCAGTTGGTGGTTGGTATGGTCTGAAGGTCCAAGATGGTTTCACCCATATGCCTGATGTCCCGACAGAAATGGTTTTGGGCCCCTTTCCCTCTCCATGTGGTCTCTCTTTTTTTTTTTTTTTAATCCTCACCCGAGGACATTTTTCCATTTTTTGTACAGACAGAGTGGGAGGGAGAGAGAGGAAGAGAGAGAGAGAGAGAAACATCGATGTGAAAGGGACACATCGAGTGGCTGCCACCCGCACGACCAACCAGGGCCAGGGACAAACTGCAACCGAGGTACATGCCCTTAGCAGGGACCGAACGTGGGTCTCTCCGGACCGCAGGCAGACGCTCTAACCGCTGAGCCAAACCGGCCAGGGCGGTTTCTTTTTTTTTTTTAACTCATCTTTATTGTTGAATGTATTATAGATGTTCCCCTATTTTGTTCCTCATTGACTCCTCCTCCCCTACCCCTCCTCCCTCCTTCCCTACACTATTGTCGATGTCCATTGATTATGCATATATGCAAGGAAGTCTTTAGTTTATCTCATCCTGCTCTCCCTCTCCCCTTCCCTTTGAGGTTCATTGGTCTAATAACCAATTTCTACTTCTTAATTCCTTTATCTTTTTCACCCAGCCCCCCAGCCCCCACCCATCTGACAAGCAACTAAAAGTTCTCTGTATCTATGAGTCTGTTTCTGTTCTGCTTGCTCATTTTGTTTGTAGATTCAATTGTTGATAAATATGTATTAATTGCCATTTTATTGTTCATATTTTTGTTTTTTGTCTCCTTCAAGAAGACCCGTCAATATTTCATATAATACTGGTTTGGTGGTAATGAACTCCTTTAGCTTTTTCTTGTCTGGGAAACTCTTGATATGTCAGTTGATTCTAAATGATAGCTTTGAAGGATAGAGTAATCTTGGTTATAGGTCACTGCCTTTCATCACCTTGATTATCTCTTGCCACTCCTTTCTGGTCTGCAAAGTTCCTTTTGTGGAATCAGTTGATAGTCTTATGGGTGCTCCTTTGTAGGTTCTAAACTGCTTTTCTCTTGCTGCTTCTAAAATTCTCTCTCTGTCTTTAACCTTTGGCATTTTGATGATGATGTGTCTTGGAGTGGACCTCTTGGGGTTCATCTTGTTTGGGACTCTCTGTGGTTCCTGGACTTGTATGTCTGTTTCCTTCACCAAGTTAGGAAAGTTTTCTGTCATCATTTTTTCAAATAGGTTTTCAATTTCTTGCTCTCTCTCTTCTCCTTATGGCACCCCTATGATGTGAATGTTGGCACGCTTGAAATTTCATTTTTTTGGATTCTTTTTTCTTTTTGCTGTTCTGATTGGGTGTTTTCTGCTTCCTTATATTCCAAATCGATGATTTGTTTCTTGGCTTTATCTAGTCTACTATTGATTCCTTGTAAATTATTCTTTATTTCAGTTAGTGCATCCTTCATGTCTGACTGGTTCTTTTTTATGTTGTTGATATTCTTACTAAGTTTCTTGAAGGTCTCTTTAAGTTCCTTGAAGGTCTCATTAAGTCCCTTTAATGTCTCACCAAGTTCCTTGAGCAACCTTATAACCTGTGTTTTGAACTCTGCTTCTGATTGATTGCTTATCTCCATTTTATTTAGTTCTTTTCCTGGAGTTTTATTCTTTCATTTAGGACACGTTTCTTTGTCTCTTCATTTTGGCTGCTTCCTGTGATTGTTTCTATGTATTAGGTAGAGTTGCTATGCCTCCTAGGCTTCATAGGGTGGCCTATTGTTGTAGGTGTCCTGTAGGATCCAGTGGCACAGTCTCCCTGATTACCCCAGCTGGGCCCTCGAGGTGCACCCCTAGTGTGGACTGTACACTCTTCTGTTGTAATTGATTCGTCTTTTTTTTTTTTGGTGGTACGTGCCCCTAGCAGCAACCGAACCCCGGACTCTCTGGTCCACAGGCCAATGCTCAATCGCTGAGCCAAACTGGCCAGGGCAGTAATTGATCCTTGATTGCTGCTGGCAAATTGTGAACCAAGAGTGGTTGCTTCTAGTGCCAGGCTTGAGGCCACTTAACAAGAGGTATGTGGCTCGCTGAGATCAGATGCCGCTTGTTTGAGAGATTTTAGGAAACTCTGAAGCAGTATCCATAGGCCAATCCTATGGGAAAGCCTTTGGAAACAGCTTGGGTGGGCCTGAAAGTTGGATGGGGCGGGGCCACCAGTGTGAGCCAGGTTGCTGGAGTCCCAGATATGGCAGCTGTCTGCCACCCCAGGGAAGGGCTCACCAAAGCAACATCAGCCTCCACCAGCAGTCTGTACAGGAGAAAGCCGTCTCTCTAATCCTCATCCTAAGGCCAAGTAGCTCAGTTTTTCCCTGTATGTCTCTGGCGCCCCTCTAGCTGCCTCCCCTGTGAGCTCAGAGGGAGCAAGTTGGGCCCTTTAAGAGGAGTTGCCTGGGGCTCCAGCAGCCTCAGCCTCCCTCTTCCTCAGTTCCCACTGGTTTTTCCAGCCAGAAGTTATGGGGGCTTTTCTTCCTGGCACTGGAACCCTCAGCTGGGCGCCTGGTGTGGGACGGGGACCCCTCACCCCTCATAGCGGACCTTCCCAGCCAAGGTGTCCTCCTGATTGTTTCCACCACACGTGGTTGTGGGACCAGCCTGTCTGCCTCCGCCCTTCCTACCAGTCTCCATGTGGCTGCTGCTTTAATTTCACAGTTGTAGGACTTCCATTCAGCTTGATTTCAGGCAGTTCTGAAGGATGGTTGCGTTGTAGTTTATTTGTAATTTTGATGTGGTTGTGGGATGAGGGGATACCACGTTTACCTACATTGCCATCTTGACCGGAAGTTCCCAGGTAGTCTTATTTAAGTGGTTTCAGCTGGGATTTTAGTGCTTGGCTGGTTCAAAAGTTCCTTTGGTGATTTTAATGTGTGGGCAGGTATGGATGGTGTTTCTTTATTAAATAGCTTGTCAGGTACTAAGGGCAGTTACACAGATGAAAAAGCTGGTCTACGTAGTAGAAAAACTGCATAGGGAATTGGGGAAACAGGCAAAATATGACAACATAGTGTGGTAAATGCTTTTATTTATTCCGTAATTCAACAAATATTAACAGAGCACTTAACAAGTGCTAGGGCTGGAGTAAAGGTATGCTCAAATCCTGCGGGCTTCCTGCAAAGACCAGGAAAACTTCACTGAGAAGCAGAAGCCAGGCAAGGATTTGGAGGAATCCTTCAAAGTCTTCATCAGAGAAGGTAGGAAGGGTGGTCATGGCGGCAGAGGGAACAGTGTGTGCTGGGCATGGAGGGGTATGCTGGGCTGGCGGAAACTAGAAATGAGATATTGGTTGGGTGCAGATGTGCATAGCCTTAGAGGCAGACTAAGGAGTTTGCATTTAAAAACTATTAAAGGTTTTTCAGCAGGAAAGTACAAGTGGGGTGTAGGTGCAGAATACTTGTACTTAAGATAATGCAGGCTGTTCATACATAAAGCTATTACTTGGATTTGCTACCCTATTTAAAACGGGTGGTTTGATGGATCATCCTTCACACCCTCTGCCATTGAGTGATGTAATCGGACACTGTGACCTTGTGGAGACAGTTTCCAGTCAATGAAGAGAGAGGATTCCACGTGGCAGTTGGAAAGTGGGGTGTGTGTGTGTGTGTGTGTATGTGCACATGAGCGTTTGTGTAGACAGCTGTTTCTTAAGCAACTAATTGAATGTAACAATTTATCATGGGCTGAGAAATGAACAAATCAGTTCAGGGTCCTTGTTTGCTGCCTCCCTACCCAATTTCCTTCATAAGGACTTGTGAGTACTTCTGTGGATGTGATACCTCTTATCTGGCTATTTGTCTGACTTGCTTCAGAGCAAGTGAAAAAACCCTTCAGGTTCCTTTCAGCTCCTGAGGCTACTCTGCATTCTTTTTGTCCTTACTCATGACTAAGGACAAAGAGGTCAGAGCATGGAGTCATCCCAGTACTAGGGACTATAACCTTCTGGCTAAAACACTCACAGAAGAAACATTCCTTTCCAGTTGGGGAAGAAGAGGATTCAGCCAAGGCAAGTGCTTCTCAAATTCAGTGACAATAAGTTTCAAGGAAAGTCATGGACTAAAAATGTAGACTTGGGAGCCCCAGTCCAGACCTACTGAATCAGAATCTCTGGGGTTAGGCCAAAGAAACTGTTTTAAGCACTCATTCCCAGATCATTCTGATGCCAGAGATCTGTGAATCACGCCAGGCAGCATAATTGTAGTTGTCAGTAGTTATGGCCAGTGGTGGACTTTGGCAGATGTTTTGGGAGAGGGAGGAGGACTGGTCAGATGAGCCCCTGAATTCATAATCCTTCGCAGTCAGCTTGCAAATTTTGCACAATGCTTGGTTTTCAATTCAAGTTATTTCTAGGTTAACTTCTTAATTGAGCTGTTTGGCTCAGCAGAGGACTTGAGATACCACAGATAAGAGAGAGGTTTAGGAGTAAGCATTAAGTATCTCTGGCTGTGTCTCTGTTATCCTTTCCAGTCCCACTTATCTGAAGAGCCAGGATTTCTCAAAGGACAAGTAACCATAGAGGGGTGTATCAGTGGGAAAACAACACATTCCCTTTCCTTGCCATGCCCCTGTTAGAGAACTTTGTTTATTAAGAAAAAAATCTCAGAAAACACATCAAGATATTAGATAAAGATATTTCTATCTTCTGTGTTTGCTAGGTCCTGAGGTTACAAGGAGCACAAGTTCAGGTAAACAAGTCCCATTTCTCTCTGAGATGTCTCTTCACTTCTTGATGCACTGAAAATCCATGTGGCTAAATCATTAGTGATAACGAGTGTTAGATGTTCATAAATCTCCCACAATTCATTGGCTGAAGACATCTTAAATGTGGATTTTTTGGTTTTTATTGTCTTTGGTTGCTTCTTTAGCATACTTTAGTTTGAGTGTACAGATTTGGGGTTTTGAAACTTGTTTTTAATTAAGTTATGGTTTATTTTTATTGCTTGAGATAAAATGCAGTGGGACTCAAACCTAAGTTACAAAATAAAGTGCATCTGGGCAGACCATGGGGGTAGGGTGAGGGTAGGAGGAGAATATAAAGGCTAAAGTGTTGGCCAGGATTCTTAAGTTTACTTAGTAACTTCTTGGAAAATAAAAATTCCAGCACCTGCATTATTTTAAAAAAGCACACCTTATAAATGTCTCTCTCTTTGAAATACCTAAATGAACCAGACTGAATTATGAACTAATGGCTTGTAAAAATTCACCTTGAGTCAGCTACTGAAGATACTAAATAAAAGAGGTAGAAGACTGAGGAAACCCAACCTGCTGTTTGTTTGATCAGTAATGTAACTCAAAAGTAGCCAAGCCCATGGAGGGAGGGGGATCTTTCCCTGTGTTTTGTTTCCCTGAACTGAGCCTGTGAATGCCAAGATTTAATCTAAGGAGGTTTGTGTTTTAAAAACTAACAACCAAGTAATAAAACACCTATAAACAGGGTTTATAATGGAAGCAGTGACAGTTTTCAGTGTAATATTACCACTCTTCTGCTTCTCTTCTCTTCTCCCCTTTTCTATCCTTTCATCCACTTTGGTGCCCTTTGTCTTAGCTTCTTTCTCATCTTGCTGCCAAGAAGCATATAAGTAGGGGCAGCTCACACCCTAACGGAGACCATCTTTAAAAAGTGAAGTGTGTATTGTGTTCTTCATCTGAGGACAGGGCTGTACTGCTTGTGTTGTTTGTCTGAGATAAGTGGCTATAACAAAATACCTACCTAGTTTGCAGAGTGCTTTCTAATGGGAAGTCAAAGATGGTGCAGCTGCAGTGTCAGTGGCATCAGGATGCCAGGATGTCAACCAGAACAGGAAGCTTGGAACCTCTTCTCCTTAGCACCTTGCATCACCAGGGCAAAGCCCAAGAGCTCCCTGATTCCAGTGACAGACTTCAGTCAACAGGTGGTTTTCCATCCAGGCCACCATGCCTGAAACTTGGTTCTTTTACAAAGCCATAGTTCTCTTCTCAAAGAAATGGCGCCTGGGAAGGGAAACTTCGTACTCAAAACTCTGTAAGAGCCCTTTCTCAAGTCTACTTTTCCTATTTTCTTAAGTCTCTCCTGCCAGCATCCTACACATCTCCGGGGAAGAACTCTTCAGAGGCTGGAGGGCGCTGGGAGGCATGTGGGCAGCGTCAGAGTGGTCTTGCGTGGGCGGCCAGAGGAGCCCCCAGCTCCTCATGTGGGCCTCAGGAACTCGGGGGGCCCAGGGGAAGCCTGGAAAACCGAACTTCGCCATCAGCCTTCTTTCCAGCGCTGGCTACAGAAGAGGGGGGAAGGGCCCCCCAGCCGTCTTTCCCCAACTCCCTCGCCCTCCCCGCCCAAGCACCTCTGCCATCCGGCTGCACCACCCTAAAAAGCACTCAGAACAGCAGCTCAGAGCTCTCCAGCTCCTCGCAGGCAAGGAGAGCATCTTGAGGGGCAGCTTCCCCCTCCAGCCCGCGTCTGACATCCCCACTCCCACCCAAGGATGCCGCTGCCGTGCCCTGTCCGCAGTCGCTGAATGTCACTGCTCCCTCTTCCTCCTGTTCAGGGTAGACACAGCTCCCAAGGCATCCCCCACCCCAAAACTGCTGCGATCGCCCGAGGGTGCAAGGCCCAGACGGAGGACGAAGTTTGGGGCCCACAGCAGCGGGAGGGGGGGGGCCGCATTGGCGAGGACCGCACCTCTCACTCCCCGCCCTAAACAGCCCAGGCGTCCCCATCCTCCCTTGGACACCGGCATCCCCGCCCTCCCCCGAGGGCTGTGAGCGGAGCCCCCCAGGGCGGAGGCAGGTACCCCCGGGGCGGGGACTGGGGCGGGCGGGGTCCAGGCTGCGCCCCCGGCCAGGCCGGGCGGGCTAGCTGGCGGCGCGGGGGGAGCGGGGCTGGGCGGCGCTGCCTCGGGCTCTGTGCGCTGCAGCCCGGAGCCGAGGAGGAGGAGGCGGAGGAGGAGAAGGAGGCGGCGGCGGCGGCGGTGGGTCCCGGGCGGGGGGAGCGCGGCGCTGCGGACCCGGGCGGCTGGCAAAGGACGAGGCGGAGGCTGAGGAAGGCAGCGGGGAGACCCAGGCTGCAGCAACAAAGGGCAGCAAACGATTGGCCGGGCTGCAGGCGAGGTTAGCCGGGGACTCGGGTGGTTGTAGGCAGCGGCGAACAGTGCACGTGCTTGCAGACACGGGCGAGTGTGCAGCCAGGGGGGTGTACGCCCGGCGGATAGGTGCTTGCTCCCCCTCGGCATGGGATGGCAAGGAGGCTGCAGCGACATCGTTCTGCCTGCACTGGGTCTGGGGCTTGCAGGTTAGGGGGTGTGTGGGGGGTAAGGATGCAAGCCAGGGGGCGGGCGACTAGTCGCCCGGGACGGGACAGGGTAGGGTGGAGGAGGGGGCGGGATGGAACGCTCCGGGCGGCGCGCCCGTCCGCGCGCCCGTCCGCGTGCCCCACCGCGGGAGCTTACGACTGAGAACCTCGAATTTTAACTTCGCGTGCCCGCCCGCGCGCGCCCGCCCGCGCCCACCCCTAAATTCTGCGGCCGCCGCCAGCGATCAGCTCTCACACAAACTTTAGCTGCGGGGCTAGGGGGTTTGGGGCTGAGTGGGGGAGGGGAGAGGGACAAGGCCCTCTGATTGGCGTTGTTTGCAGCCAATAAGGCCAAGCGCCTTTCCTGCGAGTAGACCCAATCCATTTCTAGAGGTAGAGGGGGCGGGTAGGTGGAAGTAGAGGTGGCGCGGTGTCTGGGAGAGAGAAAAGGGCTGGACCAATAGGTGCCCAGAAGAGGCGGGCCCAGAGGTCTGTCGATTGGTACTGGCAGTGAACCCTCCCCCGGGGTGGTACTGGAGGGGGGATGCTGGGTCGAGGGGTGTGTCTATGCGGAGCCGAGATGACCGGCAGCAACCTGCCCCAATGGGCTGCAGAGTGGTTAGTGTATGGGTGACGGACAGACCTATAGGCCAACGAGTGGCCCTAAGTGTCTGCGGTCTTGTCCAATGGAGCAGCGCCGGGGCGGAGCCGCGGCTCGGGTTTAATGAGACTCCATTGGGCTGTAATCAGTGTCATGTCGGATTCATGTCAACGACAACAACAGGGGGACACAAAATGGCGGCGGCTTAGCTTCTACCCCTGGCGGCGGCGGCAGCGGTGGCGGAGGCGACGGCACCTCCTCCAGGCGGCAGCCGCGGCTTCTTTCTTAGCGCCAGCGCCCCCGGCAGGCGCGGTGGCGGTGGCTCGCGGCCAGGTCTGTCACCCACTTCGCGCGTTCCCAGGGGGTGGAGACTGAGCGGGAGGGGGACAGAAGGCGGGGGAGAAGGGGGCTTGTTATGCCCCTCCCACAGGCCTCTGCGCGAGGGTCACCGCGGGGCCGCTTGGGGTCAGGCTGCCCCTGAGCGTGACGGTAGGGGGCGGGGGAAAGGGGAGTAAGGACAGTCTCCGCCCCTCAGCGGGGCCTCCAGGGCAAGGGGCGGGGCTCGAAGCTGTAGGGGGCGGGGCAATATCGAAGTGGGGGTGGGGTTCGGGTGGTCGGAAGGCGGGGGCTTGGAGGGGTTTTCTGAATGGGAGTGACTTGGTAGGAACGTTGGGGGGCGGCTAGTGTCTGGGGAGGACTGGGGAGGGTGTGGATGGGAGGGAAAACTGGAGGTGTGCTAACAGGTGCAGAAGAGAGAGTAGGCAGAGATGCAATATTGGAGATGTGGAAGGGGGACCGAGGGGTATATGAGGGTAGGTGAAATGATGCAGAAGAGTGAGATTGCAGTTATCTGGGGCCAGAGTAAGAGTGCGTTTGGGTGTGGTGTATGTGGAGTAAAGTTGAGAAAGCAGTGCAGAGTAGATAACGGCTTGGGGAAAAGTATTGGGGGAATGTGAAACACAGGTACAGTTGCTGTGGTGGGAAAGAAGTATTGGAATGAATTTGCATGTTGGAATAGAAAGGTTTGCTAGCTTGGGAATATGTGAAGCATCAAGAAAAACATGAAAGGATGGTATGGATATGTTTGAGAGAGTCTCAAAGCCGCTAAGACAACAAGGCTGACATAAATGTGAAGGGAGGCTACCAGAACTTTTAAAATATACCCGTGGCAGAAAATCTCCTGGGGATGGGGGATTCAGGAGGGTGGGGTGAGGCAGAGATGTGAAGAAAAATGGATGGAGTTGGGCAGTAGGTCTGGGGGAATGTGATTTGGTGGACTACATTAGGAGTGAGGATGGGGCAAAGAAAGGTGTTATAGTTTGTGAGACAGGGTTGTTTGATAGGCTGGATTTTTTGGGTGAAACCTGAGCTGGAGTCTTGAAGGTGGGGCAGGAGACAGGGAGCGGGATGTATGTCTCAGGAAGACTTTTTATGGGCAGAGTACAAGGAGTGTTGGAATACTAGGGGAAAATGCAGAGAGGGGGCTACAAATCCCCCATGAAGTAGTTTAAACCCAGCAGTTGGAAGAGGATGTAGGGATATGCTAAAGAAACCAATGAACCAAGTATGTTTGTGGTGGAGGTACCAGGAAATTCAAGGTAAAGAGTATATGAAGACTCTTTCATATGGACAGGAGGTGGAAGTATAGCTTATGGGAATTTGTTATGGTGGGATAGAGTTAGTTCTGTAGTTCTCAAAAAAAAGGGGGTGTGTGTAGTTTGTTTTGGGTATGACTGAGTAAAGTACATTCTACCTGTTTTACTTGTGTACCCTAGATTTTCTGGGATAGCCCTGAAATATAACACTATTATTTCGCTATTTATAAATTCTTCACACATGTATCAAAGTGGATTGGGACAGTCTTTTTATGTTTTTGAGAAAGATAGATTAACATTACATGTTTTAGTAAAAGGATAAGATTCTTACCTGAGATCTACTTAGGGTTGAAAGTTAGGGAAATGAAGTGATGGGTTAAAAAAGAAAAGAAAAGAAAAGAAAAGAAAATAGCCCTGGCCAGTTTTGCTCAGTGGTTAGAGCATTGGCCTGCGGTCTGGAGAGACCAGGGTTCGGTTCCCGCTAAGGGCATGTACCTCGGTTGCAGTTTGTTCTCGGCCCTGGTTGGGTGGTGCGGGTGGCAGCCACTCGATGTGTCCCTTTCATGTTGATGTTTCTCTCTCTCTCTCTCTCTCTCTCTCTCTCTCTCTCTCTTTCTCCCACTGTATCTGAACAAAATATCAAAAAATGTCCTCGGGTGAGGATAAAAAAAAAAGAAAAGAAAGAAACAGAAGAAGGTTTTAACATTAAAAGAGGAACTTATGGGAATGACTGGCTGGTGGTAATGACATAGTAGAAGTTCTGCCTACCAGCCATACCCAAGCTTGAGTAGAGTAAATGTGTTATTTGCCGTTATACCAGATGTTTCTCTCACGTGTTACTTGTGAAGATAAGGTGGAAACTGTCAGATGTAAGGCATACGTGAAGGAAAGCAAAATAGGGTGGGTACTGAAAGGTAGTTGAGGAAGTTTGATAAATAATTTTAATGTACATCATAAACTTTCATATACCATTTTGAAGAAGATTTAACTAACCGATCTGGGTTTGTTAAATGCCAGGATTCCTAACAGGTGACTTTTCAGTCTCTTAGCTAGTTCTCTGCAAAATACCTTCAGTTGTCCTTTGTACAGATATTCAGATGCCTGTATTTGTACAAAGGAAATTGTTTTAAGAAAGTAGGGATGTGTGAGCTGTAGTGATCATTTCTTTGCTTGCAGAATAGTAAATGATACATAGATGGGAGAAGTGTAATGAAGGGCTATTTCTTTCCTATGATATTTTAATTTGTAGTTCCAAAGCACCTTTTTATAGAACTCCCACAATCCACAATTTCTGTATTATCCTTTCTGCTGTTGCTAGATGTTTGAGTTGTTTCTGGTCTGGGAAATTGTGAACAAAGCTGCTATGAGTGTTCCCGTACCAGTCATCTGGTGCACATGTGTACATGTTTCTCTAAGGTGTACACCTACGAATGGAATTGCTGGTTCATAGACAGGGTGACTATTTATCATGGCTTATGCCTATTGTCCCAGTGTGATCATTAATATAACACCCTTAATTCTCAAAAATAGCTGGATTTGGATAAGTTGTATGGTCTCCCTAGTCATGGGGTTATGCTTGTCTTCAACTTGACTAGGTACCAGACTGTTTTCCAAAGTGTTGTACCAGATTACACTCCTCCCAGTGATAAATAAAAGTTCCCATTGCCTGTCGTCTTCTCCAGGTCTGTCTTGTAAGCTTTTCAAATTAGCCAATCTGGTAAAGTTTGCATTTATCTGATTAGTAATCAGATTGAACAGTTTTTCACATATTTGTTGGCTATTTGGATTTTTTTTTTTTTTTTTCTATCCTCACTCAAGGACATTTTTCCATTTTTTGTTCAGACAGAGTGGGAAGGAGAGAGAGGAAGAGAGAGAGAGAAACATCGATGTGAAGGGACACATTGAGTGGCTGCCTGCCACCCGCACGACCAACCAGGGCCGGGGACAAACTGCAACCCAGGTACGTGCCCTTAGCGGAAACCGAACCCGAGTCTCTCTGGACAACAGGCGGATGCTCTAACTGCTGAGCCAAACCAGCCAGGGCTGGATTTCTTCATTTGTAAAGTTCTTGTTCAAGTCTGTCCCCTATTTTTTTTTTTAATTTGGGCCTTGTGTCTTTTATTGCTATTTAGAAATTCTTTATTTACTCTGGAATCAAATCCTTGTCATGTGTATGTTGCAAAATGCCTTCTTCCTTTCCGTGGTTTGCCTTTTCACTCTCTTTATGGTGTCTTTAAATGAACCGAAGTTCTTAATTTTAATGGAGTCAAATTTATTGGTCTTTTCTTTATGGTTAGTGCTTTTTGTGTCTTATTTTAAGACTCTTTGCCTACCCTCAGGTCAAGTAGATATTCTATATGGTATTATCTTCTAAAAGCTTTATTGACCTTAAAAGATGTGTGATTATACTCTCTCTTCTCTTCCTTCCTCTCTCCCTCCTGCTCTA
Organism: Molossus molossus; assembly: GCF_014108415.1. NCBI lineage: Eukaryota > Metazoa > Chordata > Mammalia > Chiroptera > Molossidae > Molossus > Molossus molossus. Next base: position 55,786,191 of record NW_023425352.1, read on the forward strand.
TCTGAAGATAAATGCAAAAAAAAAAAAAGATGTGTGATTATGAGCAAAATACATTCTTCCTGACCCCACCCTTACCTTTATAGATCAGTTTTTGTTTTTCCTCACTTCTTTCTGTTTTCTGTCTTGACTTTACTTTTCCACAACTATAACTAAGCCAGGTGCTGACTTCTGTCTCTTAGGAGAAAGTGGCCATATAGACAAGTTCAGCCAGATTAGATTTTACAGGTCTCCAGCTGACTGCATTGCCCTTTTTCCTGTTATGAGCTAGCATTTTATTGTGTTCCTGCTATGTGTCTGTCTCCATCCTTGGTTCTTCCATATTTGTTATCTTAAGTATTCCTCTTTATAGTTCTGCAAAAACAGATGAGAAAACTGAGACTTAGATCGATTAGGTAACATGTCCAATATCCCACAGCTTAGGTAGCTAGCAAAATGAGGACTTGATTCCTGAACTCTCTAGATACCTCCTGTCATAGCACAGCTCTTGATGAATAAGACTTCAGAAGCCTATTTGATGATATTAAACAATGATGATAATAACTTTTCTTTTTTTAGTTCTCACCCAAAAATATTTCTACATTTATCTTCAGACTGGGGCGGGGGGGGGGGGGGGGGGGGGGAGGGCGGCGGCATCTATGTGAGAGAGACACATCCATTGGCCGGGGACAAACCACAACCGAGGTATGTGCCTTTGGGCAAATCGAGCCTGGGAGTCTTTGGTCTGCAGGCCAATGCTCTAATTGCTGAGCCAAACCGACCAGGGCAGAATAACTTTTCTTTTACTATCATCCCAGTTAATGCATGGAGATAGTTATTGTGAAACTGGATAAAATTATTGACCTCTCTGTGTATAAAAATTAAATTAAAAATAGGTAAAATTAGAGTAGACAGTGAACCTTAGAGGGTCCTTGGATGGCCAATAGAGGTCTGAAAGCCCTTGAAATTTTATGTAAATGTCTGTATGTACATGTGTTCATTTTAGAAAATAGATCTTTAAATTTTTTTGAGATTCTCAAAGGGGAACTATACTTTGTTTCCAGGCTGACTAGATATCCTATTTGAAGACATCTGTGATCAAGTTAAATGATCTGTGTTTTCAAGATAATGTTTTACAAATTTAGATGTCAGATTTTTTTCTTAATGTATTCTTCTCAGGCTTTGTCATTAAAACATGGCTGAAGCTAATTTGTAATCAGAAAGAAATCTAGGATTAAATAATTTTTTTTTTTTAGATCACATATTTTATTTCCATGGTTTTATGGTATGTGCTTTACTGGGTCATTGTATAAATTGTGTTTCTTGCTGGGGGTCATGTTCAAAGGAGCTTGGAAGTCACTTCCCTACATCACTTTTTCTGTCCTTGTCTGGTTGCTGAGCCATTTATGACAGTTCATGTCTAATCCTCCTTACTAGCCTACACACTTCTTTTAGTGGGATTAAAGGCCAAAAAAAAAAAAGGACACTCTAAATTTAGTTGATTATTTCTTATGTGAAAGTGCTTAGTTGTATCATTACTAATCAGTATATCCTGGCTCCAAAGGCCTGATGACTTTAAATGACTTTTCATCTTGTCTCTAAAATCCTCTGTTTTACAAGGGATCAAATTTCCTGTAAGGTTGCTAGCACTGTGATGAAAGTTTAGACTGAAACTATTGAGCACTTAAAGGCAGGGGTGACTATGCAAACCTAATTCATGGCTTCACTAGGAGATTTGGGAAATGTCTCTACTAATTGATGATGATGATGTTGAAACTAATCTTTGTTAGGAATTATGGAAGCCATAATAGTTTATTGATGGTTCAGTTATTGTTTGTTGAAGCAGATTTACACAATTATAGTTTAATGACATAACAAGGATATTGTCAACTAGGAGAGCATGACATGAAAAATTAAACTTCCAATTAATATAATATGTATTAGTTGAAGTGATAATTTTCATGGTGATTTAGCCTCTTAGAAATCCTTGGAAAACATTATTAGTTTAAGAATTAAAAACTCTCTGTTAATGAGTAGAGAGAAAGAATTTAGTATTATTCTAAAAAGATGGGGAATTAAATACTCAATTCAACTAACATTTATTGAGTGTGTACTTTGGGATTGCTGCCGAGTTAGACTGATAAATATAAGTTGAACCAGACTGATGTTTGGATAAATGAAATATTGGTTGTTTTTGTTTGTTCCTTCAGTCATTCTTCGCTCCAACCTATATTGGATGGATGGTATTTCCCAGAGTGATTCAAACATTAAACAACGTGTGTGTGTGAGTAGGTACGTGAGTTCCACTATGTCTTATGGTGTCACTGCTCCTGCAGTGGCTTCCTGTTACTTCATCTGTCATGTTCACATGCCTCAGCTTAGCTTTTGTCACAGCCAACTTTATTTCTTATTCCTCTTTAACACATAGCCTTTCTAGGCATTCATGTGGACCCAGTGTTTCTTTGTCTGACAGCTCATTCTCAGCTTCTGTGCTTTCTAGACTCCTTTCATTCATTCACTGATGCATTCATTTAACCAGTAGGAATTGAACCCCTCTTATGTCCAAGTTGTGGTCCTGGGAAATCTTGGGACATATAAAGATGAATCAAACATGAATCCTGTTCTTAAGAATATAGTCTAGTAAGGGAGATGAGATCAGTACACAAGTAAGAATAATACAAGTAGCAAATGAATGCCCAAATAGTAAGAAGGCAAAAAGCTTCCTGTTAGACAAAGAACAATAGAGCTTTCCAGAAGGTGTTGTCTGCATTAGGCCATGAAGGATTTGAATTTGGGTCAAGAGAGCAGGCAGTGATCCAAGTTCTACTTTCAGGGTCCAGTTTAAGTCCCATCCATCCAAGGGGTGTTCTACCCATCTGCACTGAGCAAGGTATAATCACAGTTTTTCCAGACTTGTTTCCTTCTGTAATCAGAGGAAACCTTTCTTTTAAGTGACTCTGATGGAGAGACCCTCTCTATATAGGACAGTTAAGGTGGAGAAGGTGCTTTGTTTGGTGCAAGGGGTGGTGGCCCTGGTGTTTAACCCACAAGGGGCACCTGCAGGTGATATCCAAGGCACTTCTCACAAGAGATCCAGGAAGCCCAGTTTGAAAGCCAGTGGAGAGAGGGGAAAATTTAGGTTTTTTTATTTTCATGACTTAGTGGTCTGAGGTCTTGACCAAGTCAGGTCTCAATATTTCTTTTGCAAAACAGTGTTACCCTACAGGGTTGTTTTAAGGTTAATGGTAATCTATATAAAGTGCCTGGCCCATAGTACTTGTCAGAAAATGGTTGGTGTTATTACATTTTAGTGCTTTTTTTCTTTCTTTATTTTTTTAATAGATTGTTTTAGAGAGAGAGGAAGGAAGAGAGAGAAACATGGATGTGAGAGAAACATTGATCAGCTGCCTCCTGCACACGCCGTGCTGGGGACTGAGCCTGCAGCCTGGGCATGTACCCTGACCAGGAATCAGATTGGGATCTCTCAGACCATGGGACAATGCTCAGTCCACTGAGCCACACCCATTGGGCTCTTTTTAAAAAAAAATAATTTATTGAGCCTGGCCAGTGTGGCTCAGTGGTTGAGCATTGACCCATGCACCAAGAGGTTGCCGGTTTGATTCCTGGTCAGGACACATACCCCAGTTGTGGGCCCGATCCCCAGTGGGAGGCATGCAGGAGGCGGCCAATTGATGCTCTCTCATCAGTGTTTCTGTCTCTCTCTCCCTCTCCCTTCCTCTCTCTCTAAATTCAATAAAGAAAAAAATGTTTAATTTATTGAGACAAAATTCATATATAATAAAACTAACCATTTTAAAGTGAACAATTCAGTGACGTTTCGTATATTCACAGTGTTATGTGACTACCACCTCTATCTAGTTCCAAAACATTTTCATCAATCCAAAATACCACCCCCCCCAGGCCCCACCAGTCCATGTGCTGTCTATGGATTTAATCTGTTCTGGATGTGTCATATAAATAGAATTATATGCTATATAACCTTTGTGTCTGGCTTCTTTCACAACATGTTTTTTTTATTTCTTTAAAAATATGTTCTTATTGATTTTAGAGAGAGAGAGGAACGGGGGGGGGGGAGAGGGAGGGAGGGAGAGGGAGAGGGGGGGGGGAGAGAGAGAGAGAGAGAGAAACATAGATGTGAGAGAGAAACATTGATCAGTTGCCTCTCGCATGTGCCCTGACCAGGGATTGAACCTGCAATCTGGTATGTGCCCTGACCAGGTATCAAACCCACCACCTTCTGGTGTATGGGACTGTGAGACAACACTCAACACCAACTGAGCCACACCGGCCAGGGTGTTATTCCTTTTTATGACTGAATAATATTCCAGTGTATGGATAGACACATTTTGTTGATCCATTCTTCTCTTGGTGGGCATTTGGGAAGTTTTGAATGTTTGGTTATTGTGAATAGTGCTGTCATGAATGTGTGTATGTTTACTTATTTGAGTACCTGTTTTCTTTTCTTTGGGGTATATACCTAAGAGGGAAATTGTGGAGTCATATGGTAATTTTATGTTTAATTAATTTATTTATTTTTATCCTCACCTGAGGGCATTTTTTGTTCAGGTAGAGTGGGAGGGAGAGAGAGGAACAGAGAGAGAAAGAGAGAGAAACATCGATGTGAAAGGGACACATCGAGTGGCTACCACCCGCATGACCAACCAGGGCCAGGGACAAACTGCAACCAAGGTACATGCCCTTAGCGGGAACCGAACTGGGGTCTCTCGGGACCGCAGGCTGATGCTCTAACCGCTGAGCCAAACTGGCCAGGGCTATGTTTAATTTTTTGAGGAGCCACTAAAGAGTGCTTAATTGCTTCTTATCCCCGTAGTACCTACTGTAGAGGGCACTCCAGAACAACACCTCCATAAGTATTTGTTGGTTGTTCTTTGATTTGTATTTATAATCTTGCCTCCCAATTCACATGTTTTGGACCTCAAGCAGAAAATTTAGGGAGGATGTCTTTATTTTCCCTAAAGTTAACAAGTATCACCACATGGATGATGTTTGATGTTGTCAGACAGCAGATATTTGTTAACCGAGGGTGCTATTTTGAGCAACTCTGCCAATAGTCTGTACTGGATGGTTATAGAAGTAAAGAAGTTAATGTCTCTTTCCTTAAGCAGTGTTATGTTCTTTTTCAGAAGATACTGTTAAGATTTTTAGATCCTCACTCAGTTACATAATGGGCTGTGAAAAAATCCAGGAGCATATAAAAGTGAGAGCTAAAAATAACTGTTAGCAAGTAAAACTTAGGATGACAAAAGAGTAAGCTCTATTATTAATCTTTATTTTTTTTTACCACTGTTTTTGGCTCATCCATAATCTCATGACTCGAATGTTATGACATTGATTTTTGAAACAACACACAGCTTTAGTAAAAGCTTGGAGGATGCTTCACATAATATTTATGATCCAGGATATTTTGATTCTTCTTATGCTGACATGAATATTTCTGAACAGTGTTGATATTTATATAATACTAATGAAGTGAAAAACTCAGTGTTGCACTAAGCATGTCTTTATATCTGTTTAGAATAATTTGTAATGAGTGATGCAAATAGTGTTTTATTATAAGACCATATGATACAACCATATAATTTACTGATATTATTTTGTAGTTAAAAATAAAGTGATTCAAAACCCCAGAAAATAGAATAATTTAATTTGATGTAGCATAAGTTTCCAGAATTAATTTGGAATCACTCACTCACTTTTTGATAGCCTTTTAGTCCAACTTTCAAGTTTATATAGGAAAAAAATGGAAAGAATAATGATTTTTAGGGTTGTACTGATAGAATACCCTGTGTACATATGAAACAAATCCTTGTGTTCTGAAAAAGAGTAGTGTTGTGGATAAATTCAGATCAGAGGGAAAAAAAAACATTTCTCCTTGGCTTTTGAATGAATTATGCATTTTCCTTCCTTTAGATTTGTTTTTCTACTTAGATACTGCTTAGACTAAAATAAATTGGTTTTCAATCTATTTTCTTAGGGTATACCAATTTACAGTGGGGCCAGTGGAGTCAGAAACAAACCAGCTTAAGATTTTAAAATTTCTAGTGGATAGTATACATGTGTTTAGTCAGAATTGGCTACAGATAAGAGAATTCTGATTTTGCTCCTCTCCTAGCTCTGTGTGTGTGTGTGTGTGTGTTAAAAAAACACTGATTCTGCTTGTAGCAAAGAGCTGCTGAGTTACATCTGCTTCTGCCTAATTTACTTGGTTGGTTGGTGTCAGATGAGAGCTAACTTTGAGATTAAATTGAGAAGTGGGGTGTGTGTCTATGGCTGGGGGAGCGAGAAGGAGGATCTAAGGCTGCTTGCTTGTTTTGTATGAGATCAACATGCAGTTATATTGTTCTTTAAATTTATTTTTTGCCTTTGAAGTAAAAATGATCAGTACTGTCCTAAAATATGACCTGTGTAAACACATACTTATTATTGTGGAAACTTGTACATCCTCCTCTTAGGTGCAGTTACAGGTCTGATCTTGATACTAATCAGTACTTAGATGCCAGGTGACCTTTGGGACAAATAATGAAATTGCCTGGGAAAGTTAATACTGACTTATAAACAACGTTTGATTTTTTTTTTTTTTTTTTTTTAATTTTCCCCCCAGATGAAGTGTTATACCTGCCTGGCTATTTGAGTAATAGCAGGATGTTTTTTTTTTCCTTAATGAGATTCCTTCTTAGACTCTATCAAAAACCTGATTTTTATCATTTAGAGAATAGGTCTGGCTTTAAAGAAGAGCAAAATTTACCTTTTAGTCATTTGCTTTGGGGCTTCTACCCTGTCCTGAATTCCCTGTTCTTAAATACTCTTTAGTGATGTGAAAGAGTTAATATATCACCAAAGGTAGTGTATTAATAAACTCTTTGCAGCTGTGTGTATTCAGTAGTTGTGAAGAGCCATAGATGGTTGCTGAGTTTAAGGAATGATGTCCTCATACCCAAATTAACATTTACTTTTTTTTTCTTTTAGCAGATTTGCCTGAAGTTCTGGACAATCTTTTTTGTCATGGACTATTAAAACAGTTGGAGTTCCAATTCTGGTATTTTCCCTTATTATATTTTTAAGATAGAGATTGTCAGTTTTACTGAAATGTGTTGGTAATGGATATGAACAATTCTTTTGATTGTGGGTAAGGATTGTCATGGAGGTATAATTTGGGTATTTATTAGTTATGAAATATGTTTTGTTTCACAATGTATGTTCATTTGCTTGTGTAACCAAGATGCCTGAAAGCAACTTTGCAGTACCGGATACCTTCTGTGACCTCTTTTCCTGCATTTGTATTTTGTGCAATCAAATTAAGTTAGTTGTTTCATTCTGAATAAATGATGAAAAATGAAATAATTACTTGGACACAGTAAAATGTCTTCTAATGACATTTTGCCCCAAACCATTTTACTTTGGAAAGATCAGCTTCCTGTTATAAACTTTCTAACACAGAATGATTCTTGTGTTCTATCATGAAAATGGTTGCACTATGATTTCATTCCTAAACACACCATGTTCCAAGTTTTAACATTTTTGTCAGTGATTTATATAATGACACAGAGGGATGTGCCATTAGATTAGCAGATGACATAGATGATAGTGCAAAGCAATCTTGAATACATTGGAAGACAAGACTCAAACCAACAACATGAACTTGAGCTATAATAAAATTTAATTTTGCACAAGGAAGGGAATGGAAAGACTCAGCTTGACAGCATTTTTGAAAGAAGATTTGGGATTTTTAGTTGACTGCATGCTTAGCATAGCTAGTGTGTGGCAGGGCTATTAAGAAAGTTCATGTAACCTTGGATTGCATTTATAGTTGGGTAATGCCCAGACTGCCAGATTTTAAGATGGGCATCAGCCACTAGTGAGCAGTCCAGAAGGAGGTGCTTGGAAACCATGAGATAGGTGGAGGTGTTACGGAACTGGGATGTGAGAGCTCTAAGGTGGGGCTGGAGGTAGAATGGGGTTGGAGTTTGATTGTAGTGATTTTCAAAAGGTACTTGTTTTCAAATATTTGAAGGCTTGTCACATTAAAGAACTAATAAGAATTTCTTGAGATGATTTTCAGGGAAATAGGACTAGTGGGTAGAAGTTATAGGAAGGCAGATTTTGGCTCCTTTGAACAAGAAATATATTAAAATTAGTGTTGTCCAACAGTGGAGTGAGCTGCCTCAAAAAGCGACAGATTCTCAATTACTGGAAGTATTTCGAGACTTTATGGCCCATGCATTGGAATATTAAACAAGGGATCTTTTGCTGGATGATTAGAAGTTGTACTGGATGACCTCTAAGGTCCCTCCAGCCACAAGTTTTTGAATCTGAGGGGGAAAAATGGAGTGAACCTACAGTTTACTGATTGCAAGGAGGACAATCCTTTTTAAACTACTTCTTTCAAGCTGACTAAAATGCAGGTCAATGACCCAACTGATTTTCAGCAACAGAATATTTTAGAGAAATGATATATTTTTCAGGATATCAGGCTAAAGTTTTGAGGAAAACATAAATTTCTTTTTTTTTAAGGTATATTAAATCTTAATAAATAACCAGAGATAACTTTAATTTTGTATTAATGAGACTTTTTTTTCAGTGTGTAGACATCATATTTGCTGGAAGTGATGACTGTACGTTGAATATTAAGTACTGTGTTCACTTAATTCTCTCAACAGTTCTGTTAGGGATATATGATTATTACACTACAGATAAAGTCACTTACCCAGGGTTTCTCTCTTAGACATTTGTAGAGCTGCGCCGTTCATACTGTTAGTTTGATTGCAGAGGCAGAACTAGCTAGAGTGGACAGTTGTGGCTTAGGTGAAGTCAGTGCTGGACTTAGATACTAGAATAATGGCCTTTGAGCCTAAAGTCTACTTTCGACTGTTACTTTGAGTGAGTTCTGTCTTCTCCTGAGCCTCATTTTACCCAGAGTTGTCCTGGAGATTACATGATAAGTTATATGTGAGCACAGTCTTACATTTTAAAGTATAAAAAGAGTTAAGATGTGGAGTTGAGATGTGGATATTATCAGGGCAGAAGGAAGATTAGAACCCAAATTTGACCCAACTCCTATGTTAGGTGCTCTTTGCAGGTGTACTTAATACCAGATTAGAGGTCCAGGGTGGTTTCTGTGTATACCAGGATCTCAGAGGGCAATACCCCTGTCCACCTGGAGTCAGATTTGTATGAACCTTCCTTGTATTGAGCAGTTTCTTGAGTTAACTGGGTAATAAAGTATGTAGAATGCTGCATTATTTGAAAGGTAAATGGTTTTGTTACTGTGTTCATTTCAGTTTTCCAACCTGTGGGTTAGTCTCCCAGACCCTTTTCAAAGGGATGGGAGGATATGATTCTATAGTAGTGGCTAAATGGGAATATTTTTAAATTTTTTATTATATTATTATTTTTAATATGTTTTTATTGATTTTTAGAGAGAGAGGAAGGGAGAGGGAGAGAAAGATAGAAACATCGATGAGAGAGAACATCAATTGACCTCCTCCTGCATGCCCCCCACCAGGGATTTGGCCCACAACCTGGGCATGTGCCCTGACCGGGAATCGAACCACTGAGCCACACTTCAGGCTGGGAAATTTTTTTATGTGTGAAGCTTCAGAAATATAATATCTAGTTAAAAAAGAGGAATCAGGATTATTGCTTTTTTTTAAGCTTAAGATTTCTTAAAGTAAATTTAGTGTACTTCCATCAGATTTTTTTTTTTTTTTTTGTATCATAGACTTATTCTTTGATGTTGATTTTATGTTTATGATAGACATATGTCTTGAACCACTTTCATGTAATTTTACTACTTTCATGAAAGGTTATCCATTAAATATATAACTTAGATGTGATCTCTTAAATGCCCCATAAGTGACCTCATATAAATAATAAGTGAAAAGTCCTAAAAAAATTCTTTCTCAGACTGTGACCCAGTTTTTGGAAAATATAGTCACTGAGACTGTTATATAAGCTTTCCTGTCATTACTTCTGGGGTCATTTTGCATCAGAAAAAGTAATACTAAAGAGTACTAAAGTAATACTAAAGAGTAAAAATACTAAAAAATTTATTTTTATAAATTCTTTTATTAAGAGCCTTCCCCCCTTTTTATCCTTCAAGGTCTTGATTTCCTACTTAAAGATGTTCTTCACCTGAATGCAGTGTTTCCTACTGGTCAAATAAGACAACTATCAACATTGCCTGTTTGTCCTCTTTTTAATCTCTTAAGGATGGATGTTTGTAAGATGTTGCTTAATATGTTCTGGAATACTCTGCCTATTTGTTGAATTGTAAATGACTTTTAAATGTGCAAGTTCTGTTAAATACAAGGAGAACCTCTATGGGTAACTTTTGTATTGAAGAAGTCATTTGTCAATCATGGTAAAACTTGCAAACCCACTTTATACAGAGTGGATTCTTGAAGCTATACAGAAAATAAAAAAGCAAAAGCAAAGGCCCTCTGAAGAGAGAATCTGCCATGCAGTCAGTACGTCCCATGGGTTGGATAAGAAGACAGTCTCTGAACAGCTGGAGCTCAGTGTTCAGGATGGCTCAGTTCTCAAAGTCACCAACAAAGGCCTTGCCTCCTATAAGGACCCAGACAACCCTGGGCGCTTTTCATCAGTCAAACCAGGCACTTTTCCTAAGTCAACCAAGGGGTCTAGAGGAACATGCAATGACCTGCGCAATGTGGATTGGAATAAACTTTTAAGGAGAGCAATTGAAGGACTTGAGGAGCCAAATGGTTCCTCCCTGAAGAACATAGAGAAGTATCTCAGAAATCAAAGTGATCTCACAAGCACCACCAACAACCCAGCCTTTCAGCAGCGGCTGCGACTGGGGGCCAAACGTGCAGTGAACAATGGGAGATTACTGAAAGACGGACCACAGTACAGGGTCAATTATGGAAACTCAGATGGCAAGGGGGCTCCCAAGTATCCCAGTGCTTTTCCATCCTCGCTTCCACCTGTCAGCCTTCTACCCCATGAGAAAGACCAGGTAAGTGAAGAGAGCATGTTAATGCATTCTAAATATTACCCATTCTACTTGCATAGTTTCAGTTAAATTTTATATGGACAAAAGTTTTGAGTAAAGTTTGATAAAATAAAATGTTTTGCCTTAGAGCAGGCATTTATATTTTAAAATGTTTATATTGTCTTACAATATAAAGTGTTCTTTATTGTTTTACAGTGTATTGAGGGCTTCCTCATTGGTTGACTAAGAATTGAATGTGATGATTATGTGATTTGTTTTTCATTATTTAATTTAATTTATTGTTATTTTTTGATAGTCCTCACCGGAGGATATTTTTTCCATTGATTTTTAATTTTTTAATTTTTTTTTAGAGAGATTGAAAGGGAGGGGCTGTGGGGGGGGGGAGAATGAGAGAGGAATATTGATGTGAGAGAGACACATCGTTTGGTTGCCTCCCGCAACTGCCCTGGCTGGGACAGGGATTAAACCTGCAACCCAGGTGGGTGCCCTTGACTGGGAATCAAACCCAGACCCTTCCAACGCTCTAACCATTGAGCCACACTGGCCAGGGTGTGATTTGTTTTTTAAACTCTAATTGCTAACCTGCTAACCGGTAAGCATTTGAAAGGACCAGGATAAATAACTTTAATCCTCCTTCCTCAAGGCAGAATCATACATATTTGTAAAAATCTAAGAAAGGCCACTGTATATTTTTCTCTTTTTAAATTATTTATTATTTATCTTTAGTCTCAGCTTTATTGAGGTATAATTGATATTTTCCTCTTTATTATTTTCAGAGAAGAATTTATAGACTGATTATTTTAATACTGATAGCCTATGGATTCCCGAAATTGTTTTTATATATGACCTAAGTCCTGTCTATTTTAATTTGAAGTTATTTATTATTGCCTACTTCTCAGTGATTGAAAGTGAATGTTTGTTTTGTCTCATAGTGTTTCTTGTGCTCTTTGGTTTCTCTGGGCCTTATGCTATTTCTGTAGTATTTATACATATATGGCAGATTTCTCCTTAAATTACTGCTACAATCCTGCTCTTTGGTTGAGTAGGATTTTTCTTTGTTTTGTTTCAAAGCTACTGAAATTACTGTCCAAACTAAAACCAAAGAAGAGCAACAGCAAATAGTTTATAATACAAGCCCTTCAGTTTTAAGGCTTGCTGTCTGTCCTTTGAGCAAGTGGATACATTTATATCAGTTAACTTTACATCTTGTAAACCATTAACCATTGTTGATAGAAAGGGTGGTTGTAAATGCTAACTACATTTTTAGAAGTGATGGAAACAGAAGTGTTAGGAAAAGTTGTGCTCCTGATGGTGTGTTTTTTCTCTTTGGATCCTGTCAACCTTTAATATAGACCTGCTTCCCTCAGTGCTTTAAGATGATAGGAATCTAGCTCTAGAAACTGGACAGGACTAGGTGCATTGCCTTTCCATGGACTAATCTGAACCCTAGCATTTATATTTTAACTATTATAACGTATATAATATATATGTATTATATATATTAGAAAATATTTACTTGTTATAAATATAATATAAATAAAACAAATGTAATATATATATTTGTTAATCCTCACCTGAGGATATTTTTCCATTGATTTTTAGAGAAAGTGGAAGAGAGGGAGGGAGAGATAGAAAAATATGTATGTGAGAGAGACACATCACTTGGTTGGCTGCTGCATGACCCCGAACAGGGCCAGGGATTGAACCTGCAACCTAGGTATATGTGCCCTTGATGAGGAACTGAACCCAGGACCCTTCAGTCCGTGTGCACATGCTCTAAGTGTTGAGCCAGACTGGCCAGTACTCTTAACTATAATTTTATTTTATTTTTCTCAACATTTATTTTATTTTTTGGTGGTATTTGTGTAACCAACTCTCAATTGGATCTTTGTGAGAAAATGTTGGTATAAAGAAAGAAGTAAACTGCCCTGGCCTGTGTGGCTCAGTTGGTTGAGCATCATTGCCGGTTTGATTCCCTGTCAGAGTGGGTGCAGGAGGCAACTGATTGATGTTTCTCTCTCACATCAGTGTTTCTCTTTCTCCCTCTCCCTCTGTCTCTAAAATCAATAAAAACATTTAAAAAATTCGAAGTAAAGATTTTTTTTTTAAAAAGAGAAAGCAATAAACCTATGAAAATTTTTTAAAAATAACATTTGTTTTTAAAAAATATAGCAAATTACTCAAATCCTAATTCCTGTGTCTGACACAGCCACAGTAAGCACTTCTGTTTCTCATTAAATGTTTTTATAAAAGCTTATATCTTGAGAAAATTCCTCAAGGGAATGTAGAGCCATTTCTTGATGGATTTGGATGTCTTTGTTTTAAAAATATATACATTACCTTAAGGTATATTAAGGTATTATAATGATCAGGTATGTGGACTAATTCAGGCAGCTTTAGGCAATTTAATAGTATGTTTCAATAATTTTGTGATTCAGTGGATATTTTTACTTGTGATAGAGGAATCACTATAAATTTTCCATAGTCCCTTTCCCATTCTCTTTCACCTTGCCCACCATTTCTTGCTAACCTTATGTTTTTTCTTACAGCATCTGTACTGAAGTATTTTTAGTCTAAAGGAAAATTCATGTCTGAAAGTGTCTAGGATTGAGAACAGTATATTTATTGCTTACCATGCAATTGTTGTTACCTCTCTTTTTGTGATGCTGATCTTTAAATTGTCTAGTTGACCCCATCCTATAACAAGGAAAAGTGAGAAAATGTGTCCTAGAATTTTTACTTGATGAAATTTAGAGATAAGTTATATTGAGTAATTATAATTTAGTTCTTTTTTCTTTCTTTATTGATTTGAGAGAGAGGAATGGAGAGGGAGAGAGAGAGAGAAACATCGACGAGAGAGAACATTGATTGGTCGCCTCCTGTATGCCCCTACTGGGGATCAGGCCCATACCTGGGCATGTGCCCTGACCAGGAATCGAACTGGTGACCTCTTGTGCATGGGTCAGTGCTTAACCACTGAGCCACACCCACCGGGCTATAATCTAGTTCTTAAAAAAAAAAAAGTGAAAATTCGGTCAAGTCATTTTGGCCACAATGTATTATATTGTTATTATATATTACAATAGCATTTTTCTTTAAAAAAAATAATAAAAACTACATCATAATATCAAATTGCCCTTTGAGATTGCAAGTGGTAAATAGTTTAAAACCATGTAAACTTGTTAAGTAATGTAATAGAAATTCTTAACCTGGGTCTGTGGATGAGTGTGGGGAAAGTATACTACAAATCCCCTGAAATAGAACAGTTATATGTATGCACATGTTTTTCTAGGGTCAGGATCTATAGTTTTTATCAGATTCTCAGAGGGATCCAAAATGTCAAATAGCCAATGTGAACATTTTTGTATTATAGAAAATATTTTGAGTTTCTTACTGTAAAACCATAATATGCTAATGATTTTCTTGCTTCAGCTGCTGAACTTGGATCTGTATTGGTTGTACTGTAGTTTCATGTATATGGGACTTTTTCTAATATATTTGAAAGATTATCATTGTTCTTGTGCTAGAAGTCTGTAGAGTTTGCATTGTAGGAGGACATTTATGGTATAAATGGCAGCTGTTTGTACAGAGAGAGTAATCTCAATTACAATTTAGCCAACTGATGTCTGTTATTCTAGTTACTTTTGCTGAGCAGTTTCATTTAACTGTAAAAAAGAAAATAAAAAATAGTAAAAATAATAACTAACATTTTTTGAGGGTTAAATGCTGGTACTATTCCAAATGCTTTATATTTATTATGCTCTTAACACAATAACTGAGGGCTACAGATTTTTATCCTTACTTTACAGATGAAAAACTGAGGCTCAAAGCCTAAGTAATTTGTCCAAGGTCACTTTGAGAGCTGGTGAGTGGTGAAGCACAGATTCTAACAGACAGTCTGACTCCAAACCTCTTTAGTGCTGGTCCACAGTAGTGACTTTTTCATTAACAGTGAAAGTGTCTCTTCCAGTTCCTCAGATGCTTAGAAGCATTCCCCCTTCTCCCAATAAATAGATTTTTGGCATTTTAAATTTGGTAGCTGCAATAAGCCTATTACAGTTTTTAAAGCACAAACTATTTGTAATATTAGCAATATGGGCAAGCAGTAGGGAAACTAGTAAATCTGTGTCTAATTAGATTTAACATCATCATTCCTATGCATGACTGCTGGGAGGAGTACAATGCACGTTAAAATAGAAGGGTTCCTTTCCTTTCTGAAATGTAATTGCACATATTCTGATAGTCTAGAATTCAAATGGGATATTACCACACTGGCTTCTTAGCATGACTTCTTTGTATTTATTTAAGAAAGCTCTCTTTGGTTAGGTGATATGGAAATGAATTAAACCACTGAAGATAACACATTATCTTTGACTTGGTGAGGGAACTCCTGAAAGATAGTATTAGTGTTTCTCATTAAAAGTGGTAAAGCTCAATTAGGTCAGATTATGAGGACTTTGGAAAGTCAAATATTCTAAGAGAGACTTCAGTTATCACCACAGACTTTATAGCATTAAGATTCCATTTGAACATTTGGGCTTTAGCATTTTTATAAAATTGGCTTAGTTCAATTTTAAACAGATACCTTGGTATTTTACTTTATTGGGAATATCTTCTTAAAACTTTTTGTCAAATCTTGGTATGTTTCTAGTACAGTACATAATATATGAGACTTCCATTCTAGACGACATGGTTGGAAAGGGAGTTACTTCTATATCAGGTGGGGCTTTTAACTTTTTTTTTCTAAGAAATCAAATGACTATTAGAATCTTACAGAAATATTCAAACATAATTATAAAACAGTGATGCTCTCTGTAAGAAAATGAGTTTTAAAAGGAGCACAGATGATCAGAGGTGTGGTCTTGGCTTATTCAGTTGTTTACTCTAGTTGGCCCCCACCCCTTTTAGGGAGATACTTTATTAGGGTTTTTGGCAGTGTTATTAGCATGAAATATTTTCATAAATAGAAGATTAATGTACATCATACATTAATACATACATCAGTTTCTTGTGTTGTATAAATGTCATAAATTAAAGAACTTTATTTTTAGATTTTGCTTTCTTCACTTTTCTTCATTCTGTCCTCTAATCTCCAGTCCCATAATCTTTGCCCTAGAGAGACCCTCATCTCTCTCTGGGACTTTTCTAATCGCCTGTACTTTGTGAAGCACCATTCACTTGTCCATATTGTTCTTTGATGGGGCAGGCTTCCAGAAGTCTCTCAGCCCTAGGGGAATCATTCAGTCTCAGACAATTCCACATCTTTTTGGCAGAAATGTGTGTATTTTTTATCTGCTAATTATGTAGAGTCCAAATGTCCTCCTCTCTGTTGTCCTTAGTTTTCCTTTGAATTTGTGTCCTTTGTATTGCAGATGTCACATTTCTCAAAGAATGCTTAGCTAAGTGTATTCAACTGAAAGTGGACAAAGCACTAAATATTGCAAAACATACTCTTCCATATAACCTGAATTTTGGAATTGGTATGGATGAAAGTCAGTTTTAGAATGACAAGTCAGACAGAAACCTATTATAATGTGAAAGAATAGGTGAATCAAATACTTGCTGTTCCAGGGTCAGGGAAAGAAAAAGACTGTAGTTCATGTTGCTAATTAATCTTCTGAAGTTCTTCAAAATGAGCAGAGTATCTGAGGACAACTTTTGTGAGCAGATAGTACTAGTTGTTGAGGCATTGTTGGGAGAATGCTTGGATTGTCTCAAACTAGTTAGTTGGGTCAAGCGAAAGATAAAATGAAGAGTGAATGGGTCTTTCTGTTGCACTCTGGGGCATGACAGCTTGTTCCACTTTAGAGCTTTTATCAAGATGGGACTTGTCTCGAGTTCTAATGAAATAGGCTTCAGGTAAAGTAGGAACATAATGTCGGGGAATTTTTACTCCTAAAATGACCATTAAACATTCTTTTTTCACTCCTTAGATCTTAGATGTATTTGATACTGTAGCTGCCTTTCCTACAACACATGATCCTGACATGAATAATATAGATCTATTTTCTGATTTCTTAATGGTACTTTCTTTCAAGCATTAAGGATGTGAAGGGTATGGTTTCTTGAATAATTTTGAATATTTTCAGCAGTTTTCAGAAATTTACTGTTATATTCCATGTGCCTATTTGGATTACTACAGCTACATTTGTTATACTTTCAGTGCTAAGAACATCTATGCCATAATCTTTGAAGTTATGTAGCAGTTAAGTGGCATTTGCTAGTTTATTCTGATTGTTTTGGGTGGCAAAGATGTTTACTCTTTCCTTTCAAATTTATTTAATAAATAATATATATTTTTTCTTAGGATGAAAGTGTGTTCTTTTTATATGTTTTATTTTTGTACATAATAATGTATGAAGGATACACGATAAAATGTGATTGCTTTATCATTGCAATAGCAAAATTAGATTGTAAAATTTATCACTTTCTGTTTTGTTTCTATACTTAATATTCTTGGTCTGTATATTAAACTATAGCAGATTTGATGAAACTGTTCTTCTCTCGTTACACCAGTATTTAAAATGTGAATCTATATCTTTTCAGGTACTTTGATCTCCCCAGTCTATTAATGTTTCTAAGTATGTAAACATCAATTAGCTCACTAAATTAAAGTTAGCAGATGAGTCAGCCATGTAATTTGTGACATTTTGAGTTATCAGGGCCATGAGGAAAGTATGTTTTTATGTGTGTGGGGGTGCTCTGATCTCATTGTCTTCGGGTGACAGGGACTTTACACATGTAAGACAAGGAGGTATGGCAGGGCACATTGTGAAATGCTAATCACTGTTATTATGCTGCTGCTTGAGACTGGACTGCTTTCCAAGAGAAGTCTCCACGAGTTGCAAAATATATACTATTGTTTTTCCTTTTAAGTGAACCTTTTAATTAGTAGGATATTGATATAGACTATAACTTTTTGGGTTTGTTTTATGGAGGGAATATTTTGAAAAATCTGTGAAATGAACTATATAGACAAAGTTCTAGAGTGAGTGAAATTAGATTTAAACTGTGAGGCTGGGCTCTATAAAGTTGTAAAATAAATACTAATCAATGGTCTAAGTAAAATCCAGGAAGGATTTGTGTTAATTTGACAAATGGGTTTAGAATTCTTGAGCCATTATTTTTTAGAAACCAGCTTTGTTCATACATCCTTTCTCTAATTTGCTTCACTTTTGATCTTTGATAAAACCAGCTGCAATTTTGTTTCATTAACAAACTTAACTGGTTAACAGATGTTTGTTTTGGCTTGATTGTGTCCTTTCTATTAGAAACAGCATAAGCATACATAGAAACCATGCTGGGCCTTTTCCTGTCTGTAGTTAGACAGGCGTTTCAGAAGAGCAACTTAATTTTATTTACAAGTTCAATTTTTGTTTCTCTGTACTATTATCGTAGGTATATTGTTGGTATATATACAAACATTTTAGCTCTTGTTTCCTGTCAGGGAGGTCTTTTGTTCTTAATCCTCCATCTGTTAGTTTAGTATCCAGCCCCCAACCCCCTTTTTTTCTAGCATTGCTGAATCTTAGCATGCGGGGAAAAGGTATTGCAGAAGAAGTAATTGAGATAATCAATGACTTTTCCACAGTTCTAGGGAGGGAATGGGACTAGCTTGGTGAATTTAGATAATTTCTTCCATCTTCTTTGATGTCCTTAAGCTACCATATGGAAAGCAGTGAGGCCTACAGGAAGGAGGTGAGCTTTGGTCTGGGCTGCCTGTGATACTCAAGAGTAATGTGGGCTGGGAGCCAGAGGCAGCACTTGAATGTTTCTGTAATAGTTTCTGATGTGGCTGGTCTTGCTTTTTGCCCGTGGTTTACTGCCATGCTTGTGACCCTCTCAGATTATGAATGAGAATGATGAAGTTCAAAAAACAGGAAAGATTATATGGGGTTAGAAACAGTAGTAAGAGAAGCAAAGAATGCCCAAATTAAAATTAAATATTAAGGATGTCAAATGATGATTCCTATTTGATATTTCAACTTGTTCCCCATATTGGTATTTTAATACCATGTAGAAGCTTCTACCTTATATCAAAACCCAACCCTAGCTATTGAGCTTTGAGAGGTGAGTAAAGCAGCCCCACACGGGATCTGTACCAGTGGAAGAATGTGGGCTGTTTGAAGAACAGAAGCTATTTCATCTAGTTAGGCTGCTAGAAGGTTGTGAGGAGACTGGGGAAGGCAGGCAATGGAAGGAGCCAGGAAGATATTTTCCCCTTAACTTTGTAATTTACAGGATTGCACTATTTCTGGAAGTTGAAATAGTATAATCTGCACTGCATTTCTTTGGCCTACATTCACCCATTGTTAACATGTTGCCACATTTGTTCTTCCCCTGTGTGTCTGTATGTATGTTTTTAATCCTCACCTGAGGACTTTTTTTTTTTTTTTCAGATAGAGTGGGAGGAAGAGAGAGAAAGAAACATCTTCAGATAGAGTGGGAGGAAGAGAGAGAAAGAAACATCAATGTGAGAGAGACACATCGACTGGTTGCCACCCACATGACCCCATCTGGGGCTGGGGATGAACTGCAACTGAGGTATGCGCCCTTATCAGGAACTGAACCCAGGCCTCTCTGGTCCACAAGCCGACTCTTTAACTGCTGAGCCAAAACAGCCAGGGCTGTATGTATGTTTTTATGTGTATATGTATTTACACATATACATGTACATACTCATAATGTGGCTGAACTATTTGAAAATTCATAACAAACATAATGATACTAAGATATCATGATATTAAGTTTGTGTGTGTGTGTGTGTGTGTGTGTGTGTGTTTGCGGGAGGGAGAGAGGGAGGAAGAAAGAGAGAGAAACATCAATGTGAAAGAGACACATTGACTGATTGCCACCCGCATGACCCCAACCAGGACCGGGGATGTACTGCAACCGAGGTACATGCCCTTAGCAGGAACTGAACCCGGGACTCTCTGGTCCATGGGCCAGTGCTCCAACTACTGAGCCAAACTGGCCAGGGCCACGATATTAAGTTATAATAATAACTGTATATCAGGGGACATTGTCCTGTGTGACCACAATACTATTACCTCATGTAAGAAATTCAGCAGTGAAACAAGAATGTTATCTAATAGTCTATATTTCTCCCAAATGGCCCCAAACTGTCACTTTAAACTTTTGTTTTTGATCTAGGATCCAGTTAAGGGTAACAGGTTGCATTTGGTGGTTATATTTCCTTTAACAGAGAACAGTTTCCCTCTTTATTTTGCTTCTCCCATCAGTCACATTTTTGAACCATTTAGGTCAGTTTTGTAGGATGTTTGACAACTAATGTTTGTCTGATTGTGTCCTCATGATTGGATTCAGGGTAACCATTTTGTCAAGAATACTGCACTGGTGATGTTGTGTAGTTCCTCTTTTGTCACATAGGAGTTACATCCTTTCAGGTTATCTTGTTATTGGTGGTGCTTTATCAGTTGGTTAAGATGTTTTTGCTAGATCTCTTAGTAAAGGCACCTTTTCCCTTTTGTAGTTAATAAGTAATTTGTACAGTGATACTTTGAGACCATGAATAACCTTTCATCCAGTGTATATGTTTCCTATTACTGCTGTAACAAATTACCACAAACAAGTGGCTTCAAACAATGCAGATTTATTGTCTTACAGTTCTGAAGGTCTGAAATCCAACATGGGGGTGATTGGATTAAAATCAGTATCCGCAGGGCTGCATTCTGGAGGCTCTGGGAGAGAATCTGTCTTCACTTTTTACAGCTTCTGCAGGCTGCCTGCATTCCTTGGCTCATGGCCCTTTCCCTTTGTCTTCAAAGCCAGCAGCATCATATCTGTCTATTTTTCCATTGTCACATTTTTCTCTGAACATAGCCTGGACAGCTTTAAAGGAGTCATGTGATTAGGTGGAGGCTATTTACATAATCCAGGATAATCTCCCCATCTCAAAGTCCTTAATCACAGCTGTAAGGACATTTTGCCATGTAAGGTGACAGAGTCACAAGTTCTTGGCATTAGGAAGTGGACATTGTGTGTGTGGGAAGGGGGGTAATATTCTGCCTGCCACACAGTGGTTTTTCAGTGTCCTCATCTAAATCATTTTTTTGCATAGGAGGTTGCAAATCGAAGGTTTTGGGGTTATGATGTATATTGTCTAAATTTGCTTAGAAAGGAATGAGTTACAGTTTATGGGAGTAATGCTAGTTGAAGAATGGGAGTCAAGAGGCCTGAGTTCTAGTTCTGATTATATATCCTGAATCATTTCCATGGGGACAGAAGCAGGGACTGCCCTCTGCTTCCATTTCATGTATTTACTCACCAGTTGAAGAGAGTGGATTTGGCAGTAGTAGCTTGAGAGTTGTTTTTTTTTTTTTTTAAATCCTCACTTGAGGATATTTTTTCATTTATCTTCAGACAGAGTGGGAGGGAGCGAGGGAGAGCGAGCGAGCGAGCGAGAGAGAGAGAGAGACATTGAGAAACATGGATGTGAGAGAGACACATTGACTGGTTGCCTCCCACACAACCCTGACCAGGGCCGGGTACCAAACTGCAACCGAGGTACATGCCCTTGACCAGAATCAAACTCACGACTCTTTGGTCTGAGGGCCAGTACTCTAACTGCTGAGCAGAACCGGCCAGGGAAGCTTGAGAGTTTTTAACATTTGGGGTTTGGATATCCAAAATGTTTTCTGAGACGTGCATTTAAAGTTGTAGAGGAAGATTTTTCACTTAAATGTCCACAGATGCATGAAAATATATAGGACAGTTTTTAGTAAGATAGGCTGTTTGGTGACATTTTAAAGATTCAAGTAACCTTTGGAGAATTTTATGTCTATTATTTATTTTATTTTAAATAAGTTTTTATTGATTTTAGACAGAGAAGAGGGAGAAGGAGAATGAGAGAGAGAGAGAAAGAAAATCATCAATGAGAGAGAAACATCGGTCTGTTTTATGCCCCCTGACAGGGATCGAGCCCAAAACCCAGGCATGTGCCTTGACCAGGAATTGAATGGGCAACCTCTTGGTGCATGAAACAACACTCAGTCAACTGAGCCATACTAGCCAGAGCTGTGTTTATTACCTAAATGAGAATATTCATTTAGAGATAGGCTGAAAAATAAGGACTTATTTAAAAGAACAATATCATGCTTATAATGTCATATGTCAATTATATCTTCATAAAGTTAGGCAAAAAGGAAAAAAATATGCAGGTAGATGTATAATTATATTTTTTCAGCTCTTAGTAAAAACTCAGAAAAAAATATTAATATTTACAAAGGCAGTTAACCTTAAGAATCCTCAGTTTCCTTTTATTTTACAATATTTTAGTGTAATCTTTTGCAGTAGCTCCCATTAGTTGGAATGCTTTGGAAATACTGACTGTTGCAATTGTAATAACTGTTTAGTTATCAGTCCATAAATGTGCTTTCCATAGCTGATAAAAAAGATGATCTTCTCATCTGATGAGCTCTGACCTCTGTAAACCTTCCAACTTATCTCGTTTTCTACCAGCTACTGAAATATAACAAGATGCCAACAATTACATCTTCACAAAGCATTTATACCAACTTATAAAATCATTTCTTTATTGGAAAATTGTGTAATATCTTGACTTCAATGTAACATGACACGTTGGTTAGCTATAAATCTTGTTTGGGTATGAACACAAGCCTGCAGGCAGTTTGCAGAACATTGATCAGGTGCAAATTGTATGTATTTTTCTAGCTTCTAAAGATTTCAGAGCAAAATGAAATAAATTGTTATCATCGAGATCACCACTTTTTAGGTCGTTTTTAAATCTGACATAGTAGAATATCACCATGCATCTTATGAGAAGTGCCTTGACTCTCCCGAAATCCATGATTTGTGTTGGTGACCATTTAAGTTCCCCATTTTCTCATTTGTCATACCAGGAGATATGATATACAACAAAAGCAAAAGAACATGGTTAAAATATGTACTTGTGCCTTATATAAATGTACATAATAAACAGCTCATATTAGATTTGAAGGCTCTACATATAACATGCAAGAAGAGATATTTTCATCTTAGTGCTTCCTGTCTATCAGGTAATGTTATAAGTATTTAATATATACAAAATAATTTTACATGAACCCTGAGATATGGTGCTGTTAATAATGGAATTTTATAGGTGAAGAAACAGGCCAGATAAGGTACGTTGCCCAAGAGTATCCAGGAAGTGTTGGAGGCTGGTGTTTCAGTCCTGGCACACAGGTTGGAGTACACTCATTTCACCATCACCTAGGTGTCTCATTTATTTGAAATCAACACATATCTATTGAATTCTTGTAACACATAAAGCACTGTACTGAGCACTCTGGAAGTTACAAAATATAAACTATATTCAAGCAGTAATTAAAATTACCAGTCGAAATGTGTCAAGACATGCAGCTGTGTGATTTCTCCTCAAATGAGCAGTGCGGTGATCTTTCTGTTCAGAGTGATTGAAATGTTCTTTTCTTTAGCAATGAGTTAGAACAGCCAGCACTTATAGATTGCTTACTAGGAGTCAGGCACTACTTAAAGTTCTTTGAATATAACTTGCCTGTGAGGTAGTACTTCTCTTCATTATTAGTTTGCAAAGGAGGGAACCGAGGCACATGAATTAAAGGACTTGCCCAAAGTGACATAGCTATTGTATAGTAGAGCTAAAATTCAAACCCAGGAATCTTGGCTCCATAGTCTGTACATTTAATCATTATATGACATGGACTCTTATGAAAATAAAATGAAGAAAAACTTTTTGTTAAACAGAAGTTATTGAAAAGAGTTACACGCAGGTTCTTATAAACCTGGACCTCTAAGTGACTAAAAAGTATTTATACTAGGAGTCACTGATAAAACTTGTTAAAATTCATTTAAGGTAGATTTTACTAACCTATGTTCTGAGGTAGAAGGAAGTACAGTATTCCTTTTTTTTTCAGTTTGTTTTTTCTTTATTATTTTTTTAGAGAGAGAGGAAGGGAGAGGGAGAGAGGGATAGAAGCATCAACGAGAGAGAACATTAATTGGCCGCCTCCTGCATGCCCCCCACTGGGGATTTGGCCCACGACCTGGATATGTGTCCTGACAGGGCATGAAACCAGTGACCTCTTGGTGCATGGGTCGACGCTCAACCCCTGAGCCACACTGGCTTGAAGATGTTAACGATGCTGATAATGTTCTTAGATTTAAAGTCCCTGGGAAGTTCTGAAATTTAACTTGCTTAACCTACAGTTTCCCAAGATAATTCGATGATGGGCTCTCTCCTCTCTCCTTTTTGCAACAACCATTCACTTGTCTGGAAATTTTTGCATTTGGTAACATAGTTTGGGTAGTGCTGATGTAAGGTTACATATACTGCTTATCCCTTTCCTCATTTCTCCCAAAGACACATCCCAAAGAAAACCGTTGATGAACTGAACTTGGAGTTTGTGCTTCAGAATAGAAAACCAAAAGTCATCAGATTCATTCCTTGTCTATAATGAATTAATTTAGTAAAACTGTTGTATGATTATTTTTCAACTGTGGAATAACATTTTAGAGTTGCAGGCAATTGTTGAGATCACCAAGTTCAGGGATTTTAAGCTGAGGTCCAAGGATGCCTTTCAGAGGATTTGTTAACCCCTGAGATTGTATGCAAAATGCTGGGTTTATGTATTTATGAGTGTTTTTCTGGAGCTTCTCCCCTCTCCCCTCCTTCAACAGGTCATTTGACTTAGGCCATTGGTTCCCATACTTGCTGCACATTTGAAATCATCTGAAGAGCTTTTAAAAATTTTGATTCCCAGATTGCTGCTCACACCTATTAAATTAGAATGTGTGGGTGGGAACCAGGTATTAGAAGTTTTTGAAGATCTCGGGTAATGCCACTGTGCAGCAAAAATTTGGGAATCACTGCCTGAGGCTAACTTTCTTCTTTTATAGATGAGCAAACAGGGTCTGCTTATGTGGTCCAGGAAACAGTCTAGATGTGTTAATTGGGCAGGGCCCTAGTTCTTGCTAAAAGAGATCTTAGAGGTCATTGTAAAGGAGTCTTATGAGGAAGTAGCTCTGGAGCCAGAATTCTTAGGTTCAAATCCTGACTTTTCCACTGGGCAAGTGTAGTCTGTGTCTCTGCTCAGCTGACAGACACATGGAGATAACGAGCACCCGTAGGGACAGTTTGCTACAAGCACATGGCCCTGAGAGAGCGAGGAGTGATCTTTTCCTGGCCCTGATAGAAAGGGCAGCTGACCAGAGTCCAGGGCTGGGGGTGGGGTAGTAGCCCCTGGCACCCCTTCCCTGGACATCCTGCTCTTGAGGGAAAAGTGTAATTTGATGTCCTTGATCACCCTCTCATGAAGACCTCCTCTCCTCTTGGAGTCTTGCTCTAGTCAGGGTCCATGAAGGACTAAAATCCATGTTTCTGTGTTTTCTTTTCTCCATGTCTTGTTATTTAAATAGTCAGAAAAAGAATCTGTTTTAAGACTAACCATGCTCATTGTACAGACTTTGAAAAATACAGAAAGATTCAGGGGTGATACACTAAGATTGCAAATTTTACTCCAAAGATAACTACTGTTACAAGTTTGTATTTTCTTCCAGGCTTTCCCTCTTTCATGTATATATTTGTTACATTTAAATAAAAAGAGGAATATGTTGGTATATAATTTTGTGTTTTGCTTCCTACATTTAAAATCTGTTGTGAGCCCTGGCCGGTTTGCCTCAGCAGTTAGAGCGTCGGCCTGTGGACCAGAGAGTCCCGGGTTCAGTTCCCGTAAGGGCACGAACCTTGGTTGCAGTTTGTCCACAGCCCCGGTTGGGGTCGTGTGGGTGACAACCAGTAGATGTGTCTCTCTCGCATTGATGTTTCTCTCTCTCTCTTCCCCCTCTCTCCCTTTCTCTCTATCTGAAGATAAATGTAAAAATGCCCTCAGGTGAAGATGAAAAAAACAAAACAAAACTGTTGTGAGCCTTCCTCATATTCTTGATGATTCTTTGAAATGTGACATTAAATGGCTGGTGGTATTTCTCATGTTTTTGTTTAACATTTAGGATGTTCCTACTTTTTTTTTTTAAAGCTTTTACAAATAATACTGCCACTAAAATTTTTGTGTATGCATGGATAATTATTCCTTCCAGGATAGATTATTAGAGGAGGTATACTGGGGTATAAACATAAATTATTTTTCTAGGACTTTTGGAACATATTGTCAAAAAGTGGTCCAAAGAATAGTAACAATTTATACTCTTGGGCAGAGTATGAGAGCCTTGGGTGGCATCTCCTTGCTTCCTTGCCTTTCCTTTATCTGTTACTGTGGTAGAGGGAAGAGTGGAGTCCCTGTTACTTTACTTTGCATTTCTTTAATTATGAATGACTTGAACATTTTTAATGCTTAATGGTTGTTGCTCAGTAACTATAGTGTTGTGATTATTTCCCCATCCTTCATTACTGTGCCTTAGAGGCAACCATCTTTAACTTTTTCAACTATATTTAGTAATTTTTTCTGGAAGTTAGAGTTTTGTATTTTTTTTACATTAAAAATCATTCGGTTTTATTAATGAAAATATAAGTTCACACATAGACTAAATAAAAGCCTGGAAACCAACTGCATGGTCCATGGACAAGATACAGATTACAAGCAGTTAAGAAGCATTCTGGTTCTTCTGATATAATGATCTTAGAGCTCTGTTTCCTATGGGTTTAAATACTGAGACTAATATAGAGTTTTGTATTATTTTTAATCCTCACCCAAGGATATTTTTCCATTGATTTTTTTTTTTTTTTCAGATAGAGTGGGAGGGAGGGAGAGAGAGAACATCGATGTGAGAGAGACACATTGATTGGTTGCCTCCCACACAACCCTAACCAGGGCCAGGGATTGAACCTGAAACTGAGGTATGTGTGTCTTTGACTGGGAATCGAACCCGTGACTCTTTGGTGGAGGGCCGATTCTCTTAACTGCTAAGCCAAACTGGCCAGGGTAAGTTTTGTATTTTTTAAAGATTCTTTTACATGATGTTTCTTGAATTTCAATTTTAGACATTTTCTATTGACTTCTTGTTGGAGAAACTGAGGATAAAGGTTTCTTATACACATATACTGTTTTCTTTCCCATTTCCCTTCTCATCTCAGTGTAATTAAGTCTTCATTTTTGCTTAGGTCAGTATTTGTATCCAGTGTTTATATTTTTACAAGTATGAAAATATTGTTCAGCAAAGGCATGAAGTATAACTATTATTAATCTTTGTGATTTTTCTTCGTTAGTTTTAGAAAGCTCTTCTCTATCTTGACTTCAGAGAGGCATTTACTAATATTTCCCTCTAGTTTTTTGTTTGTCTTTAGTGATATGTTTAAATCCTTAAAATTATCTACAATTTTAATTTTAGAAAATGGTGAAAGGATTTTTAAATAATTTACTGATTGTTTCAGGATCATGTATTAAAATTCTTACTCTCCCCACTAATTTATGATGTCTTTTTAAAAAATCACATAAAACTATATCTTTCAGCCTTGGCTAGTTTGGCTCAGCGGTTAGAGCGTCAGCCTACGGTCCAGAGAGACCCGGGTTCAGTTTCCGCTCAGGGCACGTACTTTAGTTGCTGTTTGTCCCTGGCCCTGGTTGGGTCGTGTGGGTGGCAACCACTCGATGTGTCCCTTTCACGTCGATGTTTCTCTCTCTCCTTCCCACTCTATCTGAACAAAATATTGAAAACTGTCCTCGGGTGAGGATAAAAATATAATAATAATAACTATCTTTCAGAAATCTGGATCTCTCAATATGCATCCTCACTTTTGCTTTTGAAATTTTGATTTCGTTAACTTTCCAACTTTTATTTCACTTCATCTCATTTAACCTGTGGAGTTGTCTCCAGTTTTGCTTTGGAATGTAGGGGAGGAGGAAGGAAGGAGGCAAGAGGCAAGTGGCCTCCATGGTACAGTATTCCCATTCCCAGGGGTTTCTAGAATGTGTAAATCACTTGAAATCATTTTCCCCTAAATTCTGTGGGTCTTTAGACAGTCTTACCTAGATCTGTGTGTCAGCCTTTGTTTCATGAAGTTCTTAGAATCATTTAGTGAACCTGAGGTTGAGAAAAGGGTTTATTTTAGCTGATTAGCAATTGGCTTTAATGACATAAAAGTGCATTTGTCAGGGATCCTTTCTGACCTAAATCTTACACTGTTGGGTTACCTGTTGGGTATGTCTTTAAGTTGTTGTCCATCAGACTTTGGCCCCCCGCTCTGCCATCTGACCTCTCTAGCTGCCTCACTCACATTCAGTGTTGCCCAAAGGTTTACGTTGGGTTGTGAATTTCCTAAACTTACTTCTGTTACTGATTTCTAATTTCACTCCATTGTGGTCAGAGAACAAAGTTTGTATGATTTCATTCCTTTTACATCTATTGAGGCTTGCTTTATGGCCTAACATATAGTCTATCCTGAAACGTGTTCCAGTTACACTTGAGAAGAATGTGTATTCTGCTGTTGTTGGGTGGCAGTATCTATAGATGTTTGTTATGGCTAGTTGGTTTGTAGTGCTATTCAAGACTTCTGTTGTTCATCTTCTGCTTGGTTATTCTGTTATTAAAAGTGTAATATTGAAGACTCCAGCTGTTATTGTTGAATTCTTCGTTTCTTCTTTTAATATTGTTACTTTTCTTTAATGAATATTGAGGCTTTGTTTTTAGGTGCTTGCTTTATTTATTTATTTATTTATTTATTTATTTATTTATTTATTTATTTATTTTCCTCACCCGAGGACATTTTTCTATTTTTTGTTCAGGTAGAGTGGGAGGGAGAGAGAGGAAGAGAGAGAGAAACATCAACGTGTAAAGGACACATCGAGTGGCTGCCACCCGCACAGCCAACTAGGGCAGGGGACAAACTGCAACTGAGGTACGTGCCCTTAGCGGGAACTGAACCCGGGTCTCTCTGGACCGCAGGCCGACGCTCTAACCGCTGAGCCTAACCGGCCAGGGCGGTGCATTTATACGTATTATTGTTATATTTTCTCGATATATTGATCCTTTCATCATTACACAATGTCCTTTTTTGTTTCTAGTAACAATTTCTGTGTTCAAGTCTTTCCTGATACTCATTTAGCCACTTCACCTTTCTTTGGTTACTGTTTGTTTTGCATGGTATATCTTTTTCCATTCTTTTTACTTTCAACCTTATGTCTTTGAATCTTGTAGACAGCATAAACAGTGCTGCTATGGATACTCATGTAAAAGTGTTTGTTTGAATGTGTGTTTTTAATTCTTTTGGATATAAACCAAGATTGGAATTACAGGGTCATATGAGAATTTTATGTTTAACTTTTTGAGGAACTCCCTAACTGCTTTCAACAGTGGCTGAACCACTTTATATTCCCATCAGCAATGTATAAGTGTTTGGATTTCTCTATGTTCTCATCAACATTTGTTATCCCCCACCCCCTTTATTTAGTAGGCTAATGCTCGCTTGTTTTCTTTTTTAGAATCTTCTTGGTTAATTGTGGTTGCTTGTTTTTCTGCATAGATGTTAAAGTCAGCTGATTAGTTTCAAAAGATCTTGTGATTTTATTGTAGTTTTCAGTGTATAGAATGGTATTCCTTTTTTTTAAAATTTGTTTTTGTTAATCCTCACCTAAGGATATTTTTTCATTGATTTTTAGAGAGAGTGAAAGGGAGGGTGGTGGAGGAAGGGAGAGAGAGACATTGATGTGAGAGAGAGTCATTGATTGGTTGCCTCCCAAACTTGTTCTGAGCAGGGTGGAGATCAAACCTGCATCCCGGATACATGCTCTTGACCAGGAATCAAACTTGTGACCCTTCAGTGCTCAGGCCGATGCTCTCTAACCACTGTGCAACACTGGCCAGGGCTAGAATGGTCTAATAGTGAGTCTTATATATTGAAGAATAGGTATATCTTTCCACTTTTTAATCTATTCTTTTACTTAAATTTCTTCATTGTGGAAGATTTTAAGCACGTAAAAAATCAAGAGCAGTGTTCAACTTTACCAGCTATGGCAGTAATTAGCTCATGACCACTCTCGTTTCAGTTATATTCCTACCCACTCCCCTAGCCCCTGGCACTACTGAATTATTTTGAAACAAATCCCAGACATTATCTCATTTTATCTATAAATATTTCTATAATATAACCACTATCATCCATTAAAATCTTTTGTATGTGAGTGTATAGAGTGTGGATAGTATGTACTGAAGGATTTTAACTCTCTGTTAAATGAATTTCTGGGTATGGTTTGTTTGTTTGTTTTTTTTTTTGGTACGTGTCCCTATGGGAACCGAACCCGGGACTCTGGCCTGCAGGCCGATGCTCCAACCGCTGAGCAAAACCGGCCAGGGCCTGGGTATGGTTTTTTTGGATTGCCATTGTAAATGGAGTCTTCCATTACACTTTCTCATTGATTCTTTTTTTAATACAGGAAAGTTATTGTTTTTATATATTAATTTTGTGCCTGACCACCTTACTGAATTATATTTTTGTATATAATACATTTTAGTTTGTCATATTGGGTTTTCCAGGTATATAATGCTGTGATCTGCAAATTATGATCATTTAAATTTTACTGTCTCCTTTCTTATTTCTATACCTTAAATCTTTCTTTTGTCTGAATTTTATCAGCTCTAGTACCTCCTTAATGATGTTAAAGAATACTGGTGATAGTGGATATGTTTCAGGGGGATTCCTCAGTATCTTCCAACTAAACATGATGCTGACTTAATGTATTTATCATGTTAAAGAAGTTTCATCAGGTATGAAATTTTTATTTTATCAAATGTCTTTTCAGCATTTATGGAGATACTATGTTTCTCCTTTGACCTTTAATATCATTAATTATAATAACTGATTTCTTAATATTTAACCTTCTTTGCTTTCTGACTTTTAATCCCACATGTTCATGGTGTATTATTTATTTAATGAATGACATTCCTTTGAATAGCAAATTTTCCCAGCATATTTAAAAACGTTAGTTTTAATAAATTCTCCTGCAACATTTTAGAAGCACATCTATTCAGTAAAGAAGTGTTATTAGTAAGTTTATTTCTTGTTGCCCATCTTTTTGTTATGCTCATCACGTTGGGGTTGTGTGAGAGAGAGAGAGAGAGAGAGAGAGAGAGCAAGAGCGAGCATGAGTGCGCCAGAGAGGATAGAGGGGAAGGAGGGAGACAGAACACAACCTTGTGCAAACAAGATAAAACACATATAAAGTGAAAAGTAAAAGTTATTTCTCATTGGCCCTGCATGTTATTCCCCTAAAATAGCTTTCCAAAGACAGTTACATTAGTGATTTACATGTATTCTTCCAAGTCTTTTAAAAGCATTTATAAATAAATACTATACAACTGTGTGTATACATATTTTAACAAAGAATTTATGCTTTTGGTACTTCTTGTTCTTTTTTTTTCTTGTTTATTAATTTATTTTTGTTACAGATGTGCCCCCCACCCTGCAGACACTGATCTTCCCTATCCCGCCCCCTCACCAAGCATTGTTGTCTATGTCCACTGGTTACATATACATGCATATGAGTTTTTTGGTTTATCTCATCCCTGCCCCCCGCCCTTCTCTTCTGAGGTTTGTCAGTCCAAACCATACTCCTTTCTATGTTTCTGGGCCTGTTTTGTTCATCAGCTTTTTTTGGTCATTATATTCCACAAATAAGTTAGACCATGTGGTATTTGTCTTTCTCTGATTGGCTTATTTCACTTAGTATGATACTCTCCAGGTCCCTCCATGACATTTCAAAGGATACACGATCTTTCTTTCTTACAGCTGCATAATGTTCCATTGTGTATATGTACCACAGCTTTTTTATCCACTTATCTATTGATGGACATTTGGGCTGTTTCCAGATCTTAGCTATTGTAAATAGTGCCGCTATGAACATAGGGGTACATATATTCTTTCTAATTGGTGTTTCAGGCTTCTTCGAGTATATTCTTGGTGCCTGGGGTCAACGCTCAACCACTGAGCCACACCAACCTGGCTTCGAGTATATTCTTAGAAGTGGGTTTACTGGGTCACATGGAAGTTCCATTTTTAATTTTTTGAGGAACACCATATTGTTTTCCATAGTGGCTGCACCAGTCTGCATTTACACCAGCAGTGTACTGGAGTCCCCTTTTCTCCACATCCTCGCCAGCACTTGTTTGATGATTTGTTGATGGTGGTCATTCTGGCAGGTGTGAGGTGATACCTCATAGTTGTTTTAATTTGCATCTCTCTAATGATTAGTGACGTTGAACATTTTTTCATGTCTCTTGGCCATTTGTATGTCCTGTTTGGAGAGGTGTCTATTTAGGTCCTTTGCCCATTTTTAAATTGGGTTCTCTGTCTCCCTTTTGTTGAGTTGTATGAGTACTCTATATATTTTGGAAATTAACCCCTTATCTGATGTATCCTTGGCAGTTATGGGTTCCCTTTCCATTTTGATGGTTGTTTCTTTCACTGTGCAGAAGCTTTTTAGTTTGATGTAGTGTCGTGTATTAATTTTTTCTCTTTGTTTCTCTTGCCTTAGGTGATGTATCAATGAAAATTCTGCTGCGTGTGATGTCTGAAATTTTGTTGCCTACATTTTCTTCTAGGATTTTTAAAGATTTAAGCGTCACATTTAAGTCGTTTATGCATTTTGAGTTTATTCTTGTGTATGGTATAAGTTGGTGGTCTAGTTTCATTTTTTTGCATGTAGCTAGTCTAGTTTCATTTTTTTGCATGTAGCTGTCCAATTTTCCCAACACCATTTATTAAAGAGGCTGTCTTGACTCCATTGTATGCTCTTGCCACCTTTGTCAAATAGTAATTGAGCATAATGCCTTGGGTCTCTTTCCCGGTTCTTTGTTCTGTTCCATTGATCTATATGCCTGTTCTTGTGCCAGTACCAGGCTGTTTTGATTACAGTGGCTTTGTAGTATAACCTGATATCTGGTATTGTGATCCCTCCTACTTTGTTCTTTTTGAAGATTGCTGTGGCTATTTGGGGTCTTTTTGGTTCCATATGAACTTTTGAAGTATTTGTTCTAGTTCTGTGAAATATGTCGTCGGTATTTTGATGCATTTAATCTATAGTTTTCTTTGGATAGTATGGACATTTTAATGATGTTAATTCTTTCAATCCATAAACCAAGTTTATGCTTTCACTGTTTTATATCTTCCTGTATTTTTTTTTTTTAATGTCTTGTAGTTTTCTGCAAATAGGTCCTTCTTTGGTTAAGTTTAATTTTAGGTATCTTAATTTTTTTCATGCAATGGTAAATGGGATTTTTTTTTTTTAGTTTCTTTTTCTGTGAGTTTATTATTGGTGTATAAGAATGCCATCGATTTCTTGATGTTAATTTTGTATCCTGCCACCTTACCAAATTCATTTATTAAATTTAGTAGATTGTTGATGAATTCTTTATGGTTTTTTATGTACAATATCATGTCATCTGCAAATAATGACAGTTTTTCTTCCTCCTTTCCAGTTTACATCCCTTTTATTTTTTCTTTTTGTCTGATTGCTATGGCTAAGACTTCCTGGACTATGTTAAATAAGAGTGGCAAAAGTGGGCATCCCTGTCTTGTTCCCATTCTTAAGGGGAATACTTTTATTTTACGTTTTTAAATTTTTATTTATTTAATCTTGTTGAATGTATTATAGATGTTCCTCATTTTTCCCCCATTGCCCCCCTCCTCCCCACCCCTGCCCCCCTCCTGCCTTTTCCCACACTGTTGTCTGTGTCCATGGGTTATGCATATATGCATATAAGTTCTTTGGTTTATTTCTTCCCACCCCCCAACCCCCCTTCCCTTTGAAGTTTGTTAGTCTAGCAACCAAGTTATACTTCTTAATTCCTTCACCTTTTTCACCCATTCCCCCATCCCCCCTCTCATCTGGCAACCAACAAAATGTTCTCTATATCTATGGGAATGTTTCTGTTCTGCTTGTTCATTTTGTTTGTAGATTCCATTGTTGATAGCTATGTATTCATTGCCATTTTGTTTGTTCATATTTTTTATCTTTTTCTTCAAGAAGACTCTTCAGCATTTCATACAATAATGGTTTGGTGGTGATGAACTCCTTTAGCTTTTCCTTGTCTGGGAAACTCATTATATGGCCATCGATTCTAAATGACAGCTTTGCAGGATAGAGTAATCTTGGTTGTAGGTTCTTGCTTTTCATCACTCTGAATATTTCTTGCCACTCCCTTCTGGCCTGCAAACTTTCTTTTGAGAAATCAGCTGACAGCCTTATGGGAACTCCCTTGTAGGTAAGTAACTGCTTTTCTCTTGCTGCTTTTAAGATTCTCTCTTTGTCTTGATCCTTTTGCATTTTGATGATGATGTATCTTGGTGTGGGCCTCTTGAGGTTCATCTTGTTTGAGACTCTCTGTGCTTCCTGGATGTGTATGTCTGTTTCCTTCACCAAGTTAGGCAAGTTTTCTGCCATTATTGTTTCAAACAGGTTTTCAATTTCTTGTTCTCTGTCTTCTCCTTCTGGCACCCCCATGATGCAAATGTTGGTACAATTAAAATTGTCCCAGAGGCTCCTTACAGTATCCTCATTTTTTTGGATTCTTTTTTCTTTTTTGCTGTTTTGATTGGGTGCTTTTTGCTTCCTTATATTCCAAATTGATGGTTTGCTTCTTGGCTTTACCTACTCTACTATTGAGTCTGTGTAAATTATTCTTTATTTCAGTTCGTGCCTCCTTCATTTCTGACTGCTCCTTTTTAATGCTTTTGAAGCCCTAACTAAATTCACCGAGGTTCGCACTATGTTCATTGACCATCCTTATAAGCAGTATTTTGAACTCAGCATCTGTTAGGTTGTTTATCTCCATTTCACTTATTTCTTTTCTTGGGGATCTGTTCTGTTCTTTCATTTGGGACCTGTTTCTTTGTCTCCTCATTTTGGCTGCCTCCCTGTGTTTGTTTCTATATATTACTTAACGAGAGGTATGGGGCTAGCTGAGACAGGTGCTGCTTGTTTGAAAGAATTTAGGAAAATCTGAAGCATGATCCAAGACAGGTCAATCCTATAGTTAACCAACTGGCAACAGCTTGGGTGGGCATGCAAATTGGGTGGGGTGGGGCCTCAGGAAATCACCACGGTTGGGCAAACTGTGAGCCTGGTTGCTGGAGTCCCAGATAAGGCGGCTGTAAGGGCTCACCAACAGCCTCTGACAGCTTGTCTGTCCCAGAGAAAGCCCCCTCTCCAGCCCTCGCTCCAATGCCAAACAGCTCAGTTCTTCCCTGTATGTCTTTGGCGCCCCTCGAGCTGCCTCCCCTCCAAGCTTACAGGGAGTGCAAATGATTTGTCTGTGTGCGGGCCCTTTAAGAGGAGCTGCCTGGTGCTCCAGCAGCCTCAGCCTCTCTCAGCCTCAGTTTGCGCTGTTTTTTCCATCCAAAAGTTATGGGGACTTCTCTTCCTGGCAGTGGAACCCTGTGCGGGGTGCCTTGTGTGGGACGGGGACCCCTCAGTCCTCAGGGAGGACCTTCCCAGCCAAGGAGTCCTCCTAATTTTTATCCGCCACACGTGAGTGTGGGACCAGCCCGTCTACCTCCGCCCCTCCTACCAGTCTCGATGTGGATTTCAGGCGGCTCTGAATGATGGTTGTTCTGTAGTTTGTTGTAACTTTGATGTGGTTGTGGGAGGACGAGATACTGCATTTGCCTACACCACCATTTTGACCGGAAGTCCATGGGGAATGCTTTTAGTTTTTGCCCATTGAGTATGATGTTAGCTGTAGGTTTTTCATATATGGCTTTTATTATGTGGAGATATGATCTCTCTGTTCCCACATTGCTGAGCATTTTTATCAGAAATAGGTACTGGTTTTGTTGAATGCTTTTTAAGTGTCTATTGATATGATCATGTGGTTTTTATCTTTCATTTTGTTTATGTGGTGTATCATATTATTGATTTGCAAATATTGTACTAGCCTTGCATCCCTGGGATGAGCCCCATTTGGTCATGGTGAATAATTTTTTTGATGTATTGCTGATCCAATTTGCTAATATTTTGTTAAGGATTTTGGCATCTGTGTTCATTAGGTATTGGCCTAAGTTTTTTTTCTTTGTGATGTTTTTATCTGGGTTTGGAATTAGAATTATGCTGGCCTCATAAAATGAGTTTGGAAGTCTTCCTTCTTCTTGAATTTTTGGGACTAGTTTGAAGAGAATGGGTGTTAGTTCTTCTCTGAATGTTTGGTAAAACTCCATGAAGACGTCCAGGCCCGGGCTTTTGTTTGCTGGGAGATTCTTGATCACATCTTCAATTTCCTTAGTTACTGGTCTGTTCAAGTTTTTTGTCTCCTCCAGGTTTAGTGTTGGGAGATTATGTGTTTCTAGAAATTTGTCCATTTTGCCTAGATTGTCCAATTTGTTGGCATATAATTGTTCATAGTATTTGTTAATGATCCTTTGTTTTTCTGTGATGTCAGTTGTTACTTCTCTTTCAGTTCTTATTGGTTTATTTGGGTCCTCTGTTTCTTGGTGAGTCTAGCTAAGGGTTCATCAGTCTTGTTTATGTTTTCAAAGAACCAGCTCTTTGTTTCATTGATCTTTTGAATTGTTTTTTTTGGTCTCTCTGTCTTTCATTTATGCTCTGATCTTTACTGTTTCTTTCCTTCTACTTGCTCTGGGTTTGTTTGTTTTCTAGTTCTTTAAGTTGTGAAGTTAGATAGTCAGTTAGAAACTTTTCTTGTTTCTTGAGATAGGCCTGTAGTGTTACGAACTTTCCTCTCAGGACTGTTTTCACTGCGTGCAGTAGATTTTGTGTTGTATTTTCCTTTTCATTGGTTTCCAGGAAGTTTTTTGTTTCTTCCTTGACCTCTGTGTTAACCCATTCATTGTTTAATAATATGCAATTTAGACTCCATGTGTTTAAATGTTTTTAATGTAATTGATTTCTAGTTGCATGCCATTGTTATCCGAGAAGATGCTTGATATGATTTCAGTCTTCTTGAGCTTGTAGAGACTTAGTTTATGTCCTAACATGTGGTCTGTTATTGAGAATGTCCCTTGTGCACTTGAGAAGAATGTGAATTCTCCAGTTTTGGGGTGTAATTCTTTGTAGATAGCTATTAAATCTATTTGATCTGGTGCATCATTTAGAGTCTCTGTATCTGTTAGAGTCTCTGTTAATTTTTTGTCTAGAGGATCTATCCAGTGATGTCAATGGGGTGGTGAAGTCCCTTGCTATGATTGTATTGCTGTTTATTTCTCCTTTGAAATCCTCCAGAAGTTTTAAAATATATTTTGGTGCTCCTATATTGGGTGCATATATGTATACCAAGGTTATATGTTCCTGTTGGATAGATCTTTTCAATATTATGTAGTGGCCTTCTTTGTCTCTAGTTATGGCCTTCATTTTGAGGTCTATTTTATCAGATATGAGTATTGCTACCCCAGCTCTTTTTTCCTTTTTGTTTGCCTGAAAAATTTTTTTCCATCCCTTCACTTTCAACCTATGTGAGTCTTTTGTTATGAGGTGGGTCTCTTGTAAACAACATATATATGAGTCATGCTTTCTCATCCATGCAGCTACTCTGTGTCTTTGGATCGGAGCATTCAGTCCATTGACATTTAAGGTTATTATTGATATGTACATATTTATTACCATTTTTTTTTTTTTAATCCTCACCCGAGGACATTTTTCCATTTTTTGTTCAGGTAGAGTGGGAGGGAGAGAGAGGAACAGAGAGAGAGAGAAACATCGATGTGAAAGGAACACATCAAGTGGCTGCCACCCGCATGACCAACCAGGGCCGGGGACAAACTGCAACCAAGGTACGTGCCCTTAGCGGGAACCGAACCCGGGTCTCTCCAGACCGCAGGCCGACGCTCTAACCGCTGAGCCAAATCGCCCAGGGCTTATTACCATTTTTGTTTATATTTTTCTTCCTATTTTTTTCTTTTAGTTACAGCAGTCCTTTTAACATTTCTTGGAGTGCTTGTTAGCCTTTTTT
Source organism: Molossus molossus (assembly GCF_014108415.1). Classification (NCBI taxonomy): domain Eukaryota; kingdom Metazoa; phylum Chordata; class Mammalia; order Chiroptera; family Molossidae; genus Molossus; species Molossus molossus. Next base: position 55,824,091 of record NW_023425352.1, read on the forward strand.
TGTCTGGGAAGCTCTTTATTTTACCTTTTATTTTGAATCATAGCCTTGCTGGATAGAGTAGTCTTGGATTCAGATCCTTGTTTTTCATGACCTTGATTACTTCATGCCACTCCCTTCTGGCCTGTAGTGTTTCTGTTGAGAAGTCAGCTGATAGCCTTATGGGGGGTTCTTTTGTAGGTAACTTGTTGCTTACCTCTTGCTGCCTTTAGGATTCTCTCGTTGTCTTTAATTTTTGTCATTTTAATTATTATATGTCTAGGTTAATTTTTGGCATTTTAATTATTGTATGTCTTGGTGTGGGCCTGTTTGGATTTTTCTTACCTGGGGCTCTCTGTGCTTCTTGTACTTATGTGCCTTTTTCCTTCACCAAGTTAGGGAAGTTTTCTGTCACTATTTCTTCAAATATATTCTCTAACCCTTTCTCATTTTCTGATTTTGGAACTCCTATGATGCAGATGTTGTTATGTTTCATATTGTCCCATAGTTCTGTTGGGCTGTCTTTCTGTTTTTTAATTCTTTTTTCTTTTTGGTTCTCTTATTAGGTGATTTTTTTCTACCCTGTCTTCTAATTCATTGATCTGGTCCTTGACTTCTCTACTCTGCTGGTTATTCCTTCTGATGTGTTCTTTATTTCTAATATGTTATTCTTCATTTCTAAGTTGTTGGTTTTCAGTGCTTCTATATCTTTACTCATGCTGTTGAACTTCCTTATGATTATTACTCTGAACGCTCCCTTTGATATCTTGCTTAATTCTATGTCATTTATTTCTTCTCCAGCAGAATTATCTTGTTCTTTCATTTGGGATTTGTTTCTTTGTTTCACCATTTTTCCTGTCTCTGTGGGTTTGGAGCCTGCCAAATTTTCCCTGTGGGTGTTCTGCTGGTTGTCGCTCCCTGTTCTGGGTTTGAATGTTGGCGGACCCACATTAAACACTACTGTCAAGTCTTACTTTCCTGAGTAGATTTGCAAATCCAGGAAAGGTTCAGTTATCTTCCAGCTTTTTGCCTGGAGGCTATTAGTCTTAGTTACTTGATGAACCTTGGGTTTAGCCCTGAAATGAATCTACTTCTTGTTCTTTTGAAATTTATTTATTAGATATATAAGTACATTCTTCTTAAAAAAGTTCTAATAGAAAGAAAACAAAGGCTCATTAATGTCCTTGAATCTCAGCCATCTCATCTGTAAAATAGTAATAATAAAATATCCTTCATAGGGTTCTCAATTAGCATTTAATGAGATAATTCATTTAAGCACCTAACACAGTGCCTATTTAATAAAAGAGATGAGCTAGTTATTTTGAATAGTGAAGCACATTTTGACATGCATCTATATGGCCTTACAGCAATCTTTTGACTTACTACATCCTCTTTCAAGACACTATAAAAAAAAAGTTCTTAAGTGTTTTCCTTCATAGTTTTGCATGCTATAAATATGAGTTTAATAGCACTTTTTTCCTTTTCTTTGTTAATTATTTACATAATCCCCTCCCCCCCTTCCTCAAACTGTTGGTTAGTTTGGTGTTTTCAGACCAAAGTGTGCCTCCTTCACAATTTTTGCCATTTCATATAATGTCCGTATTAATTATTACAACCCAAAGTCATGCATGAACCTTGGTTGGATCCTGTACCAGAAATTGGGAGATAATTTAAATTTGAATTTGGACCAGAGATTAGGAGAAATTAAAGTGTTAATGTTCTTCATAGGATGATGGCATTTTGGTTACCTATGATTATGTCCTTGTGAATTAGGAAATGCCTTCTGAAGTATTTAATGGTGAAGTGTCATGCTGCTGCAGCTTACTTGTAGGTGGCTCAGCAAGCATAACCAAAATTGTGTGTGTATAAATGTACTATATGTGCCTGGCTGATGTGGCTCAGTGGTTGAGCTTCGACACCATGCACCAAGAGGTCGCAGGTTCTATTCCCTGTCAGGGCACATGCCTGGGTTGTCGGCCCAATACCCAGTGGGGGGCATGTTCTCTTAATCGATGTTTCTATCTGTCTCCCTCTCTCTCCCTTCCTCTCTGTCTAAAAATCAATAAAGAAAAAAAAAACTATATATATCCATGTGTAGAGATAGATACAGGTGTAAAGATCTGAGGCAAAAGTGTAAACGATTGGTAAGCTAGTTGAAGGGTTTACAAGCATTCATTGTACTACTTCAACTTCTCTGTAGGCTTGAAATTTTTTTAAAATGTAAATTTGGAAAAATACATTTAATTAGACTACTCATTAAACATTAAATTGCCTCACTTTCTTTAATAGATCTGCTGAAAGGAAACTATATCATTACCATAAATGGGAAACAAATATTCCTTGCTATAAATGGAAGGTAACTGTAAAAGTTATTTTAAAAAAGGTTTATTAAAATGTGGCTGGATTCTGTTATCTGCCAAGGTTTTGAGCCTGAGGCCTGCTCTCAAAGGAAGATTAGCAAACATTAGAGAGATTTAAAGATATATCAGCACCAAACTGAAACTTTCTCCTTGACCTAATGAGAGGGTATGAGAGAAAATTAAAAAGGAAACAGCTTTCTTACTCTCTTATTCAGATCACCTTAAATATCTGACATCTCACCTCAAAGCTTCTTGAATCCCACACTTTGGGAAATAGCACATCTGTTGATTAAGTGTAATGTGTTAGAAAGAAAATAAACTTATATAGTGAATTTTATTTATAGAGCCCATTATGTCTTTTTAAAAAAATCTTCTATGTTGAATTATCATGATTATTATTATTATTTGGTAGTTTTGATCACCACCGATACATGTTTAGCTGAATGGTATTCTGACCTAGGCAGATGTCAGATTTTGTGGTTTAAATTGTTTGCTCTGAAGTTGCTTTTGTAGTTGGGTTTTTGCCTTGTTTTTTCCTCCTTTCTCTCTCTTCTTTTCTGTTACATTGTTTCTGCTGTTATTTGGAAGCCAGTAGGTTGCTTTGCCTCTTGAACAATGAAAGGATCCAGATCCGGTCTGTCTCACATTTTGTTATCCCAGAACAAGACTTAATTGAATAAAACATATAACCCATCTGGCCTGGAAATCTCTCTCAGTGGCACTAAAAATAACTTACTAACAAGTTGTTGGATCATGATATCTTGAAATTTTCTGAAAGTTCAGCTTCTTTTCAGCAGTTGCTAAGAGAGAAATTCATTGACACAAGGGACATTTCCTTGACATGAGGGACACGAGGACATGTCTGTACGCTGCCAGTTGTTTTATAGGCATTTGGCTCTGCCGCTTGGCAGATGGTTAGACTCTGGGTGGTGGGTAAATGTGTGCTGATTATCTTATTGAATTAAGGTAACCTTTTGTCATACAGTGAATTCTGCAGACCAGTTGGTCAGTGAGCAGCTGCTCCAAGTGTCTTCATTTGGGTTTTGCAGTACACAAAGGCTGTCTTAAAGGGTGGTCAGTCTAATCCAGGTATTCAACAAAGCAATAGTGACAGCCTTCTTCCTTTTTTGACACTGTTTTCTGTTCCCATGGAACTGAATTAACAAAAACGTTTTTACTTTTGCTCAATTAACTAAATAATTTAAAGCACTGGTTTATTGAGTATAGATAATTGCTTTAAAAAAAATTTTTTTTTTTTTTTTTTACCGAATGCTTTAAGTTGAAGAAAATACCCTATCGTAATATTTGATGTTGGAAGCATTCACATTTCAAGGCAGAGTCTGTGTTTGAAGATGCATGGTAGACTAATAGAGTTGTTATTTTCTTAGTTTACTTTTTGATAAATATTCTGGAAACTAAAAGCATGCCTGAGTGATCTGATCTCTTGGCAATTTCAGCTGTATAATTTTTGTTTGTATGGCTATTTTGTTTTGAATTTGTCATATTTTTATATGGATTCTATCTTAATTTCTGGAAACTGTTTCGAGAGGCTTTATTGTTAATACAGGGGTTCTTAATTGTTTTTATTTATTTATTTATTTATTATTATTTTTTTATCCTCACCCGAGGACATTTTTCCATTTTTTGTTCAGATAGAGTGGGAGGGAGAGAGAAGAAGAGAGAGAGAGAGAGAAACATCGACGTGAAAGGGACACATCGAGTGGCTGCCACCGGCACAACCAACCAGGGCCAGGGACAAACTGCAACCGAGGTACATGCCCTTAGCGGGAACCAAACCTGGGTCTCCCCGGACCACAGGCCAACGCTCTAACCGCTGAGCCAAATCGGCCAGGGCTCTTAATTGTTTTTAGTAAATTGCCAAAATTGTGTGGTTCATTTCTCCTTTGGCAGAATTTTTCCTGGACTGATCTTTTTGGTTTTACTCTGGGTATAGTGTAGGTGGGCCTCAGAGAAAATGACTGTAGCCACTAGTTGATTTGCTTATTGTCAGAAAGAAATCCTTTAACAGTGATTGATGAGGAGCCATCTGATTTCTCCAGTATGGTCATCTGTTTGTCCCAGGAGACCTTTGATTCTGAGCCACTTTTTCATCTGGATTTATACTCTAGTAATGATCATAATGTTTGTCTAAATTTATTAAGCACATATTCTGTGCTGGCCACTGGATTTGGCCCTTCACATATGTTCTTTCATTTTATCCTCACAACAACTTTATGAGGCAAGTCTTATTAGCTCCATCTCAGAGATGATAAAACAGCCTCCCAAGGCGTGTAAGGAACTCGTCCAATATCACACAGCTAATTAGTGCCTGGGCCGCACTGGAGCCCATGGCTCTCCGTCTCCAAAGCTCGTGCTCCATTCTGCTGCGCAGTTATTTTAATGATCACCCTTGTTACTAAACCACAGTTCTTCAGTCAAGTTTAAAGGTAAACTGAAAGTTTAGGGGTTCAGATTCTATGTCTATGCTTGTCTTAATTATGGTAAAAATAATGTAACAACATTAAAGAAAAAATTTGAAATGTGAACACTCCATAATCTTACCACCTTAACAACTGTTTTGTTTTTCTCTTCCAGATTTGTCTATGTCCTTTGCATTAACTATAGTCTATAAAACATACAGATTAAATAATAAAATATATAACTCAAAGTATATCTGCAGCTATGCATTCTGCTTTTTAAAAAGCATACTATTATTTCATAAATATTTTCCATTTTAAATGTCTTGTTTTGAAGAGGCTTTTCCTAATCTTCTTGAACCTCCCAATCTAAGTGATGTCCCTTTAGTAATTCCAGCAAAGTGCCCTATACTTTTATTATAGTATTTATTATAGTCTATAATTATATATTTATTTGTTTGGTTATTTTTTAACTTCATTTGTCCTTTCTAGATGGAAAAGCCCCACAAAGACAGAGATCTTATCTTTTGGCTCACGTCTGTTGAATTAGTGCAAGTAGTTATGTTATTTATTAGCTAAAATTAAGTTTCCATTTGTTACTCCATTGCGAAACACACAATCTGTTCAGAAACAGTTGTACAGATTTTCACCAAACTTGGAGAGTTTTTGGATGATCATATGTTTTCTGATCATGTGTCAGAGGTAATGTACAGAGATTTTAAACATGAGACTGAAGCAGTAAATCCTTAGGGCAGGTTATTGAAATTGTAGGCCTTGGTTTGTTGCATTTTGGAGTTGAGTAAGCTCCGGCTACTCCATATCTCGATCTAGGATGAGTGGCAATGAAGACTGGTGGCTCTCCCACCAGTTACTAGCTAACTTCAACTAGATCCATTTGATCTTTTCATTTGTTTTGCTTGTTTAACCATAAATTACCTATCAAAATACATATTTTTAATTGCTCTTTCTCTTCTTTGAAACACTTTTGTGAGCTAATTAAACAAATTAAACAATGCAGATGTTTGTAGTATAAGAGACATAATCTACTGAGGTCTTAGGCTGGAATTTCGTTAAAAGAAGAGATGGTGTGTTATATGTAACCTTGTGGGACATATAATGATTATCAGGAAGGTCTAAAACAAATCAGAGCCTGACCAGTGTGGCTCAGTGGTTGAGTGCCATGCAGCAGGTCACCAGTTTGATTCCCGTCGGGGCACATGCCCAGGTTGAGGGCCCAATCCCCAGTGGGGGGCATGCAGGAGGTGGCCAGTTGATGTTCTCGCTCATCGATGTTTTTATCTGTCTGTCCCTTTCCCTTCCTCTCTCTCTAAAATCAATAAAGAAAACAAAATTTTTTTTTTAGACAAATCAGATACTTTGGGTATATAAGAAAGCCAACTGCCTGGTATTATACATATCTTACTAAGATAATCTGTAGACATTTGCAGATGAAAAAATGTAGAAAGAGTCAAATAAAAACAAAATTTGTTTTCAATCTTTGACTATTTATTTATTTTCTTTCTTTCTTTTAATCCTAACCTGAGGATATTCTTCTCTTGATTTTTCAGATAGAGTGGGAGGGAGAGAGGGAAGGAGGGAGGGAGAGGGAGAGAGAGAGGAAGAATGGGAGGGAGGAAGGGAGAGAGGGAGGAAGGGAAAGAGGGAAACATCGATGTGAGAGAGAGACATCGATTTGTTGCCACCCGCACAACCCTGATCAGGGCCAGGGATCGAACTGCAACTGAGGCACTCACCCTTGACTGGAATTGAACACACAGCTCCTTGGTCCTCAGGCCAATGTTCTAACTGCTCAGCAAAACTGGCCAGGGCTTAATCTCTGACATTTTAAAAAATAGTTTTGCCCTTGGGGTTAGATGATTTGCCTTTGAGTCTTTGGAGAACAAATGGAAACTGGAGTTAATCCCCAGTCATTCCCCTCTTTATTTCTGCAGCCATTGTTTCGTGTTCACGCTGCTCCTGGAGCCTTCTTGTTTCTCCTGGAGGCTCGCCCCTCTCCTCCAGCTCTCAGACGGGATTCTTCTACAGTCCTTCCTCTCGTCTTTGTGTTATCCCATGTTATCTTGTCAAGTAACCACATGTTTCTGGAGCCTGTGGTGGACATTAAAGCAATAATTAGATGTGCCTCCTGTCTTGGAGTTGTCAGTTCATGGCTGTGTGTATCAAGTCGACGCCAGAATGAGCAGCATAAGAAGAAAACTACCACTAACGCTAATTCGCAGAGGGTACACTCTTCAAGTAGCCCTGTGTTACATGGCCTTCACACCCTAGCGACTTTTCACCTCTTCCAGCCTCTATAGTTTTTCCTCTTCTGGGTGGCTACAGCATTATGATCTTTATTGTCCACTTGCTCATTGGTACAATCTGTAACTCTTCAGTTCTGTGGACCTTGACATTCTAGGCTGGTTTTTAAGTTCCTTAAAACTTAAGGAACTGTCTTAAGTTTAGAGACTGTCTTAAACTTATTTCTGTCATCTCCACTGCCTACCACAGGGAAATATTTAATTCAGTTAAAAAAATCATAGAATCTCCGAGTTGGAAGAGACCTTATGGGTCATGAAGCTGAGGCTGTGCTTGAACCGTTTCTGTGGAATCCTCACAGTGGTTGTGCAGCCTCTCTACCTGCTGTGAGGATGGGAGCCTGTGTGCCCAGGAGCAGCTTTTGTCTTTGGGTTGTTAGCATTTACTTGCATGTTTTTTTGTGTTTTTTTTTATCCTCACCTGAGGATATTTTTGTTCTGATAGAGTGGGGGGTGGGGGAGAGAGGGAGAGAGAGAGAGAGAGAGGGAAAACATCGATGTGAAAGGGACACATCGAGTGGCTGCCACCTGCACAACCCAACCAGGGCCGGGGACAAACTGCAACTGAGGTTCATGCCCTTAGCGGGAACCGAACCAGGGTCTCTTGGAACCGCAGGCTGACGCTGTAACCGCTGAGCCAAACTGGCCAGGGCTCCTTGCATGTTTTGAGCTGCTCTCTGCTCTGGGTCCAAATAGGGCTGAACAGGACTAAGAAGGGAACTGTAGAGTACCTACTCTGTGCTAGACATTTCACTTAGGTTACCTCCTCACTTCTATTAAGGAGCCAGTTTTTCTTGCAGTTTTCTTTTTTAATGGTTTTTTTTTTTTAGAGAGAGAGAGAGAGAAACATTGATGAGAGAGAAGCACCAACATGGATTAGCTACCTCCTGTACACCCTCTACTGGGGATTGAGCCAGAAACCCCAGGCATGTACCAGGACTGGGAATCAATCAGCGACCTCTTGGTGCTTAGGCTGACATTCAACCCCTGAGCCATGCCAGCCGAGCTTCCTTGCAGTTTTTTATCTCTCTTTTTTTTTTTATCCTCACCCGAGGACATTTTTTGTTGTTGTTGTTGTTGTTGAGATAGAGTGGGAGGGAGAGAGAGGAAGAGAGAGAGAAACATCGATGTGAAAGGGACACATCGAGTGGCTGCTACCTGCACGACCAACCAAGGCTGGGGACAAACTGCAACTGAGGTACGTGCACTTAGCGGGAACCGAACCCGGGTCTCTCTGGACCGCAGGCCAATGCTCTAACCGTTGAGCCAAACTGGCCAGGGCCTTCCTTGCAGTTTTAAAGGGCCTGCACCCACTCTTTTATTTGCAGCAGTCTCTCCTCTTAGATGGGCTAAGGGGGAGGCATTATCCTTATGAAACATATGAGGAAATTGAGGCCCGGAGAGAGTTAGGGCCATACAGATGGGAGTCAGACACCGTCTTCTGACTCCAGAGCCAGTTCTTTATAATACTGTGGACTTCCCCTCTTGAGCTGAGGGTGTGTCTTTCTAGCACTCTAAACCATTTTGTGTATTCTTTTTCGTAGCCTTCACAGTGCTTACCTTAGGGTGAGTGTTAATGTTGAATGCACCTGGCTGTGACCACATACTGTCCTGTCCTGTGGAAAAGAAGGGTACAGACTGACAGCCCTCAGAAGAGGGGTTGATGGGGGGAGGGAAGAGATAAACCACAGAACTTATATGCATGTACGCATAACCAATGGACATGGACAACAAAGCTGGGGACAGGGCGGGGGGGATGGGGAGGAGGGTGTCAATGGGGTAAAAAAGGAGAAACATCTGTAACAAAAATAAAATTAAAAAAAAAAAAAAAAAAAGAAAAGAAGGGGTCTTACTGACTTGCATCTTTCACTGTGCAGCCTTACAACAGTGATGTCATGGACATGGCCACTTTTTATTTTTACCAGTTTATTTATTAATTCTTTATTAAATCACAAATATTTATTGAGCGCCTACTCTGAGCCAGGCACTGTTCTCAGAGATACCCCTGCTTTCATGGAATCTATATTCCACTGGGAGAGGTGATGATATGCAAATAAACCATCAAGGTAATTACAGACTGTGTTGAGTGACATGAAGGAAATTAGGAGCGAAGTAAGAGAGAAAAACCAAGGAGTGGCCTCTGTACATTGTACTCTGGAAGGTTCCTGAGGAGAGACGAGAGGATGAGAAGGGTCAGCTGTGAGGAGAGCCGACGGCTCGGCGAGGAAGGGTCCAGCACCATCATGCCTGTAGCGGAGAACCAGGGAAGAGCAGCAGAGAGTTTAAAGATGGGGAACAGCACAATCTGATTTGTGTTTTTAAAATCACTGAGAGACATGATGGCTAAAGCAAATGTCTAATCCTGTATTGGGGAAAAAAATAGTTGCTATAAAGGACAGTGTTGGGATAGATAGCAGAATTGGAATATGGGCTGAATATATAATAGTATTGTATCAGCTTTAAATTTCCTGAATTTGATAATCCATTTTGATCATGAAAAGAATGTCATTGTTCTTAAGAGGGGTGAAAGGTCATGATTTTTGCAACTTCTCAAATGGTACAGAAAAAGAGAGTAATTGAAGGTGGCAAATTGTTGAGGGCATATGGGTGTTAATTGTAATGTTCTTGAAATTTTTCTGTTGGTTTGAAATTTTTTCCAAATAAAACTTTCAAGGTCACTGAGGCTACTGTGTGTGAGGGGCCATAGGAGGTGAGAGGAGAGGCAGGCAGGCCTTTGGGAGGAGGCTTCTGTCTGGGCTGCTGCTTCTGCTGGGGACACTATTCCTTGAAGCAGAGCCACATCTTCAGGTTCACTCAGGTCTGAACTCTAATGTCATGGTTTCGGAGAGGCCTGCCCAGACCAGTCCTACAGAATCTTAGCGTACCTGTCACTTAATAAGGTTTCACTTAGTAACATGTTTAAGTGTAAGCTCTTTGAGGATCATGTCTGTTTTACTCACTGCTATTGCCTAGAACAATGCCTGGCATGAAGCAGGCATTCAATATTTGTTGACTTCAAGACTGGGTGTAGAGCCCTGGCCCGTTTGGCTCAGCGGTTGGAGCGTTGGCCTGCGGTCCAGAGAGACCCAGGTTTGGTTCCCACTGAGGGCACGTACCTCGGTTGCGGTTTGTTCCTGGCCCTGGTTGGGTCGTGCGGGTGGTGGCCACTCGATGTGTCCCTTTCACGTCAATGTTTTTCTCTCTCTTTCTCTTCCTCTCTCTCCCTCCCGCTATCTGAACAAAAAATGAAAAACTATCCTCGGTTAAGGATAAAAAAATAAAAAAAAAGACTGGGCATAGAGGATGACTGAAGTCAAATGAGAAAACACTGACTTGTAGTCCCTCAATCATTAAAGAAATAAAGAACACAGGACAGCCAGCTGTAGCCACCCTAGTGAGTTTATCTGTTGCTTTCTTATTCCCATGGGTACTGTAAGACTTCTGTTTATAATAACCCTGTGCATGCATGTTTTTCCAACTTTTGATGGTAACTCAAAGTAAATAATACATTTTACATCATGACCTAGAATATACGTATGTACATATTTAGCTAAAACAAGTTTCATGTAGAGTTGATGCTTTATTTATTTATTTTTTTATCCTCACCCGAGGACATTTTTTTTTCCAATTTTTGTACAGATAGAGTAGGAGGGAGAGAGAGAGAGAGAAACATCGACGTGAAAGGGACACATCGAGTGGCTGCCACCCGCACGACCAACCAGGGCCGGGGACAAACTGCAACCGAAGTACGTGCCCTTAGCGGGAACCGAACCCGGGTCTCTCCGGACCGCAGGCTGACGCTCTAACCGCTGAGCCAAACCGGCCAGGGCTGATGCTTTATTTTTGAGACTTGGACCTACCAGTAGTAAGTGAAGTTACTTATCTTGAGAAGTTACTTCTCTATGTGAGATATATGTGCTTTTAATTAAAAAAAATTTTTTTATTCCCCTGGCCGGTTTGGCTCAGCTATTGGAGCATCGGCTTGTGGTCCAGAGAGACCCGGGTTCGGTTCCCGCTAAGGGCGCATACTTCGGTTGCAATTTGTCCCTGGCCCTGGTGTTGGGTTGTGTGGGTGGCAGCCACTCGATGTGTCCTTTTCACGTCGATGTTTCTCTTTCTCTCTCTTCATCCCACTCTGCCTGAACAAAAAATGGAAAAATGTCCTCGGGTGAGGCTAAAACAAAAATAAATAAATAAATAAAATTTTTTTATTTGATAAATTGGGGATATTAGTACTCATTTCACAGAGCCCTTTGGTACATTAAATTAGTCAATACACATAGAGTACTTTGAACAGTCCCTGAAACATAAGAACTCAATAACTGTTAGTTGTTTGTGGTAGTGGTGGTTATTATAAGAAATCAATTCAGACTTAAGGTCTAGATTCCAGATTAGTATTAAAGTAAACAGTAGCAGTGGTTGTTCCTTTGTATGTGCTGTGTGATGATCAATTTTGTTTAGGTAGTTTTTGAGTAGCATATTAAAACAATGAGGGGACCTTGTTACTAGATTACCATTATGGTGACATCAAATGACCCTAAAATCAAAGTAATGAACAGTTGTCTTCCTTTTTCTCAAACATTTAACTTGCTGTTTTGTTTTTTTTTAAATCACATATCATCCTTCCATTCAAGGTCAGGGCAGATACTAATTTTTACTAGACTGCTGTGTCTTCACGCAAGTTATTATCTGAAGGAGCATCTTAGATTTGATGAATGAAATCTCTTTTCCTTCCCAGGAGGAACTTGTTAAACCAATAAAATTCAAACTTCTAATTCCCATTCTTTTTTAGTATGCATCATTTTACTCATCTTGAATAAAATACAACCTCAAGTATCCTACAAGGCAAATAGACTCATTTTTAATTAATGGCTCTATATACAGAATTTTATCATCATGAAACTTATAAACCAAGAAGGGAACAAATATTTGCACTATAACTTCATATCAACCCTGCCCACTGTTTGAAGAGCTCTGAAAATATAAATGTATATCACACTTTTATATGCTGGCAGTAGAAAAATAGGTTTTCAATTTCTTAGGATCATGTCTACTCTGTTATATATGGAATGTGGAGTGTGTGTGTGTGTGTGTGTGTGTGTGTGTATGTGTCTGGCTTTTTTTGTGTGTATGTGTGACTTACATGACTTTGTTCATAGAAAGACTTGTTTTATTAAAAGCTAGCCCTCACTATTTTCTTGTCTCTTTGTGATACTATTTCTAAGGCATCTCCAAGTACTAAGGCAAAATTTTATTTTGAGGAGTTACTGCTTTGGTAGTTATCATACACAATTATTTCTCAATTTAAGTAGACCTTTTATTCCAAGGCAAAACCTAGCCAACCAACCACAAGGGTTTCTGGGAGCAGAGTAGTGTAGAGCTAAAGCCTTGTGTCAGTGTGGACAGTCTACTGCTTTACAAAAGATTTTTAGTGATGTTTAAATATGAGATGGTTTAAAGAGCCCAATTGAAATAAAAAGCTCATTAAAATGCATTGAAATAATTTAGAAAAGAAGGATGATTTAGCCAAGATTGGGAGATGTATAATTTTTTTTCAAGGCTTTAATATAGTTTTGATGCTACAAAAAGTGACTCTGCCTAATTTCAGCAATTACAGGTGCTGGTTATACTGTGCCTGCATCCAAAAATGAATTTAGGTAACTTAGGTTATTAGAATATATTACTCTTTTTTTCAAAGGAACAAAAATCACAGATAAACCCTATGTGTAGAATGAATAATATAGTTCTAAACATCATGGAAGCCAAGGAGAAAAGAGAACCTGTGGTTTATAAGATTTTGATTGTTAGATATGGAGGCATAAAAGTTTGAAAAGAGAGAGTTTTTTAAAGAAAAAGCATGATTGTTTCAAAACGGAATATCTCCAAGAAAGCTATGTGAAGTTTTTTTGTTTGTTTGTTTGTTTGTCTTTTTTTATCCTCACCCGAGGACATTTTTTCATTCTTTGTTCAGGTAGAGTGGGAGAGAGAGAGAGAGAGAAACATCGACGTGAAAGGGACACATCGAGTGGCTGCCACCCGCATGACCAACCAGGGCGGGAACAAACTGCAACCGAGGTACATGCCCTTAGTAGGAAACGAACCCGGGACTCTGTGGACCACAGTCTGATGCTCTAACTGCTGAGCCAAACCAGCCAGGGCTACGTGAGGTTTTAAGAGGCCATATTAATGCTGTAGACTTGACATTTACACTTATTTCCCATTTTGGAAACCAAACTATTAATCTTTCCACTTTTAAAAGATTACCTAGTTGACCCTGGCTCATGTGGCTCAGTTGGTTGAGCATTGTCCTATGCACCAAGAGGTCACCAATTCAATTCCTGATCAGGGTACTTGCCCAGGTTTCGGATTTGCTCTCTGGTAGGAGATGTGTGGGAGGTGGCTGATCGATGTTTCTCTATCATCGATGTTTCTATCTTTCTCTCAAATCAATTTTATTTATATATGTGTATATATGTATTTTTTATTTTTATTTTTATTTTTTAAGTTTACCTAGTTGTATACCCAGTAACATCCCATCCCGTCTGACCCAAGCCTTACTCCATCCTTGAGCTTTTTTTTTTTGTAAAATACATATACCTGCTATAAAAAAGTACTTTAAAAAATGAGAACAGCCGCCATAGCCAGTTTGGCCCAGCGGTTGAGTGTCGGCCTGCAGACCAGAGAGTCCCGGGTTTAGTTCCCGCTAGGGGCACATACCACACACACACACACACACACACACACAAATAAATAAATAAATAAAAAATGAGAACAACCCTGGCTGGTTTAGTTTGGCATTTAGAGCGTTGGCCTGCGATCCAGAGAGACCTGGGTTCGGTTCCCAGTAAGGGCATGTACCTCGGTTGCAGTTTGTCCCTGGCCCTGGTTGGGTCATGTGGGTGGCGGCTACTCGATGTGTCCCTTTCACATCAATGTTTCTCTCTCATCCTTTCTCTCCCTCCCACTCTATCTGAACAAAAAAATGGGAAAATGTCCTCCGGTGAGGATTACCAAAAAAAAAACCAAAAAACATTTTACTCTTTCAAGCCTGGCTCTTTCTTGAGAAGTTTCAGACATAATGTAAATTAGGGACATGTTCAACTCAAATAATAGAGAGCTTCAGTGGAGATGGAACAGGTAGGCTCTTTGTCTCTGGCCGCAGTCTAGGGGGAGGCACTCCAGGGCTGATGTAACCAGCTGCCCATGATGCTGCAGTTCCATCAGAACTCAGGGTCTCTGCATCATTTTGCTTCACCATCCTTGGTGCAGAAGCCTTCATTATGCTTTTCTCTTCTTACAAAATTGCTGCTTCATTTCTAGGCATCACTTCTTTGTTCCAGCAGGAAAAAGAGGTTCTGAACCGGCCAAGGGTGGGCAAAAGCTTTCTTCTGGTGAGGCCTTTTCTTTTTATTCAGGAAATGAGGCAGCACTGTGCTCCGCAGGGGCTTCTGCTTATATTTCATTGCTTTGAGCAGAGTCACATGGCCTCACTAGCTGCCAGTAATCCGAGAGGCCAAGAATTTAGCTTTCCAGTCTCTTTGGTTAGGAGGCAAAGGAGAAGGTGGTAGGAATGGGTTTATATTAGTCAGTCTACACAGTGTCTGCCCTTGTTAGGCCATCATTGGTATAGTTACCAGCTTCGGGGTCTGATCTAGCATGACCAACCGTCTTGGTTTGCCTGGAACTGAGATTTCCCAGGATGCAGGGCGTTCAGTGCTCTAACCTGGACAGTCTTCTCTCTTTCTGTCAAAACACAAGAGTCTGGTATCATTCACCGATAGTTCTGATTAATAGACTGGATATACGAAAAGAAACCGTATGTTATCTCAGACAGAATTCACATGTTAAATCCCATGTTGCTAGCATGCAGTAGCTGCACACAGATGGAGGTGGAGTTTTACAGAGGTCCTCCTGTCACGGCAGGCTTCCTGCTGAGGAAGCAGTCTTGACCTTGAAAGCAGTCTTGATGTAGACCTGAGATGGGTGGCATGGATGGGAGAATAAGATCAGAAAAAACTTGTCTCGCCTCCCCCATTCCTTTGCCTGAAACTGAGACCCGAACTGGAATGTGTCTGCTGGGGCTGTGAGAATCAGGCTCTTCCTCTTTCCTTCATGAGCCTGGAGCTCTGCCCCTTCTTCCAGATTTCCTCTTCTGACCACCCCCCTTCTCTTTTTGAACAGAGATTCCTCTTATTTCTCCTCTTACTGTTAAATTGACCTGGCTCGCTGCCTCTTTTCCTTAACCTCATCCTAAAGCTTTCTGGTGCATATTTATATTTTCTTGCATGTTTGACTTTTAGTTAGTATTTAGCAATAATTTCATTCTGCAGCCATCCTCTTATCTGATATCCTGGAACTCTCATCCCTGTGCCTCTCAATTCTAGTTTCTGATAATTAAGTTTTGTTTTTAAAAAAAGGAAAAAAAAGAAGTGTGATATTCGGACATACTCTCTTATTATTAAAGGTATTCCTGAATATGAAACTAATGCTGAGCATCTGCAAGTTGTTCTACTTTGTGAATATTGGGGTAATCTAGAAAGAAACCTTTCTTTCTTAATGACTTTTTCTACCTGGGCCACATATTTTCAGACCTCTTTCATAGTAATTTGTGGGTTTTTAGGTATGTCAATAGAGCTGCTGTAGCCAGCATGCCTGGATTCTGTTAGATAAACATTTTGTAAGATGGCTTACTTTTAAAAATTGTCTTTGTCTAAAAAGTTAATTTTCTCTCTAATGTCCCGGTAAAGAAGTTTCTAGTAAAACTGGTAAATTCTAGTTAAAACATTTTGTTTTTAATGTTTTAAAACTTTTAAACTTCTTTTCTGAGAGTTGATATGTTAATGCTTTTTTGGTTCACATACTTCTGAATTTTAAGAAATCTGTACCAGAATCTGTAACATTATATCTTTTGATCATATGGGTTTTGTTTATTCAAAACAGCTAAGTAAAGATTTCTGTGACTTGTAGTGTGCATATGGTAATGCATTCCTCATCCTTTAAATGTTGAGAGTGACTCAGGCACTGTTTTCTCTTGAGTTCCTGAGAGTTGATAAAAACAATAACAACAAAAAATGACAAACGATTGGCAACAAAATTGAGATAATGGATGTGTAAAATGGAAGAGAAAAGTTTTCTTATCTTGAACCAAGTTTTACCACTTAACAACTTCTAGCAAAATTAAGGTCAGTATGTGAGCCCAAAATGGTACTGACCACCATATTCTAAGGATTTCCTGTCTTCTCACAAAACATGTATTTTCCCAGAGGAGAAAATGCAGTTTGATTTCATGATGATAAGTAGCTCTTGAAGGACATTGGAGTCAGGTATAAAAGGATGTTCATTGTTTTAGGACTGTGAGATGGTATGGAGGGGAAATGAGTGACATCACCCAGCTCCCAGTGGTTGGCCGCCCATAATATCTCCGGTACCCTCCTGGCAGTATGTAGGGATGTATTTCCTTTGACCTTTCTATTCGTAAGACGTCTTAGGCTATAGGGTCCAGCAGAAAACTGAGCCTAAACAAAGTCGAGTTATTTGTGACCCACTTGACTGTATTGCTGCTTAAGGTAGAGCACATCTCAGCCAGAACTGGTGACTGTGGGTAATTAAAGTTCAATTTATTAGATGGTATGGTGGACAGCCCAGTTAGAAGAGAACACCACAAACACCAGAAATGTGTAAAATTCAGACCTTAAGGCGCTATTTCATACCTCGACACTCCTGGATAAGTTATCTTTGTCTTTTACCTCCAGGCTTCCCCTTTGTTCTTCATTGTCCACCTGGGTTTTATTAATTTTTTACTGTGTGCTTATTATCCCTCTCATTGCCTCACTGTGAGGGGAAAACTTTTTTTTTTTAACCCTCACCTGAGGACATTTTAATATTTTTTTGTTCAGATAGAGTGGGAGGGAGAGAGAGAGAGAGAAACATCAACGTAAAAGGGACACATCGAGTGGCTGCCACCCGTACAACCCAACCAGGGCCGGGGACAAACTGCAACCGAGGTACATGCCCTTAGGGGGAACCGAACCTGAGTCTCTCTGGACCGCAGACCGACGCTCTAACCGCTGAGCCAAACTGGCCAGGGCGGGAAAACTTTTCTATTGCAGTGTTGTAACTTTGCTGCCTGGGACTTTTTAAAAAAATATGTCTTCATTGATTTTAGAGAGAGAGGAAAGGAGAGGGGGAGAGAGAGAAACATTGATGTAAGAGAGAAACATTGGTCGGCTGCCTCCTACACACACCCCGACTAGGCATTGAACCTGCATCCTGGGCATGTGCCCTAAACAGGGAATTAAGCTGGTGACCTTTTGGTGCATGGGACAACACTCTACTAACTGAGCCATACTAGCCAGAGCCTGCCTGGGACTTTTACCTTGAAGCCTGAATGTTCCTAGAAGTCTATAATAGATTAGAAAGATCTCTTTTCTCTAACTCCTATGTGTCTGTTTTATCTGTTAAGGAATGTTGGCATTTAGTGGGGAGTAGGGTGGGGATGCCCCACATAAAGATTTTCTTGTTCTAATTTACATTCTTAACATATTCGTTGCAAACTTTCTCCTAGTTTCAAATTCTGAACTCTTACAAAACTTAGATATTTTGGTTTTGTATGCATACATTTTGAAATCCCTGGGTTGAAAAATTTCTAGATGTTTACACACTCTATTTAAGGACTGTATAAAAATGAGTTCCCTAAATGACAATTAACCAGAAATTGTATTTGTCCAGAAGGAGGATTCATGCAGCTCCAAGTATGCATTGCCTTCTGCATAGTATGGTAATTTTGGTGACCAGAGATAGCTGAGAATTATGCTGTGTTTAAATTTTTCATTGTAATGAGACAGATGTATAAAAGCTCTACTCATCTGTGAGAGTGTTTCCTTTGTTGTTTTAAGTAAAGGAGCGGTGTATTTTTAAATTTAATTATGGCACTTTGATGATCTGATATTTACTGGCTGCAAGCTAAGAATTTTGGGGGTCTTAAAGATTTATTATACATCTCGAGCACTGTTGACCAAAAGAATGATGGAAATGTTCCATATCTACATTGTCCAATATGGCAGCCACATGTGGCTGTTGAGTACTTAAATGTGGCTATCGGGACAGAGGAATTAAATTTTAAATTTTCTTTTAAATTAAAATTTAAATAGTTACATGTGGTTAATGCTTACCATATTGGATAGCACAGATCTAGAGTATGTAGAAAATCTCCATTTAGTATAACAGCATCCTGAGCTCTCAAGGTTTCTTGTTTTTGGTTGGGAAGTTGAGGCTGGTTAAATTTCAAGTAGATAGTGGATAGTATTGCTGTTAGACATATGGAGAAACTTCTTTACAAAGGTATAAGTTTATCAGACTTAAATATATTAGAAATGAATTTCTTTGAGAAGGTAAGTATTCATTCCAAAAATAATTGCAGTAAAATTAATTGAACAAACATTTAGAAAATGTTTCCTATGTGTAAAGAACTGTACTAAATGTGGAGGCCAGAGGTGAATGGAGCTTAGGTCGTGCCTCAAGGAACTCTATTTGAATCTTCCTTGGGGTACTCCGATAGCCCAAGGGGCGAGCTCTGTCTAAGGGGGTACCTTCTAGAATACAGAATGCTGAGTGGGGTATTATCATCAGGCTGTTAACATCAGGATTTGGCTTCAGAGCTTTACAGGATGCTGGGGCTGTCACAGTGCGAGGAGGAACTGTTTAAGAAGGGGACATTGAGCTGTGTATCAACTTTGTCATGCAGATTAACTTGGGGTGATAGAGGGTTGAAGTGGGGTTGGGATTTCCCTAGGTTTGCACTTCAAGAAGCTCTGCTGAGTTCCAGATGTGTTTGAGCATGCCCCTCAGGTCTTCACCACACCACTTCTGGGAGATGAACTTACCCAAGACTCTGGAAAGCTGGAGGCAGAGACCTTGGGCATGGACCTCTCCCCCACATACTACCCCTCACCTAGGTGAGGAGGAATTCTTGCTAATGCTGAGTTTGGCTCAGTGACCAGGAATGTCTAATATGTATATATATAAATATTCTCTTAAACAGGAATTGTTAGGTAAGTCAGATTTTTAAAAAGTTGCAAGAATTCAGCTTTTGTTTTTTCCGACTAGCAAGACCCCACCTGAGTTCAGTTGGCTGTGTTCTTAGTTGGAAACCCAAGGGCAAAGGAAAAGCCACAGAAAAATAGGCTGCATTTTCTCCTACTCTGTACAACCACCTTACCACTGAGTTTTGTCGTTTTTGCTAAGTAAATCATGAACTTACAGCAGAGGGATATGTGTTCCAACTAATCTATGACCCATCTACAGCCCCATGTCTTCCCAACAAGCCACTAATTAGAGCTTACTTAGCAGGGCTTGGAGTCAGGGAACTTGGAACCTAACTGTCCTGGGCCCTCTTTCTGGCAGTTGGGTGACTTTTGAGGGCCTAAAGGATGAAGCTTAGACAGATGGGAGCAGTAGGTTATAGAGTTAGAGAGGGAGACCATATAAAGAGTGGGGAGCTGGACAAAGAGGAATTAATGATCTGATCTCTTGGTGCAGATGTGGAAGGAGAAGAGCTAGCCTTTTCCCTTTGGCTCCCTGGGGACAGGGGACTGTGTCACATGGACTTGTCTTGGCATCTGGGCCTGTCAGGATCTAGGTACCAGAGTTATCCAGTGCTTGGTGTTTGGTTTTTCCAGGTTGGGGGTACAGGCAATCCATTGCATCCTAGATTGAGGGAGGCGGATGGGGTGGCAATCTTCACACAAGGTGTCCAGGAGCTCAGCCATGGGTAATGGCATGCTTGCCTCTCTGTGTGCCTGGTCCTTGGTCTCTGGCCTTGGGCCACGATGTCATGCTGACCAAGTTGGTTTGGTATACCTAGCCTGGAATGGGTTAGGCTTCTACCTAAGACATTAAGGAAGGAACTGGCCAGTCCTTCCTGGAATAGTGCTCACAGGCTGGCAGGGCACTGACTGGCACCTGCCATTTTCAGAGGCGGGCTGTGGAAATTCTCCAGCGTGTGGCTTGTGGAAGTATATAACCATGTCCCACCAAACACTGCCAGGCCAGAACCCAGTGGAGTTGGCAAAGAGTGGGTCACCTATTAGAAGAAAATATTACCTGTATGTGAGTAAACTTGGATTCAGGTGGGAAATGATGAGTAAAATTGACTTTCTAAAGATTTGAAATGCCTATCACCAAAGACAGAACTGCAAATATGATTAAAAGACAAATAGGAGACAAGGAGAAAATAGGTCATGTGAATAGACAAAGGATAAATATAGAGAACATAAGGAACCTTCTGCAAACAATCAGATAGGATTTTCTTCCATTAGATTGTCAGAAATTAAACAGATTAATAATATTCTGTTTTGGCAGTAGTGAGGAAAAATGGGTATCCTTTATAGTGAGTGTATAAATTGTTCACACCTTTTTGAGAGGGCATTTGGCAGTATCTATGGAAACAAAGTTGCATACCTTTGATTAAGTGATTTTGTGTCTAGCAGAATACACATGGGCACACACTTATTCCAGCCTTGTTAGTAATGGTGAAATATTTGTATAACTAAATGCACAGTGGTACAGCCAGCATGTGGAGTATTGTGCAGTACCCAAAAAGGGTAGTAGATCTCTATGCAACTGATGTGGGTAGCTTTCTCAGGTACTGCCCTTCCCCTTCCCGATACTTTTGGTGAGAAAAAGAAATTTAAAAATTATCACATGGGTAAAAATAAAATACTCTTCAGATATTTCTTTATAAATGTATTGCGTTTTCTAGATTCTATATTATGCATATGAAATCTATAAAATAAATTTCAGTTCTAGATATATTGTATTTCATGGATTCTAAAATGTATTTTTTATATTTTAACATCTCTGAAACCAGTGTATTTAACAATTGGTGGCAAAGTTTAATAAAGACTTTTCTTTCTTAGTGAAGCATAATACATAAGTGGTAAGATTTTAGATTTAATGCAGGATATGTCAGTGCATCGATAAAGGAGTCTAAGAAAGGAATGGGGTGGATAGGATTGAGGAGGTGTCCGTAGAGACTTGATTTTGTTTATATCATCTGTATTAAAGTTTTAGCAATGAAATTACATTCACTTGTTCTGTAATGAAAAATTCTCTTTCTCTCTCACAGAGGAGATAGAGTTGCCCAGACATCTCTGTCATCTGAGTCATTTCTCTCCCTGTTCTGTTATACTTGATACTCAGCTTTGCCTGAGGACTTCAAGGCCTGGACTGACTGATATATTGTTCAGCTCCGTGAAGAAATTAGTAGCTGTGAAGATTCAATGGGAAAAAATTGAGCTCTGAGGTCTAAGAAAAGGGGGAAAGGGATTCTGAGTCCAGGGCCAGTTGCTTCATTGTTTACTGTCTGTGAAGAGGTTGAAAGTGTCAGTCAACAAGGTGGCACCAGGTCAAGCCAGGAGTAATTTCTGCAAAATTACCTGTCCACCAACTTGGAGTTCCTTGGGGCAAGCCTAGTTGGTGGTGTCCCTTCCACTGTCTGGATGAGGGGATTGTATGGTGAGGCAGAAAATAGTTCCAACCAAGTAGCATTACCCAATGTTGTTAAAAGGAAAATGCATTGTCTAGGTAGAGAACTAAGCCCTAGTGGGGAAGAGCCAAAGGAGTAAATGGGCTTTTAATCTGGGGGTCATAACAAGGCAGGTAGAAAGTGACCTGTCTTAGGTTGGAGACCTGACCAAGGAGATCCTTGTATGTAAACAGGGTATGTTGTGGGTATGTCTCCATAAGAGTGCACTGTGAAGATAAATGTGGAGAGTGTAGCAGTGATGCTATGAACAAAGATAACTATTGAAAAGGTACAGAGTGTAGCTATTGTAAGAGGTCTGCCAGGTCTGTGGGAGACAGAGGAAGGAGAGAACACTCCCTGGGAAACCCAGGAAGAGTTCTTGTCTAACATAATTTAGGGTAGCAGAATTTGCACCTGTGATTTTTAAGGAGGGATGTGGAAGCGAAGGAGGATTCACCACTTTGAACAAAGGCACAAAGGATATATGAGGAACTGTGAGCAGTACAGGCATATCAATAAGTTTATAGGACAGATGTGGAAAAGGGAAGCAGTAGGAAGTATGATTTTAAAAAGGTGAGTTAGCCTGGCCCATGTGGCTCAGTGGATTGAGCATCGTTCCATGCACCAAAAGGTGGCTGGTTCAGTTTCAGTCAAGGTACATGCTTGTGTTGTGGATTCGATCCCTAGTAGGGGCCGTGCAGGAGGCAGGCGATTGATGTTTCTCTCTCGGCAATGTTTCTATCTCTCTCCAAAATCAATAAAAGCATATTTTAAAAACAAGTAAATACATAAAATTAAAAGGTAGGTTATGACCAGACCACAAAGAGCTGAGAATGTCAGGTTTAGGAGTTTGACTTTGATTCAGTAGACTCATGTTTTGTGTTTAAATGTTTGGTTACTATGTATTTTTGTACCATCATTAGTTTGATTTTTTTAAAAGAATTGGTTTCAAGTTTATTTTCTAAGGTTAAAATATATATTATAATATATATAATATATATTATATATATATGTTCAAATCATTTGTTAAGTATATAGAGCCCAAGGTTGGTTTTTTGTTTGTTTTTTTATCCTCACCCGAGGACATTTTTCCATTTTTTGTTCAGGTAGAGTGGGAGGGAGAGAGAGGAACAGAGAGAGAGAGAGAAACATCAATGTGAAAGGAACACATCGAGCGGCTGCCACCCGCACAACCGACCAGGGCCGGGGACAAACTGCAACCGAGGTACGCGCCCTTAGCGGGAACCGAACCCGGGTCTCTCAGGACCACAGGCCGACGCGCTAACCGCTGAGCCAAACCGGCCAGGGCTGTTTTGTTTTGTTTTGCCTGTAAAAGTTTGAAATTCAAAATTACATTTGTGCTACAAACTTTGTGTGTACTATCTGCCTGCCAGTATTTTCAAGTAACTACTTCTCTTTCAAAGGAGATCAGTAGGAGGTCCTAGTATTTATCATCATTCAATGAATGTAAAGAACTGAGCCCTGTATGAAGAGATGAAATTGAACATGCAAGGTTTACTGAGTAAGATTAGTGGGAGGTGAAAATGGGTGAATGGTTTAGGGAAAGCTACGATCCTTGTTATGTTTGCTACAGTAGATTCAGAACAGCTCTTCTTGCCCTGGCGATTCCTCACAGTCTTTCTTTTACACCTGGCCACCTGGCCATTGCCAGCTCCACCTCAGAGTTAGCTGGACTGCTTTGCTGCCTTTGGCTGGAGGCCTCTAGCCAACTTCTGGATTCTGGTTTTGGCTCCCCAGGTGCCTTGCTGAGCTGAACTGACCTTATGAGTTTGAACCATGGAGGGTCAGCTTGGGATAGGGAAATGTTGTGGCAATTCTTGCCTTTTCTGCCATGATGTCACTTACCATATCCTCTTGTTTTTCCCTAACTGGTACAAGGGGCTGCACTAAAATGGTTCTTCAATTGTGTCTGTGACGCTTTAAGAAATAATTTCACTAATGTATGTCACAACATGTATTATTTATTATTTTAGTAGATGGATTTTTTTATAACAAGTAACAATTTATAATTTTAAACATGACAATTAACATGATTTGACATAAAAAATTAAATAATCTCCTGGTGTCTTTGTCATCAGCATTGCATTAATGATTTTAGCCCTTCTGGGAGCTTTCATTTTCTTTCGTTGTCTCTGACTGATGATGGCAGATTGTGGTAGTGATATGCCTTTATAAGTTATTTTTTAGTTGGGATGATACTGACATGTAATGTGGACTGGCAGAAATAACATTGTTTATCGTTGTCAGTGTTGTTTGGGTCTATATTCTGAGTTCTTTAAGGAAGATGATAGGGAATGTCTATAAATAGACATTTGCTGTTCACTGTGGGTTGTCCACTGGTGGGCCGTGGTGGGGTTTGCCTTCTGCTTGGAAGCTGGTGCAGGTCAAATGGTCATTTCCTGCTCTTGCCTCCTAGGGTTGGGCTCACTACTTAGCTCAAACCTGCTGACTGCTTTCACCCTGGATTTTCAATCTGGAGAGGATTTTAAATGCAGGGCAGTTGGGTTATTAAAATTACCAAGCTGTCCTTCCTGGATAGTCCTAGTTGCACACACCAATATTAATACAGGTGGGCTTTTCTTTAGTGCATTTTACTGATACCTCTAACCACTTTTGTGCACATAATCAGAACTTTAAGCACTGAATGAGAGGTACTTCAAGCTATTATATTGTGATACTGCCCACCAACCAACAGTTTGGGTTCAGCAATGTTGTTATTTTTTTCTGTGCAATAGGGCTTATGTGTGCAGTTATTTAAATATTTAATGGAGTTGAATTTTAGACTTTGCGGAGGTAGTCTGTGCACCTGATATCAGAGTACCTCAGTTTGAGATAGTCATTATTTTCCTGTGCTATTACTATACAAATATATACAGTAGGTCACATGGGAGTTTTCCTGTTGTCTAAAATTTTGACCAATGTCCCAAAGCTGTGGTAAGTAACCACACAGTCTGAAGAGAGGTATAGAAGCATCCATTGCAGGCCTTGGTCAAGAGGTGACCAGATGGGTCTAACAACTTCCACCTTCCACTCTACAATCAGTCTGTGTCAGGGAAACTAGAAATGGAGTCCATGCAAGGAACTCCTAGGAGTAGAGTGCTCTTCCCGTGGGGAAGTGCGAGCTCCCTTTCTGTCCTCCCCCCAATCCTTTGAGAAAGGCTCCAGGAGAATGACACAGAGATTGGGGTTGATTGCAGGAGAGGAGAATGACATCTTTTTGAACTGCAGTCACTAGCCAGGTGCTGCTGTGATGGGATTAGAATGGAATCCTGAGAATGAGTTCTTGAGAGTGTAGTGTGTTGCTTCTGGAGTTTAGAGATATCTGTGCACACAGAGAGTGGTGTCTTTCTCTCACATGAAAGCAGCCCTGTGGCTGGAGCTGGGGTGGGGATGGGGGCATTGTGTGCAGAGGGGGCAGCAAATGTTTGACATTTCAGCAGGTGTGCCTGGAGGGCAGCAGCCGTGGATCATCTTGAAACTTTCCCTGCCTGAAGACTGGCAGTCAGGTGTAGGACTACAGCAGAAAGAGGCTGTGGATGGAGCAGGAGCTGAGAGTGAGCCAAAGGGCCCGCCTTGCCAACATCAGGCAGCTTGGAGGTCCCAGTGAAGGGGACTCGCCAGAGGGATACAGCTATTGGACTCCTGCAGTTGGCAGGTGTTTTACAGGCCAGAGGACCACAGACAAATGGATAGACTTTTCTGTTTCTTTTTCCTCACATGTGCCTCTTTTTATACTCTGGCCCCTCACCCTTTCCTCACTTTTGGTCTCATGGGGAAAATTTCACATCGGATGAAATTAGTTT
This sequence comes from Molossus molossus, assembly GCF_014108415.1. NCBI lineage: Eukaryota > Metazoa > Chordata > Mammalia > Chiroptera > Molossidae > Molossus > Molossus molossus. The sequence goes on from NW_023425352.1 coordinate 55,849,510, forward strand.
TGATATGGACTTAATTTTTTTTTTTTTTTAATTTGAGAGAGAGAGAGACGCAGACAGGTAGACAGACATTGATTGGTTGCCTCCTATGCATGCCTTGCCTGGGGATTGCACCCGTAACCTGGTATGTGCCCTGATCGGGAATTGAACTTGCCACCTTTTGGTGTATGGGACAACAGTCCAACCAACTGAGCCACACTGGCCAGGGCATTGATATGATATGGACTTTCTCTTTTTTTTTTTTTTTATCCTCACCGGAGGACATTTTTCCATTTTTTGTTCAGGTAGAGTGGGAGGGGGAGAGAGGAACAGAGAGAGAGAGAGAAACATCGATGTGAAGGGACACATCGAGTGGCTGCCACCCGCACAACCGACCAGGGCTGGGGACAAACTGCAACCGAGGTACGTGCCCTTAGCGGGAACCGAACCCCGGTCTCTCAGGACCGCAGGCCGACGCTCTAACCGCTGAGCCAAACCGGCCAGGGCTGGACTTTCTTAAGCTGAAAGTTTGGCTTTATTTATTTAAGATGATTATTTTTTTATTTAATTAATTAATTTATTTTTGTTACAAATGTTTCTCTTTTTCCCCCCACTGATTCCCCCTCTCCCTCCCTCCCCACCCTGTCCCCAGCTTTGTTGTCCATGTCCGTTGTTCATGCATACATGCATATAAGTTCTGTGGTTTATCTCTCCCTCCCACCCCCTTTTCTGGGGATAGTCAGTCTGTACCCCACTTCCACGTCTCTGTACCCCTTCCTCAGACTGTTATGTTCATTATATTCCACAAATAAGTGAGATCATAAGATACTTGTCTTTCTCTGTTTGGCTTGTTTCACTTAGGATGACACTTTCCAGTTCCCTCCATGTTGTCTCAAAGGATAAGAGATCTTTTTTTCTTACGGCTGCATAGTACTCCATTGTGTATATGTACCACAGCTTTTTTATCCATTCGTCTACTGATAGACACTTGGGCTGTTTCCAGAACTTAGCTATTGTAAATAGTGCTGCTACAAACATGGGGGTACATATATTCTTTCTGATTGGTGTTTCAGGTTTCTTAGGGTATATTCCTAGAAGTGGGATCACTGGGTCAGATGATTCTTTTTTTTTTTTTTGCCCTAGCTACTTATCAGTAGTTCTGAGTTACTGAGCCCTGAAAAATCTGTGCCGACGCATTCAACAATCTCAGTGCCAGTAGACTAGAGCTGGGTTTTATAATTGAGTGTAGTTTGTACCCTGCAGATTTCAAGTGTATAACTTGCCCGCAATTACTGTCTTCATAGAAAGCTGAAATTTCACTATAAGCTGGACACTATAAATTTTCCAACTCAGTATACACTAATACAGGTCGTGTTTCTGTATTGGCAGTAGGGACCTCCTATGAATTAGCCTGAAACTTTGCAACCTTTAATTGTAATTTTTTGGTTGTATTGTTATTGGTTTATTTATTTAGAAAACAACAGAGTTTACCATCTTAACCATTGTTAAAATGTGAAGCACACTGTACAGTACATGTTAAATTATATAGTGCAGTAGTGTTAACTCTGTGCACATGGTTGTTTCCCTAACCCCTTCCCCATGCCCAGACTCCTAGCAACCAGCATTTGACTCTGTTTCTAAGCATTTGATTACTTAGATATCTCATATTAAGTGGCATCATGCAATATTTGTGTTATTTTATTAGTTTCTTATTTCATTTAGAATAATATCCTCAAAATTTATCCATTTGGTAGCATATGACAGGATTCCTCTTTTTCAAGGCTAAATAATATTTGCCCATTTTTCAGTCGGATTTTTGTTGTTGTTTAGTTTTAGCAGTTCTTTATATATTCTGGTTTTAACGACATATCAGACATATGGTTTGAAAATATTTTTTCTCATTCATAGGTTGTCTTTTCCCTCTGTCCTTTAATCATATTTTTTATGTCAAAACATGAATTATAATTATCAAATACCTTGGAATACTGAAAAGTCTAGGAAATAATATGACAGATTTTGATCAGGTCTACAATATCTTCCCAATAGGTCCTACTGTATAAGACATAAAGCTTGGATTAATTTCATAGTTTGACTGAAATGTTCTTCTACAGTCTTGTTCCCATCAACCTTTCCAGCTTTACATACCCCGTCATCATTCCTCCTTGTCCTCCCCAACTCCTCCTCAGATTCCCTATTTTGTTTCATCCCCTTGTACCCTTTCAGACACTGTTGGTTTTTGTTTTGTTTGTTTGTTTTTACATGGTATGGAATGCCTCCCACTTTCCCTCTTGCTTTCCCTTGTTTGATTTCAGACTTATTCTCCTTCTTCTCTTAAGGCTCAGCTCAGATGTAAAGATTTTTTCAGTCAACCAGTCGGTCAGCAGCTTCTTTCTCCCATAGCTTCTTACCTCCAGGCCAGGTTAGACCTCTTGTCTGGAGGTATTGTGAGGATTTTTATAACCCTCTTCCCCTCCACCCCAGCACTGTGAGCTTTTGAAGCACCCAGCTTGGTCCTTTCTTTTTATTCCTTCATTTCTGTGGACCTACCACAATATCTGGTCCATAGTGTTTATCTACTTCACATGATTATGGGTAGAAAGGAAGAGCACAAATGCCTTTTTAGAATAACAAAACTTTTCTTTCTTTATTTTACTTTTAACAGTTGTGCTTCTAAATATCCTTTCTCTCTTAATTTTATCTGGTAAGGTTTTGGCAGCTAATTGTAGATTCTATGAACTTATATTGGGTTGCCTTTGTCTTCTGTTATAAAAGCAATAATTAGAGGAAATGATCCTTTTGAGAGTTTGCTTAATGAATTCTTTTATTTAAATGTGCAGCTTTAAATCTTATTTCAAGTAAACTATACTAATGCCCAAATTATTTCACTGTAGATCAGTATTGAACCAAAGTATTATGATGATTAATTTTCTTCTGTTAAATTCCTTATAGTCTGTTCTTTGGTGGTGGTGGTGGAGGGGGGCTCAACAATCAAAAAAGGATTTATTGATTTTACGTTTAGTGTGATTTACTCTACTTAATTATATTGTTCGAGTGTGAATTTGCATGTACTATAAGATTTGTAGTATTGGAATCTATTTTCTGTTAAACAAATTGCTTTGAGTTTTATTAACTACTGGTGTTTAAATTTAATGGTTTAGTATTTCAAAAGCCTTTTTTCATAAGTATTCAAATGCTTTTATTATAATTCTGCAGCCTAACCTTCTGGTTTTACTGCATCCTTCTCTACCTTTGAAACAAGCCTGGGCACAGACATACACACTCTGGCACACACCCCACTGAGTCTTTCCTTCTTCCCCCCTACTCCTCACCCCAACATGACATGGAATATCTGTCCCAGAAATAATCTGATGCGTACCTTGTGTCATGCACCTTCAGTGGTGGCCCAAGTCTATTAGCCACTGTGTTGCAGCTCCTCTCCACACTGTGGTGGCCCACAGATGTACCTCTTACCCCTTAGTACCACTAGGTTGACTAGTGACTTTTACTCGCATTAATCCTTATGGGCAGGGGAAATCCAATGTCATGACTACCTAGAGACTTATTTTTTGTTCCCTCCTAACAAGGCATGCACTTGTACTATATCCTACAGAATATAACAGATGGAGCTAGCATCTATTTTGTGTCGTAGTGATCTTCATCCATGATGGATTTCATTTTTAAGTGACTTCAGCTTGCATCATTATTGAAATCACAAATCAGGAAGTTTTATCTTTTCTATTTAAAAAAATCCTATTAAAAATCTAAATATGCCCTGGCTGACATGGCTCAGTTGGTTAGGCATTGTCCCATACACCAAAAAGTTTGCCTGTTCAGTTCCCGGTAAGGGCACTGGGGTTGCTGGCTCGATCCCTGGTAGGGGACAGGCAGGAGGCAGCCAGTTGAGCTCTTATGTCAATGTTTCTCACTCTCTCCCTCTCTCTTCCTTTCTTTCTAAAAATCAATAAAAATGTTTTTTAAAAATTTAAATGTAATCATCATGGTTTACATTCAGTAAATGAGCACTATGAACCTATAAGCTGGGATGTATGTTGCTGTTTTGACATTAAGAATTGAAAATTGGGGGCTGTTTTGTTTTTTAGAATTTGAAAACTCCATAGGAAATGCACTATAATTCAGTTGCAGATATTTTTGCCATGTTAAATTAGGATTTAACTGTACCAAGTTTAGAAGACAGACACTTTAAAATTATTTTTCTCAATAAAACACAATAACCTCCTATGTATATTTACTAGACTTTTTCTTAATAAATCTGTATGTTTGTTTAGCAAAAAAAAGAACAACCATATAAAGTGCTTATTATAGAACTTTTATCTTGTCAACAAATGTGAAATGCTTTTGTAAAAAAAGGTAGAGTCACTTAGAATTTGTATCCTCATGAATCAAGGTGTGTAGCTTCCTTGTTCTTCAGTCACTGGAGTCAGGATTGTGAAGGGAAGACTGTGGGCTGTGGACTGACTTGCTTCTTGTACCTGCTCTGACTTTGTGCAAGTTAGGTTTAACCCATTTGAGCTTTGTTTTCTTATTTGTAAAACTGGAAGATTAAGAACTTGTTTGTACAAAGTGCGTGATATTAACACATTTATTTTCTCTAGATTGCACTTTTGTGTATTGCTTTCAGATGATGCAATGTTTTTTAAACCTCTTTTCATTGGGTTTTTACCCACTTATATGGTGGGTAAGGCAGGCACTACTCTTGTTGTGCAGCTGAGAAAACAGGGTCAAGAGAAGTTTCGTGCCTTGTCTGTTTTATCTTCAAATGGCCAGTCAGCGACAGAGCAGAAACTCCATCTTGGGTCTTCTGGCTCCATGTCCCATGGCTTTTTCACTGAAATGCTATTTAATGCTATATTATGGCAGGAAAAAGAAACAACGGTTTTCTGCTTATAGTCTCCTTCATTTTCCAATGTAATTTTATCTTTGGGGGGAAAAAATTGAATGTTTGATTTTTCACCTCTCAAATCATTCCTTTATTTATAGTCAATTAATCCAAAAGAAAGAAGAAGTTTTCATGTATTTGTGGAAGCAACTGCTATTTATGAAAAGTTAGATAATATATTGCCATTCTAAATGGATTTTAATAACTCCATAATCTAACAAGTGATTCTTGAATAATTTTTCCTTAGCCTGAAGTATATGTGTTTGCTTGTGATGATTTTGTTGCTCGGGTGTATGCACTGTAGCCACACTCAGTGCTTTGGGTGTGAAATTGACCTCTATTCCTGAGTGAGTGATCCTCTCTTTTCTTGAACATAAACCTGGTTATGTGAGTTATGGCAATATTGCAATGAAACAGACTCCACAAGCAACACTTCTATACCAGCACTGATATTTGGATCAAATACTGCATAGCTAGAATTTATTATCCTTATTAGTGTGTATTGAACTAATTTAAAATATCTTAGATTTAAGCAGTCTTTATATATATATATTTTAATATATAGCAGCATAAGATTGAAAACTTTAACTCAGTTATATATATGAAACAGTAAGAAACCAATGGAAGATAAAATCTGTAGGTAATGTAGAAGCTAAAATCCTGTAGAACTTCTGAAACCAGGCATCAGTAGGATCCCTAGAGGAAGTGTGCGTTTAGCTGCACCTTCTATTATCGCTAATATCTAACCACAGAGAATTCTGACATTAACTCATGTTATATTACCCAGAGATCTATTAATGCTCAAAACAGAAAGTAGAGGAGGATTAAGCCCAATTTGCTCCACTTGCTCAGAGGCTGTGGTCAGGGCCCTTTTTCTGCATCTTGAGCTCTGCTCCCTCTGTATGTGAGTTTGTTTGAGATATTGGCTTGCCCTTTGGGAATGGGAAAATGGCTGCCCATATATCCTGCTAGGTGAGCAGTTCCAGTCCCCAAAGGATTTTTTCTCCCAAGCAGCATAAAGAAACAGCCTGCCTAAGGCATGTACCCACTCCCTAGACCAGCACTGTCACCAGAGGCCTGAGAACTGTGGTTTGGAGGTCTGGCTAGGGCACAAGGGCATTATTATTGACAGTTCTCCAGGACCAGGAGTGGAAGTGGGGTTCCCCAGAAGAAAGGGGGTGATGTACCAGAGGAAGTGATGAAATGTGCACAGCAGCTACCAATAATAGCTACCACAGCCTACAGCATAGATAGTCCTGCAAAACAGTGATTAAATTGTGTTCACTGGGTTCAGGTGCTGGGGCATTAAACACAGAGAGATACTCAAGCAATTCTAGATTGGTTGTACAGGTATCATTCCCTGTTATAGGGTTTTTTGAAGTACTACATCTTCAACTACTCTTTTACCTAATATACCATGAAAGTATACTCTGGGTGTCCCAAGTGTTTGTGCTTTGAAATATTTATATGTACCTTTTATATTTGTGCTTTTGTAAGTTTAAAAAAAATGCAATCACTGTAGCCATCTATTTGGATGTGACAACCCTTCATTTTATAAAATAATTACTGTTGAATCAAAATTTTTGTTCAATGTGTGATATCAAGTTACCTATCAAAGCCAGCTGAATGAATGATTAAAAGGTTCAGATCAAAAGCAACTGACTCAACTTCATGGAGGTTTTCATCCTTTAATTTAAAATGTGTCTATGTCTAACTGATTATCTCTCACCTTTTATAAAGAAATATTGACGTCCTGTAAAGTGTGCAGTGACCTCACTTCTGGCTGTGTTGGCAGGTTTCACTGCGGGTCTCTGAAGCATTGATATTCCTGTAACCTTTGAGGCAAGATGTGTGTATAGTGTATTAATGAGCTGGTTGAAGTGATGTACAGTAATTTCATCCTTGGGTAAAAACAGATGTGAAAGATTCTGTTTTAATATTTAATCAGCCTCCAAGCCTCTGTTGGCTTGTTTAAGTTGACCTGACAGCATTATACCTGGAAACACTTTGAATTAAACTCTGAGTGCTTGACCTTGTTCAAACAGTTGTAATTTAATAAGGCTGCTGTCTTGGTAGAGATAGCGTAGCTAATAGGCATATCCTTTTCTGGCTAGGATTTTTCTGTTTGTGAATGCTGGGGGTGGGGAGATTCCCAGATTCCCCCCAGCTTTGGGGAGGAACTAGATTTGAAGAAGTAAAAAAGAAAAATCTAAATTAAGAAATTATCTTTTAGAAGACCTTTAAAAACTTGTCTTTTGTTTTAAATGTGAGCCTTATGCAAGTAATGTTTTAACGTAATTTTAGTTTGGCTCATTTTTGTTAAAAGGAATGAAAAATTATTTAATAAAAAGGGGCTGGAAAATTCTCAGAAATCAGAGGAGCCCTAGGAGATGCTAGCTCTGGTTCTCTGTCCATTTGTGTTTATTCCTCTATCTGCCCTTCTGCCTGCCAACCAAGTTCACCCTCCCACCCATTCATCCATCCGCTCTCCTCTTATCCCCTCTGGTCTCTGTCTTTGCTTTCTCTGTTCCCTGCTTGCTCTGCTCTCTGTGCTCATCTGTGGCTTCCTCACTCTCCATCCACATCTCCTCTCCCCCAGGCTGCTGTAAATGGATCATTTCTGTTCTCTCATGCCATCAGTTTGTTGTGGCCCTTATAGTTCATCTTTCTTGTGTCTGCTGTTAACTCGTTTGTTTCCTTGTTCAGATTGTGGATAGCAGGGTCTTTACATCTTTTTTGATGCCATGTCAATATTGTCTGTGTTTTCTTGAGGAAGGGGCTGTGCATAGACAGAACCGGTTTTGGCTTGAAGGAAAGGTTAGTTGGACCCAATACCCTGACTTGCTCAATATAAATGCACGCACACACAATTTTTCTGGTTATAAAAATGCTACGTGCTTATTGAAAAATTTGAGAAAAATTTAAAATGAATAAGAATGCAGTTAAAGTCTCTTGTAATTCCACTAGTCAAATAGCTAACCACTTGGGTATATTTCCTCCTCTTATATTTTTTTCTTGTTTACACATAAAAATTATATGCACATTAAACACGTTCAAAATTTAAAATTATATTGGTAATATTTTAAATGTCTTCATAACAACTCTGGCTTTGAGACTTTTATTAAAAGCTGTGCAGTTTGGTGTGAATATTTTATTAATTCTTGGCCTTCTGACTAATATTAAGTGTGGCATCATTACTCATTTTATATTATCTTCTCTTTGACTTGCATTATTTATCAGTCCCTTTGAGAGGAGTTAACTTGTATATATTTCCATCTTGCACAGTGCTTAACACTACAGTGCCTCATACTGAGAAGATGTCCAGTAAATATTTGGTCTGTGCGTTTTGCTTAATTTTTATGCACTCAGAATACATTGATAGGGTTCCAGCTCAGAAGAAGTAAAAAGTAACAATATGTAGCTATAAGGATATGGAAATGAATAGGGAAATATCCTAATTGCTTTAAAACTAATGGCAATTTTGACAGTCCATGTGGTATATGAGGTGTCTCCTATAGGAAGCTGGCTGGTTCTTCTCTTTCAGGAGCCTTCCCAAGGTAGCACTCGTTATCTTTTTGTATATGTCAGTGTCCACTGTGGAAGGCAGAATTCTGAGAATGACACCCCCCCCCCCCCCGATCCTTGCCCCTTGTGTAACCTCCCTCTCTTTAGAGTGTGGGTGGGACCTGTGAGCACAGTGTGGAGACTCACTCCCATAATGATGTTACCTTGTATGGCAAAAGGGAGTGTCCAGGTGGGCTAATTTCATGACATGAGCCCATTAAAAACATTTTTTTTTTGCCTTCTGGCTGGTGGGAAGAAAGAGATATTCAAAGCATGAGTAGGATTCAGCTCAATGTATTATTGCTGGCTTTGAAGATGGAAGGAGGATCATGTACCAAGGAATGTGGGTAGCTTCTAGAAGCTGAGTGTGGCCTCTAGCTGACAACCAGCAAAGAAATGGGGACCTCAGTTCTACAACCACGAGGTGCTGAATTCTGCCAACAACCTAAATGAGCTTGGAAGTAGATTCTTTCCAAGAACCTCCATATAAGAGCCCAGCCGGGCCAACACTTTCATCTTGGCTCTGTGAGACTTGAAACAGAGGACCCAGTGAAGCCTGCTTGGACTGCTGACCTGCAGAACTGTGAGCTAATAAATGGGTGTTTTTTTAGCCACTGTTTGTGGCAACAGAAAACTAATAAAGCCCCAGATTTGGCTGATTCTTAGCTTCATCCAATTTTATCTTGATTTTCTCCGGATATGAAGGGCAGAGCTCCCTCAAATGGACAGACTCGCATTAGCCTAGCTAAAGAAACTGATGTGTGAAGTCAGAGGGCCAGTATACTTACTTGTTTATTTGCCTGAGAAGTAATTGTTCCAGGAACTGAGATAATCAGTTTGAATAGTCGGTGTATTATCTCCTTGAAGGTAGACCAATGTAGAAAGCCAAGCTTATGTTACTGAGCATGGTATCTTAACAAAAAGAGTTAGATGACTACAGTTTTTCTGTCTTATAACAGGAATGGCTTTCCCTACGTCCTGAACAGTGTTTAGACTGGCCATTGCCAACCTATCTGGACACTCACTGTATTAGTTTTCAATTCCCGTGTTAACAAATTACCACAATTTAACAGCTTAAAACAACACATTTATTATCTCACAGTTGTGGTGGGTCAGCAGTCCATTCTGGGACTGCTGGATTAGTTGCGTCCTCTGCTCATGATCTCAGCAGGCTGAAAGAAAGGTGTTGGAAGGGGTTGTAATCTCATCTGAGGGAGTCCTCTTCTGAGCTCACTGGCTGTGGACAGTTTAGTTCCTTCTGGTTGTAGGACTGAAGCTTTCTGTTCCTAGAGGCAGACCTGCCACATAGCCCTCTGCACAACACAGTTTTTTGCTTCTTCAAGGTCAGTTTGAAAATCTCCCATACGTTTTCCATTTTTCCGATCTCTGATCCTTTTAAAAGCCTTCATCTGATTAAGTCAGGCCCACCCTGGATGATCTCCCTTTTGATGGGCGCAAAGTTGATGGATTTGGGGACCTAATTACATCAGTAAAATCTCCCTACCTTTGTCATATAATAACATAACCTAATCATGGGGGTGAAGCTCCATATTATAGGTCCTGCCCACATTGTAGGGGAGGGAATTATACAGGATGTGTATACTCAGGGGCCATCTTAGAATTCTGTCTACCATGCTCGCCTTCGTCCATGCATCCATTGCTGACCTTGTTCTCGGATACCCTTCTTTAGTTGTGTTAGTACATCCAGTGTTTGGAAGTCCAGGCTTGGAGCTGTTTTGCCTCTCTATATTGACTCTAGTCTACTCACATTTAGTATATGTTGATTTTAAAGTTTCAATTTTGAAAGCAATTTAATTTTTCTCATCTTTTCCCCTTTAGGAGGAATGGGATTAGCAGGAGTGTCTTCACTGTAGTTTCCGAGGTCCTGACAGCAGTGCCTCTGTTTGTAGTTTTGTGGTCTGAAGATTTTAGACTATTGGAGAAATTCTATCATTACTGAACTTTTGAGGATTGTAACTTAACATTCTACTTAATAGATGGAGAAAGTGAAGAGAGGAAATGAGTTGCTTGCACAGTTGAATTATTAACCATGGAAGAAATGCACTTGTTTCTTATTTATATCCTGCATTCTCTCAATTTGACTTTTAGTAAAAGGCATAGCCTAAAATTAAAGCAATTAAGAAAAAAAACCTTCTATTATGGAGATTTTGACAGTACATAAACATACATGTCCTTGCCCATTAAAATGAATGCTAAAGAGCCCAGACTGTTTTTATAAGGTAGATTTTTGCCATTGCCCCTCTGTTGTGAGAGATCATTGCCTCAGGCCACAGTGGCCAGGAATGTGGCAGAGTTAACCTGCCTCGCTCTCTAGGGAAACTGTCAAGAAGTGGGCAATGAATTAATAAGTAAAAAGTGTTCTCTGAGCTATAGGCATCAGTTGTTGATTGACTGATGGAAAAGGTAGGAGGTAGACTAATGGAAGATGACATTCAAACTCAGCTGTTGACTCTCTCAGCTGAACGAACTGGGGGTTTCTGCTGCCTTTTGCTCATTTTCCCTGAGTGGTAGTAGCTTGTAGGTTAAGCATGCACACCTGGGAATCAGGCTGCCTGGGGTAAATCCTCATTCTCCCATTTACCTCAGTCTCCCAAACTTCTCTTTTCCTGTCTGTAAAAGGGGGGTTAAAAGAGTGCCCCTGTAAAACACTTAATATGATGCTGAGCACTAGTACTAGCAGTGGACCAAGGAGAGGTGTCTGTGATGGGAGCCATCAGCCTCAGCAGGGAGGAGTTAGAATTGTTTAGAATTGCCAGTGCAAGGGGATAATAAAAAGCAGACTGACTTTTAGTCGGTTTATTACTGTTTTTAAATTCTTTGCAAACAAGGTACCCCCTTATTGCCTGCACCCTGGGTGGACCAGTCCTTCCATACACCCCTTGAAATGCCACTGCCTTGCACGTAAGTGCTCAAAAATGTATGCTGTTATTGCTCTTCTCACATTTGAGCTGAGGGGTATGTTTTCATTGGAGAGGAAATACTAGGTGAACCTGGTCTAATAACATTTGTGATAAAGTGTGTAGAAAATTGGTGTAATAAAAATAATGAGACATTTTTAGTATGGTTTGTAAACCATTAAGAATGAAATGTAGCAAAATCTGACCTGAGAAATAGAAAAATGAAGTAACAACTGATTAAATGTAAAATGTTTTTGCTTTTTTCTTTGGATCCTAAACATTCTGATATTTCAAACATGTACATGAATATATGAACTATCCCCTTCACTTACTTGAGGCTCCATTTTGTCTATAGTGAAAAACTTACAGTGTAAACCTGAGCTGGGTAGTCAGGATCCCAACCTCAGCTCAACCTACTTTCCCTGACTCATCACCCACACGCTTTGTTCCAGCTAATGTATTGTCTTCTGCTCCTGCTGGGCTTCTTTTTGAGTTTCAGCCCCTGGGGTGCTCTCCACTTTGCTTGTTCCAAACTACCCATCCCAGACTTACGTGTTAGCAGTTTTGCAGTTTAAGTCCCAATAGCTCAGTGAAGCCTTCTATTCTGGACCCCTTTACTGCATTTTAGTGGTGCTAAATCCTTCCTTTAAATTTATAGCACTTACATATAGGGCCCATACTTCCTTTGTCTGCAGATGTTGGTTGAGATTTCACTGTGATCAAGGCAGGATGATCTCTAGATTCTGCAGACGGTGGGCTGAAAGTGGCAGAACTGGTCATTTTCTTGCCTTCCTGAATTTCTCTTGCCTCATTTTTTTTTCAGGATACATTTCTTTCACATCTACCTGCCTTATTTACTCGCATTACGGACAGAATCAAACCCACCAGAGCTTGCTTAGACTAAGTGGGCCAGAACCTTCAGAATATTTTAGAAAGGATCTTAGAGGCCACTCTTTGCGGAGGGTTACCCAGTTTGTTTTGCACAGCCCAGTTCCCATTTTGGCAGCCCCGTTTGTCAGAGGTGCATCCCTCATACTGAGCTAAAATGTCTCTTCATTCTGGTGCTCTTAGTTCAGTTTCACTGAGTAAGTCAGTATTTTCCAATGCAAAACACTAATAGTTATTCATTTGAACCTTATAAAATTTCTCATGCTTGACTGTTTTTGACCTATAAAAATGGCAAGTTTATATGGGCCAACCTAATATATTGCTCTTGATTTTCTGCTTTCTAGTTTACATATTCATCTAGTTTAAATAACCTCTTATTACATAAATCCTTAATATAAGTTGTTAGTTCCTTTTTTCCTTTTATATATTTTTTATTATTTTATGTTTATCTTTACCCTGGTAGGCCCGAGGGACTTGGCCCACTGCGCTCAAACTCTGCCTTGGCTCCTTTTCCCCACATAATTGAATTCTTTCCCAATTTCTCTCCTGTTTGGACTCCGAACTAAGGTTTCTTAATTACCATATCGACAAGTATATGCACAATGAGGTTGGGGGTGGAAAGTAAATAATGGAAACACGAGAAATCTGAAAAGTAGCAGTAAAAGATGGTCATCTTGGCCCTTTTAATGTAAATGAGGCCAGGTCTGTTCCCTAACATCAGTTTTATTTTTTTTAAATATGTTTTTATTGATTTTTTACTTTTGAGAGAGAGAGAAACATCAATGAGAAAGAAACATCGATGGGTGCCTCCTGATGCCGAGTACTGAGGATGGAGCCCGAAACCCGGGCATGTGCCCTGACCCGGAATCACTGGCGACCTTTTGGTGCATGGGACAACCCTCAGCCAATTGAGCCACATTGGCCAGGCCCTAAGATCAGTTTTAGAATTTATCCTCTTGATTATGCAGAAGAATTGTTCCCTGTCCATCTTTTTATTGGCTTGATACCTGGCTGAACTACTCAGATTTGGGTTAGCCTATACCAGAACTGGATTCCCATACCTCTCTGGGCTAATCTTCCCACTCAGAGCCTGAGCTCCTAGCTCACCTCTCACGTGTGGTGGGTGCTTCTTTCCCTTAGCTGTCTTGGTTTCTGTATGGATACTGGCCTTCTGGGTGAGAAGGGGATTCCATGGCCAGAGGTGCTTTTTGATTGAAGTTTAGACCAGCTTAGATTGTACAGCAGACCTAAATTTCTTCCCCCAAGTTCTTTGTGCATATTTCATAGAATAATCTGTGCTCTTTACCTGTTCTTTGTTTCACTGGAAATTTTATGGAGCAGTTGTAGTATTTATAGGATGAGCAGAGTGCCCAGTTTTTAAGCTCCACACCAAACCACTTATTTCCCAAACTACTTTAAGGGGGGAGGTTAATATGCTTCCATATTTAGCTGTCTCTTCTTTCATCTAATATTCTCACTATTTTACTCTTCTGCTTTATTGAGGTCATGTATCTGTTGAGTAGGATGGGACAAAAAAAAGACTTCCCATTGTTGTTGTTTTATGAATTCCTCTACTCTGGTTATACTGTAATTTTATTTATTTATTTATTTCCTTTTATCAATTAGTGAATTCACCTATCTTTAAACTAATTCTTCTCTCTTCTCCAGAATTATAGCACAAGAAGAATTGGTTATGTGCTCTTTTTTGTCTGTGGCATTTTCTGTGACTAAGTGACTAACAACCTTATCAAGAAGAGAATGAGTTTAGTTTTTGAGGTTTAGTGCTTAGTGACTCCATCTTGGCTTCTAAAGATAATTCACTTATGGATACTCAGAAATAATGTTTAATTTTTTCCCCCCTAAAGTTTTTGCTGAGGGTAAGTGCAGTATTGCCTTGGCTGTTATTTTCTGAATTTTCTTCCTTTACTTGTGTGTGTGACATTCAGATTTTTCACCCACTCTCCCTGACTTTTCAAACTTAATGGTCCATAGACCTGCAACCTCCCTGGTAAGTCCTGTTGGGTTTAAGAGGAAATTTGTGTAGGCCTGGAACCTTGAACTTGCATAAAACAGATATTACCACTCATCTTTTATGGACAGAGGCAGGGAGGAAGTACATATACACACAGAAGTGATGTCCTGGGCTTGAGTTGTTTATATTGTCTAGCCTACCTGTTGCCATTTGCAAGATCCTTTTATTTGACTCTTGTTGTAGGATCTTGTGTATTTTTTTTTCATTCTTGAAATATATTTTTAAAAATAGACTTTGAGATTGGGTACTTTATCTTTCCTCTAAAATCTTTATTTTTCTGTGCCTTTTTCGGGTAGCCTATCAGAGTATGATATCTGTGTGGAGATTTGATAAAATCTTCTGGGATTATGCTCTTAAATGAGAGAATGTATGTATATAGGACTGTATATTCATGTGAATATATTTTTTAAATTGATTGAACATAATTTTTAACTGTTTTCACGTACATTCTGCTGTTTCGTGTCTTTTTATGGATCCATATCATTGGTTTGTCTTGATATCATCCCTGTCTTTCTTCTCATGATTTTTGTTATTTTATAATTTTTGAGATTCTTACATTCACTTCAAATGATCTTTCCTTTAAAAATATTTTGATGCATTTCTGAGAATGACTGTGCATTATGTCCATCTGGGGGGGGAAACACATTAAGGGTTTGTGCTTACTTTTTTTTTTTTTTTAATTCTTCACCTGAGGATATTTTTCCATTGATTTTCAGATACAGTGAAGGGAGGAAGGGAGAGTGGGGGAGTGGGGGTGGAGAGAAACATTGGTTGGCTGCCTCCTATACGACCTCACCCAGGGCTGGGGATTGAACTCCAACCAAGGTATTGAACCTGTGCACCTAAGAGTCTGACGCTCTAACCACTGAGCAAAACCAGCCAGGGCTATGCTTACTTTTTAAAAAGAGATTCTGTTTTCCAAAATCATATTCCCTTTTATATTACAAAGGGTTTCTAGACTGTTTTTTTTGTTTGTTTGTTTTGCTACGTGCCCCTAGTGGGAACTGAACCCAGTACTCTCTGGTCCGCAGGCCGATACTCCAACCGCTGAGCCAAACTGGCGAGGGCTAGGTTGTTTTCTTGTTAATAGCTATTGAGTTCAGCCTACAACTATCCTAATTTCTAGGCTGTTTGGGAATGTTACTCAACTGTGTTGCATACACGTGTGATAGTTAAAGGTTGAAGGCATGAGGGTTGGAGGAGGAGTTCCAACTTCCAATAAACTTTCTATTAAATAGTCAAGTCATTCAGATGTATAACTCCTTATTGTGAATCTATTTATGCAGAAAGTTCAACCATGTGTCTTGTATTTAGCAGTTTGCCTGTGTGGTAGAAAAGTTACTATGTGAGCATTTTCCTTTTTCTTATGTCTCTTGAACAGCAGTTATAATAGCTGTGAATGTAGTTTATAATATGGGCAGTCATATCCAATTTTTAGGCATTCAAAATCCCAAATACAAAGGAGTCTATGATATATTGTCCTGTATTTATCCATATATTGGGACACTCTCCTTCATTTCTTATTCTGGTATTGCCTAATTACAGTCAAGTTCATTTAATGACCTGTGTAATTTAGTGTTCTACCTAATATCTGTCTCTGATGGAGCAGAGTGATCTTGTCGCTTTGTGCCAGGCTGGCAGGGCTTTCTAACATGGTTCCCCAACATCAGCCCCAGGGAAGCCAACAGCTGGGGCAGCTGTCTGCTTTTGACAGCAGAGTGTCCTTGTTGCTATTGATTGGGTTGTTCAGTCAAGTGCAAAAATATGGTTTTAACCATAAGTGGTAGTTATACGATAATCCTGGAGATAAATATGTGTCATGTGAAGTATTACTTGAATTTGGGGTATGAAGAGAGGGAAAGGGATAGGCAAGTAGTTGGAGGGAGAGGTTTGGTATAATAAGCTATTCAGTGTAGTTATTTTGTATGTTAGGGAACTCTGCAGATATCTTTTGTTAGGGAAATCTGAAGTTAAGCATCCCCCTGGTAAACTCTGAAATAGATTTAAAAATATTCTCATAAATGTTAATTGCTTCTAAAATTCACAGGGATTGAATTAGACTTGATCTTGCTAAAGAAGCACATTACTTAACATTAGTCAAGCAACAACTTGTATTTTAGAAATTTGCCCTTTGGAGAGAGAGTGCACAAAAGTGAAAAAAAAAAAAAAAACTTATATGCCCAAGACTCATTAATAGATCTGCTTCCACAGACATGAAGCAGCCTGACCTGCAGGAATCACTTGGGCTTCCCCAGCAGAGAGCTGCACCCTGAACCTGCATCTCCTGCTTGTCCAGGTTTCCTGGCGGAGGAGTACAGTCAGCCTGTACTCTAGCCAAGCAAGAGCTTTAAGTGTTATTTATTTAGCAAGTCTGTAGCATTTTCTTCATATAGTGTATATCACTGTGCTTCCTCAAAGTATGATTAGCTAATCCAGAAATTAAAGTCTTGTGACAGAAAACAGATCCTTTTCTCACAAAAAAATGAGAAATAAAATCCAATCAGATTTATTATTTGAATGAATTCTTTTTAAATTGAAGAATTGTTATGTGGGTAGCTTTCAACATACTTTTCTTAGTATTAGATGCTTAGAACTAATTTGAATTTAGTTAGTTTCATATTTATCATATTTAATTCTTGTTTACTGCAAAGGTTAAAGAGAAATAAAGTAATTTATTTCTTCTGGAAATTTTTAGGATCTTAAGAGTAAGGGACTTGAGCCAGCTGCTTGAAAAAGTTGCCAGTTTTGGCTGAAGAAATTAGGAATTTGTAAAAATAATGAGCCATCTTTTAAAATTAAACAGTTTAAAAGGTCTGCACAGTTAGGTTATGATTCCAGTGTATGCTCAGTACAAATTGATTTTATTTCTGTTGACACATTCTACTTTGTTTTCAAAGTCTGGTTTATACAGTTTTTCTTAAAAGCAAGGAAAACGTTTTTAAAAATATAGCTTTGCATTAAAACATGTTCCTACTTTGGCAAAAGTATTAATAATCATAATGATAAACTATTATTATATATGATCTAAGGGAATAGTTGTTTAAAGCATCCATGTAAGTCTCTACATGTTTTTGCGGATCATGCTACAGGCTGATAAATTCATATTCTACCCATCCCACTGTACAGTCTAGCATTCTGAATCTTCCTCACTTCCTTGAATAGGCCATGCTCCATGTACCTTCAGATCTTCTTCACATATGGTGCACCAACTGCCAAGGACCCACTTCACACCTCCTCTCCCTTTTGTCTAGCTTACTCTCTGCTCATCCTTTAGATTTCAGTGTAAATGGAAGTAGAATCTGGGAGGCCTTCCCTCACTAGATTCTTTTTTTGTTTGTTTTTGTTACAAATGTTTCTCATTTTCCCCCCAATGACACCCCCCCACCATCCCCAGCTTTGTTGTCTGTGTTCATTGGTCATTCATACATGCATGTAAGTTCTGTGGTTTATCTCTTCCCCCACAACCCTCCCCCCCAGGCTTGTCAGTCTGTACCCCACCTCTATGTCTCTGGGTTAATTTTGTTCAGCAGTTTGTTTAGTTCATTATATTCCACAAATAAGTGAGATCATGTGGTATTTGTCTTTCTCTGCTTGGCTTGTTTCGCTTAGCCTAATAGTCTCCAGGTCCTTCCATGTCATCTCAAAGGATAAGAGATCTTTCTTTCTTACCGCTGCATAGTATTCTAGTGTGTCTATGTACCACAGCTTTTTAATTCAGTCATCTACTGATGGACACTTGGGCTGTTTCCAAATCTTAGCTATTGTAAATAGTGCTGCTATGAACATATATTCTTTCTGATTGGTGTTTCAGGTTTCTTAGGGTATATTCCTAGAAGTGGGATCACTGGGGTCAAATGGCAGTTCAATTTTTAACTTTTTGAGGTAACACCTTAGTGTTTTCCATAGTGGCTGCACCAATCTGCATTCCCACTAGCAGTGTACTAGAGTCCCCTTTTCTCCACACCCTCGCCAGCACTTGTTGTTTGATGATTTGTTGATGGCAGCCATTCTGACAGGTGTGAGGTGATATCTCATAGTTGGTTTAATTTGCATCTCTCTGATGATTAGTGATGTTGAACATTTCTTCATATGTCTCTTGGCTCTTTGTATGTCCTTTTTAGCTCCTCTGCCCATTTTTTAAATTGGGTTCTTTGTCTTTTGTTTAGTTGTATGAGCACTCTATATATTTTGGAAATTAACCCCTTATCTGATGCATCATTGGCGATTATGGTCTCCCATATAATGGGATCCCTTTCCGTTTTGATGGTTGTTTCTTTTTTTTTTTTTTTTTATCCTCACCCGAGGACATTTTTCCATTTTTTGTTCAGACAGAGTGGGAGGAAGAGAGAGAGAGAGAGAGAGAGAAATATCTACGTGAAAGGGACACATCGAGTGGCTGCCACCTGCATGACCAACTAGGGCCAGGGACAGACTGCAACCGAGGTACGTGCCCTTAGTGGGAACCGAACCCGGGTCTCTCTGGACCTCAGGCCGATGCTCTAACTGCTGAGCCAAACTGGCCAGGGCTGATGGTTGTTTCTTTTGCTGTGCAGAAGCTTTTTAGTTTGATGTAGTCCCATATGTTCATTTCTTCCTTTGTTTATGTTGCCTTAGGTGTTGTATCAGTGAAAATTCTGCTGCGTATGTCTGAGATTTTGTTGCTCACTAGGTTCTGAGCTTCCATTGTCTCCTGTTTTTCTCTCACATGACATCATCACATTTATTGCTATTTTCTCAATCTAAAACCTGATAAGGCAGGAACTGTGTCTTCTGTATCTCCAGCATTACCACAGTATCTGACACATTAAGTTGCAGTGAATATCTGTAGAATGAGTGTTTCCTCATAGATTTTCAGATAAAGAATTATCTAGTTACCTTTGTCTTAAATTGAAGCAATTTCAAAAGGTTAGATGGATCAGCTCAAATTCACCACTCCAGTATGGCTGTACATTGCCACGATTATCGATGTACCAAAGATGATTAAAATTCACTTATATTGTTTATAATGGTGGTATTTTTAAATCTCGAATTTTTATACAGGTTTTGCCATTGTAGTGGCTCTGTGAGACATCATAATGCCCTAATGGTAACTAGTTTTGCATATCTCTTTTGCACTTTTTACTTGTATCTATAGTTCTAAATGTTTCATTGAATGATGCTTTCTTTAAAAATTCATTTTTTTTTTAAGTTAAACTGACCTGTCACATTTATATTTTTACAATCTCAACAATTTTATCAGGGACATATTTTTTTATTCTATTCTGTAACATGTCACAGTGCTTTATGTAGAGCTTGATTTCATGTGCAGCAATGTGTTGAAATGAAATACCTACCCAGTAGTATACTGGATTTCATGTATTATTTACATATTCTTGTGTATATCACTGAATTTTATATTATTCAGAAAATACTTATAGTGGGGGCTCAGAGCCATGTGTCTTCATTGACTACACTGGCCATAGATACATTTGCAGGTATATTCAATTTGCTTTGTACTCTTCACATAATTTATTATCTTGGCTGTACTTTTTAATTATATTTGATACATGTGTACATGAATTCATTCTTGATAAAGTTCAGATTCCTTTGACTGTCCCATTATGTATCTGAGCACTTTCTATAAAACTGAACATTTCTTTGCGATGTTTCTACAATCTAATAAAATAATTCAGTCCAAGTACTTTTTTAAAAATTATTATTTATTTAATTTTATTTTAATCCTCACCCAAAGATATTTTTTCTATTTATCTTGAAATAGAATGGCAGAGAAGAAGAGAGAGGGAAAGAGAGAGAAACATTGACATGAGAGGGGCCCATCGACTGGTTGCCTCTTGCACGACCCTGATTAGGGCCAGGGACGAACCACAACCGAGGTGCCTGCCCTTGACAGGAATCGAACCCGTCGCTCTTTGATCTGCAGGCTGACACTCTAACCACTGAGCAAAACTGGCCAGGGCTAAAAAATTATTTTGAACATAATATAGAAAAATTATAAAAATAGTAACATTTATATATACTTTTTACCCAGCTTCTCCTAACATTAAACACTTACATAACCATAATACAGTAATTAGAAACCAGAAATTCATTGGTATAGTACTGTTTACTAAACTACAGCCCTTACTTCAGTTTTACCAGTTTTTTACCTACTGTCTTTTTTTCTTTCCCAGGATATAATCTATGATTCCGCATTGACTTTAGTTGTTGTTTCTTCCAGTCTGTTATACTTCCTCATTCTTTCTTTGTCTTGCATCATCTTAGCAAACAGGTTTGGATATTTACTATGTTCTAGTCACTAAAACTGGTGCTTGAGGGAAGGGAGATAAAAGAGTGGAAGTCATGGCCCTTAACCTTTTAGCTCCAATGAGTAGACAGTATATATACAAGGAATGTCTACACAATGTGCAATATATTCTGTAAAAGCCCTTTATAATATCTGAGTAGAGAGGAGAGAGTTACTAACTCACTGGGTGACAGTGTTGAGGCAGCGTTTACAGAAGAAATGACATTTGATGTGGGTCTTAAAGAATTAGATGTTTTTTTTCTTTCTTTCTTGGAGAACTGGGGTAGAAGAGGAGGACATTTGACAGAGGCAACAGTATTTGGCATGAATGCATGAAAAACTGGTAACATTGTAGAGTGGCAAATTGCTTAATAGTAATGGAGAGCAATGAGAGATGAAACTAGAAATGTGTTTAGAAATCACCTTTTTCATTTCTTTTTAATAAATACATCCTCATATTTATGAGTTAAGTTTGTTCAATTTAAAGTTAACCATACTTGCGAGCATTTAATTTGTAATGAGTGTTTCTAATTTTAGAATGTACAACATTAAGATTTTTATTGTCTTTTTGGAGAATCAGAGGGAGTAAATAATTATGTTCAACTGTTATAGTAGCATCTGATAGCTTTTGAAATTCTGTTAATAAGAATATGAATTTATTTTATGATCTATTGAGCACCTGTTATATGACAGATACTGTTCAGGTGAAGTACAAAGCAGCAAAGAAAACATTCTAACTGTTCTAGTTGTAATATATTTGCACTAATATGGCAATTTAGTTTAGCAAGCATTATATCTAGGTGCTCAGAGGATACAAAAATGAATAAATATATGACTAGATCTTGAAGGAAGAAAATAATTTCATTGAGTACAAGTTTGCTGGCACAAGTAATTTTATCTTTATTTCAAATTCATGAGGATTATTTTTGCTAGGTATAGAATTCTGGGTGGTTATTTTCTTTGAACACATTGAAGATATTGCATTATCTTCTGACTTCATTTGTCAGCCTGAGTCAACTGTCTCTGGCTGCTTTTTAAATTATTTTCTTTGGTTTTTATTTTTGAAGTTTGGTACATTATTTCTAAATATGGATATCTTTTTATTTATTCTGTCAGAGAACTGAGGATTGATGTCTTTCGTTAGTTAAGGAAAATCCTGAGCCTTTAAGTCTTCACTTATTGTTTCTGCTTTGTCTTCCTTCTCTCTTTTTGGGTTTCCAATTAAACACATGTTAGAATTTCTCACTGTATGCCTTATGCCTCTTACCCACTCTTCTGTATTTTTTCTCTTTCTGAGCTATACTCAGAATAATTTTTCTCAGTTGCAGTTTACTAATTCTCTCTTAAGCTTTATCTAATCTGCCATTAAACTCATTCATTGAGTTCCTCATTTCACTTAATGAATTTTTATTTAGGTATTTTTCAAATTTGTCATATTTTATAGTTGACAGTGTCTTGCCAGATCTGTGAACTTTTTTTTTTAAATCTCTGAATATAGTAAACAGAATAAAAAAAAAATATCTTTGCTTGTATTTTCAATATATGAAATTTCTATGGATCTGATTCTGTTGCTTATTGTTTCTGCTTCTTCTGACTCATGTCTTTTCATGTGACTAATTATATATTGGATATTGTTTTTGAAAAAACATTTATAGAAATAATTTAAGGTGTAGAATTTTCATGTGCTTCTGTCTTCTGCCTAGTTGAGCAGTTTAAAGTCTCTTCAAGCCAGTTCATGATTCAGGTGTTGTGAGTAGGGCTGCAAATCCATGTTACTTCCCACCTTTTGTAAAGTCCAACTTACAACAGGGATTGGCTTATGTATTAATTTATTATGACTTAGACACAGGTTATACCAGGCCCCAATTTATTGGGTGTTAGAGGTCACCAGAACTTCATCTCATCTTCTCTTCCTAGGGTGGTAAATAATCCCAGGACAAATGTGGCTCTGAGTGTTGGACTTATCTCTCTGGACTCCTAGTCTAGACAGATAATTCAACCCTATCTCATTAGCTCTTTGGTGCTTGTATGAAAATATATGTATATTGTCTAGCCTTTTACATTGTCTCCTTTGTGTTCTACCCAAAGGTGGGATAATCCCATTCAAACTAATCATTAAAAACTCTGGCAAAAAGTGGTATCTAGGGAACTTTTTTTTTTTTTTAGTCCTCACCTGAGGACATTCTTACATTTATCTTCAGATGGAGCTGGAGGGAGAGAGGTAGGAAGAGAGAGAGAAACATTGATGTGAGAGAGACACATTGAGTGGTTGCCACCACACGACCCCAACCGGGGCTGGGCACAAACTGCAACAGAGGTACGTGCCCTTAGTGGGAACCGAACCCCAGAATCTCTGGTCCATGGGCCAACAGTGTAACCACTGAGCCAAACCGACCAGGGCTAGGGAACTTTTCTTAATAGTAATGTGTGTGTACTCTAACAGGAAAGCTTATTTGGATGTTTTGGAAATGCAAAAGTTTGGTAATGAAAATATTTATATAATGATTTATTTTTAGTTTGATTGGCTCTGTATTTACTTTTGTTTCCTTGTACCTTAAGAGTAAATGGTTTTCTAACATAAATAGATTATTGTGATCTACGTACTTTCAGAGTGTAATTTTAAAGCTTTGAAAACACAGTTTTTAAAAGGGATTCCCAAGTACAACCCCACCCCTTGCTCTCTTTTGTGCATCTATCAAGTATGTTCTAATCACTGAATAAGAAGGGTATCACGTAGGAAGTTGTGTAAACATGCTTTTCTTCTTTTATCTTTTGTTAATGCACCAACTACCTGATATATTAAAAATGGACTTTCTTACTATACCTCACTCCTCTTCCAATTCATTCTTGCTTTGCTGTGGGCGGTAGGGGTCCTCCAAACTAGGACTGCAAGACCTGTGTAATTCCTCCTCACTATTGGTTCTCCTGTATTTTGGTCAATGCTCTAGTGACTGCTTGAACTACTGGTTGTCAGACTGACTTGATTTGTTTCGCTTGTAAACAAATGGCCTAAGCCACTGTTGATTTTTGTGGCAGCTCAGTTGCTTGGAGCAAGGTGCTAATGAGACACGGGTCATAGGTCCAGGCTCTGAGTGGGTTGGTAAGCTTTGCTCTGGCCCATGGCCACAGACCCTGACTCCCCCTTGCCAGCTGTCATGCACATTTATGCCATGGCTCATTATGGGGACAGAGCAGGGGGTATAGATAAGACAAGGCAAATCTATCATCTCTGCCAGAAAAGACAATTCCTACTGATAGGTCAGTAACCTTTTTGTTGGAAGAACAGCATATTAGTATTAGCTTCCATAGATGTGTCCATCTGAGACTTACAAAAACAACTTATGATTGTATGGGTTGTCTGCAGTTAGTTTAGAGTACTGCTCACATTTCGAAACATATTTGAATATAAGTTTGGCTTTTTAGTTTGTAAAAGATCATTGTTCTTAGAGATTCTTAATATCATTCTCTAAAATAGAAAAGTAAGCTTTAGAGGTCAAATTTGATAAAGCACTAGAAATAAACTGCAAAATTACTATTATGTTTAGGAAATGTTTCCCAAACCCCTTCATCCTCTTCACTCCATCTACCCTCCCCCCCCCCCCCCCCCCCCGCAATAAGAAAGGAAGAAAAGAAGTGAGGGAAGAAGGAATGGAGAGAGAGAGAGACAGAGAGATGGAATAGTGCTTAAAAAGAAAAAGAGAACTTTTCTAGAAAAGCACAGTTTGCTCTTTACTATAGCGTTTTAGCTGATAATATCTTGCAAAAGGACCCAAAGAGAATTGAACAGATTTTTCCTTTAAGATTTTAGTTTTGATTGTCTAAATTCCTGGTCAGATTAATTTAGATCTTTCTCATCATACAATTTGAGTCATAGAGGTTCTGATTCTATTGTGACTTGAATTTAACTTACATGATGTGAAGCAAAGGGTGAATGTGAGTGTGTGTGTGTGTGTGTGTGTGTGTGTTACTTCCTAAAAGTATTACAGGCCCCATGCTAAACTTTTTGGCTTATATCAGTGAATCCTAGCGTAGGGTATTATACCACTGGTGGTGGACTATGTACAAATACTTTGTTTCTATAGTCATACTTTTGTTTTAATACTTATTAGGGGGAAATAACTGCTTCAGACCTTTCATTTCATGGATATTATTGCTTAAGATGAATTTATTTTTATATACATTTTTAAAAGAACAAAAGTAAGCCAAGTTAAAAATTATTAAAAAAATAATAGCACAGATTAAGCGAAATTGCTGAGGATGGTCTGGGAATGACTGAGGATTGGGAAACACTGTCTTAATTGTACACGGTGGCAGGAAAAACTGCAGGCCCTCGCTGCAGACAGAGATTATTGAAAAGATTTAAGTCCCAGCATTTAGCTAGAAGTTAAGTTGATTTCATAAGTTGTTGTTTATTTATGGGTGGGGGTCCAGGTAGGATAATAAGATTTATGTTTAAAAGAGATCTTTGAGAAATAAACTCAAGACAATTTTACTGATGGGTCATGGGCAAATAATTCTTTTTTTTTTTTTTTAAGAAATAGTGTGGAGAAGAAGAGGGAGATGTTAAGGGAGAAGTCTGGCATTCATGTGTTTATTTATTCATTCATTAATTCAGCCAGTATATTTCTTGAGCACCTGCTGTATGTCAGGCACTGTTGTAGGCATGGGAGATACAACAA
Source organism: Molossus molossus (assembly GCF_014108415.1). Classification (NCBI taxonomy): domain Eukaryota; kingdom Metazoa; phylum Chordata; class Mammalia; order Chiroptera; family Molossidae; genus Molossus; species Molossus molossus. The sequence continues at coordinate 55,874,747 of NW_023425352.1, forward strand.
GGAACAAAACAGACAGGTCTCTGCTCTCATGAAATTAATTTACATTTTAATGGGAAGAGATAGATAATAAATGAATATATAGCATATGTGCTGGTGATAAATGCTACGGAGATAAAGCAGAGTGAGGGAGTGACAGTTGGGGAAGCAAGATTGCTATTTTATTTATTTATTTATTTATTTGTTTATTAAAATCCTCACATGAGAATATTTTTCTATTTATCTTAAAATAGAGTGTGAAGGAGGGAGAGAGAGAGAAACATCGATATGAGAAGGACACATCGACTGGTTGCCTCCTGCATGACCCCGATCAGGGCCTGGGAAGAACTATAACTGAGGTACATGCACTTGACTGGAATCAAACCTGGGACTCATTGGTCTGTGGGCTGATGCTCTAACCACTGTACAAAACTGTCCAGGGCAAGATTGCTATTTTAAATAATTTAATTAGGAAAGGTCTCCTTGAGAAAGTGACATTTGATCTGAAGGGAGTGATGGAGCATGCCATGCATGGGGAAGGAATGTTCTAGATGGAAAGAATAGTAAGTACACAGATTCTGGTGGATGAGAGTGTGTTCTGACAGGTTTGAGAAGCAGGAGGCCAGTGTGGGTGAGTGGAGTGAGAGGGGAGAGTGGTAAGAGGTGAGGGCAGAGAGGGGAAGGAAGGCCCCAACTCATGCTGAGCCTCAGGAGCCAGTGTAAGGCCTCTGGCTTTGCTGTGAGTAAGATGAGAAGCCTTTGCAAGGTTTTGAATGGATGAAGGATATGAGCTGCTGACTTAGTTTTAAGATGTTCTGGCTGCCCTGTTGAAAATAAACTGTAGGGCAGCAACAAGGAGGCCAACAAGGAGGATGTTGCTATAAATCAAGCAAGACATGTGATGACTTACACTAGAGTTGACTGTGGAAGGAGTGGTGACAAGTGAACAGATTCTGGATATATTTTGAAGTAGAGCGAACAGAATTTATAGGTAGACTTTGATGTACAGTGTTAGAAAAAGAGAAGACTTTTAAGGTTATTGGCCTGAGTAACTAGAAGGATAAAGTTATTCTTTACTGGGATGAACAGAAATAGTAATAGAGTAAGGGGAAAGATGGCATATGGTAGAAGGTAGACTGTTACCTTTAAAATTTTTAAACTTATTTTTAAATGTAAAATAGCCCAATTCCCTGCTTCACTACATACAAAGGACCTGTATTTGCTTTTATTCCGAATTTGTTGCTGTAGATTTCCTGGAATACTTTTTTTAAAACTATAAAGTAGTCATAGTTTAACATATAAAATATAACATAGCCCATTTTGCTCAGGTTATTTTTATTTTTATTTTGTTAAACTTCCTTCATAAGCTTGGCTTCCAAATAGCAATGTATTCTGCCAATTTGGTGACTAATTGGGTTATAGATTAATAATAAGACATTCTTATAAACATCAATAGGAGTGATGAAAGCTTGTATTAGGCAAAGAGTCAAAGAATGGGAATAACTAAAAAACATATTCTAAGCCAAGTTAATATTTAGAGTTTTAACTTTCAAAGGAAGGGATATTACCCTGGGAAATACTTATCTCAGTTGGATATTTCCTACTTAATTCTCATGGTTGGTTTTTTAAAAACAAAAAGAGCTCTGGTCAGTTTGGCTCAGCGGTTAGAACGTTGATTCTCTGTCAAGGGCACGTACCTGGGTTGCAGGTTTGATCCCTGGCCCTGGTTGGGGTCATGTGAGAGGCAGTCAGTCAGTGTGTTCTTCTCACGTTGATGTTTCTCTCTCTTCCTCCCTTCCTTCCACTCTATGTAAAAATCAATGGAAAAATATCCTCAGGTGAGGATTAACAAAAAATAAAAATAAAAAGTAAATAAAAATGAAAAGGTATTCATTACCATCAAAATCATCAAAATATTTTTTCTTAACCATGAAATTTACTTTTAAAATTAGATATTCTGTGACTTGCTTCTTACTATGCTGATTGGATTGGACGTTCTTCCTTTTGCCAAAGGAATAGAAAGTTGGATCTTGTGCCTTCTAGCCCAGTGAACCACTCTAGTCCTTCTCATGAGCTGGTTAAGAGCTTCCTACTGCTCCGTGATGAAATCAGATGATGGCTTCTGACAGTTTAGTTTGCTCTATTGAATCCTTTTTTTCAACTTTGTTTTAATTGAGACTTTGGGTCATAAACTGTTTCTAAATATCTGAAAGTTAAGGGTTTAATACTGGAATTTGTGGGATGCTAGAGGAGATCTTTTAGCCTCTGTATTCAAATCAAAATGTAAAATCTCTTTGTTATTGCACGAGAATCATCCCATGCTTCCCCTCTCCCCATCCACGAAAATGTCAATGAAGAGGATTTCCGAAGAAGGTCAAGGGTTAGTCTTGTTCCAGTCTTCCTTTATAACAACATTTCTTTTTTGTAATCCTCACAAAGGCACTGGTAATCACAGTGATTGGCAAAACCCAAGCATTTTGTGAAACCTATACCTGGAAATTGAGTCAGTTTTGTTGCTTAAATTTCCTTCGCAGAATAACATAGGTTCTGTTGTACGAGTATTTGTTATAAAAACACTTAGTAAGGGGTGGAAACTGTCTATATGGGGTAATATGTAGGAGTATATCTAAACTGGATTATTTACTCCTTTGTGCTTTCAAAGCTCTTTAACAATAACTCTTACCACATTCATTATGTGATATTATTATTAATATTTAGGTGTCATTTTGTTCTGTAGAGTTGGTAGTATTTTTGTAGCACAGTGCCTAATATAGTATATTCATTCATCCATTGAGAGAATGTTTTGTGTGTTCATTATATGCTGGACACAGACATGGTGTGTGCGCAGGAGACAGAGCGGTGAGCAGAACAGATGCAGTTCTTACCACATGGCGCTTATAGCCCAAGGCAGGGTGGAGGGCAGGGGATCCAGGTAACAATCCCACAGATAGCCATGCGATTACAGTGGCGATGGGTGCAGGGCACAGTGAGTAACTGGGTACCCGATATGTATATTAGTATGTATTTTGTGAACACTCAATAAATACTAAATTTGATTTTGAAATTGGATAGACACTTGAAGTTTTAGACTAGTCAAACATGGAATTTTTTTTTTTAAATCATTGTATCTATATTGCCTGTAAGAGAAAATGTTGACTGCTTAATTTATGTTTTGTTTTTTAAATAGCCTGACCCCGGTCCTTTCTTGGTTCCATGTCTCTGTACATGTTGTACTTTTTATTTATTTTTTATTTATTTATTTATTTTATCCTCATTCGAGGACATTTTTCCATTTTTTGTACAGACAGAGTGGGAGGGAGAGAAAGGAAGAGAGAGAGAGGGAAACATCGATGTGAAAGGGACACATCGAGTGGCTGCCACCCGCACAACCAACCAGGGCCGGGGACAAACTGCAACCGAGGTACATGCCCTTAGCGGGAACCGAACCCGGGTCTCTCCGGACCGCAGGTGGACGCTCTAACCGCTGAGCCAAACTGGCCAGGGCATGTTGTACTTTTTATAGTCCTCCACCTAGCAATGCCCCCTCACCCTTCAAGACCCAGCTTAAATGCCACCCTATTCCTTCCATGTCATCTCACACCTCTTTTAGGACAAGGACCTTGTTTATATTTATCTGTGAAATCAGAGCTTGGTCTACCACTTTGTATGGAGGCATCGGGCAGAAGTTTGTTTAGTGAATGAATATATCTGTTGCGAGCCTTCTTCAGTTGTGGCTTTCCCAGGAAGGAGTGACCTCTTGTCAGGTCAGCTCTGTGCCCCACTCCTTCTTTTGGGATATTTACTCTTTCTCTTCTCACGCAAGGTTGTAAAGACCAAATGTTAAAGTAAGAGTTAAGCATATTCAATAAATGTAAGGCAGTGGAATCACCGTAATTAATACTACACTACTATTATTCCTTAGAATACACATTCCAGAAATACAATGACAAAATCTTACTAGAGGACGCCACTGTTCCCAGGTTTGACCTCAGTGTTGTATAATAAACAGTTCTCTACCAATTAGTTTGATGGCCTGGTATAGGTGCTTGACAAGGCCCCTTTCAGGCTTCTGTATATCACTTCAACCCCACACTCCAAAAGTACAGACCGCTAATGAGTTAGCAGTCATGTCTGTCCACAGCAAGGGACTGCCTGGAGCAGATCCCTGCGAAGCGAGACCTCACTGTTTCTGGAGTATAAAGGAAACCTCTCAGGAGAGCCTGAATGATTCAGGAAGTCTGAACTGGGGAGCCAGGGGCTCAGCAGGAGGCACCTCTCCTTGGCTGACTAGAGCCTGCTGTAGTAAAAACATTTTTATGGGGCTCTGACAGACTTGTTGGGGAAATTGAAAATCTCCTTTTTTAAAAACATAATTTAAAATTCTCTCTGATTCAGAATCTGAACAAATAGTGACGGGCTGGTTTATTCTCTGGTGGGGTTGAGGGGAGAGGGAAATCTCAGGGAGCTCTGGATTCTCTCAGTAGCCCATCTCCCTAGCCTCTCACCCCTCACCCTCTCTCAGATGTCTTTCTCCTGACTTGGAGCTGGTTCTGTTTTTCCTACCTTCTTGCCTTTGTTGATGTCCTTTGCCATTTGCAAGCATCCAGCACCTCTGCAAGGCTGTCAGGAACTGTCAGCGTCCACAGTGATCTTTGCCCTTGGACGCTATGCTGCCCAGCCTAGGAAGTATGCAGACCATGTGCTGCTTTCCCTGCTGGTAGGCAGACACCCTCTTAGGTACCCTAAATTTGAGAGGACTCCACAGGCTTATGCAGGCCAACCCAGATCATGAGCCAGACATTGAACTTACCAACAAACAGTGCTCTGGGAAAAAGGAATGGTCTACCTGGCATTTTATTGTTTGGAAATTTCTTTTAAATGGCAATTTTCTAAGGGTGCACAATGCAAAATTCAAGGAAAAGTAAATTGTGTTTTGTATAGCTGTAATATCAGATTTTTCACTTTGCTCACAACTTGTGAAATTCTTAATGCTGGTCTAATGAACAAGGATATTTGAATAAAGCAAGTATTTGTTGTATGTGCCAGATGTGAGAGTTTATGTTCTTTCTTGGGTTAAATGATCACTTACTTGATAGATAAGAAATTTTTTGAAAGTCTGTCATATCCCAGTGGTACATTAGGCCCTAAAGAAGATACAAAAAAATGTAAGACCCTCTCAAGAAACTAATGGTGTAATTGAATGGTTAAGATTTATGAATGTGAAAAAGAGAATGCTGGATATTTTGAGTAGTAAGCAAGTATAACAGTGTGATTCCAGTTTTAAATGCTGTGCGTGCAGGAAGGTAGAGAGATGAAAATAAATATTATTTTGTAAAATCCACTATTACAGAATAAATATATATTTTTAATATCTTCTATTCTATCAAGAAGAACAACTCCAGTGATTTAATTTCTGGTGGAGAGCCTGGTTTTTATTCTGTATTTGAAAATTCTTAGCTCACTTATGCCATTTGACATATGAACTTACCTTTTTGGAGAAAGAAAACATAGTTCTTAAAATTTTAATGGTTTTCATAGCCCTTTTCTTGAAAAATTAAGACATCAAGTCAACAAGTATTTATTGAGCGCACTGACCTTGGGCCAATGCATGTACATTTTTTCGTTTTTAGACAACAGTAAAGTAACCCTGGAATAATGCCTCTTAAGATGACTTTGATAAGTACAAGATGGTGAGCTGAGCTTTTAGCCAAGAACCTTTTTTTTTTTTCTTTGCTGAATATTTTTCTCTTTTGTTGTGTACAGTTGAGAGTTAGAAATGTTCAGACTGTCCAAGCTGCATTTTCATCACTGTCAGGATTGTTTGGTGATTTATAATTAATTAGATAAAAATCTGCAAAGCTTTTGGGGCTATATAATGGGAAATGCTACATAATATGAAGTGGTGGTTGTTTGGACCGCATCTCTTATATCTGATTTGTCTTTTATGATTTCATGCCCATCTCTACCTTGCAGAGATTCTTTCCTCTTAATGGAATTTGAAAGTAATCATTTATCTGAATGAGATTGGTTTCTTCTACCTATTGCTGGGAAATTTAGTTTTCTAACCAGAATGTCTGATCTATTTTTTATGTGCCTGCCAAAAAAATCCCCACATACTGGCCGCCTGAGTTCTGGCTAATGTTTCCAGGCACTCTGTTTTGAAAACATTCCGTTTCTACCCTGTGTTACAGATACTCTTGCATACAATGAAATCCTGTGATAAATATTTTTCAGGGAACATAAAGTATTTGAAAAATAAACGAATGGCATTGTTATCATTAGTCATATGTTGACTGAGCGCCACCAGTGTGTTCATCATGTACAGGACATAGTCCAACACACAATCCCTATTTAGTGGTTTTATAGTCTAATTATTTGTGGAATGGTCATGTCAGAAAAACCAAGGAGCCATCAGTTGGGCAAATTGTTTGCAATTATGATTTATAACCTGCTTTGGGTAATTAATGGGAAAATACAGGTGGCTTTTACTGGGCTGTTGGTTTCAGATATTTGAACAGTAAGTGTGTATTCAAAATAATTCACGGTAAATAAAATAATTCTTATTACTGCATCCTAGGTTCAGTTCTTACTTGTGTTTAACCTACTTGAGAAAAAAGTGAGCATAAATAGGTTTAATATACCATTCTTTTTAGAAATAATTATTTAGGTCTTAAAATTGGTCAGTAGTAAATTATATTATTTAAAAAATGATTGCTGACTTCCGGTCAAGATGGCGGTGTAGGTAACCGCGGTATCGCGTCCTCCCACAACTACATCAAAGTTACAAGTAAACTACAGAACAACCATTATTCAAAACCACCTGAAATCGAGCTGAATGGAAGTCCTACGACTATGGGATTAAAGCAGCAGCCACATCCAGACTGGTAGGAAGGCGGAGGGGACGGGCTGGTCCCACACCCACGGGTGTCGGATAAAAATCAGGAGGACACCTCGGCTGGGAAGGTCCTCCGTGAAGACTGAGGGGTCCCCGTCCCACACCAGGTGCCCCGCTCAGGGTTCCAGTGCCAGGAAGAGAATCCCCATAACTTCTGGCTGGAAAAACCAGCAGGAACTGAGGCTCAGGGAGGCTGAGGTGGCTGGAGCCCCAGGCAGCTTCTTAAAGGGCCCGCGCACGGACTTATCGGACTCACACCCTCTAAGCTCGGAGGGGAGGCAGCTCGAGGGGCGCCAGAGACACACAGGGAAGAACTGAGCTGTTTGGCATTGGAGCGAGGGCTGGAGAGGGGGCTTTCTCCGGGACAAATGTGCTGTCAGAGGCCTTTGTTCCTTTGGTGAGCCCTTCCCTGGGGCGGCAGACAGCCGCCATATCTGGGACTCCAGCAACCTGGCTCACACTGGTAGCCCCGCCCTGGTGACTCCCTGAGGCCCCGCCCCACCCAACTTTCAGGCCCACCCAAGCTGTTGCCACTTGCTTAACCATAGGATTGGCCTGTCTTGGGTCCTGCTTCAGGTTTTCCTAAATTCTTTCAGACAAGCAGCATCTGGTCTCAGCTAGCCCCACACCTCTCGTTAAGTTATACACAGAAACAAACACAGGGAGGCAGCCAAAATGAGGAGACAAAGAAACAGGTCCCAAATGAAAGAACAGAACAAAACCCCAAGAAAAAAACTAAGCGAAATGGAGATAAGCAACCTAACAGATGCTGAGTTCAAAATACTGCTTATAAGGATGCTCACTGAACTTAGTGAGGGCCTCAAGAGCTTAAAAAAAGACCGGTCAGAAATGATGGATGCACAGTCAGAAATGAAGGAGGCATTAACTGAAATAAAGAATAATTTACACAGATTCAATAGTAGAGTATGTAAATCCAAGAAGCAAACCATTGATTTGGAATATAAGGAAGCAAAAAACACCCAATCAGAATAGCAGAAAGAAAAAAGAATCCAAAAAAATGAGGATAGTGTAAGGAGCCTCTGGGACAACTTTAAGTGTGCCATCATTCACATCTTGGGGGTGCCAGAAGGGGAAGAGCGAGAACAAGAAATTGAAAACCTGTTTAAACAGTAATGGCAGAAAACTTTCCTAACTTGGTGAAGGAAACAGACATACAAGTCCAGGAAGCACAGAGAGTCCCAAACAAGATGAACCCCAAGAGGCCCACACCAAGACACATCATCATCAAAATGCAAAAGGATCAAGACAAAGAGAGAATCTTAAAAGCAGCAAGAGAAAAGCAGTTACTTACCTACAAGGGAGTTCCCATAAGGCTGTCAGCTGATTTCTCAAAAGAAACTTTGCAGGCCAGAAGGGAGTGGCAAGAAATATTCAGAGTGATGAAAAGCAAGAACCTACAACCAAGATTACTCTATCTTGCAAAGCTGTCATTTAGAATCGATGGCCATATAAAGAGTTTCCCAGACAAGAAAAAGTTAAAGGAGTTCATCACCACCAAACCATTATTATATGAAATGATGAAGGGTCTTTTTGAAGAAAAAGATAAAATATATGAACAAACAAAATGGTAATGAATACATATCTATTGACAATGGAATCTACAGACAAAATGGACAGGCAGAATAGAAACATTCTCATAGATACAGAGAACATTTTGTTGGTTGCCAGATGGGAGGGGGGTTGGGGGAATGGGTGAAAAATGTGAAGGGATTAAGAAGTACAAATTCATTGCTAGACTGACAAACCTCAAAGGGAAGGGGGTTAGGGGGTGGGAAGAAATGAACCAAAGAACTTATATGCATATATGCATAACCAATGGACACAGACAATAGTGTGGGGCGGGGCGGGAGTTGGGAGGAGGAGGTCAATGGGGAAAAAATGAGGAAATCTGTAATACATTCAACAATAAAGATTAAAAATAAATAAATAAATAAATAAAAATAAAAAATGATTGCTTTTCACAGACTGATTATCCTTATAGTATTTACCCTTCATTATTTTATGATGCTTTAAAAATATTTACTGTCTATTTAGACTTTTGTGCTGGATATAAAGTCTTTATTTTGCATTAGATAAAATGAAAATGTATTAAGTTTGGGCCTACACAGTGCAAATATCTATTTAAATTCAGTAGTCAGATTGGAGTTTTGTGGGCAAAATATTTAACAAAGTTTATATTTATCTTTTATTTTGACTCATAGACTTAGCTGAAATTAAACATAGTGAGTATTAGATATTAAAATGTATGCATTTGCATATGTATTTTCCACTTATATACAGGTACAGTTTTTTGGTACTTTTTTTTTTTTTTCAGGAATGATTACATAGTCCACATGATTTCATTATAGTAGAAGCTTTTTTAATTTGATGTAATAAGAATTGATTGGTTAATTTTAAAAAGTTTGTTGAAAGTAAGGAATAAAAATGATACATAAGCAGTTTTTTAATATTTTAACTTATATAATGTATATCAGCGCTCAGAGCTCTAGGCTTTTTTTTTTTTTTTTTAGCACCGGTCAGAGTTTGTCATCATTTTTCTCAATAGTGATCAGTCTCAGTTTCTCTAAAAGTACTTGTGAAGCAGTTGGAAAATGCAGAATTCTTATAGGTTGTAATTTCCTCCAAATCTTGTACGATTTCTTTTTTTTTTTTTACATTAGTTAAGTCTGTCTAAAAGCATCCAACTAAACGTCCATAGAGATTACAACTCTTTTTGTACACATATTTTATTTGATGTTGGATAACAGTACAGTATTTAATTAAGGTACTTAATTATAGTAACAGGCATAACTGACATAAACAGATTTGAAAACAAACACAATTAAGTGCAGAACTCAACAAGTGGAAGCAGAAGTGCACGGGTGTCCCAGGCAATAGCTTGTTAGCTACTAGTGGTGAGCATTTAGTAGGGAAATAAAAAAGCTTTGGACTAGTGAGGGTATTAAGTGGTAGTCATCTAGGAGAGCTTTTGTTTGTTTGCTTTTTTTAATTTGAAGCTCTTGCCAACTTGGCTCTCCATCTAAAGGACTTCCTTTCTTTTTCTGTTCCTGCATGAATCCCTTGCTCGAGTACAAATATTTTAATCATTGCAGTGCCACACTTCACCTTTTGACCCATGTCTACGGCCCTTAACCTCTGCTGTTTGTTTCTAATTGAAATCTCTCTCATCTTTCATTTTTGAAATTTGCATCATATGGAAGCCCTATGGGTTGACTACCCAACATTTTTATACTTCTATTCATACTTTATATTCTGTCTATATAGCTTATAGAAGTAAAAGTTCAAATATCTAAATTTTAGCCCTGACTGGTTTAGCTCAGTGGTTAGAGCATCAGCCTGTGGACCAATGAGTCTCAGGTTCAAGTCTGGTCAAGGGCATGTACCTTGGTTGTGGTTTGTCCTCGGCCCTGGTTGGGTTGTGTGGGAGGCAACCAGCCGGTGTGTCTGACATCCATGTTTCTCTCTCTCCCTCTCTCTCTCTCTCTCCTGCCCCCCCATCCTCCCACTCTATCTGGTGATAGAAAAAAAATAACCTCAGGTAAGGATTTAAAAAAAAATCTGAATTTTAGTATCAAATATAGCATCCTAGATATAAGTGCTCTTTAGCCATATGAAGTTATAAAACTGGACAGTTTTGTTTTCCCAGTTTTATTGAGATAATTGATATGACAGTTCTTGAGATGCTTAATTTTTAAAACTGTTTACCATACCCTTCTTTTAAAAGCGGTAAAGGGAACTAATATTTTAGAATGTGAGTTGACAACTTTTCACAGAATGTACTGTTGAAGAAAGCAAGAAACACAAGTGTTTATGGGATAATGTTGTCTGCAAGTATGTTCTCAAATTGTATATGTGTGCTCTCTCCCCTTGTAATCTGTCAACTCTTGAAGGCATGGGTCATACCTTTTTTTCTTTGAATCTTCCATGGCATAGTAGATAGTAAGTCTGTTCTTTACCGTTGAAGTAAGTAGTAGGTGCTCAACAAATGCTGATTGGCCAAAATATCTGTATCAAATACAACAATAACTCAGAGTGGCTAACCTCTTTTGAGCAGTTACTACATGCTATATACATTTTCTTAAGTGTTTTATGTATGTGATCTCATGTAATTTGCACAACTGTTATTATTCTCATATTACAGATGTAGAAACTAAAGGAGGAGTCAAAAACATGACTAAAGTTACACAACTCGAAAATGGTAGAACTAGGAACCACATCCAGGAAGTCGAATTCCAGATTCTGTCCCTTATTTTATTACTACAGTGTGGGTCAACAATCTTTTGGAAACTTTCTATAACAAGTTCTGAAAACTTAGATGAAATATACATTTTCTCTTACCCAAACTAAAAGGAAAACTAAAAAATAATCCTTGATGAAGTAGATATATGCTAAATAGGGAACCTTGGGAAGGCCTCATTAGAAATGAGAGAGAAACTAGGAGACCGAATATGGTATTGTCTGTTATCAATGAGACGAATACTCACTTATGCTGTGAACCCTTTTATTTTATACATGTAACACCTGAATGAGAATGGTATATTTATCAAGCTTTCACATTTCGTTGCTGGGTGACATCAGGGAGCTCTTTTTTTTAGGATGGCTGTCCATCTGTTCTCCTGCAGGAACTCCTGGATCTGTGCCACTGCCACTTGGCTGCTGGCTTTAAGGGAGCCTAAATCAGTGAGTTGCTCACACCAGGGAGAACAAACAGGCTCTTCTTCTTAAAGTGTCTGTAATTATATGACCATAATTAGAAATAAAACCTTCTTTATGTAATTTGCAGCTCACCGGGAAAGACTTTCTGCTTACACACCATTTCCCCCGCTATTGTTTCACATGTTACTTGGAGTACAATGGACCATTGAATCCAGTGGAGAGATCCAGAGTCCCACACCCCCTAATTTTGCTGTGGGGTGTTGGGCTTATCCTCTGTCCTTCCTCAGCTTTTGAGTCGTATATGATGGGGCTAATACAACAATATAGGAAGTGTTACTTGTGACAACCTTAATTCCTGATGCTAGTTCCTTGGGAAAACGAGATAACCTAATAAATCATGAATAGAGACTCTGGTTTTGGTGCTTGTGCTTAGGGTTTGGGGTTGTTGTCATTATCTTAAACAATAATATTGTTTGGGTGGTTCTACAGTGTTCAAAGAAATGTAGGTCACTGTTGATTTTTGCCTGATGGTTTGAGATTGAGTAGCTGTTGATTAATTCATGAGCCCCAACTGCAAGGTAGATGAGATGTTCAGTATTGATTAGAGATATTCCCCTGGTTGTATGCTGTTAAAAAGAACTCAGTTGTGAAATACTTCTAAACCTAAATCAATAAATAAGCTACTAAAGTTGTTTTCACCCCATTAATGTTTGTATTTTATTCCTTTAAATGAGAAGGACTGTTAGTGATTTCTGGACTGTTAAGAAAACTAGCTGTATCTTTGGAACAGTATGCTCATATGTTAACCATTCCAGGTGAGTATAAATTATTCAAGTGCACATTTTAGCTGAGGATAACCCTGGCATAATGGAAGAGAAAATGTAACTGTTTTGTTTGGAAAAGTATCATCTTTATTTTGGTGATGTAGATAGAGAACTTCGCTTAGAGCATGCCCAAATACTGATAAAAATTGCAAGGGTTTTGAGATACAGTTCCTCACAGTATGAATTAAAACTCTCTATAATGTATGATATGATCATGGCCTGTAGTTGCTAAGCAGTTAGCTATACTGGCAGTTACTAGGAAGTTTTCTGCCTTGGCAATTTTTTTCTGAAGACTTTATTGAATTTAGAGCAATTTCTGGCTGACTTTTCCCTCTCAAAATACAGACTTGTCCAGAATAATAGTCTTTATGAAATCCACTAAACTCAGAGGCTTCTGGGCCTGTTGTTTTCCTCTCCTTGCCTTCTCTTCCAAGTTCCTAGAATGGGCTGTTGCCTCCTGCTGTGTGGACTTCCTGACCATGCCAACCCCTTTCTTAAATCTTTACAGTGGTTTCTCATTTCCTTTTGCATCTACTCTAGCTGTTCACCCCATACATCAAAGCCAGTCACCAGCAGGCTCTGGATTATCTCATTTCCCTCATCTGCTGCTTAGGTCCCCAGCTAGTGCTCTCTCTTTCCCTCTTTTTCTCTCTCCATTCATTTTAAGTTCCTCTAAGTAGCACCTTCCTTGTGAACTCACTAGTCTTTTGAGCCATCTCCCAAGCACTAGCATTTTCTTACTCTCTTCTCAACAAACTGTCATTTTTTCCTTCTGTTCTAAATAACTTTTGAAAATCCATCTTCTGTAAAAGTCATTTTGAATTAAGCAGAGAATTGCTGATGGTCTTCTCTTCATGTACTCTTGATATACTAGACCTCCCATGGCTTCTTCCTCTAATATCCTCTCCTGTTATAAACTTACCGCTTCCCCTTCCAATATGACCCTTGCCCTTGGCTTATGTATAATAAGAGTACATCCCATCCCTGTTCTGGTTACTGTTCCTAATTTAGAGACTCACACATGGGTAAAGAAAGCAGTTTCTGAGGTCAGCCTTCCGACTTGGAATCTGAATTCCGCCACTTGCAGCTATGCTCCTTTGGGCCCATTATTTAACTGTGTCACAGTTTCCTCCTGAATAAGACTGGGACAGTAATAGCATCTACCTGGGAGTGTGGAAGTAATTCAAGCACTTTATACAGTACCTGGCAAATAGTAAGCATACAATAAATATTAGCTGTTATTATGGGGAAAGAGAATAAAGAGCACACTCACATAGTTTACATATACACACACATACATACAGATACGTAATATATATACATATGTGCGCACACATACTTGCATACACATACATAGTTATGTTGTTTGGAAAAACATTCAGAATTGTAATACAATTTCTTTTTTAGAAAATGAAGAAATTTATATTTTTAAATGCAAAACAGAGTAAAGTTGAACAAAAGCCTGGCTGGTGAGGCAGTGGTTTAAACAAAGGTGGGAAGCACTGTACCAGCTGTTTCTACACACTTACTGAGGATCTGGCATTAGTGGTTTGGTCTTTGTTTAAAAGCACGTAAACCCCAAATGTAGGTATGGATACTAGCATCCTTTGGGGTGACAATGATTAGGGCAATGACTTTTCCTTAGGAAAGTTTCAAAAGCAGGCAGTAGTCCACCCAATTTTAAGGAAATGACAGAGAAATTAATTTTTTTAAAAAAGGTAGTATGAAAAACACCCTTGTTAAAAATGAGTGAAGGGAGACTACTCAGATAAATCTGTCATGAGTTTATGCATTCCCCTTTCCAAGTCTGATATGTCTTCAGTATAGCATGAGGATAATTAACTGTGTGTGTTTTCCTATTTTGTTGCTTGTAAATATCTGTTAAGGAATTTTATAAACATGCTGAAAGTAATCCTGTGCTGATGGGTTTATTTTCTAAAGAATTCTTACCAGGCTTATGTTGATTATTTATATTTTAAAATGTTGACTGTAGATATTGGTGGATTGCTTTCAAATGGATCACTTATTCCCGATTTCTCAGGGATGTATCAGTGAAACATTTATTTAGAAAATAGAAATAATTTTAGATAGGAAAATGTAATCTTTTAAAAATAATAATAAGTGAGTTAATATACCAATGGTTTTTGTGTGTAATATTGGAGGACCCAGAAGTATATGTAACTTCACTACATATAGTTTTGGTGCCATTAATCATATCTTAGAGGTTGCTACTCTTGTGATTGTAAAAATTACTTGGATTTTTCCTCTTTTCATTTATTTATATAATTTAACAGCTTATATCATTTTAGGTTGTTTTATTAATGCCAGTTTTGTAAAATAAAATTATTAGAAACTATAAGGGAGGGTGGCGTGAAAGAGATGACCAGCGTATACTGTTTTATATTTGTAACTTTCATTTCTTTTCAAGTGTAGATTTATTCCCAGTGATACAAATTGCTGTTTTCTTTGGCAGGCATAAGTAGCAAGTCTATGTGAAATTATGTAATGTCTGAAAAGTTATATTCATGATTAATTGGCCTATCCTAGAATGGTATTTGTATGTGTGGAATAAGGCGATCATGCTTTTTATTTGGCAGTGAGTTAAAGTGCTCCTGCTCAGATCAGGTTACTCTTCAGGGCTTTTTGACTAAGAACTGTATATTTAGCTTGATCTCTAAAAAGCATAAAATGTAGCCTCAAAGCCAAATACGCTGGAATTAATATTGTAACCAACTTCAGATAACTTCAAAGCAGGCCATTCCACTCTAACACACCTTAGTTAACAAATAAAGCCAAGAGATTTATAACAACAACATCTCTGTGGCCTCTGAACACACAGCAGGTCCTGATTATGCAAGGGTACATTGTAGTGTCAAATAATAGTTTTAAATTCTTCCTGACCTTGACCCAGACTGATCAGTTACAATGGTCTGTCTGTTTATTTATCTAAGCTGGACTTTACAGGAGCTAGAAAATAAAGCCTTTAAACAATTTCCCCTCTAATGTGTACTTGAAAAATGGTGACATCAATTACAAACAAAACAGTGATAGTGAAGTTGATAACCAGAGGAAGGGTACAGCAGTGGTCCTGGAGCCTAATTTTCGGGAACTTCGGTTTTCTCATCTGTAATGTGGAGATAATAGTAATCACCGTCTGGCATTTTAATGGTTAATTAAGTGCTTACCTGAATATCATAGTATTGCTCTTCAAAACAAATGTTTTGAATATCAATGTTTGCTGTTGCTGCTGTTAGAACTGTTACCATACTACTCTTACTATTTCTTTTTTTATCCTCACCCGAGGACATTTTTTCATTTTTTGTTCAGATAGAGTGGGAGGGAGGGAGGGAGAGAGAGAGACAGAGAGAGAGACAGAGAGAGAGACATCTTCGTGAAAGGGACACATCGAGTGGTTGCCACCCGTACTACCCAACCAGGGCCAGGGACAAACTGCAACCGAGGTACGTGCCCTTAGCAGGAACCGAACCCAGATCTTTTTGGACCACAGGCCAATGCTCTAACCGCTGAGCCAAATCAGCCAGGGCTACTCTTACTATTATAACTCTTCTTGAAGGGCATTGACTCCAGGGTTTTGCTCTTTGGTGAATCATCACATTGAAATTTTTAAGCATGTCCCAGAGTTGAATATGGGTAATTTGGGGGATTACTTTCTTAAAAAAATATGTTTTCAAAATTGATTTTAGAGACAGAGGAAGGTGGGGGGGGGAGGGCGAGAGAGAAACATCAATAAGAGAGAAACATCCATCCACTGTCTCCTGTATATCCCATACTGGGGATTGAGCCTGCAACCTGGGCATGTGCCCTGACTGATAATCAAATGGGCGACCTTTTGGTACATGGGAGGATGATCAGCCAATTGAGCCACACAGGCCAGGGCTAGGGTCTTTTTATAAACTTCAACTAAAAAAAAATTAATTATTTTATTTTTTTCCTTCACCATTTATCTGAATCCACTTAAAAATGGCTGAATCCATTTTTTTTTTTTTTTAATCATCCTCACCTGAGGACATTTTTCTATTTTTTTGTTCAGGTAGACTGGGAGGGATAGAGAGGAACAGAGAGAGAGAGAAACATCCATGTGAAAGGGACACATCAAGTGGTTGCCACCCGCACAGCCAACCAGGGCCGGGGACAAACTGCAACCGAGGTACATGCCCTTAGCGGGAACTGATCCCGGGTCTCTCCGGACCGCAGGCGGATGCTCTAACCGCTGAACCAAACTGGCCAGGGCCTGAATCCATTTTTAAAAAGTTGATTTGGAGCCTCTGTGCCCTCTTCCACCTCCCCCACCCCCTTCCCCCTGCAATCACCACACTATTGTTCATGTCCAGTTTTGCTCAGCGGTTAGAGTATCAGCCCTTGGACTGAAGGGTCTTGGATTTGATTCCTGGTCAAGGGGGTGTACCTGGGTTGCAGTTTCGATTCCCGGCCCACTGGGGTCAGGCGGGCAGCAGCCAGTTGATGTGTGTCTCTCATCGATGTTTCCCTCTCTCTTTCTCTTTCTTTCTCTCTCTCTCTCTCTCTCTCTCTCTCTCTCCCTCCCTCCCTCCCTCCCATTCTATCTAAGGTCAATGGAAAAATATCCTCAGGTGAGGATTAACAAAAAATAAAATAAAAATTATCTGTATTCTTATTACTCAAAGGTGTGGTCCAGCCCTTAACAAGCAGCATCAGTATCACCTGGGAGTTTGTTAAAAATGCACAGTCTCAGGGCCCCATCCCAGAACTGTTGAATCAGAGTCTGCATTTTAACAGTGTCTCTAGGTGTTTTGTTTGTACGTTAAAGTTTGAGAAGCACCAATTCATCTACATCATTTCCTAACCCTCTCCCTGATCCTTAAATTTGTCTGAATAATTTGGAGATGACTACCAGCAGTGGAATACCAGCTGTATTTGTATTATTACATATTAGGATATAAGGAAAATTTCTCATTTTTACTTAAAATATGATTTTTGAATTCATTTATATATGTATTTTTTAATATAAATTTTTTTCTTTATTGATTTTAGAGAGGAACAGAGAAGGAGAGAGATAGAAACATTGATGTGTGAAAACATCGATTGGCTACCTCCTGCATGCCACCCACTAGGGATTGGGCCCACAACCTGACTAAGAATTGTGCTCTGACTAAGAATTGAACCAGCAATCTCTTGGTGCATGGGTTGACACTCAGCCACTGAGCCACACTGGCTGGGCTGAATCCATTTTTAAAAAGTTGATTTGGAGCCCTGGCCGGTTTGGCTCAGCGGTTAGAGCATCGACCTGTGGTCCAGAGAGACCTGGGTTCAGTTCCCACTAAGGGCAAGTACCTTGGTTGCAGTTTGTCCTCGGCCCTGGTCAGGTCGTGCAGGTGGCAACCACTCGATGTGTCCCTTTCACATCGATGTTTCTCTCTCTCTCTCCCTCCCACTCTATCTGAACAAAATATCAAAAAATGTCCTTGGGTGAGGATAAAAAAATAATAATAAAATATAAAAATAGCCCTGGCCAGTTTGGCTCAGCGGTTAGAGCGTCGGCCTGCGGTCCGGAGAGACCCGGGTTCGGTTCCCGCTAAGGGCACGTACTTCGGTTGCAGTTTGTCCCCGGCCCTGGTTGGTTGTGCGGGTGGCAGCCACTCGATGTGTCACTTCGCGTCGATGTTTCTCTCTCTCTCTCCCTTCCTCTCTCTCCCTCCCACTCTATCTGTACAAAAAATGGAAAAATATCCTCGGGTGAGGATAAAATAAAATAAAATATAAAAATAAAAAGTTGATTTGGAAAACAAACATAAGTTAAAATATGGTCCAGTTTTCAACTATTAAATTGGCAAGGAAAACATTTGATAAAATATGTTAGGAGTATACGGTGGCACAACCTCATGCAGATAAAAATGGCCATGTTCTGTGACCTAGCAATCTTACATCTAGGAATTTATCCTCCAGGTATATTTATTTGCATATGCAAATGTATGTCTGTACATTTTTGTAGAATCAAAAGAGTAGTAATAACCCCAATATCTATTAGAATGAAACTGGTTTAATGTACCTTGACTTTTTTAAAAAAGATGTATGTTTATCTGTGCCAGGTCTATCAATGAAAACCTCTCAACGAACCTTTGGGAAGGGGATTTGTGTGTCCAGGGGTTAGACATAGGAGGGAGACTTATTTTCCATTCTATATATCTTTGTACCATTTGCAAAAAAAAATTTAAATCCTCACCCAAGGATATGTTTCCATTGATTTTTAGATGGGATAGCAGGGAAGAAGGGAGGGGGGAGAGGGAGAGGGAGAGGGAGAGGGAGAGGGAGAGGGAGAGGGAGAGGGAGAGAGAGAGAGAGAGAGAGAGAGAGAGAGAGAGAGAAACATTGATGCGAGAGAGAGAGAGAGAGAGAGAAACATTGATGCAAGAGAGGCAGAGAGAGAGAGAGAAACATTGATGCAAGAGAGGCAGAGAGAGAGAGAGAGAGAGAGAGAGAAACATTGATGCAAGAGAGGCACATCAATTGATTGCCTCCTGCACAACCCTGGCCCAGGCCAATTTGACTCAGCAGTTAGAGCGTCAGCCTGCAGACTAAAGGGTTTCAGGTTCTATTCTGGTCAAGAGCACATGCCCAGGTTGCAGGTTCAATCAATTGACCTTGACCAGGGCCAGGGATGAACCACAACCCAGGTGCGTGCTTTTGATCGAAATCGAACCCAGGACTCATTGATCTGTGGGCCGACGTCTAACTGCTGAGCCAAACTGGCCAAGACCAAGGCTAATTTTTTTTTTAATTTATATATTATTACTTTAAAATCAACAAAATAGCCCTTACATTGAAGAGATTTAAGCTATGTCTTTTACACTCATGTCCCTGCCCCCCCCCCCCCCACACACACACACACTTTTAAAGTATGTTTATGTACGGAAACTCATTTATGTCTCTGGAGCTCTCATACCCATGGTTACTAAGAGTAAGCAACTACTTCTCAGTAGCCTCACTGCTCTGTATTTACTCTCCACTTCTTAGACTCTTCCTGTGCATAAATTGCCTGCTGTCCTGTTCAGAGCTATGATTCTGAACATGAGGTATACCACCAGAATCTCCGTGAGGCTTTTAAAACATTGAGATGCCTGAGCCAATTCCAGACCTATGGAATAAAAATCTGTGAGTTTGACTTAGGCATGTGCATTTTTAAATAGGTGATTCTGATGTTCACACCTGGTTAAGAACTGTCTAGAGAGCAGTTCTTGGTAGGGGTCTTCTACTAAAATATTAGCTATTACCCCCACCCCGCCCCCAGGCTCCAAGGCTCCCAGAGTAATAAGTGTGAACCCTTTACTACATATCCAAGGAACAGGAGTGTCACTCTGAATAGCCACAGTAATGATAATGATAGCGATGATGATAAACAATCAGGTTTCTGCATTAGAATTAACATTTTTTGCAAATAAAGAACATTGAAAGTAAATAGGGGAGATCAAGAGCCAGTTCTTTGAAAATATCAATAAAATTCAGAAATCTCTAGCTAAACTGATTAAAAGGGGAGGGGGGAATCAAAATTACCAATACCAGGACATGGAGAAGTATCATTGAACACATAAAAAGAATAATAAGGAAATATTATACCAGTAAATTGGGTAACTTAGATGAAATGGGAAAATTCCTGACATGCACACAAAATAGATAATCTGAATAGCTCTATATCTAATAAAGAAACTGAATTCATAATTTAAAATATCTGCAAAGAAAACTCCAGGCTCAGGTAGCAGACAACTTTAATGGTGAAATCTATCAAACATTTAACAACACAAATGTTAGGTAAATTATTTGAGAAAGTAGGAGGAAACATATTCCAATTCCAAAACTAACCAAAGATACTGTAAAAAAAGGGGGGAGGACTATGGCACTATATTTCTCCTGAATATAAGCATAACAATCTTCTAAAATATTAGCAAATCAAATCCAGAAACATATAAAAAGGATAATATAATGCAAGGTTTACTCACAGTGGGATTTATCCAGAAATGCAAGCAAGATTGGTTTAAATTTTTTTATTGATTTGAGAGAGATTGGTTTGTTTTTCCACTTATTTATGCATACATTGGTTGCTTCTTATATGTGCCCTGACCAGAGGTTGAACCTTGCAACCTTGATGTATGGGGATGATGCTCTAACGAACTGAGCTACCCGGCCAGAGCAACATTTATTTATTTATTTTATTAATCTAGCTAGAGGTTTTCAATAAAATTACGCAGCTACCTAACTTACAGCAGCTCCACTCCTCGGTATTTACTCAAGAGAGAAGGAAACAGCCCTGGTTGGTGCCGTTCAGTGGTTAGAGCATCAGCCCGTGCACCAAAGGGTCTTGGGTTTGATTCCCAGTCATGGGCACGTGCTTGGGTTGCAGGTCTGTACCCCGGTCTTCCTTCCCCTCTCTCCCTCCCTTCCACTCTCCCTAAAAATCAATGGAAAAAATATCCTTGGGTGAGGATTAACCAAAGAGAGAGAGAGACAGAGAGATACGAAAACATATTCAAAAGAGTACTTCTACAAGAATGTTCAAACAGCTCTGAACTGAAAACAACTTAAATGCTGATCAACTATAGAGGGAATAAATAAACACCTGTATATTTTACAGTCATATACTACTCCAATAAAAAGAAAGGAATTACTGATATATGTGACAGTATGAATGAATATGACATTATGGTGAGTGAAAGAAGCCCTACCCAAAAGAATTCAGTGTCTGGTTCTATTTATGAAATTTTAGAACAGAGAAACCCAACCATGGTGGTAGTAATGAGAATAGTGGTTACTTGGGAAGAGAGTGGGAGGGGATTGACTGGGAAAGGGCAGGAGAGAACTTTCTGGTTATGGAATGTTCTTGGTAGAGATGTGGGTTATGTGAGTGTACGTATTTATTCAAAACTTTTTTAAAAATTATTTTTATTAATTTGTCTTTGTTACAGATGTTTCTCTTTTTTCCCCCTTTGATACTCCCCTCCTCCTCCTCCCCACCCCTTCCCCAGCTTTGTTGTCTATGTCCATTGGTTATGCATACATGTATATAAGTTCTGTGGTTTATCTCCCCCCACCCCAACACCCCTGCTTCTGGGATTTGTCAGTCTGTACCCTACCTCTATGTCTCTGGGTCAATTTTGTTCAGCAGTTTGTTTAGTTCATTATATTCCACAAATAAGTAAGGTTATGTGATATTTCTCTTTCTCTGCTTGGCTTGTTTAGCTTAGCATAATAGTCTCCAGGTCCCTTCATATCATCTCAAAGGATAAGAGATCTTTCTTTCTTACAGCTGCATAGTATTCCATTGTGTACATGTACCACGGCTTTTTTATCTACTCATCTACTGGGTTGTTTCCAGATCTTAGCTATTGTAAATAGTGCTGCTATGAACATAGGGGTACATATATTCTTTCTGATTGGTGTTTCAGACTTCTTAGGGTATATTCCTAGAAGTGGGATCACTGGGGTCAAATGGCAGTTCAATTTTTAACTTTTTGAGGTAACACCTTAGTGTTTTCCATAGTGGCTGCACCAATCTGCATTCCCACCAGCAGTGTACTAGAGTCCTTTTTCTCCACACCCTCGCCAACACTTGTTGTTTGATGATTTGTTGATGGCGGCCATTCTGACAGGTGTGAGGTGATACATCATAGTTGTTTTAATTTGCATCTCTCTGATAATTAGTGACATTGAGCATTTTTTTCACATGTCTCTTGGCCATCTGTATATCCTTTTTGGAGAGGTGTCTATTTCGGTCCTCTGCCCATTTTTTGATTGGGTTCTTTTTCTTTTGTTGCGTTGTATGAGCACTCTATATATTTTGGAAAGTAATCCCTTATCTGATGCATCAGTAGCAATTATGATCTCCATATGGTGGCTTCCCTTTCCATTTTGATGATTGTTTCTTTTGCTGTGCAGAAGCTTTTTAGTTTGATGTAGTCCCATGTGTTCATTTTTACCTTTGTTTCTCTTGCCTTAGGTGTGGTATCAGTAAAAATTCTGCTGTGTATGATGTCTGAAATTTTGTTGGCTACATTTTTTTTCTAGGATTGTTATGGATTCATGAGTCACATTTAACTCTTTTATCCATTTTGAGTTTATTCTTGTGTATGGTGTAAGCTGGTGGTCTAGCTTCATTTTTTTTGCAAGTAGCTGTCCAGTTTTTCAATACCATTTGTTGAAGAGACTGTCTTGACTCCACTGTATGCTCTTGTCACCTTTGTCAAATATTAATTGAGCATATCGTCTTGGGTCAATTTCTGGGTTCTCTGTTCTGTTCCATTGATCTATCTGTCTGTTCTTGTGCCAGTACCAGGCTGTTTTGATTACAGTGGCTTTGTGGTATAACCTGATATCTGGTAATGTGATCCCTTCTACATTGTTCCTTTTTTTCAAGATTGCTGTGGCTATTCAGGGTCTTTTTCAGTTCCATATAAACTTTTGGAGTGTTTGTTCTAGTTTTGTGAAATATGTCATTGGTATTTTGATGGGAATTGCATTGAATCTATAGATTGCTTTGGGTACTATGGACATTTTAATGATGTTAATTGTTCCAATCCATGAACAAGGTATGTGCTTCCACTTTTTTATATCTTCCTCTATTTCTTTTTTCAATGTCCTGTAGTTTTCTGTGAAGAGGTCCTTTACTTCTTCGGTTAGGTTTATTTCTAGGTATCTTAATTTTTTTACTGCGATGGTAAATGGTATTTTTATTTTAGTTTTTCTTTCTGTGAGTTCATCATTGGTGTATAAGAATGCCATCGATTTCTTGACGTTAATTTTGTATCCTGCTACTTTGCCAAATTCATTTATTAACTCTAGTAGATTTTGATGGAGTCTTTAGGGTTTTCTATGTGCAATAAATATCATGTCATCTGCAAATAATGACAGTTTCACTTCCTCCTTTCCAATTTGGATCTCTTTTATTTTTTTCTTCCTGTCTAATTGCTGTGGCTAAGACTTCCAGTACTCTGTTGGATAAGAGTGGCGAAAATGGACATCCCTGTCTTGTTCCCATTCTTAAGGGGAATGCTTTTAGTTTTTGCCCATTGATATGTTGGCTGTAGGTTTTTCATATATTTCTTTTGTTATGGTGAGATATGATCCCTGTATTCCCACATTGCTGAGCATTTTTATCAGAAATGGGTGCTGGATTTTGTCAAATGCATTTTCAGTATCAATTGATATGATCATATGTTTTTTTTTCCATTTTGTTTATGTGGTGTATCACATTTCTTGATGTGTGAATATTGTATCAGCCTTGCATCCCTGGGATGAATCCCACATGGTCATGGTGAATAATTTTTTTGATGTATTGCTGGATCCGGTTTGCTAGTATTTTGTTCAGGATTTTGGTGTCTATGTTCATCAGGGATATTGGCCTGCAGTTTTCTTTCTTTGTAGTGTCTTTATCTGGCTTTGAAATAGGATTATGCTGGCCTCATAAAATGCGTTTGGAAGTGTTCTGTCTTATTGTATATTTTGAAAAATTTGAGGAGAATGGGTACTAGATCTTCTTTGAATGTTTGGTAAAACTCTCCCATGAAGCCATCTGGGCCTGGGCTTTTGTTTGCTGGGAGTTTTTTAATTACATCTTCAATTTCTTTTGTTGTTATTGGTCTGTTCAAGTTTTCTATCTCTTCCTGGTTTCATTTTGGGAGGCTGTGTTTTTCTAGAAATTTGTCCGTATCTCCTAGATTGTCCAACTTGTTGACGTATAATTGTTCATAGTATGTTTTGATGATCCTTTGTATTTCTGTGGTGTCAGTTGTTACTTCTCCTCTTTCATTTCTGATTTTGTGTGTTTGGTTTCTCTCTTTTTGTTTCTTGGTGAGTCTGGCCAGAGGTCCATCAATCTTGTTTATCTTTTCAAAGAACCAGCTCTTTGTTTCATTGATCTTTTGAATTGTTTTTTTTTTAGTCTCTATGTCATTTATTTCTGCTCTGACCTTTACTATTTTCTTCCTTCCACTAGCTCTGGGTTTTTCTTTTTGTTTATTTTCTAGTTCTTTAAGTTATAGGGTTAGAAAGTCAATTAGGAATTTTTCTTGTTTCTTGAGGTAGGCCTGTAGTGCTATGAACTTCCCTCCAGGACAGCTTTCACTTTGTCCCATAAATTTTGTATTGTTGTATGTTCATTTTCATTGGTTTCCAGGAAGTTTTTAATTTCTCCCTTTATCTCATTAGTAACTCACTCATTGTTTAATAACATGCTATTTAGCCTCCAAGTGTTTGAATATTTTTGTGTGTTTTTATTGTAATTGAGTTCTAGTTTCATGCCATTGTGTTCTGAGAAGATGCTTGGTA
This sequence comes from Molossus molossus, assembly GCF_014108415.1. Taxonomy (NCBI): domain Eukaryota; kingdom Metazoa; phylum Chordata; class Mammalia; order Chiroptera; family Molossidae; genus Molossus; species Molossus molossus. The sequence continues at coordinate 55,899,431 of NW_023425352.1, forward strand.
GGATTTCAATCTTCTTGAATTTGTAGAGACTTGCTTTGTGTCCTAACATGTGGTTTATCTTTGAGAATGTACCATGTGCACTTGAGAAGAATGTATATTCTGCAGCTTTGGGGTGAAATGTTCTGTAAATATCAGTGAAGTCCAACTGATCTAATTCATCTTGTAAGGACTCTATGTCCCTGTTAATTTTTTTGTCTAGAAGATCTATCCAGTGGTGTCAGTGGCGTGTTAAAGTCACCCACTATGGTCGTATTGCTATTGATCTCTCTCTTGAAGTCCTCCAGAAGTTTTAAAATATATTTTGGTGCTCCTGTATTTGGTGCGTATACGTTTACCAGGGTTATATCCTCTTGTCGGATTGATCCTTTTAATATTATGTAGTGACCTTCTCTGTCTCTTATTATGGCCCTCATTTTGCAGTCTATCTTGTCAGAGATGAGTATTGCTACACCAGCTTTTATTTCATTTCCATTTGCTTGGAAAATTTTTTTCCATCCCTTCACTTTCATTCTGTTTGAGTCTTTTGTTGTGAGGTGGGTCTCTTGTAGACAGCATATATATGGGTCATGTTTTCTTATCCAGTCAGCTACCCTATGTCTTTTGATTGGAGCATTTAAGCCATTTACATTTAAGGTTATTATTGATAGATAGTTATTAGTTGACATTTTAATTTTATGCCTGTGTTCCTGTCTCTGTTTCATCTTCCTACAACAGTCTCATCAGCATTTCTTGCAGTGCTGGTTTGGTGGTGGTAAATTTATTTAGCTTTTTTTTTTTTATCCGTGAAGCTCTTTTTTTCTCCTTCAATTTTGAATGATAACCTTGCTGGATAGAGTAGTCTTGGATTCAGACCCTTGCTTTGCATTACTTTGTACATTTCATGCCACTCCCTTCTGACCTGCAGCATTTCTATTGAGAAATCAGCTGACAGGCTCATGGGAGCTCCCTTGTAGGTAACTGTCTGTCTCTCTCTTGCTTCCTTTAGGATTCTTTCTTTGTCTTTAATGTTTGTCATTTTTATTATGATGTTTCTAGCTGTGGGTCTTCTGGGGTTCATCTTGTTTAGAACTGTCTGTGTTGCCTGGACTTGTGTGACTTTTTCCTTTACCAGTTTAAGGAAGTTTTCTTTCATTATTTCTTCAAACAGGTTCTCTATTCCTTTCTCTGATTTCTCCTTCCGGTATCCCTATGTGAATGTTCTTATGTTTTGTATTGTCCCACAGCTCCCTTAAACTCTCTGCCTGCTTTGTAAACTTTTTTTCCATTTGCTGTTCTTTTTGGGTGTTTTTCTCTACCTTGTGTTCTAAGTCGCTGATTCAGTCAGTCTTCAGTTTCTTATAATCTATTGAACCCTTCTAAGGTATTTTTCATAACAGCTATATCATTTATTATTTTCTCTTGATTTTTATGCATAGCTTCTATCTCTTTTTGCATAGCTTCTACCTTTTTTTTTTTATCCTCACCTGAGGACATTTTTCCATTTTTTGTTCAGATAGAGTGGTAGGGACAGAGAGGAAGAGAGAGAGAGAGAAACATCAATGCAAGAGAGACACATCGAGTGGTTGCCACCCACACGACCCCAACAGGGGCAGGGAAGAACTGCAACTGAGGTATGTGTCCTTAGCGGGAACTGAACCCAGGACTGTCTAGTCCACAGGCCGACGCTCCAGCTGCTGAACCAAAGCAGCCAGGGCATTACCTCTTTTTTCAAGTTGAAGCAGTTCCCAGTGAGCTCTTCATAATACTTATTAAATTGCTTGTAGTTGTCACCAAATTGTTTGAGCACCCTTAAAATCATTGCTTTGAATTCTTTATCTGACAGGTTGCTTTCTTCCATTTCCTGTAGTTTCTTTTCTAGTGATTCCTCTTTTTCTTTCCTTCAGGTGTTGTTTCTTTTAGCTGTCTGGTAGCTCTAGACCTGGTGAGGGATGTTTGGCTATGTAGGCAGCTCACTGTATATCAAATAAGGCTACTGTCCCTCTCAGACTATTCTGTTGCGTGGTGCCTCTTGCCTGTTGTGGATCCTGGAGGATTGAATACTGGGGGCTGGTATTGGTGTGTCTTGGTAGGTGCTGCTGCTTGATTGCTTGACCTCTCTGAAGCTGTGTTCCCCACTGGTCGCTGGTGCCATCTGTAGTTGTATTGCTCAGGCCCTGCTGGAGCCGCACTCCCTGCCTGCACCTTGGCCAGCTGGGTCACAGGCCCCTCTGGATCCCAGGCTCCTCACTGCTCTTTTGGGCCGCTGGGTCGCACAGGACCATCTGGCGCCCTGGCTCCACACCGCTCTTGTGGGCCATGGGTTGCACAGGTCCCTCTGGATCCCCGGTTCGCACTGCTCTTGTGGGCCACTGGGTCACACAGGCCCCTTTTGATCCCCAGCTTGCCACTACCCTTGTAGGCAGCAGTGTTGCACAGGCCCTGATGGAGCCCCAGGTCCCGCTGCTGGTGGCTGGTGAGTGCTGCTGCCCAGTGGGGCTCAGCTCCTGCTCAGCCTTTGCTGTAGTTTTGGGGGATGGTTCTCTGCTGCTGGTCTGTGCTTCTGTTGCTTGGGGATGGATGTCTGCTCCCCAGCCTCTGTTGCTGGGGGTATATCTCTACTCTGATCGGGTTGCTACTGTGGGGGACGGTACTGGGCTCCCGGCCGTTTGCGGTTTCTGCCACCGGCACCTTGACACCTCCACTACAGGGCACTGGTCTGTGTTGACACAGGGTGTCCACTGGTCCGATGGTGCCAGGTGCACTGATGGGCTCAGGTTGCTGGACCCTAGCTGTTCCCACTGCCTCCTCCCAGGGAAGACCCGGGATCTTCCAAAATGGTGGGACCTCCCTGCAGGCAGGGAGAAGCACCCTGGAGAGCCACTTACTGTAGTAGCTGCTCCCGCCACAGCACAGAAACCTCTGCTCCGCATCTCTGCACTGCTCTTGTTTGGTCGTCCACCTTCACGACCACTCACTCTCTCACACACTCACCTCCCTCTGGTCCTGCCTGCCCCCATCTTTTTTTTTTCCTCAAAACTTTAAAAAATGTACCTTCACTTAGCGAACCACAGAGTGAATGTACTTAGTGCCACTGAACTTTACACTTAAAAGTGCTTAAAATGGTACATTTTATGTGTTACCATTTAAAAAATGTAAGTAGGTAGATGTGAAGGCTGTAAATGGGCAAACATTGAAAGTGTTTATTTTACCCCAACCATATGTTGTTCTATTATTATTTCTTTATTTACCATTTATATACTTAGGTAAGAATGTAATTTAGAAAATGATGAGAAAGTACCAAGTAAGAAAAATAATATTACATTTATATATTCAACAAATACTTATCAAACATTAGGGTTTGTATAATTCTTTATTATATATGGTAAGGATAAACCAAACAAGTATCTCCTTCAATGAGCTCAGTGTACTAAGCTTTGAACTTAAAATATGCCAAAAAAATTGATTTCACAAAAATAAAGATCTGTCTTTCACTTACTGTATACCCTTTGGTAAGCTTCTATAGACTCCTAAAGCTCTGGAAAATTGAACTTCAAAATCCTTGCGGAGGAAGGAAAGCCTATCACATCTGCCATTTCTCTTCCTGCATTGCAATTAGGGGAGGGGCTTATGTTTGTGCAGTTCCCACACTGCCTGCCATGATGCTGGAGCATCAGAGAGCAATGTCACTGATAATATTCATTTAAGGGCTTGACCTAAAGCATTCATAGATCTAGAATTTGCACCACAAAGTGGTTTAGGGCAGAGTCCAAAAAACAAGGTCAGAGCTCTTGGCATTCTGGTAGTAATTATCCATTCAGTCCTCTTTTCCTGATGCTTATGACTATTGTAATAGAAAGGGTCAAAGGTAGTCGGAAAGTGAGGAAAACAAAAGCAGAAATATCAGGAGCATGGAAATTCTGTACATGAGATGGTTTATGTGTCCACAGGGCAATTGAGAATTGAGGGTGGTAATGGAATTGCACTGCTTTTATTGGTTCTGGGAGGACAAGCACTTGGAGTACCAATTATATTCTACTTGGCATGCTTGGGTGCTGAGTAAATATTAGTAATTTATCAAATAGCACATAGCATTTCTCTGTGAATGCAAAATATTGTCGGGTGGTGATGGTAGTGATATTATTGAGAAAGTGACTAATATCTGACTTTTCTAGCTTGCTAATATCCACCCACCTATGTCTCAACTCTATTCTGTTTCTCTGTTTGGCTCTAATTACAATCAGTTCAGTTGCCTTGTGTCTCCTCTGAGCAGTTAATGCAGGTTTCTCTTGGTGGAACTGGTAATGAGAATGTCTGTGCTCACATCATGTCTAGGTGGGGCTGTAGGTACCACATCTAGATGAAAACAAATGCCTTGGGGCAACCAAGGAAGCTAGATACCTGATTCCAACTATATGACATTCTGGAAACGGAAAACCTATGGATAACAGTGAAAAAAAATCAGTGGTTCCCAGGGGTAGGAGGGGGAGAGAGATGAATAGGCGGAGCACTGGGATTTTTTAGGGCAGTGAAAACACTCTGTATGATAAAGATATCATAATGGTAGATACATGTTATCATAAATTCGTCTAAGCCCATAGAATGTGCAATGCCAGGAGAGAACCCTAATGTAAACTGTGGATTTTGGATGATAATGGTGTCTCAATGCAGGTTCATCAATTCTAACACATGTACCATTGGTGGGAGATGTTTGACAATGGAGGAGGCTATGCATGTGTTGGGGAAAGGGGTATGTGGGTAATTTCTGTACCTTTCAATTTTGCTGTGAACCTAAAACTACTCTTAAAAAAATTGCAGATTTGTGACACTTGAATATGAATTGATTTAATTTTTTTATTTTTCAAAATCCAAAGTAAGGTTTATATTATTTGCTAATATTGTGACATGCTTGCCAAAGAGAATAGTTTGTAAATCCTAAACAGACTTACTGTAACCATGTGTTGAATTTCCAGCTGTGTTGAATCAGACTTTGATCCCTCTTAAGAAGATAAGTACAGTATCTGCAGTTTCTAATGGTAGGGGTGGAGGAGAGACTTTCAAATGAAATCTTAAAAAGCCAAGTCCCTGTCCAGATAAGAAATGAAAGACCCTGGGGAAGGCAGTTTTGTTTCATTATCTTATCACCCCCCCCCCCAAAAGAACAAATGAGATGCTATTGTTAAATGCAGTGAACAGGCTTAGATTTGTTTCCTTCCAATAGAAGAATCACTTTCCTTAATCAGCATTCTTATAAATGGCACACCTGCCTAATTAGAACAAGTTCTAGACTACAGATTACAATGTGAGCATTTCAATTAGCTCCACACAATTGATAACTGTGTTCTCAGAAAGTCTTCCTTCTCTTCTTATTCCTTTGTGTCTGAGCTTTTATTGTTTTATACTGGTTCAGCCTTTGATTGTGGGAATTTCCCAGTATATAGTCATCGATATTGTTTTTGTTTCTAAGTGATTTTTTAAATGAAAAAAGAAATGATGTATTTATGGAGATGGGGAGGGATGCTCTTAAATATTTTTATTTTATTGTATTTAATTTACTTGTTGTCACTCTTAAAATACAGAGAACCCTCTCCGCTGTGACAGGAGGTAAAATACAGCAGTCACATTCAAGATCTCCATACATTAACAATAGTAAATCCTTTTGCCCAGAGTACAGAAACTCAGCCCAGAGCCAGTGGGAATGATGTAGTGTGCCCTCACAGAGCCATTACCCACAGAGAAGTATAATGAGCAGCAGAGGTGATACAATCAAAATCTATATGGCGAGAGCAAAATTATTATAAAATTGTTGCTTATGAAAAGCCTTATAATAAGTATATCCAATTATCTTCTGGAAAAAATTATTTAGGCATCTATTTAGGTCTAAATTCATGACAGGATTGTAAGAAAAGCAAAAACAAAAAGGTACATGAGTGTAGAGAAAACGGCGATAGACATGTTGTAAACAGTTCTGTTGTGCCCTGAGGGATCTGAAGCAGCTCAGGGTTCTGCTGTGAGGGCCCAGGGTCACCAACCTTCCTGTGGAGCAGTGACTGCACTGACCACAGTTACAGCTCATGCCGATGGGAACAAGATAACTCTCTTAAAAAAATAAGACCATTTAGGTCATCACAGGAAGTCAGAGTTAGAGACCACATCTAAGCAGATTGCTATAAAGGAAAATCTTGAGTGTGTTTGATCTGTATCCTAATTAGGAGTGTGCTTGATCTGTTCAGACAGACATCAGTTGAATAAGTGGGTTAAGTGGCAAGAAATGAAGTCTAGTTCTTTATTAGATAAGTGTCAAGTAGAGTGCTGAAGTGGCAAAAAAACAACAACACCCAAACACACACACACACACACACACACACACACACACACACAGAGTCTGTTACCCTAAAAATGACACGAACAGTTTCCAACCTCTATTGTCCTACTTCTATCAGTTGTGTAATTCATGGAAAATTATTCATTACTAATAAAGCACCAAAATTTGTTAGATATTTAAAAAATAGATTTAGCAGATTCATGCTCTTACTATTTTGTTACTCCCACTACAGTGTATTTATCGTCCTTGACTTCTTTTATTTATTCATTTATTTTTTTATTTGTATTCTTTCTTGAGAGGGAAAGAAGGGAATCACAGTTAGGTACTGACAGCTGGGTGTGGCCCCAAATCCGTCTTACATTCAGCCTATAGTGACTGTTACTGAGTGAGCCCTAATAGTTAATACTTGTAGTAGTGGTGCGATCATTTTCCTCCCAGCTGATTTAAAGTTTTTCATTCTATCTTGTCAGATTATTCCCAGGGAAGTACAATTATGTCCAAACATAAGTGTCAATCATTATAAATAGTCAGAGTAGAACAAAGGCCTTCAGATTAGATAGTGATGGAACCCACTGTACCATCGATGGTTGCCTCACATGTCATTTTGTAGTCGTTAAGGATACACTTTAAATTAAAGAAAGTAGTCACTATTTGGGGGCCTGTTGAGCCGGAGGAACCAGTTCCTAACCTGAAAGCAGTTTGTTCATTCATTTATTCAACAAATGTACTTTGGGGTTGCAGCTACATCAATGAACAAAGTCCTTGCCCTCCTAATGGAGCTTTTGTACTTTCGTTAAAGTGAAATAAAATAGACAAATAAATGATACATAATATGTCTGATAGTGGTGACTGCTGTGCAGAAAAACAAAGCAAGGCCTGGAGGATCCAGAGTGGCACTGGTGGAATGCAGTTTCAGAGAGAATGGTCAGGGATAGCCTCTCTGATAATGTGATATCTGAATCAAGCTCCAAATGAAATGAGGGACTAACCATGGGGAACGTGAAGGAGCAAAGGGCTTGAAGTCAGCAGGCTGGGATCCCTCTGTCTTAATAGCTATGTTGACCCTATGGAAGCATTTGACTTACCTGTAAAACAGAGACAGGCAGAGCCACCAACCTTGTTTCACAGTGTTTGTGTTTGGCACAAGTGAAGCACTTGAGAAAAGCATTTCGGTAAATGACAAAGCATTACTTGAACTTCACATTTAATTACCAAATGATAAAAGGGTGTCAGTTAAAGAGAGACATAAAAAAGAGTCTTAAAACCCTTTCGTATGACTTGTTTTGGAGTCATTGAATTGAGTTGTCAAAGCCCAAGTGTAGGGAACACTCTTCAGAGATGAACTGTTTGATTCTCAGGTGTAAAGGATTTACATTCCTCTTGATTCATTTTGTGGTAATACTCATTTACGAGTTTGTATTTGTTTGCGCTTTTCTTCGACACCTTTTTCTGTTCTTTTGCATTGAGCTTTCCTTTTATTAAGTCAGTTACAGGCCTCTTGGTTCTCATGGGGGCATTTTCTACCCTGTTCCTGTATTCCCTGATTAATTCATTAAAAAGAAAAAACCTTCTAAGATTAATATTTATCATGGGAGCTTACAAAATCGAAGTCTTTTATAGAGTAATTCTAAAATTCCAGAACAATTCATTTGTGCTGATCTTTATGTATTAAGTACTTAAAGTTGTTTGTTTGTTCTTTTTGTTTTTATAGCTAAAATGAAGTTTGCAATAATCATAACAGTATTTGAATATAACTTCATAGTTTGCAAAGTACTTCTTACACACTCATATTTGAACTTCAGCAGCCCTGGAGCTAAACAACATGGACACTATTGTGCCCTTCTACAAATGAGAAAACCTGAGGTTCAGAGTACAAAATTTAAATCTAGGTCTTTCCATAATATAAGTATGAATAGATGAATGAAAAATGCTGAGTTATTTCTAACACTTGCATTTACTAAAATGGTATGTTTTATAAATAGATTCAAGAAAGTTGTAGATGACTTGAGGAGATGAATCTGTAGGGGACTATGGAAAGAGGGGCAATATCCCTGATCATTATGAAGGGAGACCATAAAGATAAAACCCCTTTTTTGTGTCATTGTCAGAATGTGAGACTGGATACCCCTGGCTCTGATTTAGTGCAGAAGCTTTCATTTATTTTTGTCCAGTTACTTAGACTAACAAGATTAACAAACATGTTTCCTTTGTGGCAGAAACAAAAGTAACTATAAGCAGATATGAAACTTCAAAAAAATATATATTATCTTGAATTTAAAGAATGCTTGCTTAGAAAAGGCTATTTTATTTTTAGGTCGAGGGTCTTGAAGACTCTTAAAATGTCTTTTTAAGTATAATAGAATCAATAAAAAAAATTACAGCTGAGTTTAGGAAAGGTCTTAGAGAGTATCCAGCCATGAAACCATTAAAATATTTAATCTGGAAAGGATCTTTGAAGGGTTTCAGATCCCCAGTTTGTGTGAGGCATCCCCACCATCCTGAAGGGCCATTCAGCCTCCTCCTGGTCTTCTGATTACTGGGGCTTCCAGCTGCCTCAAGAAGAATTCATTCCACAAAGACTATATGATTTCACTTATATGACGTACCCAAAGGAATAAAACTCAGAGACAAAAAGTAGGATGGTTGCCTGGGACTTGGGAGAGGGGAAGTGGGGAGTTAGTGTTTAATGGGGACAGAGCATCAGTTTGGGAAGATGAAAAAGTACTGGAGATGGATGATGATGATAGTTGTAGAATAATGTGAATGTGCTTAATGCCACTGAACTGTATACTTAACACTGGATAAGGTGGTAAACTTTATGCATATTTGGCTGCAATTTAAAAATGAAATAAATAAATACATTAATGAAGGAAACGGGGTGGGAGAACCCTATCCATTCTATTGCTGGCCAGCTCCACTGAAATATTTAACTCTCTACGATAACCACTCTTGGTCCAAATTTTGTGCTCTGGAGCTATGGAGCACAAATCTGACCCTTCCCCTGGATGAAGACACCCAGTTTATCCCCTCCCAATGGTCACCTAAATTGGTTCTGCCCTTTTTTGGGTATTATTTGACATTGACATTTTTCGAAGAGTTCTAGCCTGTTGTTTTACAGAATGTCCGTAAATTTGGAATTGCCTGATTGTTTCCTTATGAGTAGATTCAGGGTAAATGTTTCCAGGAATAAGACTGCCTAGGCAGTGCTGAGTCCTTCAGTGTAATGCTCAGGAGGCACATGGTACCTGTTTGTCCCATACTGGTGATGGGTTTGATCACTGTGCTAAGGCACCGTCTGCCAGATTTCTCCATTGTCGTTAATAGTCTATGTTAACAGTTGCTCTTTGAATAGTTTTAAAAACCTCTGCCATTGGTAATGGAAGAAAATAAATGAGAAAGGTTATGTGCATATTAGTAGAGTTATTGCTGCTGATGGAAAGATAATTTTTAATATTTGCTTTTTTGAGAGGAGAGAATGGGGTTGGTGGGTAGTATAGACGAGGAATGGCCTTTAGAGAAGACAGACTTGTGTTTGAATCCCAGGTCCACAGTTGAACCTGTGCAACTTTAGAAAAGTTACCTAACTTCTCAGATTCTAAATTTCTTACCTAAAAAAGTATAAAAATGTACATTCATGGCAAGATTGTTAAGATGATTAAATGAGGTAGTGTATGAGTGACCTCTAACCTAGCGGCTACCCCATGACCATTACATGGGAGATGAGAAGGACATGCTTCCTAAGCAGTCTTCAGAGTTTATTTACGGGTGATAATTCTCGAGATTAGCTTGAAATATTCAGGCATGTTAATAAGAAAATGTGATCAACAGATTAGGTGACTTTGTGACATTTCAAAAAAAGGAATTAAGAATTGGGAGATAATGTCCAGCTGGTGTGGCTCAGTGGCTGAGCGTCAACCCATGCACCAAGAGGTTGCCTGTTCGATTCCCCGTCAGGACACATGCCCAGTTGGTGGGCCCGATCCCTAGTGGGGAGGCATGCAGGAAGCGGCCAATCGATGTTCTCTCTCATCAATGTTTCTATCTCTCTCTCTCTCTCACTTCCTCTCTCTCTCTAAAATTAATCAATAAAAGGAAAAAATTTTAAAAAAAAGAATTGGGAGATATTTTCAGGCTTCTTAAATATGATTTGTCTCTAGTGGACTTGCATAGAATGGAGTTGCCTTGCATCCAGACCTCCTTCTGATTGCAGTACATTTTAATCTATTGCCAGGGATTACTTTTGAAACAGTTTATATGTAGTCTGATTGAGAATAGTGAATCATAATAATTCTGTAACCCATTTACATACATTACTGTAAAAGTTTCATTTCATACAAGTGACAATTTTTTAAAGTTAATTAGACTTGGCTGTACTGAGGTTAGCAAAAAGTGCTTTGAATTATCAATAATTCAGCAGGGCAGACATTTCTGTATAATGCAGTGGTTTTATAGAGTATTGTGAGATAGTTATCCCTAAAATAAATGGTGGTGAGCATTCATCAGCATGGTGGGGGTTCACTTGGATGTAGCGTGAAGTGATAGCATCTATGCTTTCTATTATTGGGCAGAGTGTGGGACATCAGTCTTTCTGGCCATGAACTACTAGCAACCTTTGTCCTTTGTGTTACCTTTAGTTAAAAACAAAAAATGAGCATAAATGCTGGCTGATGGCCATGTCTGTCTTACAGCTAAAAATTCACCGGGGAAAGAAAAATGGGATTGCAGGTTTGGATTTGTTTCATTGCATGAATGATATGTGACATTTTGTAAATTATTTATCACTGCAAGGATGGCAGCAATGGCTTGAGCATTGTTATATCAAATGAAAGCAGGAATCCCATTAGTACAAGGACTGGGTTTTAGCTAGAATCTATCAGGGGAATGTTGTCATTTTAAAACCAGATTGTTCTTTTAATTGCTATTTAAAGGAACAAAAGTGTTCCCAAGGTGCTGCAGTTGAGCAGTTGCAAGTAATAACTATGGATCCACAATAATGCAGTGCTGATTATCTGGCATTTAAAATATTGTGGCTGGAATCAGTGACCAATTTATTGTAGCTTGTCTTTTTTGTTTTTTCTAGTATAAAGTGTTTTATACTCTGTTTTTTAACTGAGTCCTCAAAAACACATTTGCATAGATACCTCAGAAAGTATAAAGCCTGTGCATATTAAAAGAACACATTGAACTGAAAATAAGGGCAAGATAATGAATACTTATATTGTAAGATGAAATTAACAGTCATATTCAACAGTTTTGCAAATGCTTGGTTATAAGATGGATTCTGATTTTTGATGACATGTTAACAGCGAACCAAGACATTTGTTGGAATCATTATAACCATTTGAAATATTTTCTCTGAGATGAGGGATTTTTTTTTTTTCTGGTTAAACTAGCATGTTTCTTTCATTTATTAGGCTATGAAGTATTTTTTGAGTGCCTACTATGCATTGGGCAATGTATTAGGTAGGCATTTGGCATAGAATAGCTGAACGAATTATGTTTACTCTATGCTGATATATATATATAGAAAGACCTAACAAAATCTTATTTAAATTTACATTTAAAAAATTGTGATTATACTAAGTTTTCTTGACTTGAATTTTCAATTCAGGAGGTTCAAATATAAATACATTATAGTTGCATTCAGATGGCTGGCAGACAACATGTGAAGGCTTAGAATATGCAAAAAATTTTAGTTTTCATACAGTTTTGGTGGTTCAAAATAAATGTGACCAGATCTGTAGGCACAGTCAAGTATTCATATGGATGGGAATACTAGCATTGCTGGTAGTCATGAATAACAATGGAGACACAAAATGTATTCAGATTTATACATTCATTGTTTAAGACAATTTCCTTAGTTTCCTTAGAGTTAAAAGGCGCTAGGGGTTTAGACAAATGTTTTGGTATTTCTTTTATTAAAGTGGGAATGTCAGAAACTGAGAGTTTATCTCCTTTATGTGGCTTACTTTTTAAAAAATTGATTGATTGATTTTAGAGAGAGAGAGGAAGGAAGGAGGGAGCAGGTGATGGTGGGGATGTCGACTTGCTGTTTCCATTTAGTTGTGCATTCATTGGTTGCTTCTTGTATGTGCCCTGACGAGGTATTGAACCTGCAACCTTGGCATATTGGGATGACACTCTAACCAACTGAGCTACCTGGCCACGGCTGATGTGGTTTACTTTTGAAGATCTTGGTGCCAGAAAGGCCTTGTTAATGATCTTTTGATCCTACAGAATTTTTAAGTTTTTGCTTAGTTCCAATTGTTATTATGTCACCTGAAAAATCCCAGTGTTTTAGTCAGATGTTTAATAGATGAATAATAGTAGCCTATACTAAAACATTTGATAAAGTTCAGCTAATCAGTCTGATCTAAGGACATGATATTCATAATCTAAAATACTGACTACATAGATGAATTAGTTTATTATAGGCCTATAAGTATGAGAGGGAACAGTATGAGATTTCAAATGAATCCTTAATGTTCATTAATGGAAAGTTATATAACATATAAATGTCTTAGATTTCTTGATTTAATAAAAATTACTTCTGAATCTTACATATTACACTTAAAAACATTATTCAGGTAATAAGTATCAAATAATTTAAGACTTTTTTATTAGCAGAAAATATTGATGTGAATACCTTATTCAGCAGTTTTCTTTGTTAAAGAAATATGTAAGAAGCTTTTGACTTTAGTGTTTTGTTTTACGTTTTAAAATGGAAAACTAACAATATTTTTTAAATTTTAATTGTCATAGCCCCGTGCTGATCCCATTCCAATATGTAGTTTCTGTTTGGGGACTAAAGAATCAAATCGTGAAAAGAAACCAGAAGAACTTCTTTCCTGTGCTGATTGTGGCAGTAGTGGTAAGTTGGTATTTTTTGTATGCATATACAATGACTCTTCGTTATTGCTACATGCTATTTATCTATCAAAACTGTATTTGTTATTTAAAGCAATTTTTGGTAATAACATACATTAAAAAAATTTTAAAGTAAGTGCAGGTAGAGGGGGGTAAAGTGTGAGTATATTAACACTGACATAAAGCTTTTATATATGATTATGTAATTTATATTAATATTTATAATTAAGCTTTGATTTCATACCAGCGTTGATAATTCAGTGTAGAGTATTCTACTTTTCAGGCAGATTCAGTGAGGAGAAGTCTAAGTTTTCAAGCTGGATACAAATGGAATCACGTGGTTTTTCATAACTTACAGTCTCAAGAGATATTTGAGTTAGAATATATAGTGTTTCAGTTCCTGACACCTACTGGTGAAATATAATATTACATCACAGCTCTGTGTGCCTGAATGAAAGGTACAATATTCTGAAACTGCAGTGATAGAATCAAGAAATCAGGCATGAAAGAAATTCAAATTGCCTAGAATTATATAGGAAAAGACTGGTCTGTACAGAAGATGATGTTGAAATCAAGGAATACTGGGTAGGGAGACTGGGCCTCTGGCAAATTGCAGCACCCCCAAATGCTTTCAATGTAGCTGTCATTTCTGCCTTTTGTCTTAACAGATTTTAAGACCACATCTCTAGTTTTATAATGTAAATTAAAAGTCAAATTGTTTACATTAAAAGAATTTGTCTTACCAAGCCAGTCTTCCCTCTTAAGCAGGTGAGAGTTGTCTAACTGACATATGTATATGGTTATATGTTATGTATGCATGCATCATGTATGTATACACATACTTAAATACACACACATACAACAACATATTGAATGGCATTTATTGGATTTTCATAATTAATCTCTTTGTGTTTACCTTTAAATTTTCTTCCAGCTTACTGAAACTTTTGCCCCCAAAGTGTTATTTTAAAATTCATGACCAACTACTATTTCTCTAGTTATATTAATCATTAAAAACAACAAACCTGCAAAACACCATAGTGTATGCTTTTTTAGGAAGTCCATGTCGCATAATGGTTGAGAGCAAATTGGAGAGCCAGCAGTAGCCCAGCTCCTCTACCTTGAGTTAATTCATTAGCCATTCTGAGCCTCAGTTTCCTCATTAGAAAATTAGATAATATTAGCACCTACCTCTTAGGCTTTGTGGGAGTTAAATAAGAGGACACAATAAATAGCCTAGCACAGGGTCTACAACAGCTCTGGCAAGTGTACCATAAATGCCAGCCATTGTTATTATTTGGCATGTTTGATATTGTTGTCCTTAATTGCTGCAAGTAATTTAAAATCTTATCACCACTTTTGACAGTTGCTCAATGCTTGGACAGAGGAAAAGTTTCACACTGAGGCATAGCAGTGTTGTGTAATGATTCTTCTTCCTCTTATGAAGGTTGAATTTGATGGGCTCTATGCGGTTCTACAGCTTCAAGCCTTGACTAGGAGGGGAGAGTCTTGGAAATAGACATTTCAAATTCTGCTTGAGAAATGCATTCTGACAGTCTTTTTGATGGGCTTTACAGATTCATTAAAATTCTTTTACCTGCCCGTGTTATCATGGATAGTGACAAAAGGGCAGGGAAACATTATCTGTGTGTTCAGTCTAATACATTTCAACCCTACAATCTCTGTTTTATCCTGGTGAGGTTGTGCCTCACTCATCAGCTCTGACTCTCTAGTTCTCTTTTGGGTTTTCTCACGAGGCTCATTCTGAATGAATTATTCTTTTGTTTAACTGCCTGATCAATTCAGTGGTGTTCACTTGTCTAGGGTCTACCCTTTGTGATTTTAAGGTGGTACTTTAAAAATACCCTTCACTATTATTTCATGAGTATGTGTTTGTCTGGGAGCCTAGACAGATTAAAGATGCACTTAAGTGTGGGAAGAAAAGTTCCCTTCATATATTTCCTTACCTCTGGTGATACACTGAACTTGAGTTGATGAGGAATTCAAGATCATTATCTTCTAGATCATAACTCCAAGGCCTCCTTCACAGAGTATAAAGACGTAATTCTAAACAAGCAGATCTTAGATTTTCTGATGTAATCAATCTTTCTTCGTCTTTCCCAGATTGAAGACCTGCCAAAGGAGAGGTTTGATCTCCTTTATACTTTGAGGTCATTTAAATTTTTTCCCCTAAAGTTTCTTTCTTTTCCAGGGAGTGTAGGTGTAGTATTATGTTTTCTTTTTTCAAAAATACTCCCTTGTTTTTTCTTTTACTAAATGGAGGAGAATGGATTGAGCATACTCTCTAGAAGGCTTATATAGCTAGTCTTTTGGTTCGTCAGTCTTGCTCCCTCCCTTCAGGTAGAGAGAGCTAGAGGCTTTGGAGGCGAGGTGTGGGTCATGGCCGAAATTCAAGCCCTGGGGTCATCACATTCCTTTGTGTAGGATAGAGGATGGCTCAGAGTGCTTCTCTGGACTGCAATGGGATCCGGCTGTACTGTTGAGGTTCACTTAATCTTCCCTTTAGTATTGTGCCAGTCTGGATTTAGCAGCATTAGTCAAAAAAACCATTGTGTCTAATTCAGGGAGATGCATTGTAGACGTTTGCTTCATCTGGTAGATCAGATGAGTGGACTTTATTATTTGCTAGTCTTTAAATAGAAGGATCAAAATAAAATATGGTTCTTCTCAGAGAGCTTGGGGGGAATCTGGTAGTTATAATGCTCTATTGTGACCCCTTGATTATTATAGGGTAAAAAAGAATAAAGTCAGCTGACATGGCTCAACAATGCCCTCTAATAATGGCGGGAGCCCTGCTGTCACAGTCCAGTCCAGTCTCTCAAGTGGGAATTACATATTGGGTTGTATTGCTAGTTGGTCTAATGGAAATGGCCACTGTCTCACTGTCTCATTGATTCTAGGATTGAATTGAGACCATTTGTAGTGTTCAAAGGAATCACTAATGTAAGATGTTTATGTGGGGGGAAAAAAACCATAGCGATATAAAACCAAGAAAAGGAAATAGAGATGGCAGCCCATAAGGAGGGTCATTCTGAAATGTGCTTCCCACATGTGCCTGTTGGTTTTTAGCTGCCTCTTTCTGAAGTACCATTTGTATGATGTCACATTTAGCTTCTGCTTAGATTTCATAGACATGAGTAATAAATGTTTCCTTCTGCTTACATCATAAAGACAATTAGACATTTTTCTATTTTTAAGATGGCGCAGTGTTGCAAATGAGCAGTATTTTTTTTTTTAAACTATGTTTTTTCTGCTGACAGTTCTTTTGAAAAAAAAAAAAAACAAACAGTTCAGGCTTGCAGGTAGTAAAAACGTGCGGTGAGGTACATAGTGCAAGGAGCCCAGGTGTGGTGTTCCAAGGTCTCTTCTGCTTACCAGCTGTGCGACTGCAGTTTTCCATATCTGTAAAATGCAAAGGGTGACGTCTGTGCCCTGTATCCGCAGGGCTGTTTTGAGGATTTATGGAGATAATGATATGAAGATTATCAGTAACTATAAAACATTCCACAAATGTGAAGGATTATTCTAACCACTGGTATGAATGTGGGAATCATCAAATAGTCTTCAGGTCTATGGAAATGTTGGGACTAGAAAATGATTTTACTTGACTTTCATGGATCAGCCTACTTTGAAATTAACACTGTTATATTCTCTTTGCCTCATTAAGACCAAATTATCTTTAATTAGCTTCACATAAGTATTAGATATTATACTAAATGAAATTTTGTGTCTGCTGCTCAGATTGCTGGGTGGTTAAATCTTACTTACAGATGAGTTGTGTGCATGTGTGTTTTCAAATTAGCAAATCTAAGATAAGTGTTCAGTTTAAAATTACAGCATCATTCTAAGTGGAAGCTCATTGAAACTGGAGACAGAGATGATGTAGCTGGGAGAGTAAGAAAAATCACCTCTGTACAGTAAAGGGGTCAAATATCAGTCCACACTCAGGAGACCTGAAATCTCTTCTGGGTTTGTTGCCTCCATGTAGCAAAATCTAAAGGTCACTTTTCAGTCTTTGTCAAAATCTAATGGACATCTTTCAGTTCATTCCAAACACTCCTCTCAGCCATGTTTGACCTGTTGAGAGTCTTTTTCCTTGAACTGTTTTTTTTCCTTTGGTTTCTGTGGTATCATATTCTCTGTGTTCTCTCTCTGCCACTTCCTTCCACATCTTTTGTTAGCTCCTTGGCCTCTCTCCACCTCCTAAATGTTTCTTCAGACTTCGGACTTTGCCCCTGTGTTTTTTCCTTGCTTCATAGGTTTTCTTAGCTCCAGACCCTTAGAACTAAATGCTTCTAGAATGTCTCCATTTGGAGGACCCATAGGCTCCTCTCAGTCAATGTCCCAAACAGCTTACCAACCTTGAACTGCTCCTTCCACCAAAAACAACAATCACAGTCATAACAGGAATCTCAACAAACACACATGTTGCTTCTCAAGGAGTTTACCATTGTCAATGGCATACCTCTGGCTACTCCTTCCATTCCACAGCCAGAAATTTGGAGCCATACTTTGTTCTAGTCTCTCACACCAAAGAATCGCCAAAAATCCATTGACTCTGTGTCCTCATATATGTCCTCCATCCTCAAGATATCCACACAAACCCCCAAACCAACTCAGATTTGCTATTGTAATACCCTAAATCTAATCTGGACCATCTTTCCCCTCCTCCATTTTTAATACTGCATCTAAGTTACTTTTACAAATTATAAACCTAACACACAATTTTTCAGTGACTACCAATTACCCTTAGGAAAAAAAATCCAAATTTTTAAATGTATCTCAAAAATTTCTTCTGGCCCAGCTGGTGTGGCTCAGTGGTTGAGCATCGATCCATGCACTAAGAGGTTGCCGGTTTGATTCCTGGTCAGGGCACATGCACAGGTTGTGGGCCAAATCCGCAGTTGGGGGGATGCGAGACGGCCAGTTGATGTTCTCTCTTATCAATGTTTCTATCTCTCTCTCCCTTTCTCTCTAAAATCAATAAAAAAATTTTTTTTTTTTTAGTTTCTTCTGGACTGGGCTCTTAACTATTCCACATCACTATCACTTTCATATTACATACACTAGTTATATTGAACCTCTTTCCTCTCTTGAAGGCACATACTAGCTTCTCCCACCCTGCCCCTCCTGTGGTCCCATCTTACTCATCCTTTAGGTCTCCTCTTTAGGAACGTCTTTGTCTAACCTCCTGCTAGATTCTTCCATATCTGAGCTACCCCGTTGCCATGTGTTAATCCTAGTTCTTGTTTAATTCTTGTCTGTCTTTCCTGCTAGACAACATGATTTGAAATATCTGTCCTTTTCCTCACTGTTTCAACTGGACAGGTGGTTGGTCAGAGAGCCATTCCAAGGGATTAAATGTCTGGGTTTATATTGGTTTTCTATGGCTGCTGTAGTAAATTCCCACAGAGTGTTGACTGAATTTAGTTCCATGTGTTTGTAGGACTGAGATCCACAGTGTTTTTACTGGCTGTCAGGTAAACGGCATCCCCTGCTTCTAGATTCCACCCATATTCCTTGTGCCCCCATCCCACTTCTTCCATCTCCAGAACTATCAAAGTTTGGTGGAGTCCTTTTCCCGCTTTGAACCTCTCCTCCTCCTTTCATCTCATCTCATTTACCCGGCTGGAAAAGAGTCTCTGCTTTTAAATACTCATGATTAGATTGTGCCTACCCCAATAATCCAGAATAATCTCTGCATTTCAAGGCCTGTACCCTTAGTCTCATCTGCAAAATCCCTTTTGCCATGTCAGGCAATGTATTTACAAGTTACAGGGATTATGGCATAGACATCATTGGGGGCCATTATTCTGACTACTACAGAGTCCATATGTTTTTCTCCCACAGAACTTCCTCCAAAAAATCATTTCTACTGGTTTGTGGTCTTATTGGTACTTATTTAATTTTAAGCAGTATTTCTTTGGTTTTGCTAGATAAAACTATTATAAACTACTAGTTCTCAATACGTGTTTATAATAGGAATAAATGAGTGAATGAATATATATTATGATCTCAAATCCAATAATTGAAACCACAGAAGTAAACCAAATTCTAGAAAGACAAACCGCTTTTAATTGTGTCAGCAGAGAGAGCCTGGATTTTAGAGGAAATTGTTTGAAAGGGATGGCTGAATGGGAGACAGGGAACAGTGTTATCAATTGCATTGTTGTCCTTTATCTAATTACTATAGATTTTGTATTAGTGTATCAAGACTCAGTTACAGTCTTTTGTGTTATTTTTAAGTTGGCCATGAGAAAATAAAATGGAAATATTTCTTCGTCTCTCAGCATTCCTTACATATCATAGAAATTTAGAGCTGTCAGGGATCTATGGCCAATTCTCTTGAGCTAAATAAAAGTTAGGTTGCTGCCTAAAGGAAAGATAGGCTGACGATTTTAGAATTTGATAGGGTAGCTGAAGTGGTAGTCGTTGAGATATAATATTGCTTAAAGTGAGTAAAAGTAATAAAAGGAAGACTATTCCGTACTCTTGATTGAAAGTAGCTGAAATCCATTAATTTTCAAAATATATAACTATTAAAAAGTATTTTTCATAGGATATCTGTGAGAATAGTAAGCTATAAAATGATGTGAATTATCTTAGTTGCTGAATATTAAGATACAAAGTACAAAAGCAGATTTTAATGTAGAGAAAAATGTAGTGCATAAAATTGAGGTCATATGTGCTAGTGATGTATGAGTTACAGGAAGTAATAAAAGGGGGGAGAGAAGTAAAGGGTATACTTTTAAGCTGATGGGACCCATTTTAAGGGTGGAATTTAAATTGCTGTTCTTTAAAACTTGAGTTTTTACCCCCCCATCACTGTTTAAGGGGGGAGCTTGATCAAAGTAGGCCTCTTCGCTCCCGTTCAGAGTATACTACTCAAAGTCGACAAGCAAGCTGTCTTTGTTTGCTATTCCTGAGCAGAGAGAGGTGATTGATACCATTTTTATATATTTAAACTTTCCCCCCACATTTATTTGAATGAGAGAAGCCCTTGTAAAAGAATGGTGTCATAGGTTAAATGCATCTGCCTGGGTGTCTCTCCTGCCTGAGGTTGTTCTTCTATGACAACATTTTATTTGCTCAACATCTTAAATACAGATGTTTAGATTTTTTTTTTTAACTCAGGAATAATGTGCTTTTATTAACGGTATTGATGATTGATTTTGAATGTTTTTACTTCAAAAAGCCAAATCTCCTGGTGGGTGGAATTTTATGAAGCACCTGTTAAGCTTTAGGGAGGAGGACCTTTTTGGCAGCAACCCAAAATACATATTTAAACAATGAGCCTGCCAAAGTCAGGAAATTATAAAACAGTTTTGAAATTGCAGAATCTGCTTTTTTTATTACCCTTCAGGTTTCTTTTGCAGCTTGGTTATAAGCTCTTTCACATGGGATTTACTAATGTTCTTACTATTTTAAGACCAGATTTAGAAAAATAAAATCAAGCTTGGAGATCTCAGGTTTATATGATAAAAGGCCATCAGATTTTAAACTGAATTGCCTTCTCAAGAATATAGGCTCACACTCACAAAACCTTTTGGAGGAATCTTTTATTTATTACTGAGTGTAGCCTGGCTGGCTTCCTTGAGTGGCGTTGTCCCTGGAGGTCTCAGGTTTTCCTCTGTGAAGTGAGAACTGCTAGATAAAAATTGTGCCCAAAACAGTGTGGAAAAGCTGAACACTCGTAAAAGTGGGGAGACCTGCTAAGGGTCTTGGCAAATTCCATTTGACCTGGATCTTTCAACATCATAACTCTCAAATTCACTGTGTCTGTTCCTACTTCTAGGATTGAAATTCAGGAACTGGGGTGGGGGGGAGTGTCAAGATGGCAACAGTATCCTCTTTGTATAGTCAGGCAATGAGATGTTCTTTGTATGCTATTGGAATTTTTTTTTTTTTGCATTTGTACTTGTATTGTGTTAAGCAGCCCCAATTTTTTATTTCAGTTTTATGGTTTCCTTACACAGAGAACAGGAATTGTGAGAACTTCATTCAGCACTCACTCCCCTCCCAGTCCAGCAAGCCAGAAAATGCTGGGTAGATGGTGGCTGGTGGTGATGGTGAGGGCAGGAGATCTACCAGAAGGCACAGGCATGAGAACACGATCCAAGCATCTCTTATCTTCAAGTTCTCCCAGACTTGTAATTGGAATCAGCATATATTTTTCCAGTTTCTCTTAGGAAAAACATTTTTACGGTCACTCTGTTACATACAGTAAAAGAAGGCAAAAAAAACAAAGTATAATTTGGATTTTTTTGTATTTTCAAGTTCTTCAGGTTCTTTGGCTGGCATTATCACTATCTATTTAATATTAGGGAATAGGAGTTTAAAAATAGCTAAGGCATCATTCCCATAAAGCAATTTGCTTTTTATTCTTATAGGACACCCATCCTGTTTGAAATTTTGTCCTGAACTAACAACAAACGTAAAGGCCTTAAGGTGGCAGTGCATCGAATGCAAGACGTGCAGTGCGTGTAGAATCCAAGGAAAAAATGCAGTAAGTACGCTCTCATGTCCCATCTCCAGGTAGATCGTTAGTGTTCAGTGTTAAGGTTTTTATTTTTTGTAGACTGTTGCTATATTCTTTTAAACAGAAGTCATATTTCAACATTGATTGTGGAGCTCCTTCATTATATTTTATTACTATTAATTGGATAACAAGAATTTGTGGCCTTTTACACTTGGTTTCAGTCTCAATTAGTCTCTAATATGTTACATTACAGGATAATATGCTTTTTTGTGACTCCTGTGATAGAGGATTCCATATGGAGTGCTGTGACCCCCCACTTTCCAGAATGCCAAAAGGTGAATTTTTAAACCATATTTAAAATATGTTTTATTACATACTCATTAGCCTTGTCCTACTGTCTCACAGCTCAGAGGTATGCAAGTTCCTTAAGTATGTTTTCATCTCCCATCTTTCTTGTAGTTATGGGTTTGACACAAATTACGACCAGAGGAGTATAACAGCATTTAGTTTGAGGGTAATGTATATAATAAAGACTATAATTCAAATACAGGGATTAAAAAGACTATTCCTCTCCTGAAACTATTTCTTTACTAGAATAAGTTTAGATTAGGTAGATCAAAAGTTTCAAACACTATCCCTATTACTCAGTACTGTGTTCAGAGGTAAGAAATTACCTCCTTTTAATGATGGTGATGATGATGACCTCAAAGTCCTGCAACAGAATCCATCACCATTTTATTGTCCATTAGTTAATATTTTGAACATGAGCATCTGAACTATCTTACATGGTTATAGCCATATTGGCTAAGGTATAAGTAAGCCTAGCTCAGTATCCTTTTTCTTATTTTATAATATATTAAACATGAAAAATAACGGCCTTGCCCAGCCAGTGTGGCTTTGTGGTTGAGCATCAACCTATGCACCAAGAGGTTGCCAGTTCAATTCCTGGTCAGGGCACATGCCCAGGTTATGGGCCCAATCCTCAGTGGGCGGTATGCAGGAGGTGGCCAGTCGATGTTCTCTCTCATTGATATTTTTATCTCTCTCTCCTTCTTTCTTCCTCTCTGTAAAAATCAAAATAGAAAAAAAATTGTTTTTTAAATAACAGCCTTTTTATTACAAAATTTCTACATTTTTATGTGAAAGGTTTAGAAAACACGGGTTGACAAAAAAGAACAATTAGAAATTCCTTCTCTGCCTCACATACTCTATTAAAAAGAAACAACATTCTATATGTTTTGTAACTTTGTGTTTTTTCTCCTCTTAACAATAGATCCTAGCATTCCCACATCATTAAATGGTCTCCTAAACATTGTTTTTAACAAGTGTGTAGAACTCCATAATATGTAGAATAGGGGTTACAAACCTGGTGATTGCGGGCCACAGATATGCTTTGTGGTTATATATGAAGATATATAAGTATTTAAGACTTCTCTAAATGCATTACAGAAGAGCTGCTACAGTATTTTTTAATTTTGAATTTGAGTTCTTTTTTGACCTTTGGTATTATTAGAAGAATAGTATAAACAAATCTCTTCCAATGAAACATTTTTATGAATTTGAGTTCTTTAGGTAGAGTACGTATGCTCCAATTTACCCCAATCTCCCTATCCCCTGTTGTGTTACATTCCAGTTTACTTCGGTCACATTATTATGCCTGGGTGGTTCCTGAACATATTTGATTTTGCAACCCCGTGTATTAAAAAACCCATAACTTACTTAACCAATCCCCTATGGTGGACATCACAAATGTTTCCAATTTTTTCCATCCACAATTATTGCCTTAAGATAAATTCCTAGGGGAGGAATTGCTGGATCAAAGGCTATGTACATGAAAGGTTGTATCAGTTTTCAGACCGACCACCAGTGTATGAGAATACCTGCTTCCCTGTACCTTGTATTATGACCAACACTCACCATTACTTTATTACATCGAGTCTAAGACACACTTAAAAAAAACAAAACAAAACAAAAAAACATTTTAACATCTTTGAAATTAAATAAATCTTTTAGTCAGTAATGGCTTACCTTTAGTGAAATAGTGTTCTTATTTTAAGTTTTTACTTATTTGATAATAGGAAAAAGATGTCTAATCGTTTTTTTTCTTTAAGTAGTGAGACTAAACATTTTTTTGTGTTTGATTATTGGCTGTTTGTATTATCACCTTTGTAAAGTGCCTATTTTATTCGTTAATCAGTTTTCTATTGGGGTTTTCACCTTTTTTCTGATTTGCTGAAGCTCATATTTTTGTGCAATTAAATTCATGAATTTTTCTCTTTATAGCCTCAGTCTTTAATTTCAGTAATGCTTAGATTATACAAATATCCACATATTTTTCCTGGTACTTATAATATTTAATTTTGTCATATTACAATATTTATCTTTCTAGAATTTATTTTTGTAAAGGATAGGAAATAATTATCTTCCTACTAGATCGTTAGTTTGTTCCATCACCACTTACTGAATCATTTTATCCATTCACCACTGATTCAAAATAAAACCTTTTTGACATGCTAAACTTTCTTATAGGCTTCAGTGTTCTGATCTTTCCGTTTTTATCCTTGACCCATTTTCCTATGCCAGATGTATAGTTTAATTATTGTAGCTCCATAATACTTAAAATTATATT
The DNA here is from genome assembly GCF_014108415.1 of Molossus molossus. NCBI lineage: Eukaryota > Metazoa > Chordata > Mammalia > Chiroptera > Molossidae > Molossus > Molossus molossus. The sequence continues at coordinate 55,923,728 of NW_023425352.1, forward strand.
TTATATTGATAGTTGTTTTTTTTAGTGTGGAAAATTTCCAGAAAGAGATGCTATAATAAATATTTTACCAGACGTTCCAAAAACTGAGTGACTTGAAAACGTCTTCCTCAAATCAAAAGATATGTAGTATCTGACATGATCAGGTCTTCATGTATAGTTATGTGGTGGAGGGAGGCTTGGTGACATGTTGGCAAGGCCTTATGGAAAGGTTCTGAGACAGGGGCTGCCCTCTGCTCTCACTATCTTGATAGGAGAAATTTACCTTTTTTGTTTAATCCTTACCCCAGGATATTTTTCTGTTTATCTTCTGATAGAATGGGAAGGAGAGAGAGAGAGAAACATCAGTATGAGAGAGACACATTGATCGGTTGTCTCCTGCACAGCCCTGGGTGCCAGAGACAAACCATAGCCGAGGTACGTGCCCTTGGCCAGAATCGAACCCATGACTCTTTGGTCCACAGGCCAAGGCTCTAACCGCTGAGCAAAACCAGCCAGGGTGAAAAATTGACCTTTAACGATGGCTTCCTGGAGAGACTGGCAGAAGGGAATGATCGACCCTAGGCAGCTCTGTAGCTACAGTTTATATTTAATATCTCTCCTAGAATGAAACATTAAAATATTTTTCTCTTGTATATATTAATTCAGGGATGTGGATTTGCCAAGTCTGCAGACCAAAGAAAAAGGGAAGAAAACTACTTCATGAAAAAGCGGCACAAATAAAACGGCGATATGCAAAACCCATTGGACGACCGAAAAATAAATTAAAGCAACGATTGTTGTAGGTTGAGATCTTATCAAAAAGAAATCTTTTATGTTGTGCTTTAAAATATAGGTGATTATAACCCCCTTAGGTCCCATTAACTTTTTACCATCATTTTTACAAACTCAAGGGATGGAGAATATTTCTCCTTTCATGTAAGCTGTGGAAAGTTTTTGAAAATAACATTTTTAATTACAATTGGCATTTTGGGGTCTTCTGTTGGCAGTATCTGTGATGCTAAGTGACAGTTTTCAAGCAGCAGGATGGAAGCAGAATGTAAGACCTGGAAACAGGCATTCAGACTACTTTGTTACTGGCAGAGCATTTGGAAGAGCTTAATTATACAAATATTTATATGGGAATTTTAAAACAAGAGAGAGATTTGTCTGTAGTGAACCTCTTTTGTTGCTCCAGATAACATTTTAGAAAAATACTTTTTTATTTTTCCTGGTGCTAATTTAGTATTACAACCTTTTAAGATCACTTTTTTGAAATACGACTTTCTGAGAAACCTGCAAAGGACTGTCCTCATGTTTTCCTCCAAAGAGTTAGACAGGACTATTTGGTACATACCTATGTGTGCAGACACACAGTACATAAAAAATAATAATTTGCTGTGGCCTCCAGGTCTACTATGATAACCTGGTTTCTGTTACCTTTGCCATGTAACTGCTTTAAAGCCCAGTAGAACATTTAGCCGGAGTTACTTGGAAAAGTACAGAAGAGATAAGAAGTGGAATGCATGTATGTTTTAAAACCTGTATAGAGTAGGGCTTTGACCAGGAACATTAAGTAAGGTGTTTAGAAATGCAATCAGTAGACATGCCTATCTGAGGCAGCTCTGTCAATAAGGCCATTGCCCGCCCTCGGAGTGTCACTGTGATGTAAAATATGAATAGGTGATCTGCATACGCCCTGAACAAACACAGGTATCTTATTTGCTTACTCTTGCCCCCTAATTTTATCTGAAGCAATTCTCACTATATTACCTGCTTTCAGAAAAACAGTACCCTTCTGCACCTTTATCCCTCAAAGGAAAAATAGAAAATGTGTGATCATTTCTAGAGTTTTTTGTGAATCTTTATGAAAACCCTTTAACTGGTAGACATTTTTAAATGGAATTTTTGTTAATTTCTGGAGGCAAGCATGAAACGTATTTATGAATAAAATCTTTCATATTAGCGTCATTTGAAGTAGAAATGATATGTTTTTGCATTCATCCTGTGTAAGCATTGTTCTTGAAATGGGACTGTATCCTCAGGGCCCAATTAAAAAAACCAAATTAGGATATAAACTTTCTAAACAAAGGACACAGCTGAAAATTGCATCTGGCACCAATCCTAACTTTTTGTTTGTCCAAAATTGTCCTTTGAGCTTAGGAATTTTTAAGACAGTCTAGGGAGTTTTCCTTTGTACATGCTTTATAAGCATATTATCCTTTCTGGGCAATCGATTCCAGATACAGTCCAAATGTGCGTTCTAATGCGAAACATTTTAGTCCGGATGAGTTGTTTATTGGTAGCCCTCGCCGTGACACTGGAGATCTCCAGTGTTAACCTGATTTGGCTGAATAGGTGGCGCCAGGCAAAAGTTCCTGGTGATTGAGCTGCCTCACATAAGCCTAGTAGCTTGTCTAGCTGATCTGCACCAGTCTCCTCTTCTGCTGACTGCTGAAATTGTTCATTAAATCTTTATGTACAGGATGACCCAAAAATGTACTCTTCTATTTGTAATTACTTAAAATATTTTTGTAACTCTGTATCATACCATTTTCAGGCTTCCATTTCTTCATTATTAGCCTTCAGCTAAATTGATAATTTTTAAAGTGCATTCTTGGACCCCAGCATAGCCATAATTCACATGCAAATATTTCCATTGTATAAAATGCTGCTGCAAAATGGGTAGCTTTCCAAGCCCTAGCCTGAGGTGAAGGCAGGCAGCTGCCGTTTCTGTGAGCAGCTGTGTTAGTGGAGTGACCTCCAGTCTCTGTTGACCACACAGCTGTATAGGCAGAACCAGCATCAAATGAACTACAATAGCAGTCAGTGCCGGTGTACAAAGATTCTGACGCCAAGTGTCTGATAATGACCATGGTAAATGTGCTGCTGCTTCACCAGACTTTTCATGTCATGTCTGACCCACTGTAGCTTTTCTTTAATCATTTCTTGAGTTTTTTGCTATTGTTGTCCTTTTTTCAGCAATATTTTATGCTGTAATTAATTGTCTCCTTTACTTTAGAGAGTATTATTGATTATCTTATCATCCTAAGCATAAACTGCTGAGAGAAAGAGGGTATCTTTTAGTGTTTTCTTTAAAAAACAAACAAAAAAAAACAGCCTTCTAATTTATATACCCAAATTCTGTTTATATAAATTTTCCAATTGAATTAAAATTGCTTCTAACTAGAGATTAGATAAGCTTATTCTTTTGCTTCTAGATAATACAACTTATTTCCTTTAATATTTCAAAAAAGACATTTCAGAAAATTATAATTACTGTGACAACACAAGGGGTAACATTTTTATGTAATTAGAATGAAAGCATTGGGTATTCTCTCAGTCTCTTCAAACATTTTCTTACTTATATTGATTGCCCTTGGGTACACATGGATTCTTCCAGTACCTGTTAGATGGGCCCTAGGAGAATCATGACTTGCAGCTGTAGTTGCTGCTACTGTTTCAACAGAGAAACATCTAGGTGGAGGCACATACATAAAAACAGTTTTTAGGGTTGCAATTCAGTTTCTCAAGTTTAAGCACATTAAATGCATCTAGTTGCTGTAAATTTGTTTTAGATACCTTTATAATTCTATTATTAAATGCTGATACTATTCTCTAAATTTTTGCCTAGGTCTGTAACCAGTGATGAAGGATCCATGAATGCATTCACAGGAAGGGGGTCACCTGGTAGGGGTCAAAAGACTAAAGTCTGTACCACACCTTCATCTGGTCATGCTGCATCTGGGAAGGACTCAAGCAGCAGATTGGCTGTTACAGACCCCACTCGGCCTGGTGCCACCACCAAAATCACCACCACCTCCACCTACATTTCTGCCTCTACACTTAAAGTTAACAAGAAAACCAAAGGGCTCATTGATGGCCTTACTAAGTTTTTTACACCATCACCTGATGGTCGCAGATCACGAGGTGAAATAATAGACTTTTCAAAGCACTATCGTCCAAGGAAAAAGGTCTCTCAGAAACAGTCATGCACTTCTCATGTGTTGGCTACAGGTACCACACAAAAGCTAAAACCTCCATCTTCTTCACTTCCACCCCCAGCCCCCATCTCTGGTCAGAGCCCCAGCTCACAAAAATCCAGCACTTCCACCTCCTCTACCTCTCCCCAGAGTTCTTCCAGCCAGTCCAGTGTGCCCTCCCTTAGCAGTCTTACTAATAACAGCCAGCTGAAGGCACTCTTTGATGGACTCTCTCATATCTATACCACTCAGGGACAGTCTCGAAAAAAGGGACACCCAAGTTATGCACCACCCAAACGTATGCGTCGTAAAACTGAATTATCCTCCACAGCAAAATCTAAAGCCCATTTCTTTGGAAAAAGAGATATTAGAAGTAGGTTTATGTCTCACTCCTCCTCCTCTAGCTGGGGGATGGCTAGAGGACGTATTTTTAAAGCAATTGCTCACTTCAAGCGAACAACTTTCCTTAAAAAGCACAGGATGCTAGGCAGATTAAAATATAAAGTGACCCCTCAGATGGGGACCCCCTCACCAGGGAAGGGGAGCTTGACAGACGGAAGGATTAAACCTGATCAGGATGATGGTAAGCAAAAGGTCAAAGCTCCAACCAAACCTGCGTCCCGTCCCTTTCTCCCCAACCCCCCCAAAAATAAATAAATCAATTCCTATTTGTCACATAGGTCTTAGCTATTTCTCTTGTTCTCACTTCACTTTCATACAGAAACAGTGAAACTTTGACCCTTTTCTAATGCTGACTAAACCTCCAAATGTTGTTTTTCCAACTAATACTCTTCCACCTTTTATTATTTATTTCCATTCATAGTGACACTAGGAACCCCAGATGCCTTCATAGCGTTGCTTATGGCTTTGTAGTCCCGCATGAGTAGCCACTGTCACGCTTCTGCCATGTCCTTTCCCGTGCGGCCTCTTCAGCCACAGCGCTGTTTGGTCGAGCGCTGTCAGGGCCTCCAACGGGTGGTTTCAGCTCCTCGTTCCCCTCTGCTCATTGCTTTCTCATGGCCAAGTTCATTCTGCTTCCTTCTCAACAAAGCCTGATCTGTGGTTCTGTGAGCTGTGCTTTTGGATGTGAGTGTGTCTGTGTGTGTATTCACTTCAGGGAGAAAACTGATTTCAGAATTTCATTTAACAAATTGGCTACCCTTTATAAAACAAAACAAAAACGTGTCATTTGGACCAAGTGGTAGATTTTATTATCTCAGAAGTAGTAATGGGAATTCTGTAACTAGACTTCTAATCTTGGTTGAAAATCTGATTTGCTTTGTGTTGCTCTTACTTTCCCTCATTTATGTATTGAAGCTATAAGAAGATGACAGTGATTATTCAAATAAAAATTGGGGTACAGCAGGGAAAGGGTGCTGCTGGACCTTTGAGCAGTGCTTAGCTGTGAAAGCTTTTAAAGCTTTTTTAAAAATCCCTATTTGCCCACTATGCTAATTTGGTACCATTTTGGTAATATATGGTGGTTACTCATGATTCAAGTCAGTGAATACACTTTCTGCTGGTTTTAAATGACAGATACTGAAATCAAAATAAGCATCAAACAAGAAAGTACAGATATAAATGTGATTGGAAGCAAGGATACCGTTACTGAAGAGGACTTGGATGTTTTTAAGCAGGCCCAGGAACTTTCTTGGGAGGTAAGGCCAAAATACCACCTTGTCATAACAAGGATAATATGTGACTTTATAAGTTATTACTGTGAAATTACTGCTTTGATTTTATAGAGACTCCCCCTCAAAATCTTCTGTGATTCTTTAACTGTGATCATGAGTATTTTTGTTGACTGTGCATTCAAAAGCAATGACTTTGTAGAGCTATCTCCACTCTTAAAAGTTGGTAGCACTCAGCTGGTCTCACAAAATAAACCAGAGTATCAGTGGTTGAAGCAGATTTTGAAAAACACCTTCTAGCCCTGGCCGGTGTGACTCAGGCCCATGTACCTAAGGGCCATGTGTTTGGTTTCCAGTCAGGGGCACATATATACCTAGTCTGTGACCCCATCTGGGCATGTGCAGGAGGCAACTAATCGATGCCCCCCCCCCACCTCTCTCTCTCTCTCTCTCTCTCTCTCTCTCTCTCTCTCTCTCTTTCTCTCATCCCTCCTTCCCTTCTACTCTTTTAAAAAAATCAATGGGGAAAATATCCTCAAGTGAGGATTATAAAAAAGAAAGAAAAATGCCTTCTAGTTGTGAAGGAATAGAGTTCTGATGATTTTTGATCAAATTTTTAAAATAGCAATTTTAAATCATTAACAAAAAGAAGAACATCGCTTTTAAATTTACCAATACTGCTGCCAACACAGATGGCCAGCCATATGAAAAATGTCTCATAACTTTAACTCTTTGGCATTGATGATGACAATATTGTGTTGTATGATCAGTTACAATCACTAATTGTATTGTCCAGTAATTTCTTTAAATTATTCCACTTAAGCCCTGGCTGGTTTGGCTCAGTGGTTAGAGCATTGGCCTGCGGTCCAGAGAGACCCGGGTTCGGTTTCCACTAAGGGCACGTACCTCGGTTGTAGTTTGTCCCTGGCCCTGGCCCTGGTTGGGTCGTGCAGGTGGCAACCATTCGATGTGTCCCTTTCATATTGATGTTTCTCTCTCTCTCTCTCTCTCTCCCTCCCACACTATCTGAACAAAATATGGAAAAATGTCCTTGGGTGAGGATAAATAAATAAATAATTCCACTTAAAATGTTAGCTCTACTTAGCTTGTTGTCACAAAACATTGAAAGGTAAGGCTATTGGATTTCTCAAAGACAAATGTATTATGAATTGTGAATTTTTTGTCAGTAGACCATATTCAGCTGGCACAGTACTCACGAATAAGCTCTGTACCCACCTCACTTCCTGTTTTAGAGGGAGGAGACTGTCTGTAGGCTCTTAAACTTTCTTTCAGTAGCAGCCACTTGGGCTAAATACTTTGATGGTTTCTACTTTGGGGGTTATTGGATATTTCCATTCCTCATTCTGCCCCAGCAGTATGCTTTGTGTTGTTTTTCCTTTGGCTAAGATGAATGTCACAATTTCCCCCAGTGTTTGAAATTTGAAGTCCTTAAATAGTACTATTTTTTTAGCCTACTTCTGATATTCATAGGGAAACAGGATGAACAGCAGGCCATTGTCTGAAAGATATTGTTAATTCTAAAGCCGTTTCTTTCCAACATGCTAACACTGGCTTTTCATTCAAGAACATTTCTTGTCTGTGGCAGGCACTGTGCTAGATAGACACTGAGGTTACCACAGTGAACAAGGCAGTCAGGTTCTTAACCTCGTGGAGCCTGCTGCACAGGAATTCGGGGAGTAGGAGGAGACAGGTATTAAAATGCAGACTTCACAGTTGATTATTTAATTACAATTGGGATAAATATTTAATGGAGGAACAATGGACTGTAAGTCTATACAGTAGCCTCCTCATCTTCTAATTTCCTCAGTTTCTATACATTGCAACAGACCATTGAATTTAGTTCAGTAGACATTTGTATTTATATCATACTCATCCTGTCTTGGTGATACTGTTTTTTAGAGTATTGGTTTGTTTATATATAAATCTTACAGAAAGTTGATTATTATTTCACAAGGCCTATGTTTTTTCAACAATATGAAAATTCACAATTAAGATTAGGGCTCTGGTCTTGATAGGTTTTCATATCCACTGGAGAAAGAACCAAAATGTAAGTGAAGAAATCCTTCCTAATACTTACATTTTATTTATTTTCCTTTTTTCCTCTCTGACAGAAAATAGAGTGTGAAAGTGGAGTGGAAGACTGTGGCCGGTACCCTTCTGTAATAGAATTTGGGAAATATGAAATCCAAACCTGGTACTCCTCGCCTTACCCACAGGAATATGCAAGGTAATGGAATAAGCCTGCAGGTATAAGCTTAATGTCATATATGTGAAGAAGGAAAAATCGCAATTGTAAAGCAGGAATTTATTATTTTCAGGACATAAATTTTGATAGTAGATCTTAAGTGCTTTCAAAACCATTACTTTTGCAGTATCTTTTTCTAGTATTTCCTGTTCTATGTAAGCTCCTAACACTCCTTAGTTATGAGGGTTATAAATTTGCCTTTTAGCTTCTAGACCATGATTTCTCTCTTTGGTTAACTGGGTAAATATTGTTTGTACATGAAACCAAATCAAGAAAATAATAGCCATTGTAAAATATTTGATCATTTCTTTTCAGTTACCTTTTTCCTGGTTAGTTTAGGAAACTAATTGGGTGGTCTCATCTCTGATTTGTGGCATTTTATTTTCAAGTTTTTTACTGAAATGTAGCAAAAGAAGGAAAAATGGGAGAATGTAGATCAGAGAGGCTTAAGAGACCCCTTCCCCAAATATTTACCTTAAAGCCATCTGTGACTAACTTGTTAAAAGTGAAGAGAAAATGTTTGTTACTCAGAAATGTCCATGAAACAGTAGAAACAAACAAGGTCTTGACTTCCCTACACTTACTGCCTTAGAGCATACGTAACTATGACACTGACTTTAAAGTGGTCTCCCTGCCAAGTACAAGTAGAAACAATTATATTCTAGGACTCTTCAGCCTTATAAGTATGCAGATTATTTTTTAAAATAATAAAGTCACTTCTTTCTGAGTAAAAGATTATTATAGTTACACTACTGACCACATATGCTATTGAAACTAGGACATGCAATCTGAAATTTGAAAAAATATGCACGGTGACTTGACAGGATCCTATCCTTATTGTTGATTTTTAGGGTAGTGGTTCCAGTTCTGGAAACCTTTCTTTCTTTAGGACATTTCTAAGAGAACAAATGATTTGTTCACAAAGTTAAGGCAACAGATATGTTGAAAAATAATGTAAGGTTTTTATGTTCTCTTTACTACCAGCTTTTCTTTGAAACTGCTTTTAAAAAATGCTATTATACAGCCTTCCTATGACTTAGAGAAAATTGAACAATATTTGTTTTCCCCCTAAACAGTATAAGCAATCTGAAAGATTCTTTGATTTAAAATTTTTAACAGATTACCAAAGCTTTACCTGTGTGAATTCTGTCTTAAATATATGAAGAGTAAAAACATCTTGTTACGACACTCAAAGAAATGTGGATGGTTTCATCCTCCAGCAAATGAAATTTATCGAAGGAAAGACCTTTCAGTATTTGAGGTAAGCATGTGTAAATAAAAAACTCAGCTTTGCCACTTAGTATTTCTAATTATTGACTGTGTACTGAATTGTTTATAGACGGTGCAAAGTATATTCAATTTTGTCATTGAAATTTAGACAGCTCTTTAAAATATCTCCATGTTTTGAAATGTTTGTCTAACCATATTAAGCTACCATTTAGATTGCTAATGAATTCCTACTTCATCATATTAACTTTTTTGTCTTCCCCCAAGTCCCTGTCTGCACCAGATATGTTCACCAGTGAATTTATGACCTCCTCAGCTCTTTGTAAATTCTCCTTTCTTTGGCAGGAGAAATGAGCTTTGTTCAGCATCTCCAGCCAATGTCTGGCAGGTGCTCAGTCTTCCAGGGAATTGAGCAGCTGTACATATCTCCCCAATACACAACCACCTGTGTTTCCATCCATTTTTTGGCAGAGGTAATAATCCTTTTGGTGAGCCCCCAGCAGATGTTGGGACTCCCCCCACTCCCTATCTGGGAAGATGGCCACCCCTGGAGAACTCTGCTGTTCACAGGAACCCTTTTGGCTGTGTGGTTGTCATTGTGGGTTCTTGAAGACATTTTGTGTTTTCAGAATTGATTTAGTAGCAAAAGGTCTGCCTCTATATCATTTCATTGTTTATTCACGTTCTACTGTCAGTTTCAGGGACCCAGTTTAACTGAGTCTGCTGCACCTTGAGGAGACCATGCCTTTCTTTCATGTTACTGCCTGTTACATGGCTTCTTTCTTCCCTTCATTCTCTTCACTCCAGTTGAGCACTTCTATTGCCCTGCCTATTTTCTTCTCTGTTACCCATCTTGGCACATTGCTTTTTGTTCCTGGGTGCTCAAAGCAAGCCTTCCTCGTGCAGTAGATGTGGTATTTTTCTCTCAGAAATACAATTTTACTTAGGATTCTTTTTTTTTTTTTTTAATTGTTCAGACTGAAATACGTTGTTCTGCCCCACATTTCTCTTTGGTGCTGGTCTATGATGCCTTGCCTTATATTTAATATAGGAGGGTCATACATAAGTCTCTGTCATGGACCAGGCCTCCCCTCGCAGACAAGCGTGGGCCCACTGCTTTCTCCCAAGACTGATCTGAGAACACTGGTAACTCCAGCTGTGTCTCGTGAGTTTTTAAAGCCCCTCTTCCTGGTTACATCAGGCTCTTTCGACAGACTTGAAAGAAGAAGGGTATTGTTGCTGGGAAGATTGGATGTTAGTTCTTACTAAAGAGTAGGCACAGGGTTCCGCAATCTGGGCACTATTCACATTTCAAGCTAGATATTCTTTGTTGCAAGGGGCTGTCCTGTGCATTGTAGGATTTTTAGCACCATCCCTGGCCTCTACCAACTAAAGGCCAGTAATACCCCCACCCCTCCGGTTGTAACAGCCAAAAATGTCTCCAGATATAGCCCATGTCCCAAGGGGCAAAATCACACCCAGTGAAGACAGCTGGGCAAGAAGGAAGGCCAAATGAATACACATTGCTTGTCCTTCCTGGTGTCAGTCTTGGGGTGCTCCCTGCCAGCCCTAGCCAGTTGAGACAGCAGAGCTGTTCTCAGTTGAGGCTTAATTAATGTCCAAGTTCAGCTTTCCTGATGGCTTCTTCCTTGGCCCCTTGGATCCTTTGTTTTAACCAAAATGAAATGAAATCATGGTCTCACTGTTTCCTAGGGACAAAACCCATTGTTGGCTTTTAAGTAATTGTTAAATAAATCAGCATGAATCTGCCTGTGGGGCTGAAGTTTTCATTAATCCAGGGAAAATTTTCTTAAGGGTAAGAGAATCAGTTTTGTTAGACTGGTGAGAATGGTCTGCTGTTTTAAGGCAGGTGCTTGTGGACTATACAGAGGTGTGAGAGGGAAAAGTCAGCAGACGTGTAAAATTTATTCATAAAGATAATTGAAGAAATTGGATTGGATAAGGACCAAGGTCCCTATTTCTAGAATCTAAGTTAATTCTTAGAGTACAGGATTTAGGAAATTAGCAGTTTCCTATGTATCTTATAAAATAAGTAAAGAATAATCACAGGTTACTACTTTACTGTCTTTTTATCTATCACTCTTGAAAGCATGCCACATTAGACCTTTCACAACTGGTAAGGTTTTGCTTTGGCATTGTTATCTCTATTTTTCTGGTTCACAGATATCTTTGTCTGTCCTTTTTGTAATATACTACCATTTCCAAAAGGACTGCACTCTCAAATACATAAAAACTTTCTTTAATTAAAGAGAGAATTGTAGCCTCTGTGTCCATTGCCCATATTTGATTATGTTGCTATGTGTGGGACCTAGGTTTCATCCAAGGGAAATAGTTATATGAAGTCTAAAAATAATTTGTGCAATATGAGATCCTGTATGGTCCACAGGAGACTCAAGAACAGTCAAGTTCATTGTTAAAGAGTTCTGGTTAGCAAATACCCATTTCCCCTAAGAAAAATGCTGGGGAAATTCTTCTCGAATCTGCTGTGATTTCTGTTTTCAACAAGTAACTACATTTGATCAAAGAAATTGGCATCTGTGCTTAGCCTCCTGTTTATAGCCATCAGTATCACAGCTTGATTCTTTTATTTTGAAGGGAAGTAGACTGTAATCAGGGTACTTACTGTAGGTTGAAATTCATCTCACTTTCTCTGTAAGTATTCCCAACATAAAAATTTTATCTTTTCCAATTATATTTAAAATGATGCTTGGGATAAAACCAAAATGGAAGCCTCTTTTGCTAATCCTCACTTCTGAAGAATCAGAGTAATACAGTTCATTTATTTCATTTTTATGTGAAGCCCTTTTGAAAACAACATAAAGTTTAGTTTACTTGAACAGTATTTTGATCTGTTTACATTTCTTTAGTTCAGGTTTACTTGGTTCAAGCAGAGAGGACGTGCCTGCTCATTTTTAACTCATAATAAATTGCAAATAAAAATTACTCTTTTGGTCCTGGCTGGTTTGGCTCAGCGTTTAGAACGTTAGCCTGTGGTCCAGAGATCCTTGGGTCCGGGTCCCGCCTAGGGCATGTACCTCAGTTGCAGTTTGTCCCTGGCCTTGGTTGGGTCGTGCGGGTGGCAACCACTTGATGTGTCCCTTTCACATCGATGTTTCTCTTTCTCCTCCTCTGTCTCCCTCCCACTCCATCTGAACAACAACAACAAAAAAGAAAATGAAAAAATGTCCTCAGGTGAGGATAAAAATAAATAAATAAATATGAAACATTTTTTAAAAATTACTCTTTTGTTAATGATTTGGCCTTTCTTCAGGTAGCTTAAAGAGAAATTTAAGCTATCTTATGCCCTAATTTAAGAGAAAAGGTGAATTCTGATTTGCCAAGTGACACCTATTTTCTGTTTAACTTTATACTTGTTTAATGGAGTGTTTTAATCTCTCAGTTTGGGATTTGGAAATAAAACTATATACTTTCCAAACACCATATAAAAGAAGCAATTTTATATTGAGTGGTATTTTTATGTTAAATAATGTTGTCTGTTTCTCTTTGCTAGGTTGATGGGAATATGAGCAAAATTTATTGCCAAAACCTTTGCTTGTTAGCCAAGCTCTTCCTGGACCACAAAACGTTGTATTATGATGTCGAGCCATTCCTTTTTTATGTCCTTACAAAAAATGATGAAAAGGGCTGTCATCTGGTTGGATACTTCTCTAAGGTAAAACAAGAGCCAGTATGACCTTCATTTTCTTTTTCAGAATGTTTTTGGTAGAGCCCAATTCTTTGAGCAGGGCTTTTTTATCACTATAATTTGAATAAGAGACATATGTTTCTGAAAAGCTCAGGTTCTTGTTCAGAGCTCATTTTTTAAAAACAAAACCAATAAACATTGTGCCTGGGATGTGTGTAAAGGACCTCAGCACTGCTTGCTGTCTTGATTGTCAGCATCCGTGTAATGTCATGATGGTTGCCTGTAGACCACTAGCATTTTTGACTTTCTAAATGTTAAGCTTATTTCCTTTCCCCCTAAGTGGTGTCAGCATGAAGGTTTCTATGTAACACAGCATTTAAGAGGTGATTCTCATTTCTCCTCATTGCATTTCCTCTGGGGTCATCAGTATCTCAGGAAATCAGAACACTGGCATTTGGACAGTTAGGCTGATACATTGACTGGTTTTACTCTTTCATCTCTTATTCTCTGTGCTGTTGTTTTAAGATCTAAGGCAGCCTTGCCTTTAGAAGGCCTGAGTCTCCCCAGTTGTTAACATAGGGAAGCCCTTGCTATATTGAGTGGATGTAGTTTGTCTTTTCTGCTGGTTCAGAGTGATTTTCTCACATTCTTCTGCTCAAAGCCTTCTGAGAAACAACTTATATGCAATAAAGGAAAACTGAGTTTGGAGATATTTACCAGGTAATGACCTTAACTATACTTAGGCACTTAGGAAATAGTTTACTGTGCCAGAATGGTAATTATGAGACTTCTAGGCAGAAAAGGTAAATAATTCAAACCCTGTGTTTTATTTTTCTATGATTTTTTTTTATATTAGGTGATAAATGAATTTTAATGACTCTACTCTTACATAATGGAGTGCTTTATAGAAATGTCATTTTCATGGAAGATCAAAAGATAGAATATATATGAAGGTCCTTTACAAACTGTAGTTTTTCTAAATTTAAGAAATCAACCCATAGACCATAAATAAAAATACAAGTAAGTGACAGCACTCAGTGTTTTAATCTGCATATTTGGTAAAACTCTAAAGTGAAAAAGAAGAAAGTTAATTTGTACATTACAGATTTAAAAGATGACATAATCAACATAAAACTTTAAATAGGAAATCTATTTATATAATTTATAAAACATCTTACCTTTTTTATAGGTATGTATGTAAAGATCTCTTTTTCTGAGAAGTTAAAAAGAATAGTGGTTATGATTGTCCTTCCTGTAGAACATGGTGTTCTTTAAATATATATGAGTGTAAACATAGATACTTAATGGTGCCTGCTGTCCCTGTCTGGCTTGGCTGGCCTCTGGGTCTGTGGTTGATGGTGACTCTTGTCATTTGAGTCTCTGCCTCTCTTACTCTTAGGGGGCCCACATTTTACTCAGAACAAACTCAACTTTTTTTCATTTTTGTCACAGTTTCTTTTATAAGGTAGCAGCAACTATTGTCATTTCTTACTGTACTGGAATATCAGTATTCTTTGGCAGTGTAGTAAAACAAAAGTTCATCTAAAAAATAACGATGTTAAAAGACTAGATACAAATCAAACCATATTCTAATGTGTCCATTGGAATGTGAAGGGCTATGGCCCTTTGGAGTTTTATTTAAACCAAATTTTAGAGATTATAGTCAGAGAATGGCCAAGGTGACCTAGAAAAATTCAGTGTCAATTATCACATGCATATGCCTTTCCAAGCACATAAAGAGGGTGCTCTTAAGAGGAGAGAAAGAACGCGCAGTTATTTTATCCAAAGATTAGGATTTAGCTGTAATAATGCGTTGGGGGTTGGGGATCATTGTTGAGCTGGATTTCAAAAAGTTGTCTAGGAATAGGAAGGAAGACTTCAGCATAAAGAGAAGAATGGCATCAAGGATGAATCCTTTTAACCCAGGATATATCTCTTTTTAGATAGAATGACCCATTTGTCTAACTTTGCAAAATAGACTAATTATTTAAATCTTTGTCATTGATGTTCACATTTAATGATGGGCAATCCTGTTTCTTAGGAAAACTGCTATTATTTCTTCCTCCTCCTTTCTTAGAGAATCCACAGACAGCTACAAATGTACAAAAGTTGGAAGCATATCTTTTCACAAAGAAATCTTTAATTCTTCCCTGCAGGGTATTTTTTCCACAACCATTTCCTGTGATCTTTCAAATAGGTTCATTAAAGATCTGGGTGTTCTGAAGTAATTCTTTGATGTGGTTAGTACCATTTGTGGTCAATCTTATTTGTGGTTTATATTTGGCCAGAGCATTCACAACCTCAAAAGCCTTTTGCAGATCTTCTCTGTGTAGGTTTTGGCGGCTTCTGTGTATCTGCATAAAATATTGCCGCTCTGATTCCACACCCATGAAGATTGCAAATTCTTCCTTAGCTATAAGAACATGTTTTCCCCAATCTTCCTCCTGGTTTCAGGCTGTTGGTAATATTTGACCTCATTTTTGTTTGGAGGCTTTGGGATTTCTTATTGCTGTTGTCTCTTTTGTGTTGTTTTGTATTTCTGGTTTGAGATGCAGATTAATTATTTCTCTAGCTTTTTACTTTGACTTTTTCTTCAAAGGAGAAATGTGTTTGTGCAAATCTACCCACACACATATCATTTTAGTTTCACTGGGGCATTTGCTCAAAGGCAGAAGACATACTGCTATTGTAGGTTGTACGTAACGTCGTAGCCTGCTAAGTCCTAACTTACCACGTTGCGTGACTCTGGTTTTTTTCCTCCCATCTCCCAAGTTGTTTAGAATAAGGAAAGCATTTCTTCCATATTGTCTGTGTTGTTTCATTTGGCTCATATTTCCTTGGACTCTTGATTCATATTTTATGGTTCTGGCTCTCAAGAATAAAGACACAATTGAGAGGCATGCCTAGAGTTGATTGTTTGTTGTTAGCTGATGGTTTGATTGATTAACAGTAGGATTATTCTGCTTGATCCTCACCTGACACTTTGGCTTACCTTAGTGGACTGTTGTACAAGGACGGTGCAGGTGCAAGGAATTGCCCACTTCAGCAGAGTTCTGACATACCTGATCTGTGTCTCCTTCCCTCAGGAAAAGCTTTGCCAGCAGAAGTATAATGTCTCCTGCATAATGATCATGCCCCAGCACCAAAGGCAAGGATTTGGACGGTTTCTCATTGATTTCAGTAAGTGAAGTGCTTTATTTACTTTCATGATCCAGAGAACTGATGGCTGTTAAAGGAAAGAGTAACACGAAACTTTATTAACCTTTGTTGTTTTTATCAATAGATAATGGGCTTTCTGTTTATATTTACATAGGTTAGAAAATCTTCCTCCAGTGAAAAATTTACTGCTGCTCACTTATTATACTCCAGGAAACTGAGACTAGACTTCTCAGCAGTGTCACTGGCTCACAAAGCCATTACCCTGAATGACCGGCAGAATTGCATTCCATTCTGTGGTGTTCATGCTTATTAGCACCAAAAGAGGCAATTATTTGCGATTAAAGCAGAAGAAAGTGTTATTTAAAAGGATCTTCAGGTTTCTAAAATTTTGTCTATAATCTTGTACAGTACAGAGCAGGGAAGGAATATTTATCTTCTGAAAAACAATTATTTAGGAAGCCTGTTCTTTGAGCCTTTCTAGTAGAAATAACTGTCTTGTTTTGTTCAATTCTCTTTTCTGTTATGGAAATTATTACAATGTTTGTAACTAGAGGTTGCCCAAGAAATATTTGAGTCTCCTCAATTAAAGCTGCAATAATATATATAAGTGTGCACACGATAGGTAAGAAAATGGTAGTATTTTTCTCCTTTATATTATATTGGATGTGTAAATGTAGTGTTAAGGCTACACTTGGAGAATTGACTCAAAATATCCAGATAACAAGAAGGCCAGGTATCCCATGATGATACTTATTTCTGACAATGTGAAAATCGGTTACTAGGAACTGTGTGCTGCTTCTTTACCAGACTGTAGTTTGATTTTGAACTGAAAGAAGAAAATTACAGGAAGTTGTGTAATCTTCATAAGGTACATCAGATGCAAACACCACGGTGTAAATGTGCTCAAGGAAAACAATGAAGAAATAGGTTGAGTCTAAATCTACATTATTAGAGTCCAGCCGGTGTGGCTCAGTGGGTGAGTGTCAACCCATGCACCAAGAAGTCGCCGGTTTGATTCCTGGTCAGGGCACGTGGGCCAAATCCCCAGTCGGGGGACATGCAGGAAGTGGCCAGTCGATGTTCTCTCTCAATGATGTTTCTATCTCTCTCTCCCTCTCCATTCCTCTCTCTCCAAAAATCAGTAAAGAAAAAAATTTAAATCTATATTATTAAATATTGAAATATTAAAATCTGGGTGTAAGATAATGATATAGCAGTTTTGGACTGATTTGTGTGATTTATTGACGTTGAAGGATATCTTTGAAGTATTGTTATTATCTTTGTATTTTGGGGTAACATTTCTAGTCATTAATTCATTACCCTAATCCTATCTGTTCTTTCCTGATCTAGTTTTCCCATGGAGGGCCATCTTACCAGGAGTTCACCATTTTTATTTTACAGAGTCCTAGCTGTAATCAGTTCAAAGGGAAAATCCAATGGGCTTGTTCTAGAGTTTTTGTGGCCAGCATTTATGAGTTCTATATAAATATAATTTCTGGTATGCCTAGTAGCCATTCAAGACTTAAACTGTTGATAGTCTGTGTGCCTAGAGAGTAAGGCCAACTCCTCAGTTCAGTGTTCAAGGTCTTCTAGCATCTAGTGCCAACCTGTCTAGAGGCTTTTTCATCTACTGATTTGGGACATTGTAAAAAATAAGTCAAGGTAAAAAAAATCAAATTCCCCCCAAAATGACTGACATGTTATTCCAGATTACTCAAGAGACTTAATAATTGATCATTAAATTCAAAATATCCTAGATGGGGAAACTTTTTTTTTTTCCTTGAAAGGGCATTCATGAAAATGGGCAAATTTGAACTTGTAATAAGATTAGATAATGGTGCTGTAGCAACAGTAATTTTTTGATTTTGATCATTTGTGGTTATGCCATGTTGCCTTCACTGTGATTTTGGACACCTCCATGCAACTCTCAGTGAAGTTCAGAGCTCAGCAGGGATCTGTTTTGTAAAAACACTAAAATATTTAAGGCTAAAGATACAACAAACAGGTCTTCAATTTACTCTCAAATGATTCAGGAAAAAAAAATACGTGTGTGTGTGTGTGTGTGCGCGCGCGCGCGTGTGTTTGTTCAGATGGAGTGGGAGGGAGAAAGAGAGAGAAACGTCAACGTGAAAGGGACACATCAACTGGCTGCCACCCACACAACCCAACCAGGGCCGAGGACAAACTGCAACCGAGGTACATGCCCTTAGCGGGAACCGAACCAGGTCTCTCTGGACCGCAGGCCGACACTCTAACTGCTGAGCCAAACTGGCCAGGGCTGTATATATATTTCTTAAATGATAATAGGGTGCTGGGAAGGTCAGGGAGGGAGATTGAGAATAAGAAAGCAGATGTGATAAAATGTTAACATCTGAGAAATCTAGGTGGAAAGTACATGAAATTCTCGGTACTCTTTTTGTACCTAGTCTGAAATTTCAAAATGAAAAGAAAAAAATAGTGAGCTGGAAAGGGCATTGCTGGGCAGCTCTAGCAGGGAACACTATGGTGGCCCAGTACCCAGCAGTACCTGGGAGAAAGAACAGCAACCTGTTTTGGGAGGCTTTGAAGCAGGACCATAAGTTTTGTGGGAGGGAGGCTTCTTTGGTGAGGATGAAGAGTAGGATGTGTGTATGTGTGCATGAAGACAGAGATGGGGAGGACTTTAAAATTTTCTCACTGAGCCCTGGCCGGTTTGGCTCAGCGGTTAGAGCACTGGCCTGCGGTCCAGAGAGACCCGGGTTCGGTTCCCGCTAGGGGCATGTACCTCGGTTGCAGTTTGTCCCCAGCCCTGGTTGGTTGTGCGGGTGGCAGCCACTCGATGTGTCCCTTTCACATCGATGTTTCTCTCTCTCTCTCTCTCCCTCCCACTCTATCTGAACAAAATATGGAAAAATGTCCTCGGATGAGGATTAAAACAAAAAACAAATAAAATGTTCTCACTGAGAAAGAGAGGGAATCTCAGAATCCAGGCAAAAGCGATGTAATATCAGCTTCAACACAGGACAGTCACACCTTCCTCTACCTACTTATATTTTGGACAGAGAGTCACAAATCCCATGAGATGGTTTGAGCTGGCTGGGAGTTGGTGTCCTTTAGTTACTGTTGCCAAGCTCTGTAGATGACCTCCTGCAGAACCCTGCTCTGACAAATCCCAGACAAGCTGTCTTCAGAAGAGAAAGACAACTTATTCTAAGAGCAGCATTTGATCTGGTGGATAACCATACCACCGCTCTTGACTGTCCTGGAGAACAGTGTTCAAAGCCATGGCGTCACAGTTCTTTATATTTTTCACTGATGCCTATGAGTATTATATGTGCAAGTGGTCAGGTAGTTTCAACTTTCTGAACCAGCAGTTGTTGTAGACAAAATAAGGATTTTTCCTGCCTTACAATTTTTATTGAATTACTAAAAATACATCCCCTGACCAAAGACCCTCAGGCTCATGTACAGAGTAGAAATAAAATAAATATAACCATTAAAAGGTCTCTTAACAGCAGGCTTTAGAAAACCCATAATCTGGTTAATCTGTTTTGCCCTGAGTTCTGAATTAGGAGGTTGATGAGGATTATGAGAGGTCGTGAGGGTTTAACTCCTCCTTCTGCCAAAGACTGCGTCTAAATTGTTCCAGAAAGATATTTATTTACTATTATTTTAAGTAACTCCAAAGAAGGAGATGCTATCAATTTTTTCAGCAGCCTAGTCTATCTTTTTTAAACCTTAGTAGCCAAGGAATTTGGGGGGGTGGGTAGGTTTCTATTGGCTTTACACCACTTCCAGTTTTCTTTGAATGTTATAAAATTCTTCCCCTGTTCTCCTCTTCTCTGAAGGAATAACACCAGTCCCCGTCCAACGTTATTCCGATTATTGACCACACTCCTTAACCCACTTCGGTGTAGGGGCAGTGCCAAGAGTATAGGAAAGAGAAAAATATAAAGTTATGTAAAAAGTATATGCAAAGAAAGGAAGGAAATACATTTCCAGATTATTTCTAGAATTCAAATTACTTTTTATTTTTTTCCTATTCATACTTTTTGCTGAAACTAAAAAGGAATAGATTTTAAGAAGTAAGAGGCTATAAAGGCCTGACCCACGGCAGTGGCAGTAACAACGCAAGGAGACGAGGCAGGTAAATGCCCATTGTTCTGCAGCTGGGAGAAGTCTGCCTGGTGCTCAGTGAGTACTCGTTAAATGAATGAATGAACTGAGCTTGGAAAGGTAGTGAGTGCAGCTTTGACCATGTTGCCCTCACTGATTTGGGGCACCTCCATGCAACTTTCAGTCATTCAGAGGTCAGCAGGGGTCTGAATTAGAGGGATCTCCTGTGAGTCATGGCCATGCAGTGGTGGTTGAAACCACAGGAGGATGAGGACAACCCTGGGAGAGTGTAAGGAAACAGTGCTGAGGATGGAGTGCTTGGAATTCCAACATTTAAGGGGTCAATGGAGGAAGTCACCAAGGAAATTGGAAAGAGTCCAGAAGTAAGAGAATCAGGAGAGAACTATGTCAGAGAAGCTAAAAGAGGTCAGCATTTCAACAACTACTTTCATAATCATAGCTGATGTTTCTATAGCACTTGCTGTGTTTCAGGTACTCACCACCTGAAATATACACATTAACTCACTTAATCCTCGCAGAGACCCTGGGGGTAGGTTATTGTTAATCATCTTGAGTGTTAGGCACAGAGACATTAAGAAACTTGTCTAAGATTACCCCCCAACCAGTGTTCACGGCCTCAAAGAAGCAGGTTAGGGTAAGATATGAGTCATATACTTGGAAGCAACTATGGTTTAAGTGGAATTTAAAGCATTGGATTAAAAAAGCTCCACCAGCCAAGTCTGCTTATTTTCGTTTTTAAGACTGGAATATTGGTGGAGAGAAGAGAGGGGAGCACTGATGATGGAGAAAGATTAAGGAGAAAACAAAAAGTATCACCACATGGGTGGTTTATTATGAATTTCAAAAAGGCATTTGATGAAATTCCTCATTCTTTCCTAATGTACATTAATCAAACATACTAACTAGATTTATAAGAATTCTAAACCTTACATTAACTTTTTCTTCGTTTTAGCCTTGGCTAAATCTTGGGCGAAGGTAGATGATAATTGGGTCCAAAAGTCTACAAACTTTCAACTTGAGTTTTTTGTGACTACTATATAAACAACAAGTTTATCAATTGCATAAATATCAGTTAACTACATTTAGGCATTTTTTTAAAATTAGTTCCTATTTATTTGTAAACTAATCATAAAAGTTTGGAAGCAGCTTAAATTCTTGTTTTTTTTAAATTCAGTATTAAAATATTGTACAGTGAGTGTCTCAGGGTTTTCCTTCATGGAGCAGAACTGTAACTGGAGGAAATAGGAGTAATTGACTGGATTAGACACTCGTTTCAGGAAATTCCCTTTACAGACATGTTCTGTGGTCTTCTGTATTGAGGGGTTTCACCTTGACTTTCATGAGGTCTGCTTAAAACCTGAGTCTGTAATTAGCATGTGCTGCTAGATGGGTGCAGATGGCCAAGTTTTGTGCCTACAAATTACGAACTTGGTCATGCCCTAAGTGTGGTTAGCAGTGTCATTCCATTTGTTCTCTTTTCTTAAAAATGACTGTGCATACGCACGCATGCACGCAACTGGATTTAAGAAAAAGAAGATATAGTCCTGGCGGCCAGTGTGGCTCGGTTGGGCATCGTCCTGTGAACCAAAAGATTGTAGTTTGGCCCTTTTGGCTCAGCAGTTAGAGTGTTGGCCTGCAGACCAGAGAGTCCCAGGTTCACTTCCCGCTAAGGCATATACCTCGGTTGCAGTTTGTCCCAGGCCCCGGGTTGTGGTTGTGTGGGTGGCAACCACTCGATATGTCTCTCTCAAATCAGTGCTCCCCCCGCCCCCGCTCTATCTGAAAGTCAAATGCAAAAAAATGTCCTCTGGTGAGGATTTAAATAAAAAGATTGCTGGTTTGATTCCTGGTGGGTGACATGCAAGAGACAAACCAATCAATGTTTCTTTCTCTCTCTCCCTCTCCCTCTAAAATCAATAAAAAATCTTTTGGAAAAATAAGATACACAATAAACTTTTAAGGATAGATGCTTCTAGGTGCAATTTACTATCTTAGTTTCTTTCTCAATGAGAAGTAACTTGTATAATTATCTACACCTTTATTCTTTCTTCATTCTGATTCTAATGATTAATTAAATGTCTTTCCTTTAGCCTCTTTATAGCTCTTAGCAGATTTCTTGAGGAAGCACCACTTAGGAAGAGAAAGCATCTTCTCTGGTTTCCTGTCCCCTTCTCTGCCCTTTTAGGTCCATCAAGCAGAATTAGAAGGAAAGCCACATACTTTATCTCTACCTAGAAGAACGTGATGTAGAGAGGCTAATTGTGTTCACTCTCCCGAAGGGAAGACTTCTTTCCTCACGTCTTAGATGCTGTTGGCTAAAATGATATCTGATCTCTAAGACAGGCTGCACTTCACAGAGGTTCAGGGGCCCAGCTAGCAGCTTTTGGGGTTTTTTTGGTTTGTTTTTTAATCCTCACCTGAGGATATTTTTCTATTTATCTTCAGATAGAGTGGGAGGAAGAAAAAAGAGAGAGAGAAAGGGAGAGAGAGAAACATCAACATCACAGGGACACATTGAATGGTTGCCTCCTGCATGACCCCGACCAGGGCCGGGGGCAAACCGCAACCTAGGTACGCACAGAATCGAACCCGCTACTCATCAGTTTGCCGGCTGACGCTCTACCACTGAGCCAAACCGTCCAGGACGAAGCTTTCAGTTTTAACAGTCTGCCTTCGATAGACTACTTTAAAAGAGCTTCTACCTACAAACTTTTCAAAACACAAATTAAGTAAAACTTCAGAATACTTTTAAGCAGAGATTTAGAGTGGTTTCATCCTACCTGGAAATTGTTTGTTTGTTTAAAATAAATATTCAATTCTGACTGGCCTGTCTGCTATAGAAAGAAATTTTAATTTAGGAATTGGGTTGGTTGGGTCCAGCAAACCATGTTTTCCCTGTTAGTAAATGCTAAGGAGACAAGACTGTACAGGAATAACTAGCTTCTCTCAGAGGGCAAGTTGATTATAATGTCAGGGTGAACAGATTACCCCTAGGAGCTGGGTCCCAGTCTGACAGGCCCTGGTGAGACATCCCTTTTCCCTGGCAAGGGTCTCTGGGCATCTCTGCACTGTTGTGGTTGACTTAGGACTGTATTTCCAATGGGTGACTCAAGAATGGGTATAGGTGGGCCTAGGTTATGCTACCCTCAGCCCCAAGGTGGCCAGAACTCTGGTGCCTGTCCTCCTGAGCAGCCTCATCCTTTCACCCAGCAACACATGCTCATTCTGCTAGTCCCTGATGGAATGGAGTTCATGACGGGCTCACTTAGGGCATAAACTCCCTCTTGGGTGCACTGCAGGGTAAATATCTCCCCCATTTATGAGCCCATAAGCCAAGCGTCAAAGGTGGGTTTTGAGGGACATGCTGCATAACTGAAGCACTTTCACGCCCTGTGAGGAGTTAAGCAAATTGAATGAAGCTATAAATTTGACAAGTGGTATTTACCTCCTTATGCAATTTTTATTTAATAGTTTTGTTTGTTTTTTTTCTGTTTTTTTTTTGTGTGTGTGTGGCACTGACCATAAAAAATTCTCTGGGCTGTGCAAGTGCGAAGTCATTTACAAAGTGGCATGTGTCTTTTATATATTTATTGTTTGCGGTTCATCTCCCTCATCCAGAGTGAGCTTCATGGTGCAGTTAGTTCTCTGCCTCAGGCTCACTTCCCAGAAGAGCTTGGCACTTAGTAGGTTCTTACTATTTGTTGAACAAATATTAAATTCATTACCATGGGAAGAGCTTTCTTAATGTACTTTGTCTTCTCACATGTGATTCTTAGGAAAAAGAATTTTATTTTATTAGAATATAATCAATCAGCTGTGGTTTACTTACTTAAATGATGTTGGGTATGCCTGCCTTTTCCACGGTCTGGCACTTTTGTTCATATACGCCTTTATCCTAGCGTCACATACGTTGCAATCAGGAAAAAGATTGTCATTATCTACCACAAACCTTAGGCAGAGAAAGGAGAGCTGCGGAAGAATTCACATTTTCACACAGTTGGTTGAAGAGACACTTATCTTTTCCTTAGTTTTATCAGGTAACTCATTTCCTTGTGCATTTACTTTGGAAGGAAAATTCTAACTTGAGTCTTAAGAAACTGTCAAGAAAGCTGCTCTCTTTGCTCCATTTCCCCAGCAGCTGTTCTCTCTGGGTGAGCACAGTCAAAGCAATCATTAAAGAATAGTAAGTTATGCTTTTGAAATGGTGCTCCAGTCCTTCATAGCCTTTTCTAAGATAGGAGCCCCTCCCCCAGCTCCACTTGACACTTGTTGGAAGACAGGACCAGAGCTGTATCCGCAGACTTTTGCTGGGTACTGGAAGGCATGTTTTG
The DNA here is from genome assembly GCF_014108415.1 of Molossus molossus. Classification (NCBI taxonomy): domain Eukaryota; kingdom Metazoa; phylum Chordata; class Mammalia; order Chiroptera; family Molossidae; genus Molossus; species Molossus molossus. The sequence continues at coordinate 55,948,084 of NW_023425352.1, forward strand.
ACCTGTGTAATCAAGTATAATGATGACATATATTTTAATAGAATTCTAGTTTAATATAATAAAGAAAATGGCTATTTTTCCTTATTTTCTCATTATAATATGTTGTACTAAAAGCCTTGTCATGACTGTTATATTACACTGGGCTGAAGTACAATATATTTTAATCTGATAAAGATAGCATGAGGTTGAAAATTGAACTCTCGGTGATTTATTCAGAGGTTGACTGTTACTGAATGCATTGAGATGCTCTTATAGAATAGTTCACATTCATTGCTTCAGTGAAAACATTGTAACTCTGAACCATACAATCAGCAGCTACTGTTCTGCTTTGCATAGCTCAGAATTTTTTCACGTTTCAGAATGCAGGTGGGCCTCCCCCCCCCCCCCCCAACCTTTTGTCTGCTTGGATTTCTAACATTGACCAGAATTTGCAATGAGCCATTTTGGAACCCACTACTGGGCAAATTTCATTCATATACTTAGTCTGAGAAAACCTAGTCTTCAGCATTAAATAGAACCTTAGTAGTACCATCATGTGGACCAGGTGTTCACTGCTGAACTCCAAGCTCTGAGCACAGTGCCAAGCACGTAGTGGGTGTGCCCAAGAGAGGTTTGGTGAGGGAGTAAATGAATAATATGAATGCCCACATCTAGTCCATTCTCTTCTTTGTATCGCTGACATCTTCCAGATTCATCCCAGCAAGCTTGTGGCAGAATTGGTGCTGGATCTCAGAGGTCTTCTGTCTTTGTTTTGTTTTTTTCCACTTATTTATTTATTTGTCCCTTCTTTCAGTAAACATGCTTTACATAGACTGTGCCAGGGTCAGCCTAGAGGATGAGACCATGAGGATAAATCATCAGTCCTTGTCCACAGGGTAGTGGACAAACACATAAAGGAGTCATCACAGCCAGGTGAGGCTGCGTGTAAGAGGAACACATGGGCTCGAAGTGCTTTCAGCTCTCTCCCATTTTCCTGATTAGATATATGTAGGGGAAGCAGTTTTCCAATATTAAAATAAGATCAAGAAAGGGCTTGTTCTGACTGGTTGAAATTAGTGCTCTACATGGTTCTGGAACTAGTCCCCTTAAACATATTTTCCAGCTTATTGTAGAGACATTATGTTTGAAGTAGAATATTCGAAGATAAAAAACCTCCTCTCAAGATGGTATTTCTGAACAGCACATTTATAATTTCAGCTAGGTGTAAGGTACTATTTTTTTAAATATTAATTTGTTTGGGTAAGGCAAAAGATTTTCTTTAGTTTGTTTGGAATTATGATAGGAAAATACTAGTTAGAAATCTGGCCCTGGCCAGTTTGGCTCAGCGGTTAGAGCGTCGGCCGGCGGTCCGGAGAGACCCGGGTTCGGTTCCTGCTAGGGGCGGCCGCTCGATGTGTCCCTTCACGTCGATGTTTCTCTCTCTCTCTCTCCCTCCCATTCTATCTGTACAAAAAATGGAAAAATATCCTCGGGTGAGGATAAAAAATAAAAGTACTCAGAAGTCCCATGTTTACCATTTGGCTCACTTCATGGGAAAAATTATTGGAAGTTAAAAACAAAAAACAAAAAACTGGCCGGTTTGGCTCAGCTGTTAGAGCGTAGGCCTGCGGTCCAGAGAGACCCAAGGTTCGGTTCTCGCTGAGGGCATGTACCTCGGTTGCAGTTTGTCCCCGGCCCTGGCTGGTCGTGCGGGTGGCAGCCACTCGATGTGTCCCTTTCACGTTGATGTTTCTCTCTCTCTCTTTCTCTCTCTCCCTCCCACTCTGTCTGAACAAAAAATGGAAAAATGTCCTTGGGTGAGGATAAAAAAAAAAAATGTTTGCCCTGGCTGGTTTGGCTCAGCGGTTAGAGCAACAACCTGTGGTCCGGAGAGACCTGGGTTCGGTTCCCGCTAAGGGCACGTACCTCGGTTGCAGTTTGTCCCTGGCCCTGGTTGGGTCCTGTGGGTGGCAACCACTCGATGTGTCCCTTTCACATTGATGTTTCTCTCTCTCTCTCCCTTCTGCTCTATCTGAATTTTTTTAAAAAAGGAGGAAAAATGTCCTCGAGTGAGGATAAAAAAAAGAAATCTGACCTGTTTTGGCCCACATAGGTTTGTGGTTAACATATTCTTATTATAATATTAGTGCTACATTTTCATGTTTACCAATTTAGAACCTCTGTTTCATAAGTATTTATATTGAGTGCTGCTCTGGGTTAACATCATGGAGGAGCTCCTTTTTCAACAAAATTGTTTTAAATTAATGTTTATAAAGTACTTAAAATAGTTGAGTGGATTAAAAGTAATTCAGTTATGCATGTAACCCATTTGTCCATATTGAAAAAAAATGTACAGTGTGATTATACAATAGAAAGGGTTTGTTTGTTTTTTTTTAAGATAATAATAGCAGGTTAATATTTATTGTGTGCTTACTATATGCCAAGTACTTATATGCCAAAGTGATTTATATGTAGTAATTCACTTCTCATAATAAACATTTGAGGTATGGAAACTGAGACACAGAGGGTAAGAAGTAGGATCAGGATTTGTATCCCAGCAGTCTGGGAAACCCAGGTCCCAGGATCTTAACATTTATGGGAACATTTATGTAGATGGGGTATAAGACTGGAACTAGGAAACCAGTTCTAATGCTATTGCGATACTCAGGTAAGATGTGATGGTGGCCTGGACTGGGGGGTGTCATAAGACAGAGAGGCTGGGTAGTGATCACTTCATTCTGCTCTTAATTAACACAGTATTGTATATAGTAGAAAGTATTGGGAAAAGTGTTGCTGAAATCTTGAGACGATATAAAAGAGGTAGATCTTACTTTATACAATTTATTTTCATATGCCCTTTATGGGGGGCAAATTGAATCATCATTTAAAATGAAGTAGAAAATTTGTTTGGTAAAAAGGTATATTCCTTCTTTTCATACTAGACAGCAAAGAGGCAAAAAACGATTAGGACTCAGGATGCAACTTGAAGAGTCTTCACTGAACAATAAATGTAATAATTAGATAACAATTATAATTGATTAAAACTCATCAAATGTTTAAACTCAGATGTTCATAATGATATTTATAAACAAATGTAGCCCTGGCCAGTTTTTCTCAGTGGTTAGAGCATCGGCCCACTGACCAGAGAGTCTTGGGTTCAATTCTGGTCAAGAGCACACGCCTCCATTGCAGTTCATTCCCCGGCCCTGGTCAGGGTCATACGGGAGGCAACCAGTCGACGTGTCTCTCTCACATCTATATTTCTCTCTCTCTCTCTCCCTCTCTTCCTCCCTCTCCCCCTCTCCTACTCTATCTGAAGATGAATAGAAAAATATTCTCAGGTGAGGATTGAAAAAAACAACAACAAATGTATAGGATGATAGGAATCAATTCATTACCTTGAAAACTGGTAAATGAAGCATTTAACCTACCTTTCCTGCATGGACTGTGCCACTAAGTAATCAAATAGTAAATAAGGGGAAGCATTTTTTTTTTTTTTTTTTTAATCCTCACCCGAGGACATTTTTCCATTTTTTTTTTTGTTCAGATAGAGCGGGAGGGAGAGAGAGGAAGAGAGAGAGAGAGAGAAACATCGATGTGAAGGGACACATTGAGTGGCTGCCACCCGCACGACCAACCAGGGCCGGGGACAAACTGCAACCGAGGTACGTGCCCTTAGCGGGAACCGAACCCGGGTCTCTCAGTACCGCAGGCCGACGCTCCAACCGCTGCGCCAAACCGGCCAGGGCGGGGAAGCATTTTTTAATACATATATTCCAGCTAACAAATGAAATTAAAATGATAGAATTAAAACATTACCATTTTGCAATTCTTCCAATGAATTAATGGATCTAGACATTGAACATCAACAGCCGCAAACATTGCATAAAGGGGGACAACCCAAAATTATGTGCTTCCTGATGAGGAACATACCATCACCTGTAGTCTTGTCAAAGGCGCTGCCCAAGTCAGATTAAGCCTCTTGCAGGAGCACAAAGGAAAGAGGAACAAATTGCACTGCATTGCAAGTACGCAGTCAACAAACTCCAGACTGAAAATGCTGTAGGTCAGATGGCCCCAGTTTATCAACAGATAAATTATAAGGAAAAGAAAAGAGTGGAGGGGGAAAACCATAGATTATATATGTGTGTGTATGTGTGTGTGTGTGTGTGTGTGTGTGTGTGTATATAATTTTTTTTTAAATCCTCACCCGAGGACATTTTTGCATTGATCTTCAGATAGAGCGGGGGGGGGGGGGGGGGGAGGGAGAGAAACATCAATGTGAGAGAGACACATCGAGTATGAGAGAGACATATGGAGTGGCTGCCACCTACATGACCACAACCGGCACCGGGAACAAACTGCAACCGAGGCACATGCCCTTAGCAGAAACCAAACCCAGGACTCTCTGGTCCGCGAGCCAGCACTCTAACCGCTGAGCCAAACCAGCCAGGGCTACATAATTTTTTTTAATCCTCACCTGAGGCTATTTTTTTTTTAATTGGTTATTTATTTATTTATTTATTTATTTTTAAGATAGAATGGGAGAGAGGAAGAGAGAGAGAGTGAGAAACATTGATATGAGAGAGACACATGGATTGGTTGCCTCCTGCATGACCCTGACCAGGTCCAGGGATTGAACCTACAACCAAGAACGTGCCCTTGACTGGGAATCAAACATGTAATTCTTTGGTCCATGGGCTGACACTCTTACCTGCTGAGCCAAACTGGCCAGGGCAAGCTATATATTTCTTTAGTGTAGTTTTCTGTATCTGTGTTTATTTTTGTTGTTGTTTTTAGCAAAATTATGGCCTTAAAATGGGAGGGCATGCCCTATGATATCTGACTTAGAACTTAGATTTTTTAAACTCTTAAAACTGGAAAACTTTTTTGATTTACTGGTGGCATTATATTACTGATTTTATTTAGTAAAACAACACAAATTTAATCTTAATAGTTCTGGACATCAGAATTCCAAAATGGATCAGCAGGGCTGGTCCCTTCTGGAAGCTCTAGGGGAGAATCTGTTTCCTTGCCTTTTCCGCTCCAAGAGGCTGCCAGCATCACTTGGCTCATGGCCCTTTCCTCTGTCACGCCTTCTTGCTTCCATGGTCATATCATCTGCTACTGACCTGACCCTCCTGCCTCCTCTTGGGAGGACCCTTGTGATTACCTTTGGTCCACTTGGATCATCCAGGATAACCTCCCCATCTCAGATTCCTTAACTACATCTGCAAAGTCCCTTTGCCCATATAAGATAACAATTCATGGGTTCTCGGGATCAGGGACCTTTCTGTGAAAGCACACAGGTAAGGAAAGAACTGTTAATGTTCCCCACACCCTCTCATGGGGACCTGCACCTCCAGGAATGGAGAGAAGCAGGCAGGGACCCTTTTCATATGCAAAACATGGCTGCCCCCCACCCCTCCCCAGCATCTACACCTGACCTTAATCAGAGACTGGAAGATCCCATCTCAGTGGCCTCAGGGTGGGGGTGGAAGGGAGAGGAGCCGCAGTGCCTACTTGGCTGCTGCTGTTGAGTACAAGCAGCAGCCACAGTGGCCTTTTGATGACCCCCACACCCCTCTCAGAACTCTTTAAAGAGTTCTTATCTTTGTGATTTACAAACACACCCAAACATCTGCAGACACCTTTAGTGCTTTAAGATCAAAATGTGAGTACATGGGTATTTGGTATACTGGCATCAACTGCAGGTCAGACTTTGCAGAACCAATTTTATGGGAAAAAAATGTACTGAAATTTACTAGAATCATATCTTCTCAAGTGTTGAGTCTAGCCCATTAGAGAATAGCATTCCTGTAAATTATGTCTCCACTCCACTCCTAAACCTAGAGAAACATAATTTAAGGTTTGTATATTAACAGAACGGTGATAAAATAGAAGATTCAGACAAGGAGTGTTTGCATAGAATAGGGGTGGACTGAAGAGAAACTATGGAACAAAGAAGCCAAAGAGATAAAAAACACTGTAGTACTGCCCTGGCTGGTTTGGCTGGGTGGTGGAAGCATTGGCCCACAGTAGTGAGTAGTGAGTTCAATTCTGATCAAGGGCGCATACCTCAGTTGCAGTCTGTCCTCAGCCCAGGTCGGGTCTTGTCTCTCTCACATCCATGTTTCTCTCCCTCCCTCCTACTCTGTCTGACTATAAATGGAAAAATAGCCTCGGGCGAGGATTAAAAAAAGGTAAAAAACTGCAGTATTGGCACTTTCCTCGTTTCTGTTTCTCCCCTCCCTCCCTCCCTCCCTCCCTCCCTCCCTCCCTCCCTCCCTCCCTCCCTCCCTCCCTCCCTCCCTCCCTTCCTTCCTTCCTTCCTTCCTTCCTTCCTTCCTTCCTTCCTTCCTTCCTTCCATCTATCCATGCATCCATGCATCCATGCATCCATGCATCCAACATGAGGGAAAGCAGACACTTTACAAGTAGGAAATTGCCTTCTTCCTAGAATGGTGAATATTCAGCAGTTCTAACATTTGGGTTAGATCTTTAGGCACTAGAAACAGTGCTTACAGAAAAGATGTTAACAGATTTTAAGAAAGAGGGAGAAAAAGGCTAGAATGTCTTGGAATATGCTGAAATCAGATTCTGCTGATTATTTATTGCAAAATAGGCTTCCTGCTTCTTAAGAAGATGATTCTCTGTTCGTGTATTAGAAGTCCTGCCCTGTGGTTTGTCTAGTGTTGAAGCTTTTCCCGGTGAATTTAGGGAACTTAATGAGATTTTTTCCCTACCAAAGCAGAATGTGGATGGGAAGACTCTGACAGCCTTCTACCCCCTGCAGCTTTTCAGTTTCGTCCAGTTAAAAACCTGCAGACCATAATTAATGTTTCTGGAGAGGAAATAAAGTGAATGACGCCTGTGAATTTATTTTAAATGTTGTTTATTTTACCGAATAATTTAGATAATTCTTTCTTGACGAGAAAGAGAACTCATCAGGTTTCATTAATTATCCGGAGCTTTTCAGAGGATTACTTTGAAATAGCCCCCTGCCAACTTTTCATAAATTAGGCATAAACTTTCTTTGACCTCATCACACATAATTAAATAGCTGTTGAAGGTTTAGGACCAACTAAAAAGCGATTCTGTATCTCGATCTTCATTCTCCTGCAAAATTATACAGGAAGTTTCTTTTGCTCCTCAAGCAGGGTAATTATAAGAGACAGTTACATAATATACAGTTTCAATCTGCTCATCCATAATCACACACTTCCACTGAGTTGTATATGCACCCATGAGTATCTGCATTGTACTTTGATTTGTAAATGATGATTGCAGTGTGATTGATTGCTTGCATGTAGCATATTGAATTGATTCTTCAAAAATGAACTTTAGCTGTTAACATGTCTATTTGAGTTCCTGTTATTTACGTAGTTTGTGGTTCTTGTGTTTAGCAGTTGCATACTAGTTAATGAATTAAACTCCCAGAGCTTTTTTTCTTATTAAATTTGGAAAATGGAGTGTATATATACAACTTAACTAGAAAATTGCCTACAACAGGGTAGGCACTCAGCTGTTGAACACACTACTAAACCATTCCAATCCTTTGAAGGTTGAATTCAGATTCTTTGCTTAACAGTGACCACATAGTATAAAGGCTCACAGAGATGTTAGTATATTGTGACAAAAGCTGTGCTAATATTAATGTACTGTTACTGAAGTCTCAACTCTAAGTGTTATTGGAGTAAAGTGTGGATAGTCTTTCTCCATTGCTAGTGGGAGTGTGATTCTTGAGGTACCGCATTTCTAGAGCCCCCCCACCATGGGAGGGTGAGATGTGGCAGAAAGCTTTATTTTCATGGACTTACATCCCTGCAGTAAAACTAGAGACAGAGCCAGAGTCCAGAGTTTTCATTCCATGGTCTAGCTGGGTCCAGTTTAGCATAAGCCTAGCTGCAATCCATCAGTCCATTGTGTGGGGTCCCTATGGCCATGAGCCATGTGGGTGAATGCAAAGGAGCCAAGAGAGTGTGTCCCCTGCAACAGGAGTACTGAAAACATAAGAGCACAGACTCCTTTTTTCAGAGGATTAAATGTTCCAAATCTTCCCACACTTTCAGTGGCCATGTATACTCTAGCCAGTGACATGTTGCTAGGTGTGACAGGCAGGTACCTTCCCTGTTTACCTAGACTTGACTGGGCATGCGTCTATTCTCCACCCTGTTCAGTCCCTTCCCCCAGTGATCTGCGGGGAATGAACCTAGGGAGTATTAAACTGCAGCTTCCTGGCAAAGCTGCACAAATGAATGCCTATACTATTTGGCCTTCCCTGTGCTTCTTTTCTGTTAATTTGTAACTAGGCTAGTTACAACGCTATCAAAGAACTGCCAGTATTAGGGAGCCTATCTAAACAGTGGACTTCAAGAAAGGTACTGTATCACTTACTACTAACTGAAGAGGTAATAATTGATATCTTTTAGCATTGCTAGTGATGGTATTTTATAAGATTTTGTTTTTCCAACAGCTAATATCTAACTATAGCCAATTTGGACTTTAAGATCCCTGTAGGGTGAAAGGCTAGGTACATGACACTGGTTCTTCTGGCAAACCAGTTCGTCACTAAACTGAACACCTCGCATCACCCCATCCTGCTTGTGTGCTGCACGTCTGTCAAAATGGGCTCATCAGTAACCCTGTGGGGACACCACCACTTACTGCCAGAGGCTTTTTACCTCAAATCCTGCTTGAAAGCTTATGGGAGATAAATAAAAAATAAGTGAAAAGAGAAGTTCTCCACTTCTGCAGATAAGTGGAATAGGACTGTTTGTCTACAGGACCTGAGGACATTTTCAACATCAGTTGATCATCAGATTGGGTGATGGAGCTGTTCTTTGATTTTATTATGTTCTTTGATTTCAGAAAGTTATGCCAAAGACTGACAAATTGCCTTTTGAAATGTACTTTGAAAATAAAGAAAAGTCTTAGATTTGTATTTCCCCCTTTTTCTTTCTTTAGCCTTGCTGTGTGAGAAAGCTCATCACCCAGCCCTGGCCGGTTTGGCTCAGCGGTTAGAGCGTCGGCCTGCGGTCCTGAGAGACCCGGTTCGGTTCCCGCTAAGGGCACGTGCCTCGGTTGCAGTTTGTTCCCGGCCCTGGTTGGGTCGTGTGGGTGGCAACCACTCGACGTGTCCCTTTCACGTCGATGTTTCTCTCTCTCTCTCTCTCCCTCCCACACTCTATCTGAACAAAAAAAAGAAAAAGAAAGCTCATCACCCAGAATTGGAATTATAACATATTTTGTCCTATTTTTCAAAATTATAGCTAATACATGTTACACGTCAGAGAGAGAGAGAGAGAGAGAGAGAGAGAGAGAGAGAGAGAGAGTTGGGGGAGAATGAATGGAAAGGCTCTTCTAATCATCCTGTCTTCCAGAGCTTGGTTCTGAGATCAGTGGCCACGTCCAGCTGACATCAATGCTCCTGCGCAGTCTGCTGGGTAGGGTTAGACCCGATGAGGAGATATCAGAATGAGCCATCTCTGCTGCTCCCACAGAACCTCGGACCTATAAAAATGGGCAAAAGAAACTTCAGTTTCTGCTTTTAGTAGTTTAAGGAAAAGGTTAGTTGTAATGTTTTACAATAGGTGAATGGTCTTACAGGTGAAGCATTATAACAACAGTTAATTGCTTGGAGCAGAAGCTATATTTGAAGTGTATGTGTGTTTAATGCAGTGTTTAAAATCTTAGAACGTTTTAAAGGTACATTCTTATTAACAGGATTTTGTAACTTAAATATGAAATTTTATCCAGGTTTCAACTTGGAGGAATTAAATTAGTTTCTGAAATAGTTTTTCAGATTGAATCTCCAATATTTATAAGAGAGGAAATAATTGTAAAATGCCACATTACTTCATCTTAAAATTATTTTTGGTAAATTTATTTTTCCTAAAGCTTTCCAGAATTTAAAAGTGGTTTGAACTGTGGAAAAGCTAAAAAGGTAAAAGAAGAGGGCGTTATTTTGACATGTTTTTCTAACTTCTGTCACTTTGAAGGCTGTGGTGCCGGCATTTCACCATTCATTACCTAACTAGAAGCACCTCTGAGTGATGAATCAGCTTTACTTAGATTGGCAATAGGCAATGGGTTTCATGAAGAATCTTGGTTACTTCCAGATGTGTGTAAGGAAAGATATTTTTTAAAATGTTTGCCTTGCCCTGGCCGGTTTGGCTCAGCGGTTGTAGCGTTGGCCTGTGGTCCAGAGAGACCCGGGTTCGGTTCCCGCTAAGAGCACGTATCTTGGTTGCAGTTTGTCCCCGGCCCTAGTTGGTCGTGCGGGTGGCAGCCACTCGATGTGTCCCTTTCACGGTGATGCTTCTCTCTCTCTCTCTCTCTCTTCATCTCTCTCCCTCCCATTCTGTCTGAACAAAAAATGGAAAAATGTCCTCGGGTGAGGATAAAAAAAAAATGTTTGCCTTCCCCAAATGATTTTAGTTTGGAAATAAGTACTATTGACAAAGTAAAATATCTCTTATTCTGTGATCGTTTTATCTTTGTCCAACGTGCCTCATTTTTCTGACTAGGAAACTGAGACCAAATCTATTTTATATACGGTCGTCTTCATAGAAAGAAAAATTATATCCCTCTAATACTCTAGACCAGGACCTTGCTGGTGTGGTGACATGCCACACGTACAGGTATTCCTTCATTACATGTGATGGCCATCATAGAGCTCCATTTACTGAGTGGCCTTCTCCTCCCCAGTCTCAACCCTTAGATATCCCCTTTTCCCCTGGGATCCACCTGTGCGTTGGATCTCTCATTAGGCACCACTGTGATCACCACAGCTCTTTGGGGTGGCAGAAATGGAGAAGTGGGATTGGTGGTGTATCCCCATGTAACATTATGACCAAGGTATAGTCCCCAAGACCCTTTGCTTAATATAACCCATAATACATCTGAACCCAGACTGGCCCGAGAAATGCAAGAGTTGAGATTGGGTGGGATACAGACATCCACAGAGTCCCATCCAAGGGACTTGATGTGCTGCCAGGGCTGAGAACCATGGGCTAACTAGAGGCAGCAAAAAGAGAAATAGAGACACATTCTCATCAGTTATATTATCAATTCTGAAAACACCACTGAATCATCTTGGGCCTGTGGCTGTCTCACAGGGGTCGGTCTCTGGCCCTGGTGACTGCCTGGTCAGTGACAGATGTTCACTCTCCTCAACACAAAGTTGCCTCAGAGTAGGGAGAGTCCCCTTTCCTGCCACTCGATGCTCTATTTGTGAATCCATTTTTGTGAGTTCATATGAGCACCTGCCTTTTCTCTGGGTGACTGGCACACAGGATGACACCCCCTTCAAGGGAGTCCATACCCGCTCACAGAATCATGAACTTGTCTGGTAAATTCTGAAATGATCTATAGGTTTGTAATTATATATATGTATATATGTCCCACAGCAGCAGGGGAGTCACGGCCCTGCCATATACCTTCCTCGTGGGGGAGTTGAAGGAACATCCTTCCTTTCCAGAATGGACTTGGGAGTGGGGTGAGGGGTGGAAATTCAGTCAGACAGACCAGTGGCCCCTGCACATAATTGAGGAAGAGCTCAACACTGGGGTCCAGCGCTCATGGGATCTTTGAGAAGGGAGGTCTTGACCGTTAAAAAGGAGGCTTAGAGAAACAGACTGGTGTGTGTCCCAGAGTAGCCTGCCTTCCTTCCCCAAAGACCCACTGTCTCCATTCTCTGGGTTTGACTGGCTTGGGCCATTTTCCCACGGATACTCTTGGGTCTTTAGAATATTTGAGTCTTTGTTTCATCTGTCCTGGGACTGTCTCTGGGTTCTGCTGAAGCCCTCGAGCAGTCATTGTTATTATGGTTTGACGGGCTGTTTTCTGAGGGTCATCCTTGAAGTTAAGGACTTAAGGACCAAAGGGAATTTGTGGGGCACAGAACTGTACTTGCCGGGAACTTTCAATAGCCAGTTTCTTGAGATCACTCCTGAGGCACTATGTACATGTATAATTTTTTTTTATGGCTTCTTCCTTTAATTAAATTTATACTTGGGTGGTTAGCTTGGCGGGGTGGGGGTGGATGAAGGAACTTCTGTCTGAGGCAGTGGAGTAAATGGAATGGTTTTCAGGTGCCTCAGGCTAAAGTAGGAAAAGCAAGGTAGCTCTGCTCAATCATTCTGACTTTTAGAGTAGTTTTCCTCTTTTCTTCTGTCCAAATTTCTTTCTTTCCCCAGGTATCTGGTCACCCAAATGATGACTTTGAGATTTCATGTATTTAATATATTGACTAATAATAATGCCTAACACTTATGTAGGGTTTCTGTAATAGACAAAGCATGCTTTGTATTAATTCACTTAATACAGCAGCCCTAAGAGATAGGTATGATTATTCTCTACATTTTATGGCTGAGGGATCCGACGCACAGAGAGGTAAAGTAACTTCCCAAGGTCACACAGGTGGTACATAGTGGACCCTGGATTTCATTCCGGGCAGCCTGGCTCTAGAACTCTGCTCTTAACCAAGTTGCAGTGCCTACTGAATTCAGTCAACATCATACTGTTTTGTAATACTGTGGCCTTGTCCAACTTTTAAAAATGATTTTTATCTTTTATTTAATGCAGATGGTCTCAAAGTATGGTCCCAGGGACCCATGGAGATCCCCAAGGCCCTTTCTGGGAGTCTGCAAGGTCACAACTATTTTCAAAGTAATACTAAGATACTCTTTGTCCTTTTCACTCTCGTTCTCTCATGAGTATGCAGTGCAGCTTTCAAGAAATTTCATGACCCGTGATATCAACCAGACTGAACACCAAAGCAGATGTGAGAATGTAGCTGTTTTGTATTAAGCCAGATATTAAAGAGATTTGCAAAAATGTAAAACAGTGCCACTCTTCTCACTATTTACAGAATATAATTTTCATAAAATTATGTTGACACATAATGGGTTTATTGGATTTATAATGACTTAATAAATATTTGTCAAGTTACTCTATAAAATTAATAGAGCATAGTTATTATAAATGGAAGCTCTTAAGTTAAAAAAAAAAATGTTTGTATGTAAAGAAATCCAGAGATCAGAACTTTTGAGAACCACTGATTTAATGTGAAAACCCTTGCTGTTCAAGTGTGGTTCATGGCATAGGAACTTGTTAGCAGTGCAGAATCCCAGCCTCTCCGCTCCCTTCCCCCGAGACCTTCATTGTACCAAGAAGTGATTATATTTGCACAGTGGAAGTTGGAAAGACGGGCACAGAACCTGTGGACAAAGCAACTCAGCAGCTCAGTAATCCCCAGCCAAATTTCTGTCTCGTGGGGTTTCAGGGCTTCCTGTCCCCGGTTCTCTCCCCCTAAGGGCCTGGGTGAGGCCTCCCTACCTCTCTGAAATTCTTTGGTCCACTGTATATTCGGTGACTAGCCTACAGCACCGCGGTTTTCATGTCCTCATCAAAACAGGCGGCTCCATAGCAGTTTGCCTCAGTGTCCTCAAACATGTATGCATCAGAGTCACCTGGAGGGCTTGTTAAAGCACAAGTACTGGGTCCTGCCCCCAAAATGTCTGATTCATAGGTCTGAGAACTTACAGTTCTACCAAGTTCCCAGGTGATGCTGATACTGCTGGTCTGCCCACCTCCCTCTGAAAACCACTGCTCTGCAGGAATTGAACTGAGAAGTCTGTTGAGAAGTCAAATAATATTTATTCAAGTTAGTATATAATTACTTCAAGCCCCAGGATTATGGGAGAGATGTCATAAACTTCCACATTTTCAAAACCAATCTCTTAAAAATAGATAAAATCTAAAAAATTCAAAATTTGCGTATTTGCTAGGAGGCATCTATATCTTTTAATAAATGGCAAGCCGTAGGGATTCAAGCAGGTAACAGGTCATTAAGAATATTGCTTTTCTCTTAAAACAATGGGAAGGCTGCCCTGGCTGGTGTGGCTCAGTTGGTTGAACGGCATCCCATGCACCAAAAGGTCACCAGTTCCATTCTTGGTCAGGGCATAAACCTGGGTTGTGGGCTCTGTGACCAGTAGGGGGTATGAAGGCAGCAGCCAACCCTTCCCCTCTCTCTCAAAAATCAATAAAAACATATTTTTTAAAAACAAACAAAACAATGGGAAGGCTAAGGTTCAGCTTTCTTTTTAAACCAATTGTAAAATCACAAAATTTCAGCAGGAGACATAAATCACCTGTCAAGTTTATTTAAACTGATACCATGCCGTTCATCCACTTGGTCACAGAGCCAGATACTAGTAACAGATGAGTGTAGACCAGTGAATTTCTGCCCCCAGTCATGAGATACATGGTTAGAGCTATTGGATTTCCTCTGCTCAGGAGCTGCCATAAATCCCTGGCCTGGTGTCAGTTCCCAGGCTTGCGAATCTAGAGCTGTCTACGGTCCGGACCTTTCAGCAGGGTTTGCTGAGCTAAACAGGTGTCTGATGAAAGGTGTGTAATCCTTGAAGATTATCTTCCTCCTAAAAGCAGCTAGTTAGCCCAAACACATAAATCACACAGATGGGAGTTGGGAGTAGCTTGCCAAAGTTTACACTTTTGTATTTGAGGAAGTTCATATGGTTTGGTTCCAGGTGGTAGAAGATGAAGGTGTGCAAGGCTGAGGGGGGTGGCTGTCTTTGTAGGGGTAAATCCTTATCCATGTCCACACCTAGCCTAAGAATCTTATTTCACTTCTTGTCCAGTTTGCAGTCTTGAAATATTACTAGTTTAAAAAGGAGGAATGTTTCATGTTTTAAAAGGGTTAACCTTGCAGTTAATATGCTGGGAATTCAGTTAATTTAAATGGGGATTTAGGTCTGCAAAAACCAATCTTGACCTTGTTTAGAATAGTTCCTTCCTTATCCTAATGGATCTGTCTACAGGAAGGCAACAATCTACCACTTTTTTTCTCCCTGTAGGAGGGCGTTAACCATTTCAAAGGAGGGATCAGGGTGACTTAACATGACAATTGATTCTGTTGCTACAAGTAGGTCAGCCTTAACAGAGGTGAAGTGAATTTGGGGTCCGCATGTAGTGAAGCTTAGAAATACTTACCTTTTGCAGACACTTACCTAACCTTTATGCAGACACCTTGATAATCTTTTTTTTAATCCTCACCTGAGGACATTTCTCCATTTTTTGTTTAGATAGAGTGGGAGGGAGAGAGAGAGAGAAACATCGACGTGAAAGGGACACATTGAGTGGCTACCACCCGCACGACCAACCAGGGCCAGGAACAAACTGCAACCGAGGTACGCGCCCTTAGCAGGAACGGAACCCGGGTCTCTCTGGACCGCAGGCCGACACTCCAACTGCTGAGCCAAACCGGCCAGGGCTTGATAATCTTTTGAATTAAGTGTGTGGTCCATGCACTAACCCTCAGACCTCACCTTCCACTGGAACAAAAGAGGAAGCCAGCTTTCACTAGTATCAGGATTGTCAAAGTGGGTGAGGTGTTTCCGGGCCAGTCGGCTTTCAATTACAAGTCTCCTGATTGCAGAGTAAGTGCTGCTCACCAGCACCTCTGGCTCACAGACAATTTAAAGGGAATAATTTCACCAGCGATTAATTATACTGCAGCTACTGGGGTTTATCCTTCAAACATCACTTTGTTTTCAGTCTGAACAGCCAGGCTTCCCCAGGGATAGCTCAGGTTTTCTGATTGAAAGTATCCTGAGTTAAGGAAAGGTGTTACAGCGCCATGGGAATCTATCCACCAGGGTGTACTGTACTCATCTCGGATGCTCCAGGGTAATACGCTGGCTTCCAAGACAAGTGCTTTTTATTTTCCTGCATCTTAGATCAATTTTTTGGAATCTTTTTGGTAAGTGAAATTTTAAGAGCTGTTTACTTAAACCGCCACACCTCCATAATTACTTAATAAATAAACATTCTTACCAAAAATGAGTCTGTCAGTGCGCAATGTAGTAATTATGTTAGAAGCCTAGAAAAGTAGGAAACAAAAAATAGCAAGAAATCCATTCTTTAACACACTCCATGAAGGTCAAAGCAGTGAGGGGCCACCACCAGCTACAGCTTTTGGGGGGAAGTGCCTGTCACAGGTGAAACTTCAAGTGCAAGTTCCATCAGCCTAGTGCACAGGTGGAGCAGAGCAGACACGACCCTTGCTCTTCTCGGCCACATAGTTTAATGTATACAGAGGTTTCACTTAACTAGTAAGGAATCAGAACTGTGTCCTCGGTCCTTCTGATTGCAGAACTATTCCATTTAAACCCAGCATTTCTCCTTCAGAAGTAGACTTTGTGGATTTACAAACGGCTCTTCATATAAGTTCCCTTCATTGTTGTAAGCTCCTGGAGAGTTTCATGAGGTCGAGGAGCAGGAAAACCTAACTGTAGGCCACGCAGTGACGTCAGACAGTGCATCGTGTGCTCTGTGATATCGGTGTATGTCATCCCTGAAAACTTGCTGGATGTTTTTGCTCTGAAAGTCCAGTGCGCTCAGCGGGCTGCTTCCTCCCCTGCCGCCTTTGGACCAGAACTTTTCCATGGCAGTGTCAGCCACAGACTGAAGGGGGTGTCCCTGGAGACGGCCACTTCACATGGCAGGAGTAGCCAGTGCTGAAAGGTTTATACCTAAATGCTCTTCTCCACAGACCCCAAGTTGCCTGATAGTTCCAGTGGCCTAACCAGTGTCAGCTCAGGCCCTGAGAATGTGTATCTGTACTACCTCAGGGTGTAAAACATGAACAGCTGTGTAAAATATATTTGGGTGGTGGATTCTGGCTGCTTTCTCTTATCTCAGAGTATAGACCGTGGGAAGCAAAGACAGAACAAAGAAATGCATGTGCTTCCTGAGTACGGTTGCTTGTTGTCAGGTATATAAGGTAAGGAGGGCACATACCACCTTCTGACCATTTGGGTCATACAGAAATCTTTCTGCTAGGCTGCTGGGGGGTGCTTTCTGCCTCCAACTGTGGGGTTCAGATAAGAACCAGTCAGGGGCTAGGGAATTTGACAGTCACTGCAGGGGACTTTTAATTGTGGAATCTCATGGACAAAAGGGGGATAGTTCCATATCCATGGCACTGTGGTTCTCTACCCCCCAGGAGTACAGAGCTGGGACCTCCAGCTGGCTGAGTAAATTTCTCAGCATGTTCCAAATACTTAGGAGGCAGGTGACGGATGTGCCAATTATCTGTGTTCTGAGATGTAGGCACTCTTTGTAGTCTGGCAACAGAGAGCTTTTCTCCATATTGACGGGGCATGAACGATGTGGGCTGGGCTCAGCCAGGCGCGGTGGCCGGCACTGTTCGCATTCCTGACGCTGCTCTCCAAAGCCCCTGCGTGAAGCCTAACGTGTGTGATCAGTGGTTTGACTGTAAAATGTTGTGATGCTTCTTTGCATTCGATCAAATTCTTTGCACTTAAACATGAGTTAAAGAGACAAGTCAAAAGACTGGAGCAAAAACCTAAAGTTAAATATATGCCTATTCTTTATAACGGCATTCAGAGTAAAACCATCAAAATGCAAAACGCTGTGCTGTTCCCCTCTAAGGTCAGGTTGGATTTCTTGTCTGTATTTCTGCATTATTTACAGTGATTTTGAGAGGCAGGAAAATGCATCCAAAGCATTTCTCCTGTTAACAAAAAACCCAAAATCGAGAAAATTCTTGAGAATGCAGCCATTTTGGAAATGTAGTTAAAGAAGAAAAATGCTGAAGATTTTGGGTGGTTTACAGAGCAGCATGATTTTGTAATTGCTGCCACCTACTGTATGTGGTTGATGTTTGTTTAAATTTACGAAGTTCATGAAGGTGAGGCTGTTGAACTAGATAATTAGAGCAAGGCAGACACCATTAATTGATAGCATTTCTTCTCTACTCCAGAAGTGGCTCTTAATTACTGAGACAGCCGCCAGCTTTCATTCATTCCCTTCAAGTGGATTTAAAGTTTTTCTCATTTTAACATTTCTTTGCCAATGAACCTTCACAGTAATGCTGTAAAATGCACATTCAAAAGCTTAACCCTGCTCAGGGATTTTCTGAGTATACACGAAACAATTTGCTTTAAGGAGGTTGTTTTGTTTTCATTCATAGGAACAACGTTCTGGATTTGGGGTATAAATTAATTTCCATGAAAGAGGTGAAATTAGAGCTAGTGGAGCTCATGTGAGGTGTAGCAGTCGACTTAAAAGACATTCTTTCATTAGTCTTAAAACAACGCTTCAGATCAGCCTGCTAGTTAAATGTAACAAGCAATATAGAATCTGAGTCAACAGAGGCCCTTCTCTTTTATTAAGACCCAGCTGTCAGAGGGTCATTAGGTCCTTCCTGCGGAAAACAACTTGCCCATTAATGTTTGGGGTGGTCCCTCGACAGGGTTCCTGAGTAAATGCCTGACATTTACTTTTTGAAAGAATCTGAAGCTGGTGTGAGACTTGAATGTTGAGACTTATCAGAAGGAATGTCTTCAGCCTTGGTGTTGTCAAACATGCCACATGCATGTTTGGGATACTACTGCTAGGTATGTGAGCTGACTTACAGCGCCACTCTGAGATTCAGAAGCATAAACTTCATGGAGATCAAGTCCCTATAACTGGGAAGAGACTACATACGTAAAATTCATGCACTTCTCTGATGTAATGTTTTTACCTTGTTACTACTTACATTACTTCAAGTGGCCCCTGTTCCAGTGTCTGAAAACACCACAGTGAAGTTGACTTTTCTTTCTCTGCCCTAGGCTATTTGCTTTCTAGAAGAGAAGGCCAAGCCGGATCTCCCGAAAAACCACTCTCTGATTTGGGCCGTCTGTCCTATCTGGCCTATTGGAAAAGTGTCATCTTAGAATATCTCTTCCACCACCATGAGAGGCACATCAGCATCAAGGCGATCAGCAGAGCCACAGGCATGTGCCCACATGACATTGCCACCACTCTGCAGCACCTCCACATGATTGACAAGAGGGATGGCAGGTGAGTTTGGTGCTTTGGGCAACCCCAGCTGCCTCTCAAGCATCTTATACCAGAAAGGATCCCTGGAGTTGGGCAGATTTGTTCTCAACAGTATTGTTAAAACCTTTCTTTTAAAAAGAAAGCAGGTGCCCGGCCAGTGTAGCTCAGTTGGTTGAGCATAGTCCCATGCACCAGGATTGATTCCCGGTCCAATGTTTCTCTCGCCCTTTCCCTTCCTCTCTCTGTAATCAATAAAAACATATTTAAAAACAAAAAGAGAAAATAGGAAATGACACCTTTTTGCTGATCAAATTTCAATTTACTGTGCCTTTTCATTGATGAGCTTTTTGATTGTTCCTAACCCAGGTAATATTAGTGCTAGCATATGTCATTATGTGAAGGTGAAATGAAATTTCAGCTTTTGATTGCACTTTGTTCTGCCTCATCACATTACAGATTTGTTATCATTAGAAGGGAAAAGTTGATATTGGGCCACATGGAAAAGCTGAAGACCTGTTCCCGGTCCAATGAACTTGATCCAGAGAGTCTGAGGTGGACCCCAATTTTAATTTCTAATGCTGCAGTTTCTGAAGAAGAGCGAGAAGCTGAGAAAGAGGTAATGATTGGCTTCATCAGCCTAAGTTGTGTAACTTCAATCTTGTAGCGTTCTTAAGCTAAAAAGGTCATTAACATCATTGTCAAAAGCTTGGTTATGTAGAGAGAGCTTGTGAAACGATATGGCCCTAATTTCTCTAACTGAGGTTGCATGGTAAGACATGATAATTTTATTGAATTGAGTATGAAAAATGAAACATTTATCATTGATCACAAAGCAGCATTTTTCACTACTGACAGCATGTAATCAGATCAAATTTGGTGCTGAGCTCCAAGGCTGCAGTGTCAATCGATTCTTTGTGTTTATGAACTTGCTTAAAGTGCTCCATGCCAGTGAGCATGTAATGTACTGATAAAGGACTCAAATCAATTCGCTGCATCATTAATACTGCTAAATATCCCATGAAACCCAATCTTCTTTGATTTGTTATCCTAACTGATGTCAGAGTCCTGAGATGATGCAGCTGGAATGTTGCTTGGCTAGATGAATGTCCTGATCAGAAATGACTTAGCATTGCCTTTGATCCTTAGAGGCTCTGACTGCCTAACTACCTCTCACTGGCCTGCCATTTTTACCCTCCCCCGTAGGCTGAGCGGTTAATGGAACAAGCTAGCTGCTGGGAAAAGGAGGAGCAAGAAATCCTGTCGTCTAGAGCTAACAGTAGGCAATCACCTGCAAAAGTACAATCGAAAAATAAATATTTGCATTCCCCGGAGAGCCGGCCAGTGGCAGGGGACCGAGGGCAGCTGATGGAGCTGTCTAAAGAGAGCAGTGAAGAAGAGGAGGAGGAAGAGGAGGAAGAAGACGATGAAGAAGAGGAGGAGGAAGAGGAGGAGGAGGAGGAGGAGGAGGAAGAAGATGAAGAAGAAAATATTCAAAGCTCTCCTCCAAGATTAACCAAACCACAGTCCATTGCCATAAAGAGAAAGGTATGTGTCTGTTTAGATTTTTAGTCTGTGAGTCATTTTCAATCAAATCTTGTCATTGCAAACATTCTATTAGTATTTATTTCATTTTCTATTCTTTAGATGTAGTTTATTTGTATCCAGTCTCACTGATCATATATCATCATCGTTTATCTTACAGTCATGATTGTGTTTACTTTTTGAAGTTTGTTAGTGCAATGACAGGAAACCAGGGGCCGGCTGGCTTTCTGGTCTAGTAGTTACTGCCACCTGCTGGTATGTGGGGCTAGAGTAAGTCAGGCTATGGGAACAGAAAAGGGCCCTGACAAACACTTAAACCATCTTCAACAAATATTGATGGAAATACCAAGGCCTAGAGAGGCTAGGAGACTTGTCCAAGGTCACACAACTCATTAGACATGGAGCCAGAACCAGATGAGTGCTCAGACTTCAGCCCAGCACACCTGATGCTATTTCTTTTTCTTGTTCTTGGCATAGAATTTTTAGAAGCTATTTTAGGCCATTCATTTGGATGCTGATATTTTGCATTTGTGGCCAAGTACACATTATGAAACTATTGAGCCCTGGCCAGTTTTCTCAGTGGTTAGAGCGTCAGCCTGCGGTCCAGAGAGACCCAGGTTTGGTTCCCGCTAAGGGCACGTACCTCAGTTGCAGTTTGTCCCTGGCCTTGGTTGGGTCATGCGGGTGGCAACCACTCGATGGGTCCCTTCACATTGATGTTTCTCTTTCTCTCTCTCTACCTCTTTCTCCCTCCCACTCTATCTTAACAAAAAAGTGGGAAAATGTCTTCGGATGAGGATAAAAAAAAAATGAAACTATTCATACCTTAGTGGTCTGGTGGTTTTCTCTGCATAGACCCCATGCAGAAGGGAAAAAACTGATTTTGTCTTTAGGTACTTGCTCAACGCAGATCTTACATCTTTGTCTTCATTCTCTATCTGTGACGTAGACAGGGGGTCAGATAATGTTAGTCTAGCCAGGACTAATAGAGATAACACAAGGGAGTTAAGACTCTGCCCCAAGGCCATCCTGGGTGGTGTTTGTCAAGGAACCTGCTGCTGTAACTCCCAGCGAAGGGCAGCTGTGGAGAGGTGGGGAAAGGAGCCTCCCACGAAGGGGGTACAAACTTACAGAAAATGGGCTTTTGTCTTACAAGGAAAATGTATTCATGTGTTATGTATGTAACCAAAGAAATTTGTTTTAGGAACATCAGAAACCAGAATCATCCAAGGCATGATATAGACCACCATCATATAAATGGATTCAACCTGAAAAAGACCAGAAAATTGATAATCATAAATGTTAAATTATAAGATCAGGCTTAAATGTGCACCTTAGAGAACATTCAAAGAGTTAAAAATGTGAGACACAGTAATTCTTAGGTTCAGTTTACCTAGAGTTTGAGTTCTAATAACACATATTAAACCCTTCTTTGCAATTTATTTTCAATAATTTTTGAGGCCCATTATTGACAGATTTACATTTTAGTAGCAAATTTTTTTGTTATTCCTATTTTTAAATTGTGTATCATTAAATACTTTTTGCTTGAGAAAATGTGTTTTATAATTGCAGCTATGAGGGGTCATTTGTGCCAATCTTTATATCTTGGGTTAATAAGACCGATCTCAAGTCTTTTATTTTGTAGTGCCTTCTATATTAAAATATTTTGTAAGATTGTCTGTTGCTGACATCCCTGCAGCCACCAATAAATGACTTTGTTAACATGTAATCCTTTTTGTAAGCACCTTTTCATTGTTCCTGAAGTCTTATGAAATGGGAACAGGGAGCTAGGCTTGTATACCAGCCTATTTCCTAGAGTGCTTTGAATGTGATAGGTGCTCCTGAGCAGTTATCGATATTAAATGAGTGACCCAGTGAGTAGTTAATTATTGCAACATTTATAGAAACATTGGTGTCTGTGATGACTTAAGAGCTATGATGTACAGGATATTGAAGCCAGCAAGTGCCCTTGGAAAATATATGCTGGAAAAGCAAACCATAGCTTTTAAAATCTATAGTTAAGCTTCTAGGATGTTCTCTTCTCAGAGCATCTGCTTGAGTAAACAGCTTTTATTTGGAAAGCACTTGCCTGTGTAGTTGGAGCCCGAGAGGGGTGTTAAGCATCAAATGGAAGGTGACGTACAAAGGCAGGACAGATGTCTTTATGTGGAAGATTCTTAGACTCGTGTTCGGTACACGTTTGCTACATAGCAACTCAACCATTTAATTTCTCATGAGCTCTGTGTATTATGTTTGGAATTAATTTCAGAGGCCTTTTGTGCTAAAGAAGAAAAGGGGTCGTAAACGCAGGAGGATCAACAGCAGTGTAACAACTGAGACCATTTCCGAGACGACAGAAGTACTGAATGAGCCCTTTGACAACTCCGATGAGGAGAGGCCGATGCCACAGCTGGAGCCTACCTGTGAGATTGAAGTGGAAGAAGACAGCCGGAAGCCAGTCCTGAGAAAAGCTTTCCAGCATCAGCCAGGGAAGAAAAGACAAACAGAGGAAGAGGAAGGAAGAGACAATCATTGCTTTAAGAATGCTGACCCTTGTAGAAGTAAGTGGAGGAATTATAAAACTCTTACCTTTGCGAATGTCTGTTCATTATTGCCAGAAAGCAGGCACCTGGAGTCATGCCCAAAGGCATCCCTGAGGATGTATGGACCCAACAGAAATAAGTACACATCTGTCCTTTCTCATTCATAAAAGGTTCTATCCCTTCTTCCTGGAATTGGATTTTATGTTAAACAACTTCTAAGGCCAGAACATTTCCTCTAGGTGGGTTCATCTTACATTCCAGAAATTGGCTTATCCTTAAAATCTTTAAGTCTGTCAATAGGAAACACATTGCATTTCCTGATTCTAATACGTACTTTCCCTCGCACATTTAATATTCCCCAAATCGGCGTATATTATTATCAGTGTGAGCACTGAACTCAGTAGCTTTATTTTTTCCTGAAAAACAAATATTAATAAATTGATGGTATATCTTATATTCAGTGGTGTCTTATGATATATTATCAAAAACCAGCTAAACTTACACCATCACTATTAGCTTTGCTAATTAACAGGATAATGTTGAAATCAGGAAATTGTCCTTTCTTTTAAATTACGATTTTATAATTGCTGCTGGCAGGGACACTCCACCCCATTCTCTTAAAAATAAAACCTAAAACACCTGTGAATCATCTTTGATGCCCTGTTTAAAAGCAACATCCCTTGCCCATAGGTCTGGGAACTTGTGCTCCCAGCTGAGTCCTGAGGGTCTGTGGGACAAGGTCTCAGACTTACTGCTGAAATGACTGTGCTTAGAAACCCATTTCATTCCCATCTAGGGAACAGGCCATCTCATTTTCCTGGGCAACACAGGTTGTCACTTTCGCTTTTTTTTTCCTTTGGTTAATCTTCACCTGAGGATATTTTTTCCGTTGATTTGTCAGAGAGTAGCAGAGAGCGAAGGAGGGGTTGGGGAAGAGAGAAGACAGTTAGACGGACAGACTTCAATGTGAGAGACACACATTGATTGGTTGCCTCCCCCATGAGCCCCTCCTGGGGCCAGGGATCAAACCTGCAACCCAGATACATGCCCTTGACCTGGAATTGAACCCACTACCCTTTGGTTCTCAGGCCAGCACTCTAATCGCTGAGCCACACTGGCCAAAGCTCAGTCTTGATTTTGAAAAGCCACAATTTTAAGAACACAAGAAGCATCTTCTTGGCTTTTCTAATTAACAGGATATAATATTTTGCTGAGGGAATCGCATCTTACCCTGGGTATGGAGAAACCAAGCCTTGTTCTTTAGTTTCTTTAAACAAACAAACATAACAACAGCAAGCTGCAGCAAGAGATTATTTTTGTGTGGAAATTGAGCCTTATTACCAGTTGTCAGCTGTCTTCTCAGGAGCGTGTAAGTGAACCGTCATTGGCTTCATTCTCCACGTGGTGCCATTTGCCTTTAAAAACACTAAGCAGCCATGTTACACCTGATTCCTTTCAGAATTTTCTTCCTTAAAAAATAATTGTGAGAAAACTCATCTTCTGATTTAGAGAGGTCTTCCTGTAAGAACTGGTAGGTCCAGTAGCACGTGGAATAAGAACATAGACTCCAAGGGCGCAGGCGTGGCCAGCACTGCCCTTGTGAATAGAAGTGAAATCATTTGAACACCTTGAGATGCCTGTTAACTAGGTACTGTACTTTCATCTCTGAAGGGATCCATCCGCATTGCATATGTATTCTCTTCAGCTAGCCAGTTTGAGCCTAGCACTTGCAGGTAAGTTTATGGGTAATTTTTTTATTATTATTACATAAATAAGCTAGAAGCTCACCCTGCTCTGCATTGATTAGATTAGAAATCATTCCATTCTGGCGGAAGGAATTCTGTTCCATATTGACTATTTGATCTTATTTTTGTTCCCCAAAATAAGTTATTCCAAGTTTGTTCTAATACGGCTGTTTCTCTTTGTAAAGCTTTTTTTTTTATATTGATCCTCCAGGAGATCGGCATGATTTTTACTTTTCTAAGATCTTAAGACGTGGGTGTTTTATATCTATATTTATTCGTATATTTTCTTGTTTGCTTATATCTATAAAATATACTTACATATTTATATTCATATGTGCATACAGGTACAGTAAAAATAAAATCAGCTGAACTAAAATGAACTTGGCAGTTATGGTTTGTTTTTTATTTACTTTAGTTATTCAAACCACACATTTGAGCAGCAAATTGATCCAAAATACAGTCTGAACAGAATTAGTGATAAAAAGAGTACCTGTGTTTAAATGTTCAATAATTTCATGGTTAAATACATTATAGTTTATGTCATGTGAAAATGATGATCCTGCAGTAGATTACAGATGTATTTAGTTAGTTATTTATTCGTTTCAGAGGTACACAGTTTATTTTTATGCCAAAGAGAACATTCAAATCAAAGTAAATAATGTCATCTGAGATCATTTAAATTCAATAATTGTCCACAAACCGAAGTTTACTTTCTCAGGTATTCATTTCCTTAGTACAATGGTGATTTGGATATGAGCTGGCATTAACCCCTTTCCCTTGTATTTCCTGGTTTGTATTGTTTGAGTGGATTTTTTTTGCAATGTGAAATTTTGGGCATCAGAGAATATCTTGCTTATTAAACTCAAATAAGTTTGTTATAGTCGCCTGTGTCCATGTGCTTCCTATAAAAGGAGAGAGAGAGACTGTGTGGCATGTACTCTCTTTCCAGGTCTGGGTGATTTCTCATGTATACACAGTATTATTATTCCACATTAGTCTTTTGTTGCTGTTAATCCTGACCTGAGGATATTTTTTCCATTGATTTTTAGATAGAGTGGAAGGGAAAGAGAGAGAGAGAGAGAGAGAAACATTGATGTGAGAGAGACACATTGATTAGTTGCCTCCCACATGACCTGACCGGGATTGGGGATCGAACCTGCGACCTAGGCATGTGCCCTTGACCAGGAATCTAACCCAAAACCCTTTGATCTGTGGGCCGACACTAACCACTGAGAAACCAGCCAGGTCTCAACATTAGTCTTGAGTGTGTCTTTACCATCAAGTCTTTTTTTTTTTTTATCCTCACCCGAGGACATTCTTTCCATTTTTTGTTCAGGTAGAGTGTGGGGGGAGAGAGGAACAGAGAGAGAGAGAGAAACATCGATGTGAAAGGGACACATCAAGTGGCTGCCACCCGCACAACCGACCAGGGCCGGGGACAAACTGCAACCGAGGTACATGCCCTTAGTGGGAACCGAACCCGGGTCTCTCCGGACCACAGGCGGACGCTCTAACTGCTGAGCCAAACCGGCCAGGGCACCATCAAGTCTTAAAATGCTAAATTGGAAGCATTGCTTGCTAATTAATTAAGAGGAGTGAATTCAGGTTGTTCATGGTTATGCTTTCTAAGACTTTGTTTTTCTTCCTCCCTTTTCTTTCTGTCTCCTCGATAAGACAATATGGATGATGATGCAAATAATTTGAAAGAAGTTAATAGAGACAATCTTGAACCTCTAAAGTGCAAACAAGCATGGCCAAAAGGATCAAAGCGTGGTCTGTCTAAGTGGAGGCCAAGCAAAGAAAGGAAGACCGGATTTAAACTGAACTTGTACACCCCTCCAGAAACGCCCATGGAGCCTGATGACCAAGTAACAGTGGAAGAACAGAAGGAGACTCTGGAAGACAAAAGCAGCCCGACTCCCACCAGCATTGAGGAGGAGGTCAAGGAAGCTGCGGAACCCCTGCTGCCTCGGGATGAAAACAGAAAGGAAGAAACGTGTACACCTGTAAGTCCAAATAAATCACCAGGTGAAAAACTGGAAGACGATCCAATCAAACCTGAGGAGGAAGAGGAGGAGGAGGAGGAGGAGGAGGAAGAAGAGGAGGAGGAGGAGGAGGAGGAGGAGGAAGAAGAGGAAGAAGGAAATGTAGAAAAAGACCTAAGTGGTATTAAAAGTCAGGAAAAAGGGGAATCAGAAGTCTTCCTGGACAAAGAGGACCCTGTGCGTTTGGATGATCATGAAGAGGAGGAGGAAGAGGATGAAGAGCCATCTCACAATGAGGGTCATGATGCGGATGATGAAGACGACAGTCACATGGAGTCTGCAGAAGTGGAGAAGGAAGAACGCCCCAGGGAAGCTTTCAAAGAAGTGCTGGAAAACCAGGAGGCTTTTTTAGACCTTAGTGTCCAGCCTAGTCATTCTAATCCAGAGGTCTTAATGGACTGTGGCGTTGACCTTGCAGCTTCAGGTAACAGTGAACCTAAGGAGCTTGTTGGAGATGCTGAAACTGCACCTGAGTCGGACGAGGAACCCCACGATGAACAGACGCAGAAACAGGACCAAAAGAACAGTGAAGAAGCAGATTCTGAATTCAAAGATGGAAGTACAGCAACCATGGAAATCGACTCTGAGACTGTTCAGGCAGTTCAGTCTTTGACCCAGGAGAACGGTGAACAAGATGACACCTTTCAGGATTGTGCTGAAACTCAAGAGGCCTGTAGAAGCCTACAGAATTACACCCATGCAGACCAAAGTCCACAAATTGCTGCCACTCTGGATGATTGCCAACAGTCAGACCACAGTAGCCCAGTTTCATCTGTCCATTCCCATCCTGGCCAGTCAGTACGTTCGGTCAGCAGTCCAAGTGTCCCTACCCTGGAAAACAGCTATGCCCAAATCAGCCCGGATCAGAGTGCCATCTCAGTGCCATCTTTGCAGAATATGGAAACCAGTCCAATGATGGATGTCCCGTCAGTTTCAGACCATTCACAGCAAGTCGTTGACAGTGGATTTAGTGACCTGGGCAGTATCGAGAGCACAACTGAGAACTACGAAAACCCAAGCAGCTATGATTCCACTATAGGTGGCAGCATTTGTGGCAACGGCTCTTCACAGAACAGCTGCTCCTATAGCAACCTCACCTCCAGCAATCTGACACAGAGCAGCTGCGCTGTCACCCAGCAGATGTCCAACATCAGCGGGAGCTGCAGCATGCTGCAGCAGACCAGCATCAGCTCTCCCCCACCCTGCAGCGTCAAGTCCCCGCAAGGCTGCGTGGTGGAGAGGCCCCCGAGCAGCAGCCAGCAGCTGGCGCAGTGCAGCATGGCCGCGAACTTCACCCCGCCCATGCAGCTGGCCGAGATCCCCGAGACCGGCAGTGCCAACCTCGGCTTATACGAACGAATGGGTCAAAGTGATTTTGGGGCTGGGCACTACCCACAGCCATCAGCCACCTTCAGCCTTGCCAAACTACAACAATTAACTAATACACTTATTGATCATTCATTGCCTTACAGCCATTCTGCTGCTGTAACTTCCTATGCAAACAGTGCCTCTTTGTCCACTCCATTAAGTAACACAGGGCTTGTTCAGCTTTCTCAGTCTCCACACTCCGTCCCTGGGGGACCCCAAGCACAAGCTACCATGACCCCACCCCCCAACCTGACTCCTCCTCCGATGAATCTGCCACCGCCTCTTTTGCAACGGAACATGGCTGCATCAAATATTGGCATCTCCCACAGCCAAAGACTGCAAACTCAGATTGCCAGCAAGGGCCACGTCTCCATGAGAACCAAATCAGCGTCTCTGTCACCAGCCGCTGCCACCCATCAGTCGCAGATCTATGGGCGCTCTCAGACTGTAGCCATGCAGGGTCCTACACGGACTTTAACAATGCAGAGAGGCATGAACATGAGTGTGAACCTGATGCCAGCCCCAGCTTACAACGTCAACTCGGTGAACATGAACATGAACACTCTCAATGCCATGAATGGGTACAGCATGTCCCAGCCAATGATGAACAGTGGCTACCACAGCAATCATGGCTACATGAATCAGACACCCCAGTACCCTATGCAGATGCAGATGGGCATGATGGGGACCCAGCCATATGCCCAGCAGCCAATGCAGACTCCGCCCCACGGTAATATGATGTACACGGCCCCTGGACATCATGGTTACATGAACACAGGCATGTCCAAACAATCTCTCAACGGGTCCTACATGAGAAGGTAGGCAACATAGGCAGTCACAAACCCCCTGGGCATCACTATTGGACTGATCTGCACAAATACCTTCGAAGAGTACGATTTCAAAACCAGCAATTGGTGTGAATGCAAAAACATTTGTTGGCACCATTTATTTAAAAAAAAAAAAAAAATGCTGTATGCAGCAGAAAGCCTTATACAAGTTGTTTTTCTTTTTTTTTTCTTTTTCTTTTTTGGTACCTTTGTTTCTGTTACTTTTATATGAAGTTCTCTGCAAAGGAAGGCCTCTCTTTGGACTACAGTTGGAGGCAGCCACTTGTTGTGCCTGCTTCCAGTAAACAATGTGGATATCAAGCCCCGCACCCCAAGTTATCTGTTTTAATACTGAACCTAGAGGTTTTTTTCTTCTCTGTCCACTCCATGTAAATGCCTTTAGCATTTCAGTTATTGTATATTTTGTTTAAGGTGACCTTTCAGCATGCCGCTAATGTCTTTGTTAGTGACAGTGCATTTTGTAGTACTGTACAAGTGTTGTGCTAACAGTAAGCCATTTCTTAAGTTTTTTGCCTTGATTAGGGTACCCTAATTTGAGGGTTTAAAAAAAACTATATTTTTGTTAATTATAAAACTGTAAAGAGCTATAAAAGCTATTCCCATTTGGTTAGTCAAAAGGGTTTTATTGCTAAATGTTTGGTGTAAAGTTGAGACCCTTTTCCATTTTGGTGACAGATTTCTTTGGGGGAAAAAAGGCAGCTTTCAGTTTTATAAATGCAGACTTCTGTTTATTGAATGAAGCATATCTCAGTGTTTATCTGTCAGGTTTTGAAACATTTCATATATGTCCAAATACTTGGCAGGATTAAAAAAAATAGTGAATTTGGTGTAAAGTTGCTATTTTATGGAAATGCCTCTAACTTTACATTTTCATTCCATCTGTAGATTTTTCTATCTTTATAAAATATTGGAGTTATTTTTTAAGGAAAAATAGAGAAGTAGCTTGTGAATAGCTCAAACTAAGCTTACAAATCGCATGTAAAAAAGCAAAAAAGTTATTTGTGTCTGTTTATATTGCTTCCTTTTTTGTAGCCTTTGTACCTGTACAGGTGACTGTAAGGGCCAAGCAGGAGAGGCGTAACCCTTGTATAAAATAGGAGCCAGCGACACTCTTGGATTTATCTGTTCTCTTTTTAGTCAGTCACTTCAAAAAAAAACAACAAAAAATAAAAAAAAAGCTGTACATTTTAACATAAAATAAATTATGATGAGCCATTTTTAGCCTCTTGTGTCCTGTCATATTATGATTGATAGAGAATGACCAATTGAACTGTATCATGTGTCACATTTCAGAACACATACACATTTTGGGAAAATAAATTATTTAGTGTAAATTGGAGTTAAGAGATTTTCTGACTTGTTTTGACTTTGGGGGAGGGGGTTGGCAATAAATAAGAGTAATATCTAATAAAACCATCACATATACCAAATACCTATTTAATAAATTAATTTATAATGGATTTTAATGCTTTTCATGAAAGTTTATTTTATGCTAGTGCATACCTTCTGTATGCCAATCATTGTCTTTAAAATAAAGTGAATTTGTTTTTTTCTTTTTGACTTTGATCTTCATTTGCAAAGGGATCCTGCACAAACATCCAGTTGTCTCAGTCGTTCAGTCTGTAGAAATTCTCCTTAGGGCCAGCGCAGTGACAGCCAACTTCATCTCTCCAAAGGATAATACCAGAGAGAGAGAGAGAGAGAGAGAGCGCACCCAGCTTGGGATTATATGTTTGAAAACTCATCTTCTTTTAAAAAAAAGTGTGAAAGTTTTGCTCTGTTGTGAATGAGTGATTGGATGTTTTCTTTAGTGTCTAAAGTTTAGAGCAAAAAAAGTCAGTGTTTTCAAATATTATTTTATGGAATTCAGAGAAAGTTTTGTGTGTTAAAACAGTATTCAAGCAACAAGCCTAGACATGCATGCTTGACTTGGCACCCACGTGAAGGGGCCGTCGAGCTCCCCAGCGTCCGCACGGCGCTCACAGCCCCCTGGCGCCAGTCACGACATCTGTGCCTCAGGAGGAAGCTGCTTTCCCAGGCGCTGTGCAGATCACAGGCTGGAAAGTAGACTCAGAAGGAGGAGGGGCCAATGGGGGTTAAAAGGAGGAAATCTGTAATACTTACAACAATCAAGATTTTTAAAAATCCAAAAAAGTGGGGGAAAAAATGAAGTAGACTCAGAATAAAACTCTGGGAAGGCAGGAGGGTGCGCACACCCCGGAGTCAGGCCCCTCGGAGGGAGGCTGCGCAGGGTGTCCCTTGTTTCCCCCTCGCTCCACAGCATTCTGGGCTTGGTGTCAAGAGTCTATGTTTTGGCCCCTTCCCTCCACAACTGCACAGTCAACAGGGGAAAATCTGTAGTAGCTGAGGGAGGGTTTCCAAAAACCACTTCCGCAGGGGCTGTCATCACGAAGGGAGAAGAGAACCTTCCAGATGCTGTGCTGGTAGGAAAGGAAACCTAATCCACCTGCAGAGTGGGAGCTGACTGTGCTGCTTGCTTGACTCAATGGCTGTGTCATTTCGGGAGCAATCAAGGACCTTAGCAGCTCAGTGAGTCCACACATCAGGCCAGAGGCTGCCTGAGCCTGGGAGGTGGTGGGGGGCCTGCTGACGATCTGATCGGAAGCCACGCAGAACTCCCCACCTTTGGCAGTGGCTTGCTAGTAACACCCTACGGTCTGTGGATACCTGAGTTCCATGTCCCCCAGACACACACAAACACACTGTGCCTGCCTCAGTCCTACAGGGAGCTTGTGGACAAGTCCCGGATCTGCCAGACCAGAATCTAAGACCAGGACTGGGACTCCTGTATTTCGCAGCTCACTAGGGAGTATGGCATAGCCAGGTACCATGACCCCAAGTCCCTGCACTCATTGACAGAACAGAAGGGCGTGGTGTGGGACCTAAACTGCTGATCTGAGGTGGCCCCAGGACATCCTGAACACTACCCCTCACTGACCCACTCTCTAAAGAAATCAGCTCAGACTGCATTGTGACCCCAAGGAGCCTGGAAAACGAACCTGGATTTATCAGGATGGAAATGTCGCCATCAGGCTGAGATTCATTAACAGTCCAGGTCTTTTAAACCCAGTGATGTGTTCTTCCTGAAGTGGTTGTCAGTTGCAAACCTGTATTTTTCAATAGGTCAGGTAGTGCCTGCCCAGGTGTGAAGGCATCGCTCTTCCTTGCCAACATTCTGTTTCAGATACAGCGAATCAATATGTTACAGAGCTCTCTCACAAACAGCCCTCCCATGTGACCCACACACACCCCGTGCAGGAAATGGGGCTTTTGTCTTCAATTTACAGACTGAGGCTCAACAAACCCAGTTCTCTCTGAAACTCAGCTTTTTCCTACAGCACTTGATTCTGCGAAAAGACTAACTTGTCATCTCTCTGACTTAAAGGCTTAGCTAATAAACATATAGCACTTTAAAAACTATTAAGTGCTGTACAAATACAGGTTACTTTGTTACAAGCAAGTGTTGGTCTACAGTCAATACTTAGCTTACAGGCACAGTCATATTATGAAGCAGTCTTCAATTTCTTTGTACCCAGGCTTCCATAATTCCACACTCCTGCTTTTCCTTCTCCCGGCTGTCCCCTTTCCTGGGGCTCCCTGTCTCCTCTCATCTCATGCAGTACAGCAGCTTCATATTCCCCCTCTATGCACGTGACACCTACAATTACATCTCCAGTGTGAGCTCTCTCTAGATCCAAGGTCAAAGGACGGGCACCTTTTGTATGTCTTAACAAACAGATGGTGATCTTCAGCCCCCTGCCCCATTTCTGCCCTGTCAACCCTAGCTCAGTGTTAAGGCACCACCAAGAAACGGAATTGATACCTTTCATTTCTCCCTCCCTCCATTTCTCACTCACCCAGAGTAAACCCTGGGCAGTTCTGGGAAGCCGAACCAGCCACAGAGCCCAGGCCCAAGTTCTCCCCCAGCACCAGAGCAGGGCAACTTGCCAACAGCCACAGGGTTACCCTTGGGTGCCTTGCACAGCTGCTGAGCCCCTGGACACTGTCCTTCCTCCATCAGGAACTTTCATTCTGTTGGAAACCAGGGTCTGCGGATTCTCCAGGATAATTCCAAAATAATCGGGTAGTAGGCCCTTGGCGCGCCTCAGTCCAGGTCACCTTCCTCTATCAACGTGCCAACAGCCTCCTAACTGGTCTTCTTGCCTCCTTAACTCCCTACCATCCATTTTCCATACTTCAGCCATAGTGTTTTTTTCCCAGAGTGATTTCCTTAAAACAGAAAATGCCATTCCCTTGCTTAAAAACCTTCAATCGTTTTTCCTTCGTACTTGGAATGAAACCTAGCCTTCCTGCCTCTCCCCTTCCACGCCGCACCTCCCCCACGCGCTCTGGCTTCACAGATGGGCAGTTCTGCAGACGCACCTTGGGGTGTGTTTCCTCAAAACACACTTCTTTGCTACACTTCACTTGTGCTGTTCCTCAGCCTAGAATGTTCCCTCCCCATGGGTAAAGTGTGCTCCTTCAAGACTGTGCTCACCCCAGGCTCCTCGGAGAGGTCTTCAGGAACCCTGGCTAGAGGGGGTTTCCCTCCAACCCCGTGTCCAGTTGCTCACCTTGCCTCCTCATGGCACTTGATCATAACGTGCATTTTAGTTTTTTCTTTTGGCCTCCTAACCCCACTCTTTGGCATGCGGTAGGCTCTCAATAATACTTGCTGACTGAATGAATGTTTTACTTCTGAAGACTTGAAACACTTTTGCAAAACCTGATCCTCCTTTCTCCTACCTCAGCGCCCAGGCGCCATCTTGACGAGACCAGACTCCAGCTTGAAAGTGCCCTGCTCTGCCGTCCTCAGAGGGCTCAGCCCGCAGAGAGGTGGAGCACGTGGGAAGGTGGAAGGACTCAGCAGTGGAATTGCAGGTGTCCCATACTTTCTGTACATAGATTCATTTAAAAGTAAAGATTTAAATAAAAATACTGATTTCTCTCTGGACAAGGAATAGAGCAGACCTGGGAGATAAATGAGTTTTTAGGGAATTATTAGGATCCTGTGATGGAAAAGTCTGAGTAGGGGCCACTGTGATCCTAGAGTCCTTTTTGGTGTCTATCTCTTCCAAGAGCCTGTATATGGCTCCCATCACACCCAAATCTGAGTCATTGTGAGGACCCAATTCTTAGGCCAAGGTCACTCACCCAGAGTAAACCCTGGGCAGTTCCGGGAAGCCAAGCCTGCCACAGAGCCCAGGCCCAAGTTCTCCCCCAGCACCAGAGCAGGGCAACTTGCCAGCAGCCACAGGGTTACCCTTGGGTGCCTTGCACAGCTGCTGAGCCCCTGGACACTGTCCTTCCTCCATCAGGAACTTTCTTTTTCATTCTGCTGAAAACTACAACCAAATTGGAGAACTGAGCACCTCTTCACATTTTGCCACAGGCCTTTACCACACTCTGCTTTCTCTGGGCAGTTTTGGTTTTTGGTCCTTGACCGTCAGCACTGTCACCAGTATCTGTCTCTGGGTTCTCTCTGGTTTATGGTCCTGGTTCCAGAAGCCACCTCTACCCGCTTGATGCCTGCTGCTGTCCTCTCCTCAAGAACGAACATCAGAATCATGGTGACTGGCTTAACTCTCAAGGAAGGGGGACTCCCCACCTGAGCTCGCCTGGACGCCTGATTCTCCTATTCCAGAGCAAATACATTTGCAAATTCTTCTGGTATGACTAAAAACAAGAATCAAAATGACAGGGGCTCCTTGTTTCCTAAAAGTGTCTCCTCCCTCTTCTCCAAAATTACAAAGTCAAATTCTTGTGCAAATTTACCACAATTTATTGACTTTTTCTGGGTAGTGGCAGTGCTGGCTAAAAATTTGAAAAGCCCTGGCTCCCTGAGGAAGGTGGGGGAGCCTAAAGCAGGGCCTCTGTGAAGGGCGCAGGACCCCTGCTCCCCACCCCTGCTGAATGAGTAGCAGCATCTACGGGGGACTTGAGTCTGGAGCTCCCGGCAGAGAGGATGCGGGAGGCAGAGAGGGCGCGGGAGGCAGAGAGGATGCGGGAGGCAGAGAGGGCGCGGGAGGCAGAGAGGATGCGGGAGGCAGAGAGGGCGCGGGAGGCAGAGAGGATGCGGGAGGCAGAGAGGGCGCGGGAGGCAGAGAGGGGGCGGGAGGCAGAGAGGATGCAGGAGGCAGGATGCGGGAGGCAGAGAGGATGCGGGAGGCAGGATGCGGGAGGCAGAGAGGGAGCGGAAGGCAGTGAGGGCGCGGGAGGCAGAGAGGATGCGGGAGGCAGGATGCGGGAGGCAGAGAGGGCGCGGGAGGCAGAGAGGATGCGGGAGGCAGAGAGGGCGCGGGAGGCAGAGAGGATGCGGGAGGCAGGATGCGGGAGGCAGAGAGGGAGCGGGAGACAGAGAGGATGCGGAAGGCAGTGAGGGCGCGGGAGGCAGAGAGGATGCGGGAGGCAGGATGCGGGAGGCAGAGAGGGTGCGGGAGGCAGAGGGGACATCAGCGCCTGGGAAAGGCGCCCACGGTACACTGCGGAAACTCCTGGCACAGCACTCCTAGGCACTCTCTGTGGTTAGAAAATACATTTCTATTTTAAAATTGTTTTTTAAGAACGTGACTTTCAGCCCTGGCCGGTTTGGCTCAGCGGTTAGAGCGTCGGCCTGCGGTCTGGAGAGACCCGGGTTCGGTTCCCGCTAAGGGCATGTACCTTGGTTGCAGTTTGTCCCCGGCCCTGGTTGGTCGTGCGGGTGGCAGCCACTCGATGTGTCCCTTCACGTCGATGTTTCTCACTCTCTCTCCCTTCCTCTCTCTCTCCCTCCCATTCTATCTGTACCAAAAATGGAAAAAATATCCTCGGGTGAGGATAAAAAAAAAAAAAAAAAAAAAAAAGAACGTGACTTTCAGACAAAGTCAAACATTTAATTACAACACAATGCCTACACATTTTAAAATCCTTTTCTGTCCCCATCTTATATTAAAAACAACAACAAAAACAGGCGCCTTTCTGCGGAACTGTGTATTCATCTGTCCCCGGTTCTGCTGGGAAGCCAAGTACTGACTCGTCCAGGAGCAGCCTTGAACCCTCCCTGTTCATCAGCACACTCCCAGGAAGTTTCAGATGATTCGGAAGAACTCAAGCTTTGGTTTCACTGTCCCTTCTCCAGGACAAACAGCCACAGGCCAAAGCTATTTCAGCCTTCCCTCTCCATTCCCAAGTGTGCCTGCTGCCCCAGGGGCCGACAGCGCCTTCTTACTGTCGTTGCTGTGCTGGGCCTGTCGCCTCTGCTGCACCAGCTGCTTGTCCAGTTCCCGGAGCTGCTTCAGAAAGCCCCGATTGGGTAGGACACAGCGGTTCTTGGCCACTTGTTGAATGGCGTCCACCAGGGTCATGTTCCTGTGGATCATCAGGTATGCCAGGACCAGGGTCGCCGACCGGCTGCGGCCCATGGCGCAGTGAACCAGGATCTTATCTGAAATGGAGTGGGGAGAAGAGGCACCACACTGGATGAGAGTAATCATTGCATTCTTCACCACCGTGCAGCCCTTGGTTACACTTCTTAATATTCTGTGTGATGACATGGGATGTTCCCGTAAAGCCCCTGGGGTGCAGACCGAAGTGATGGTATCTCAGGAAAAGCAGGAGGGAGACTTGAGTTGCAAGTTGAATTAGCCAGTTTCTGGAGACGCCATTTTTACTTATAAGAATGAATGACAGAAAAACTATGGTAATTCAAACTTGGGTATTTGGCAGACTTTTTCTAAAAAGTGAACAAAATCTGTCTACCACGTCAAAGAAAACAACGGATGGTAGTTATTGCCAATGAAAAAATGCAAGCTTTTGAGCAAAAATTAGAGTTTTGGAAAACGTGAATCTATCACCATGAAGTTGACAGTTTCTCAATACTTTGAAGCTTTTTCTGTTAAGATGAGTGATGGAATTAACCAATGTGTTTTTTGATAATCTACAGTGAAAGTGTCAACATTTGAAGTATCTGCATAACTTAGTAAACCAATATTTTCCTAATAACCAATACAAGATATTACAGAATCATGCATGGGTCAAAAAATTCATTTGCAGTGCAAGACAGACCATTGGATTTGATGTAATGAAGTTTGATGTAATGATGTAATGAGTATGAAGTTTACTGATATGGCTTCAGGGTCCACATCACAACTAGTCTTTAAGAAGCTATCATTTGTCAGTTGTGGGTATAGTATTGAAGAATAGCCACAATTATCAAAAAAGGCTATTAGAGTATTCCTCCTTTCTCCAACTACATCGCCGAGTGAGGTTGGATTTTCTTCATCTA
Source organism: Molossus molossus (assembly GCF_014108415.1). Classification (NCBI taxonomy): domain Eukaryota; kingdom Metazoa; phylum Chordata; class Mammalia; order Chiroptera; family Molossidae; genus Molossus; species Molossus molossus. Next base: position 55,985,317 of record NW_023425352.1, read on the forward strand.
CATCAACCAAAACAATATCCACAACAGACTGAATGCAGAAGTTAATGAGACTCCAACTGGATTCTGATAAACCTAACATTGAAGAGATCTGCAACAATGTAAATTAATGCCACCCTCTCCCTAACTGTATTTGGAAAATATAATTTTTCATAAAAATATATTGTTATATGCAGTGGTGTATTTTATTATTTTTAAATGAATAAGTATTAAAATTTTCAGTATTTCTTTCTAATAGGGTAAATAGTGATAGATATAACCCACATAAGCAAAGCTCCCTTTGGCCATTAACTACCATGGCAATATCTGGGCCCAGTGAAGACTTGATATGAAGCTGTTTTCTCATCCTCCATTTGGAGGCGCTCTAGAGCTCACATAGTGAGCATCAGTGCGTGTTATTTCATTCTTAATACAACCTTCAAGATTTCATTATCATCATCCCTGCTGAGCAAACAAGCTCAGAGGGGTGAAGTGCCTTGCAGAGGTCGCCCAGGAAGCTGGCGCCAGCACTAGCAATCGTTCAAGCAGCATGTTATTGAGGCCCTACTGTGTGCTGGACACTGGCCATTATGCTCCTGGGACAGAGAAAATAATGAGGTTAGGCTCTCTGGCTGTACCCACCATGACCACTACTGCCACCCTCTCCTGGTCGTGTGATGGCTCTGCTGAGACTGAGCTCGCTGAGGCAGCTCAAGCTGTGTGACCTCAATGCTGTCCCTGTTCCTGAGTCTCGGGCCTGAGGCCCGGAAGGATGACCAAGAAGACACTCGGGAACATCCCTGGGTTTCTGGAGCATCGGCAGGGTATGAGACCAGCTGGGAAAGAACACTTAGGAGTAGATGTGGCTCTCCGTGTCCCCCTCACCTTCCTCAGGGGACCATGTCCAGGACAGTGGTGATGCTCAGCAGCCATGGCAGCATAAGGTCCCCGAGGCCTTGCACACCAGGCACCAGGCTTCTCTCTCCCCACCCACCCTGGCCGAATGGAGAGGCCTGCACACCCTGCCCAACAGTAAGGACCCTACTGATGGCCCCACACAGTGGGCGTGGGGAACGGTGTCCCACGAAGAGCTGTTCACGTCATCTCAGTTCATTTCCCCGAGTCCCCACAAGCTAACCAGGCGGCCCTCCAATCCCATCCTTCGGGTTGCCGAGCTCAGGAGTGTGGCCCCGCCTTCGCCTTGTGCACTTCGGTCAGAAAGGAGGCAAGAAGCAGGGCCGGCTTCTTGGTTGCCAGGCTGGGTGCAGGGCCTGGCCCCAGCTGACTGTGCTCCTGGAGTGGACCGGCTCCCTCTGGCACCCTCATCCCCGCACACTGTTCCGGAGACTGCCTGGCCCCTTGCCAGCTCTGCTGATAACTAAAGCCTTTCTTCCTCTCCTGGCAAAAAGGGTAATTCCTTCTGTCATGACTAAGTGCTCGAAACAGGCGAAAGCTGTAGTTCATTAAGTCTTTTGGGAGCCTGAAGTCTGTGAAGTGGGAGAAAGGGGAAGGGAGATGGAGGAGATGGGAGAGGAGGGGGGGGGGGTGCTCGGGCCAGCAGCAGCTCCTGGAACTAAATGTTGTTATTGCGGCGGCACCAATGCCATCAGCCAAGTGAGCTGGGAGGCTCCCGGGGGTACAGGGCCTGGCCCCCGGCTCCGGGCACTGCTCCCTCTCTGCTCCGCGGCTCTGCTGAGCACCTCCCGTTGGGCCCGGCTCGGGAGTGGGTGGAAGAGAAGGCAAGGCAGCTGCAGATGGCCTGCTGGGCCTGGCCCAGCCTCAGAAAGTAGCTACACACCAGCCAGGGTCAGGGCCGAGCGAAGGCAGCGTTATCAGGGTTGGCACTTTCTAGATCAGCGGCTCGCAGACTTTTTTGTGTGGCTCCTGGAAACACTATATAAAATTCTCAGCTGACACATACATAGCCTCACCTCTCGCCGCATCTTCCAAGTATGTCGCTATGTATTTTTATTGTAGTCACTCCTCACAACCTGACGAGGTAGATTACGTGACTGTCCCCATCTTTCGGAGCAGCTAGCTAAGTGCAGAGAAGTGACGTGTCCAAGTGGCACAGCTAGGAAGTGGCAGAACTGTGATTCAAGTCCAGGCCGCCGGACACCGGGGTCAAAGCTCCGAACGCTATGTGGCATCACAAGTATGTGTGCACAGACAAGGTTTCACAAAAGAATGCGTGCTTTTTCACGTGCAGTGCCTGCTGACATTTCTATTCTTTTCCAACCTGTTCAATTAAAAAAAAAAATACTGGTTGAACCCACTAAATTGTTTGTATGACTCACAAATCTATGTTTGAAAAGTGATGATTTCAATGAAATATTTCACTTTAGATCTTTACCAAAAGTTGAATTCCAACAATCTTATGAAGAATCTACAGCTTCCCAATTGCTTATTTTCACTTCGGACCAGAAGGAAGGCCTCTGTCACTCAAAACAGGTCTCTAGGTCAAGCCCCCATCCCCACAGCCCCTCACCTCCACGGCCCTCACACCCACCAGGCGTGCACTCTCTAAACAACCTCCTTCCTTGGTTTGGGGGATGCCCTTTGCCTTTCCCTCGCTCAGTACCTCGGAACTTTCCTCCTGAGCTGCCAGCAAAGCCAGAGCTCACGCTGAGGCCTCAGAAAGAGGGGCACGGTGTGTCTGGAACTGCTGAGCGGCAGGCCTGTGCGTGCTGCCGTGGGACCGAAGACCCTGAAGACACCCTGAAGACCTGACCTGGTTAGAGCTCAGAAGCAGCGGAGGAGAATCAACCTCCTGCTCAAAAGCAGACTTCATTTAGTTCTTCAGACCTACTGATCTATAATAGATTTTACGATGGCTTCAAAAGCCGGCTGTGGACGGTTTGTTCAAGAAAAAAAGAAGAAGAAGAAGGAAAAGAGAGTGGTGATACTAAGATCTGATCTTTACAGCATGGTTTCTGCCCTGAGATTTTTTAGAAGATTTCATTAAATTAAAACCACACCAGCGCAACCCTGCGGACGCGCGCCAGGAGCGGTTAAGGCAGTCCAAACGCGGTTCCCATGGCAGCGTTGTCAGTGCTGTTTTCCTGATGAAGAACGACAAGTTCAGTTTTTTCAGATCCTATAACCAGCTGGAATGCCTCACCTTCCATAATATTTGGTGACTTTTTACACAACAAAGTCACCAGATGCTCAAAATAAGGGCAAAGGATCCTGCGGCGAGGCCTGCGTGACAGAGGGAATTCCCACTGGTCTCTGGTGAGCTCTGGGACCCTGGGCACATCACTTGGCTTCTCTGGGCCCCTGTATCCCCAGCTCTCGGGGCAGGACACTGGGCTAAGAGTGTTCAAGTGTGACTAAGGTTTCCTGGGGAGTTCTTTCAGAAAGGGCAAATCGGGGTAGGGGACGGGGAGGGGTGGGCGCCATGAGGCTGGTTAAAGACCACAGGTACGGCTCCACAGCTCCACAAATAATGCTTTTCATAAAGAGCGAACAAGATGAGCCCAGCCGGTGTGGCTCAGTGGCTGAACATAGACCCAGGCACCAAGAGGTCGCCGGTTCAATTCCTGGTCAGGGCACATGCCCAGGTTTTGACCGATCCCCAGTGGGAGGCATGCAGGAGGCAGCTGGTCAATGTTCTCTCTCATTGATGTTTCCATCCCTCTCCTTTTCCCTCTCCCTTCCTCTCTCTCTAAAATCAATAAAGAAAAAAAAAAAAAAAAAAGAGTGAACAAGACGAGCTGTGAGGGCAGCAGTGCGAAACAGTGTGTACTTGGCGGGAACCAGCCAAGGAAGAGGAGGAAAGGCGGGAGAGGGGAGAGACGTCTTGCCTTTTGGCCAGACTGTCCATCAACACCTCTTACATCAAGAGTATAATAAGAAACATACGAGTGGGCCTGGCTCTGAGATGCTCTGGTCGTGTCCCCTGGTCTCCAGGCCGAGCTCGTGCCGTCTCCACTGTTTGGAATCTACGACAGTGCTGTTGCCGAGCTAACCAGCATTTCATTTTGTTGCTTTGACTACTCAGGGCGCAGGTTACAGCCAGCCAGTGGGTTTCTTTTGTTTGGCCTTTGCAGGATTTTAAGAAAATTTTCATTTGTTGCCAACACTTAAAAATGGAGTGATTTTACGTTAAAATCCAGATCGGAGACATTTCCTGAAAAGTCGGATCTACCACATTTGCACTGGTTTTCACAAAACAATCATTGGCTGGGACTGAGTAGCAGCTGCCCCCTTTGGAGGGGATATGAGCTCTCCACTTAGCCACAAGCACCCCCAACCACACCCCGCCGCCTTACACGCAGCCAGCTTCCTTCATTCCTGCTCCCTGCATGGTCCTGAAGGGTTCTGCCTTTGAGCCCTCAACTCAAGGAAGTCTTTAAATATGTGAGCGCACAGGGCACTGGGAAGGGAGCCCAACCTCCCACCTGGCAATGCGGTCATGTCCTGATCCCCATCCCCAGCCAACTGGTCTAGTCCCCAACCCTGCACTCTCTGACCTGGGTATATACTTTTTCCTCTTGACCCTTTCTTTGCTAGGTGCTTTCAATCACCTGGTCTACCAGTCACTGTCCACACCAGCCTGGCATCTCCACAACGAAGCTCTGTGATCTGCTCAGGCCTAACCAGGACTTGAAAGTTCCTTCCTGATTTGGCAGTGCAGGCAGACTCTGAAATCACGTGCCAGGAACCAAAAACAAGCTGTCATGTGAGTATATCATACTAGTTCAAAGTTGGAATGTCTTCTTTTCTTTGGGGATTGGAAACTTTATGATGATGATGTACATGTGCTGGTGTGGTTGTGTGTTTCACGGTGCATGACCTCTCTTTATCAAACACATCTGAGAGCCTGCTGCGCACCAGGGTCTGTGCTAAGTGCTTCATGTCTGTTACTGCTGAGCCTCATTATAACTTTCAAGGTAAATAGTTTTATCACCAGATGGAGAAACCAAGGCTCAGAGAAATCACATTGTTAGTAAATTGTGAATTTGAACCCAGCCCTGTCTTCTCCAAAGCCTGCCAGACCCCTTCCATTAAGGGGAAGACCAAAGATACAGTAATGGCAAGTGAAACTGAAGGATTGGGTGGTTGTACTGGAGCTTTCTGTTTTTTTCACGTCAAATATGTTTCTAGTTAACTTCAAATACTCTGAGGCAAATTCTACCTCGTGGTGATGAGTCAGAGTCCAGTGCTTTTTGATCCTGCTTGGAAACCCAGAATGTGCACGACACAAAATATGGCCCATAAATAGACTCATAAAAGAACGACTTTGAAATGAGGCATCCCTGAATACAAGCTCTTCAGCTCCATGGGTTTCTTCTTCATCGTGACATTGCTTGTGAACCAAAATAATGACAAATCGTTGGTGCCTGTGGCTGGCTGTGCGGCCAGGTCCACCTTGGGACAGCCATCAAGGTCTGGGACTGTTCGGCAGGCATAGCCCAGGCCTAGCCACAGGCTGCAAGTTCCTGAAGCAGGCCAGTCGGTCAGTCAGTGAGCCTTATAATCCCAACCTCTTACGGTAAGAAAGGCTTTCAGTATAGTAGTCCCCCCTTATCCGTGGAGGTTATGTCCCTCAACCCCCAGGGGATGCCTGAAACCACAGACAGTACTGAACCTGATCGACTTCTTCAACTCGGCTGGAAATGTGGCAGCAGCTGCTTTATTGGCAGGCGCAGCCTCTCCAGTAAGTTTTATATTTTTTAGTCCAACCTACTTCTAAATCTGTTTAACCATCTCTTACTTGCAGTAAATGGGTTGGTGTCACTCATTTCAGGGGATCCCTTGCTGAAATCTTCGTATTGGCTCAATGCTTTCTGATGCAACAGATTGCCATCAATCAGAACACATTTTCTGTTCTGTCTTCCACCCACAAATCGAATGCTTTTTCCCTCTTAACTAAGCTTATCATGCACTATGACTATAACTTTTACAGTTTAAGGTGTGGCAGCAAAACTAGCACAGATTTCTTCTTCCTTCTTCACAATTTCACAGATGGAAGATTCCTTCACAGTAAGATCTTAGAAACCTCACTCAGCATACATTTTTTTTTTTCTTTCCCTATTAACTTAAGAACTTTCACCTTTTCACTTACAGTTTCTCTTTGGTGTATCTGAATTGCCAGCATCACTACTCTTGCACTTTGGGGCCATTAAGTAAAATAAAGGTTACTTGAACTCAAGCACTGCGATATGGAGACAGTCGATCTGATAACTGAGACGGCTACTAAGTGACTAATGGGCAGGGAGCGTGTACAGTGTGGATATGCTGAACAAAGGGATGATTCATGTCCCTGACGAGATGGGTCGAGACACTGTGAGATTTCATTACGTTACTCAGAATGGGGTGCAATTTGAAACTTGTGAATTGTTTATTTCTGGAATTTTCCAGTTAATATTTTCAGACCTTGGTTGACTGCAGGTAACTGAAACTAGGGAAAGTGAAACTGCAAATAGGGGGGGACTACTGAAACTAGATACCCTGAATTATGTGATGGTCCCGAAACGAGTTGTGACACATGGGGCTGAAGCCAGAGCACAGATTAGGAAGGTGAAGTCTGGCCTCTGCGGAATCCGCTGAAACACACACCGCAGCAGTAACTCATACTGTCTTACCTGCCCCTGCCTCAAAGTGTGTTCTTTTCTCCAAAATGGGCCTGTAGCCTTTCCCTGGATTAGGGCAGCTACAACTGCATTTTGAGCATAAGGACTAGCACGTGGTTTAAAAGATGGATAATTAACCTTGGGAAACTTGGACATCACAGGTGCAAAACTCAGTCTCAAATATAGTTTGCCAACTTACAAAGGCTGGGTTGTCAGCTTTCTACAGGAGGCCTCACTAGACTGAGTGTTATTGAGGGAGAGAGGGAGAGAGGGAGGATGGAGGCTGTGGGTTTGGTTGGTTGGCAGAGTTTGACGTCCTTCCACAGATATTCCACTCAAGTCAGATGCCTGAGGGTTTTCTGGCATGGAAACCCTTGACTATTAGTCAGGTTTGGGCACAGGCACAATTAGTGTCTCCGGTGCATCCCAGCTCTGAGGGTTCCCAGACCAGCCTGCCTTTGGAAGGATGGCTGGTGTGCCTTAGGGAAGAGAGCTTCAGGCCAAAGGCCTCTCCTCTGAACCCTCCGGATGCCGATTCGATCAAAGCCCTAACTCCACCAGCAGAACGCTCATTTCCAGCTCAGCCACGTGGACCCCTCGCAGGGTCGGCTTTGACAGGGGAGTGAACTCAGAGGGCACAGATCCCTCTTCCCGCGGCGCGAGGGGCGGGACCACGGGCGGGGCGGGGCCTCTGGCTGGGGGCGGGGCCGCTAGTGGGCTGCAGGCCTCTTACTGTGATCGGAGTGGAGCGCAGCGTGGATGAAGGCGGCCGCGGAGTAGAAGAAGCCGCTGAGGTCGAAGGTGGGCACGTCGTCGGCCTCCACCCCATGGTACTCGATGGCCATGCCGCGGTAGTAGTCGGGCCCCGTGTCCACGTTCCGGCGGCCGTGGGCGGCGTTCAGCACGTGCGTGAAGCCCGCCTTCTGCAGGCTGTAGCGGTCCAGCGCCGTAGCCCTGGACGCAAAGGAGAGAGGCCGGTCGGCTGTGGGGGGACGAGGGGAACGCCCACTGGTTTCTGCAGCCGATCCTGGCTTCCAGAACACGGCCTAGTCATGGAGGACTTCCTTAGAACAAAGCCCTGCTCTTGTTGACTCTTGGGCACCTGTGTCATTTGTTGTTTCTGGCTAAGATGCTTCGAGAAGGGAAGGGGCTGGAGAGTGGGGTAGGGAGCTCTTCACTTGTGCGTTCATTCATCATTTACCAAATACAGAGGAGCTTGGTGCTGGACACTGGTGGTCGCAGGAGAGGGCTATCACCAGCCAAATCCCTCCCACAGACCTCCAGATACCTGCTCATCAAGCAGAGCTGAATGTGGGGCAGAGGGCCACCTTCACAGAGCTGCGGAAGCAGCCCCTGCTCTGAATCCTCTGGCTGTTTATAGGGTTTGGAGGTTGGGGCTCTAATGAACGGGTTAAGACAGGTCTTTTAATGCAGGATTTGATTGGGATTGGGCAAAATTCCTGACATTGATGTTCACGGGATTAGTGAACACAATGCAAAGACTCTTGCTTTGATAACTGAATCATTGCCTAGTTGGGCAAAGCCCTGCTCTGGGAAGGAGAGCTATCTGAGCAGTCTTGTTTGAATTGACTTTGGGACGTCCCTGAAGCCAACAGTGAAGTTATGTTCTGGTTTACAGCTTTATCTTTCTAGGCAAGAATTTCCAGGAACAGGGGAAGTCATGTTGAAGGCCTTGGACATGGGGCGGAGGAAGCAGGGATTATTTCTGCCTAGAGGGTTCAGGGGAGACTTTCTGGGAGAGGGGCTTTCGAGCCTGCCTTACTTCAAACGTAGGTCCTTGGCAGTGGCGGGGAAGAGGTAGGCAAGGGCATGCCAAGCCAAGAAGATAATACAATATAAGGAATGGAGGCTGGAGATAATGAAGGCCTCTCAGGAAATGTTTATTATTTCCTGTATTCAATCATTCATCCCCAAATAATGATTTAGATTCTACTGTGTGCCAGGCATTGTCCTGGGTGCTGATGATGCAGCAATGAACAGATTAGTCAGAGTCCCTCAGGAAGCTTAGATTCCAGTGGGGGTAGCAAATGAACAACAATGAATACACAAGAGAATGTCAGATAGCAGTAAGAGCCATGTAGAACAACTGTGGTCTTGCCCCAGGTAAGGTGATCAGGGATGACCTTTGCAGAGAGGTGGCATTTCAGCGAAGACTGAGGAATGAGAAGGAGGTAGGTAGGGAAAGGATTGGAGGAAAATTATTTATTCAGGTAAAGTGAACAGCAAGTGCTAAGAACAGAAGGGAATCTAGTGTGGCTATGGTGATGAGAGGAGGAGTGATGCAAGAGGAATTTGGGAGGTAGGCAGAGGCTGGGTCATGGCAGGCCCTATAGGCAGTAGGAGAAAGGATTTGGATTTTATTCTAAGTGTGGTACAATGCCACATGCCACAGATGATTTTAAGGAAGGGGTGAGCATTGTTTACTTTTTAAAAGATCAATCTGGCTGATATATTGGAGATGGATTGGAGAGGGGAAATAGAAGCGGGGAGCTCAACTGGAGGCTGTCACAGTTGTACAGCCCAGAGAGAAAGGTGGTTTAGACTAGACAGTTGTCAAAGCAGATTGCTGATGGGTTGGGAATGGGGGCAGGGAGGAGGGGACTGGTTTGGCCAGAGCACAAGATATGAGAGGACTTTTGGAGAGGAAGCATGGGATTTGATCATGGATGTGCTTGGGTACCAGGATCTGTATTTGGAGATCAAGGTGAGCTTTTGGTAGTATTTGAGAAGGGGTGATCCCATCTGGGCTTTAAGAGAATATCTCTCTCACCCTGGCAGGTGTGCTCAGTGGTTAGAATGTTGGCCCAAACGCAAAGGGTCTCAGGTTTGATTCCTGGTCAAGGGCACGTACCTGGGTTGCAGATTTGAATCTCGGCCCTGGTCATGATGCACACAGGAGGCAACTAATCTATGTGTCTCTCTCATGTCAACGTTTTTCTCTCTCTCCCTATCCCTCTCTCTCTTCCACCCTCTCTAAAAATCAATAGAAAAATCCTGTGTGAGTATTAACAACAACAAAAAAGAGGACATGTCTCTCAATAGCACAAAGACGAGTCCTTCAGCTCCGGGAAGAGGTGACAAGGGTCTGGAACCATAACAGTGAGAGGCTGACAGTGGCATTGTGCTTCAGCTGAGGGCTCATCTCAGGCCACTGGTGAAAGGGCTTGGACAGAAGTGGCCATAGTGGATGCCACATGGATCAACATCCCTACAGCAGAAGCACGCGCCATGGCCCCTCAGGGAGGCCCCCTCAATCGCTGGTTTCCTGGAGCTTTTTGTTGGCCATAAGAGGAACTATGATAGAGTCCAGTGTCTGGGAAAGAGGGAGCTAAACACAGGGATTGAGCTTTTAGGAACATTTGCCAACAGCCCATTAGAAGTGAGGCATAAAGAGGGGGAGTTCAACCAAGACCCCCCCAGCTGGCCTTTGGTGCTGCCATCCTGATTATGGAACACATTCTGCTTTCAATTTTTCCTTAGAAAGGTCTGCTTTTCATTTTTCTTCTTGTCTCAAAGTATGTATACAACAAACATTATGCTTTTGGGATATAGATCTGCGCTCAATTAAAGGCTCCACTAATGCAGTCCATCTTGCTGAGTAGCAATCAACCTCACTTTGAGGCTGAGCTCAGTGGAAAAATTAAAATTAACTGTCCTTGACAGGAAGTTTCTATCCACTGTAAAGACTGTTCTCTCTGGGTTCAGCAGCTGGGTTTCAATATAATCAAATGGCAGTTTGAATAAATAACTCTTTGCACTTCGCTGCTTTTTGGGTCAGGGATCAGGATGGATATGCAACAAGACTCACTGCCTGACACCCCACAGAACTGGTTTTGCCTGGTGTCCGAGGGAGAGCAAGGGCTCATGGAAGGGTTAGACCTGGTGGGTATGTTAAGCCCACTGCAGGTTTTTAGGGCTCTGTGGCTACCTGGGCTGGCGAGTGGAGGCAGTGTTGTCCTTGCACACCGCTCGAGGGATTTCCCACTCGCTTGGTGCACCGAGTCCAGCTGAGGGCTCAGAAGAGTATCCATGGCAGAATGGGGATCTACAGGTCAATAGAATGACTCAGTAGGCAGCGGCTGAGACGGAGGCAAATCCCCAGTTGGCCAGGATGCCTAGCTCAGCAATTATCATGAGTGGAAGTAGGGGGTGATAGAGAGTGCTGCCTGGCATTATATTGTTTTTTGTTTGGTTTGGTTAGTTTTATTTTAAGGTCACCTGCTCAGATATGTTATCTAGGAAAGAGACTAAAAAAATGTGCCTCTTTTGATGAAGAAAAGCTCAGAAGGAAAACAGAGCTAGTAATTTACTTCTAGAATCTAGATGATGCAAGAGCCTTTGTTTCTGGTTGTTTAAGAAAAATTCTAGATGTAAGCAGTCTATTCACTTAAAAAAATAATATGCTATCTAATTACAAAAATACATAATCAATGCAGAATGTGGAAAACTTATCCCCTTGATTGCACACACACAAAAATCACCTGTATTTCTAACCCCCCAAGATAAAGATTATTTGCTTTTTGATATAATATTCTCCAGTTGCTTTTTTATGCATGGATTTGTATATTTTATAGAGAGATTTGTCTGGGGGAACAATACTATATACAGATTCAAAAACTTTGACATGGTGATAATATTGTAAACATCTTCCTAAGTCATATAGGCTTCAATAGCTGTGTGCTGTTCCATCTACAGGTACATCTCAACTTCAGGGCACCAAGCCTCTACACTATGTTGGACATTTGTCTTCTCTCTCTCTCTCTCTCTCTCTCTCTCTCTCTCTCTCTCCCCTGGAAGGGATTTGGAGGATATTATAAGAAACACACTATAAATGAACAACTTTAGCCCAGCTGGTGTGGCTCAGTGGTTGAGCGTCAACCCATGCACCAAGAGGTCACCTGTTCGATGCCCAGGTTGTGAGCCCAATCCCCAGTGGGGGGCATGCAGGAGGCAGCCAATCGATGTTCTCTCTCATCGATGTTTCTCTCTCTCCCTCTCCCTCTCCCTTCCTTTCTCTCTAAAACCTTGATTGCAATTCGTCCCTGGTCCTGGTTGGGGTCATGCGGGAAGCAGCCACCCGATGTATCCCTTTCACCTCAATGTTTCTCTCTCTCTCTCCCTCCCACTCTATCTGAACAAAAATGGAAAAATGTCCTCTGGTGAGGATTAAATAAATAAATAAATAAATAAAGTGGAATTGCTGGGTCAATGGGTATGAGCATTTTTAATACATTTGATACTCATTAATAAATTATCTTCCAGAAAGATTGCTCAAGTCATTCCAATTTTTATTCTTTGCTATTTGCTAATTTCATAGGCAAAAACAAAAACAAAACTACCAACAACAAAATGGTGCCTCATTTTCATTCATTTGTTTTGGCAATGAGATTGGCCATTTGATCACACATGCGTTGGACTCGTGCAGGGCACTTTTGAAGGTGCCACATCCCTGTTTTTGACCCAGTTCACCATAGTGTCTTTCCCTCCTTGTGAGCCTAGCTCTGGATTCTGGCACCAGATCAGAGGGCCAAGTAAGTGACTCCCTCCTTGCAGTTTCCTCAGGCAGAGACCTTTCCTTCCTTCCTCCTTCTTTAGCCTGGCCCAGTTTCCTCCAGCCCCTCTGGGCTCCTCTGGGAAACTTGCTTTAAACCTCCCCTGCCTAGGAATGGTCAGAGCCCTCTGCCTGGGGCAGTGTCCTTGGGCGGCTCTCCTGTCGTTCCACTTTTTCAGACCCTGTGGTACTCTACTGACTCCCAGCCTGCAGATCTCAGCATCTGCCTGAAAGCCCACTTTTTTCCACGTGTACGCACCCTTGCGGAGGGGAGGAGGGACACGCATGTACGTATCTGTCCAAGCCCTCCACCAGCTTTCTGGCGGTGAGAAACCAGCTGGCCCCATGTTGCCAGGATTCTGCCATGAGCATTGAAGAAAGCCCACTAATGAGTGGTTCTCCACACCTTCGTGTTTGTGAGGACCTGCTGATTTCTTGCACCTCATTATGGACTCCTGTTTATTTGTGACCTGTATCCTGCAGTCTGGCACCTCACTTATTCTGGTTCATGTGATGCTGTTGTGGTCTCACATGATTTTGTGGACGTGACCCTGATGGTGACATTCTCCTCCTTGCCCACATCCAGTTCCCTGAAGGTGGATTGTTATACACCAGGCATATTTCTAGCTTTTGATCGCGGTCGATTCACCTGATATGAAGTGAAAGTCACTGGTAATTTAGTTTCTTGGGTGTTCTTGTTGTTTGCTGATGATGAAGCTGTTCAGTTTTGAGGCCCCATCAGAAAATTCAGGCCTGACAGGTGTTATTTATAAGCATAAACTGCTGCATGAACTACAACAACTGGAGATCTGGACCGTCTATTTTCTTTTTTTGTTAAATAGAATGAATTACATGGGCAGTACTTTCCTTATAAGATTTTTATAAAGTCTAATGATGTAATATTTACTACGAAAGTTTAAAAGAGAAATTCAAGGGGAAAAGAGCAATAGAAAATGTACAGCAAAACATGATCATGTTTGGGAGGATGGTGGTGGGCAGGACCAGAGGGAGGGTGAGTATGTGAGAGAGTGAGCGAGTGTGTGAGAGAGTGTGAGTGGACGTGAAGGTGGATGACCAAACCTGAGCAGTGCAGAGCCGCGGAACAGAAAGCTACCACGGTAAGCGGCCCTTCAGGGTGCTTCTCCCTGCCTGTGGGGAGGTCACACCATTTTGGAAGATCCCGAGTCTTCCCTGGGAGGAGGCAGTGGGAGCGGCTAGGGCCCAGCAACCTGAGCCACCAGTGCACCTGGCACCATCTGTCCAGTGGACACCCTGTGCCAACACAGACCCCTGCACAGTAGTCGAGCTCCCAAGGTGCAGGTCACAGAAGCCACAGACAGCCGGGAGCCCAGCACCATTCCCCACAGTAGCAGCCTGATCAGAGTTGAGATATACCCCCAGCAACAGAGGCTGGGGAGCAGACATCCAACCCCAGGCAACAGAAGCACAGACCAGCAGCTGAGACCCATCCCCAAAAACTACAGCAAAACCTGAGCAGGAGTTGAGCCCCACGGGGCAGCAACACTCCCCAGCTGCCCACGGCAGGACCTGGGGCTCCACAGAGGCCTGTGCGGTCCAGTAGCTCACAAGTGTAGTGGGAAGCCTGAACCCAAGAGAGACTGGTGCCATCCAGCTGCCCGCCTGTGAGAACAAGGGGCACCGGAGAGGCCTGTGCAACCCAGCAGGGACTGTGCCATCCAGTTACCCGCGGGACCTGCAAGGTGCTGAAGCACCAGAGAGGCCTGTGCGACCCAGCAGGGACTGTGCCATCCAGTTACCTGTGGGACCTGTGGGATGCTGAAGCACCAGAGAGGCCTGTGCAACCCAGCAGCCCAAAACATAGGCATAGAGCCGGGTCCCCAAAGGGACTGTGCAATCCAGTTACCCACAGGACCTGCAGGATGGGGGCACCAGAGAGGCCTGTGCGAGCCAGCTGAGCAGAGATAGGCATAGAGGATGTGAAAATGGAGGCGGAGTGAACAGAAGCTACACAGACGATCTCCCAGTACCAAATGGGAATTACAACTAAAATAAAAACAAATCCTCAAAAAAAGCAACAGAAAAGCAGCAGGGCAGGACAGGATCATATAACCAGGGACACTGGTAGGATCTGTGGAAGCATGAGAGGGTGGCAGGCTGGGAGCCCATGGACAGCAGCACTCTTAGCTGTGAGCAGTGCCCTTGGGGACTAAAGACCAAGCCCACTCCACAGCACAGAGAGCCAGGACAGAGTGCAAAATAGCCACAGCCACTCACCTGGGGGATACGGCAGAGGGAGGGCAGACTGGGCTGGAACTCTGTGGGGACAACCGAGATTTGAAGGACACTCAGAGTTTTTGCTGAGTTGCAGCCACAAAGGACTGTGGCGAGTGTGCTCCTTTCCAGAGCTGTGGGGAAAAGCAGCAGAACACCCACCCCCTCCCCGGCGATTCAGCCTTTCCCAGGTGAGGCAAATTGAGGTGCATTAATAACAGCATCTATCCCACCCTCTGGAAATCCTCTTATGCTGAACACCAGGGCTACATTCCAAGGCACTGAGTAACTGAGACTACTAACCTCCAGGGAAAAGCTAGAGGATAACTGAACCTTTCCTGAGCTTGAAAATCTACCCAGGAAAGTAAGACTTGACAGTGGTGTTTAACGTGGGCCCACCCAGGCTCATCCAAACCCAGTAGAGGGAGCCACAAACAGCAGGACACCAACACCCACAGGGAAAATTTGGCAGGCTCCAAAACCCACTGAAACAGCCAAAATGGTGAAGCAAAGAAACAAATCCCAAATGAAAGAACAAGAGAACTCTATCAAAGATGAGATAATGAAATGCAGCTAAGCAAATTATCAGAGGTAGAGTTCAGAGCCATGATTTTGAGGAAGCTCAACAGCATGAGTAAGGACATCAGCACCATGAGTAAAGATATAGAAACATTGAAAACCAACTAAGTGGAAATGAAGAATGACATAGCAGAAATAAAGAACACATTGGAAGGACTAACAAGCAGAGTAGAGGAAGCTAAGGACCGGATTAGTGAATTAGAAGACAGGGTAGAAAAAATCAACCAATCAGAAAAACAAAAAGAAAAAACAATTAAAAAACAAGAAGACAGTTTAAGAGAACTGTGGGACGACTGGAAACGTAATAACATTCGCATCATAGGAGTCCCCAAAGAGGAAGAAAATGAGCAAGGGTTAGAGACTATATTTGAAGTAATAGTGACAGAAAACTTTCCTAACTTGGTGAAGGAAGAAGGCATTCAAGTTCAAGAAGCACAGAGAGCCCCAAGTAAGAAGAACCCAAACAGGCCCACACCAAGACACATAGTAATTAAAACGCCAAAAATTAAGGACAAAGAGAGAATCCTAAAGGCAGCAAGAGATAAGCAACAGGTTATCTACAAAGAAAACCCCATAAGGCTCTCAGCTGACTTCTCAACAGAAATACTACAGGCCAGAAGGGAGTGGCATGAAGTAATCAAGGTCATGAAAAACAAGGATCTGAATCCAAGACTACTCTATCCAGCAAGGCTATCATTCAAAATAGAAGGTCAAATAAAGAGCTTTCCAGACAAAAAAAAAAAAAGAAAAAAAGGCTAAGGGAATACATTAGCACCAAAACAGCACTGCAAGATATGCTAAAAGGACTGCTGTAATTAGTAGAAGAAATAGGAAGAAAAATATAACCACACTAAACAAAAATGGCAATAAATAAGTACATATCAATTATCACCTTAAATGTGAATGGTTTGAATGCTCTGATAAAAAAGACACAGAGTAGCTGACTGGATAAGAAAGCATGACTCACATATATGTTGTTTACAAGAAACCCACCTCACAACAAAAGACTCACATAGGATGAAAGTGAAGGGATGGAAAAAAATATTTCATGCAAATGGAAAGCAAAAAAAAGCTGGGGTGGCAATGCTCATATCTGATAAAGTAGATTTCAAAATGAAGGCCATAACTAGAGACAAAGAAGGCCACTACATTATATCCTAAGGATCTATCCAAAAGGAGGATATAACCTTGGTAAACATATATGCACCCAATATAGGTGCACCAACATATATTAAAAATATTTTGGAGGACTTCAAAGGAGAAATTGACAGCAATACAATCATAGTAGGGGACTTTGATACCCTGCTCACATCACTGGATTGATCTTCTAGACAAAAAATTAACAAGGAAACACAGACTCTAAATGAAGCACTAGATCAAATAGATTTAATAGATATCTACAGAGAATTACAGACCAAAACTGCAGAATTCACATTCTTCTCAAGTGCACATGGGACATTCTCAAAGACAGACCACATGTTAGGGCACAAACTAAGTCTCTACAAGTTCAAGAAGATTGAAATCATATCAAGCATCTCAGATCACAATGGCATGAAACTAGAAATCAATTGCAACAAGAACATGCAAAGACATTTGAAAACATGGAGGCTAAATAGCATGCTATTGAACAATGAATGGGTTACCATGGAGATCAAGGAAGAAATTAAAAACTTCCTGGAAACCAATGAAAATGAACACATGACAACACAAAATCTGTGGGATGCAGCGAATGCAGTTCTGAGAGGGAAGTTCATAGCACTACAGGCCTACCTCAAGAAGCAAGAAAAATATCTAATAGACTATCTAACCTCACAACTTAAAGAACTAGAAAGCAAACAAAAAGAAAACCCCAGGGCAAGTAGAAGGAAGGAAATAGTAAAGATCAGAGCAGAAATAAATGACATGGAGACCAAAAAAACAATTCAAAGGATCTATGAAACAAAGAGCTGGTTCTTGAAAAGATAAACAAGATTGATGGACCCTTAGCTAGACTCACCAAGAAACAAAGAGAGAGAACCCTAATACACAAAATCAGAAATGAAAGAGGAGAAATAATAACTGACACCACAGAAATACAAAGGATTATGAACAAATATTGTGAACAATTATATGGCAACAAATTTGACAATCTAAGCAAAATGGAGAAATTTCTAGAAACACACAGTCTCCCAAAACTGAACCAGAAAGAGATAGAAAACTTGAACAGACCAATAACAACAAAAGAAATTGAAGATGTAATCAAGACTCTCCCAGCAAACAAAAGCCCAGGCCCTGATGGCTTCATGGGGGAATTTTACCAAACATTCAAAGAAGAACTAATATCCATTCTCCTCAAACTATTTCAAAAAATTCAAGAAGAAGGAAGACTCCCAAACTCGTTCTATGAGGCCAGCATAATTCTAATTCCAAAACCAGAAAAAGACACTACAAAGAAAGAAAACTATGGGCCCATATCCCTAATGAACATAGACGCCAAAATCCTGAACAAAATACTAGCAAATCGGATCCAGCAATACATCAAAAAAATTATTCACCATGACCAAGTGGGATTTATTCTAGGGATGCAAGGCTGGTACAATATTTGCAAATCAATAAATGTGATACACCACATAAACAAAATGAAAGATAAAAATCGTATGATCATATCAATAGACGCTGAAAAAGCATTCGACAAAATCCAGCATCCATTTCTGATGAAAATGCCCAGCAAACTGGGAATAGAGGGATCATATCTCAATATAATAAAGGCCATATATGAAAGACCTACAGCCAGCATCATACTCAGTGGGCAAAAATTAAAAGCATTTCCCTTAAGAACAGGAACAAGACAAGGATGCCCACTTTCACCACTCTTATTTAACATAGTACTGGAAGTCTTAGCCACAATCAGACAGGAAGAAAAAATAAAAGGGATCCAAATTGGAAAGGAGGAAGTGAAACTGTCATTATTTGCAGATGACATGATACTATACATAGAAAGCCCCAAAGACTCCATCAAAAATCTACTAGACTTAATAAATGAATTTGGCAAAATAGCAGGATACAAAATTAACGTCAAGAAATCGATGGCATTCCTATTCACCAATGATGAACTCACAGAAAGAAAAACTAAAAAAAACAATCCCATTTACCATAGCGGCAAAAAAATTGAGATACCTAGGAATAAACTTAACCAAAGAAATAAAGGACCTATTCGCAGAAAACTACAGGTCATTGAAAAAAGAAATAGAGGCAGATATAAAAAGGTGGAAGCACATACCTTGTTCATGGATTGGAAGAATTAACATCATTAAAATATTCATATCACCCAAAGCAATCTATAGATTCAATGCAATCCCCATAAAAAAACCAGTGACATACTTCACAGAACTAGGATAAATACTTCAAAAGTTCATATGGAACCAAAAAAGACCTCGAATAGCCACAGCAATCTTTTTTTTTTTTTTTTTTTTTTTTAAATCCTCACCCGAGGATATATTTCCATTTTTTTGTACAGATAGAGTGGGAGGGAGAGAGAGAGAAACATCGACGTGAAGGGACACATCGAGTGGCTGCCACCCGCACGACCAACCAGGGCCGGGGACAAACTGCAACCGAAGTACGTGCCCTTAGCGGGAACCGAACCCGGGTCTCTCCGGACCGCAGGCCGACGCTCTAACCGCTGAGCCAAACTGGCCAGGGCACAATCTTGAAAAAGAAGAACAAAGTTGGAGGGATCACATTACCAAATTTCAGGTTATACTACAAAGCCACTGTAATCAAAAGAGCCGGGTACTGGCACAAGAAGAGATATATAGACCAGTGGAACAGAACAGAGAACCTGGAAATGGACCCAAGGCAATATGCTTAATTAATATTTGACAAAGGTGGCAAGAGCATACAGTGGAGTAAAGATAGCCTCTGTAATAAATGGTGTTGCGAAAATTGGA
Organism: Molossus molossus; assembly: GCF_014108415.1. Classification (NCBI taxonomy): domain Eukaryota; kingdom Metazoa; phylum Chordata; class Mammalia; order Chiroptera; family Molossidae; genus Molossus; species Molossus molossus. The sequence continues at coordinate 56,004,204 of NW_023425352.1, forward strand.
CAGCTACATGCAAAAAAATGAAACTAGACTATCAACTTACACCATACATAAAAATAAACTCAAAATGGATAAAAGACTTAAATGTGACATGTGAATCCATAAAAAGCATAGAAGAAAATGTAGGCAACAAAATTTCAGACATTATATGCAGCAGAATTTTCACTGATACATCACCTAAGGCAACAGAAACAAAGAAAAAAGTGAACACATGGGACTACATCAAACTAAAAAACTTCTGCACAGCAAAAGAAACAACCATCAAATTGGAAAGGCAACCCACTATATGGGAGAACATCATTGCCAGTGATGCATCAGATAAGGGGTTAATTTCCAAAATATATAGAGTACTCATACAACTCAACAAAAGGAAGACAAAGAACACAATTAAAAAATGGGCAAAGGACCTAAATAGACACCTCTCCAAACAGGACATACCAATGGCCCAAAGACATATGAAGAAATGCTCAACATCACTAATCATCAGAGAGATGCAAATTAAAACAACGAGGTATCACCTCACACCGGTCAGAATGGCCGCCATCAACAAATCATCAAACAAGTGTTGGCGAGGGTGTGGAGAAAAGGGAATTCTAGTACACTGCTGGTGGGAATGCAGACTGGTGCAGCCTCTATGGAAAACACTATGGTGTTACCTCAAAAAATTTAAAATTGAATTCCCATTTGAACCAGTGATCCCACTTCTAGGAATATACCCTAAGAAGCCTGAAACACCCATCAGAAAGAATATATGTACACCCATGTTCATAGCAGCACTATTTACAATAGCTAAGATCTGGAAACAGCCCAAGTGTCCATCAGTAGACAAATGGACAAAAAGTATGGTACATATACACAATGGAGTACTATGCAGCTGTAAGAAAGAAAGGTCTCTTATTCTTTGAGACGACATGGAGGGACCTGGAAAGTATTATCCTAAGCAAAACAAGCCAAGCAGAAAAAGACAAATACCACATGATCTCACTTATTTGTGGAATATAATGATTATAACAGTCTGAGGAATAGGCTAGACCCAGAGACATGGAAGTAGGGTACAGATGACAACCCTCAGAAGAGGGGGTGTTGGGGGGAGGGAAGAGATAAACCACAGAATTTATATGCATGTACGCATAACCAATGGACATGGACAACAAAGCCGGGGATGGGGGGGATGGGGAGGAAGGTGTCATTGGGGTAAAAAAGGAGAAACATCTGTAACAAAAATAAAATAAAATAAAATAAATAATAAAATAAATTAAAAAAAAGAAATCTCTCCATCATCTGCCCACTTACCAGACTCTAGTCCTCCAAGGATGGAGGCTGAGAAGGGACAGAGTATACTCGGGATGTCTGATTTTGAGAAATGGTGTTGTAGCCATGACTGGAATAGGCATTTGCCAGCTGTGACAGGTAAAGGCTGACGTTGCTTGAGGCCTTCACTGAAAAGCTGTAGTGCACATGAGAAGCCCAGGCAGGCAGGGCATTCAGCATCTCTCCCCACTCACCGTGCCCGGGGCTGGTGCACAGTTATACCTACATCGGCTTTGGCATTTGGAGGTTCAGAGTCCAGGTTTCCTAGTTCTTTCTGGTAAATTCGACACTTAAATTGTGAGCCTTGGCTGTGTTTTGGCTGCACCCTACACTAGCCACGGCCCACTCTGGAGGCAGGTCAAGTTTGAGGCTGAGTTAGTTCCTTCTGTTTGGGGGGACAGGATACTCTGTCCTGGTGTCCCACTGCGCAGCCTTCTCTCAGGCTGAGGACTGTCTCAGCTGATTGATTTGCCTTGGAATAAGCTGGGACTGAGAAAACGCTCTAGAAATTCTGAAACCCGAGGCCCTAGGGCTTTGATGTGGCAAAGTCTCCTTCGGCAATAGGTCACCTGGGTCCCTGGAAGATCAGGGCAGTCTGGGGAGGGAGCTGGTGCATGACCTTCTTAAGGACAGGCCATCCCTGGGGGATGCCTGTGTCTTTTGAGGCAATTGGCCTGGTTGGCAGCAGAAAGGGCAAGAGAGCCACCGGGAAAGAGAGCTCGGGCTGGATGGGGCTGGCCACGGGCCTGTGAGCAGTCAGGCTTTGCGGGGAGGGGCAGCTAGCTGTGATGATCTCCAAAGCCGGACCTTGGCAGCAATTGCAGTTTTAATAAAAATGGGGAGCTGCTCAGGGCTGGTGTTGGTGAGAGAAAAGAGAGATTTTTAATAAAAACAGGGAGCTGCTCAGGGCTGGTGTTGGTGAGAGGAAAGAGAGACTTTTCAATTGTCCTGTTTCAAAAGGGCTTTGCTGGGGAAGGGGGAGGCCCTGCCTGGGAACAGTGATCACTTTGACAGGAGCCAGGATATTCCCCTCCTGCTGACTGTAGGGGGAAAAAAAGAAAAAAAGGTTTTGCTAAGCAAATGAAAGATGTCAATGAGATTAAAGTGAGAATATTTAAATTACAGAAACTTGTGCTTTCAAGCATACTCAAGCATTTGGAAGCACCCATTTAGGGACTGCTGATTGATAAGAGGTGATGAATTATTCTTATCTCATCATGACGCGGTCCCTGGATCTCTGGAGGGCAACACTCGGTTAACCTAATTTGAATCTAATTTAAATGACTTAAAAGTAATAAAACAAGTAGGTGCTTGAATCTAATAAAGCCTAATTCATTTAATAGGACATTTGCTGGAAGGGACCTTTGAAATCATTTCCTTATTTTACAAATAAAGAAACTGAGTCCCAGAACAGTAGATGTTTGAACTCTGGGGCTCTGAATCCTGCTTGATGGTTTTTGCTCTACTCCATGCTGACCCTACAGTGTTTGGGAATGTGTGGGGAAAGGACAGCTGTGCCTTGCGCAAAACAGACTTCCCCGTGAGAACATCCAAAAGGTGCCTGGTCGGCTTGGCCCGACCCGACCCCCTCTGCTGACCCAGCACAGTGAACACCAACCACTGCCCCTCCTATCTGTGGCCCCTCCTCACCATCCGCTGGGCTGGTAAGCAATAGGGACTTGGAGTCACCAGCCACCCCACTTGGTGAAAAATCCCCTTGGAATTAGCTGGGATTGAGAAAACGCTTTAGAAATTCTGAAACCCAGAGGCCCCTAGGGCTTTGATATGGAAAAGCCTCCTAAGGCCATAGGTCACCTGGGTCCCTGGAAGGTCGGGGCAGTGTCTGGGGAGGGAGCTGGTGCATGAGCTGGAGAAGGCTCATTAGGAGGGACCCTCCTTCCAACCTGGCTATGGATTCATGATAGTATCTCATGGGAAAAATTTAACCAGGGGTGTTTTCTTGGCACAGAGGGACCCTTGGTGGCAAAGCATAGTAACCATTCTTTACCTTCCTCTCAGACTGAGTCAAATTACCAGAACTTACCTGATCTATAGGAGTTATTGGGTGTGCCAGGCATTGTACTAAACGCCATATGTACTAACTCATTGAATCCACATTTACAGGTGAAGAAATTGAAGCTCAGAAAGCTTGAGTGACTTGTTCAAGGCCACGTGGAAACCAGTATGTGACCCAGATGCCGTGGCTCTGGAGCAGATGCTCAGCCATTCTGCCTCTCTCCATAAAGAAGCCCTTGAGGACAGAGGATGGGGAAAGAGAGAGCTGCTTTGTGGGAGTAAGTCTGGTCCCCTGTGGGCTCCAGGCATCACTGGTCTAGGTTCTAGGGACAGCTGGTGGCTCTGGCTGCGCTAGGTCGTCCATCCTCACTCCTGGGTCTGACTGTCCTAACTTCAGAGCCTTGGTACTTGGTTTTCAAAAATCTTGGGTGCTTTAAAGGAAAGGAAGAACTCAACCTAAGTGCAAATATCAAATTAAAACAGAGTCTTTATGCATGAGGAGCCAGCTCTGAGCTTTTCACTGGTTTGGGCAACACCTATAAAGAGACGAAAGCCACAGGCCACCGTGCCTTCTCTCCGCTGGGTTAGAACCTCCATGCGGCTGCTTGGCGTTGGGATGGATGCTCTCTAAGCATCTGTGAGTCTCATTAACCTTGTTAAGTGGGATCGGGGAGGGACCCTGAACAGAGATGGGACAAGCAACCCGTCATGCTGACGCTGGCCTCCTCCCCACGCTGTGCACACAGGTCACACACCGACTGGAGGACGCCTAGCCTGTGCGTGTCGGTGTTTGTTTGGGGCTCAGTTAGGCAGAGCTGGATTGAGTTGAAAGGGCAGTGACATTTTCTTAGTGGAAGGAGGCAAACATATGTCACTGCATCAAACCCTGCTGCCTGGCGCCCTGTTGACTGGAACATGTCTGTCCTGCTCAGACACTCTCAGTTGAACTTTCTGTGTAAAGTACCTTGGCTGGCATTCAGCCTTCCTCAAGCTGGCCTTGACCTACCTTCCTAGGTTTCTTTTTTTTTTTTTTTTTATCCTCACCCGAGGACATTTTTTTTTTTTTTTTTTTTTTTTGCATTTATCTTCAGATAGAGCGGGAAGGAGAGAGGGAGGACAAGAGAGAGAGAGGGACATCAATGTGAGAGAAACACATTGACTAATTGCCACCCACATGACCCCACCTGGGGCCAGGGACAAACTGCAACCGAGGTACGCGCCCTTAGCGGGAACCAAACCCAGACTCTCTGGTCCGTGGGCCGATGCTCTAACCACTGAGAAAAACCAGCCAGGGCCTAGGTTTCTTTTTCACTAAGTAACAGTAATAATATTTTCATCTGTCCATTACTTCATACTTTATAAAATACTTTTACATCCATATATTTTTGACTCTTCTCAGTAACCATTTTTAGAGATGAGGACATGGGCCCAGAAAGGTGAAAGGACCTGCCCAAAGCCACATCTCCTGCAGTAGACGGTGGCTGCGGTAGACAGTGTGTTGTCATTCAGAATATTTGCTGTCCCTCCATAGGGGTAGGTTACACTTTTCTGCCCTATTGATGTGAGGCTTTGGCATGGACTTGCTTTGACCAGTGAAATATGGACATCAGCCAATGAAATGTGGACATTAGCCTGGGTCCCGAGTCCCAAAGTAAAGTGGACAGCACAGCTAGAACTGTGCCCCCCGTGGACATGCCATGTGAGTGAGAAATAAACCATTGTTGTGGTGGACCACTGAGATGTTGGTCACCTGTTATTGTAACACAGCTGTCTAAACTATTTGGCTTAATCCCAGATCTTTTTTTTTTTTTAATCCTCACCCGAGGTTAATTTTCTATTGATTTTCAGGTAGAGTAGGAGGGAGGGAAGGAGGGAGAGAAGAGAAACATTGATGTGAGAAAGACACATCGATTGATTACCTCCCGCATGACCCTGCACGACCCCAACCAGGGCTAGGCATCAAACTGGGCATGCAACCGAGGTACATGCCCTTGACCAGGAATCAAACCCGTGACAATTTGGTCCGTGGGCTGACGCTCTAACCGCTGAGCCAAACTGGCCAGGGCAAATCCCAGATCTTCTGAAGGTGCCCTTTCTACCACATCCATTCTCTACATCCCAGATAAGTCACCCTGTTTCTTCTTACCTTTATGCCTTTTATCATCCTGCTCGCTCTGCCTAGAATTCTGTTGAAACCCAACCCATCTTCCAAAGTCAGGACTGGAACTGACCTCTCGGGTGATGCTCACTCAGATCCACACCCAGGCACTCAGCGACTGTTCACTGTGTGCCAGCTACTGCTCCAGCTGTACTCTCTGAGCTCACTCTTCACCCTCTGAGGGCAGCCCTGGTACTGTTGCCAAGGAAGAGAAAGGGAGGCCAACAACTTGTTTAGGACCACACACTGATAGTTGACAGAGCCAAGACTCGAACCCCACACTCCTTCCACTCCATTACCTACTTCTTCTGTTCCCTGTTACATTTGTACACATCTCTTCTCAACTGGAAATCAGTTTCTTTTTTCTAATCTTTTTTTAATTGATTTTTTGAGAGAGAGAAAGAGAGAGAGAGAACACATTGATGTGATAGAGAAACATTAATTGGTTGCCTCCCGTACACACCCTGTCTGGGATCCAACTTGCAACCTCCAACCAACTGAACCAGGCAGCCAGGGCTAAATCAGCTTCTTTTCTGACTGACCACATTTTCTTGATTTGGGTTTGAGTATAAATTCTATCACTTATTGGTAGTATGACCTCGGGCTGGTCACTTAATCTCTCTGAGCCTCTTTTCCTCTCTATATCCTCCACAGCTCCTAGTGATGTACCAATAAACACTGACTGACTAAATGGATGAACTCTCTGAGCCTTGGTTTGCCCATCTGTAAAATGGGAGTAATGAGTGGTACCTCCTTGCTTGGGTTGTCGTAGAGTTGAAATGAGCCTCTCACAGGGCACAGCACATGGTAAGAATACAGTACAACTTAGCTATTATTACCATTACAAGCTACAGGAATGGCAAATATACTGTATAATATACAGAGAGAAAAAGCTTACTTCTCACTCTAGGGATTAGGAAAAGCTAGCTTCATGGCAGAAGTAGCTTAAGTGGACTTTGAAAAATGCATAGGAGCCCAGCTGGTGTGGCTCAGTGGTTGAGCGTAGACCCACACACCAAGAGGTCGCTGGTTCAATTCCCAGTCAGGGCACATGCCCAGGTTGTGGGCCTGATCCCCAGTGAGGGGCATGCAGAGGCAGCCAGTTGATGTTCTCTCTCATTGGTATTTCTGTCTCTCTCCCTCTCCCTTCTTCTTTCTCTAACATCAATAAAGAAAAAAAATTTTTAAAGAAAAATGCATACAACCTATGAGGTGAAGGGAAGGATATTTTAGGCGAAGGGAAGAGCATAGAGAAAGACACAGAGATGGTTTATGTTAAACCTTAAACTCCCTTCCCTTGGTTATACTATTATTAGGGTCAGGTCTGAGGAAACAAGCCGAAACATGAAAAGGAAGTGTTATGCATAAAGAGGCCCTTTGCCGCATTATTTGTCAAAGTGGGAACATGGGAACAACCAAGCTGTCCAACAGCAGGGAAGTAGGTAAGTAAAGGATCTGATAGTCATCTAATATACTATTATAGAATATATTATAATTAATGTTATGTTAATGTTATTATAATTAAATACGTGAGAAGTATGTAATAAGGAAAAAGTTTAAGAATGATGCTATGCGAAAAAAAGACAAAATGAATATTCAATATGGTTACACCTGTGTCACAGCAAATTTTGAAGCAAAAAATAATATACAGAAACCTAGGAAATATACTAAAATATTAATAGGAATAGCTTTAGAATAATGGGCTTTGGTGATTATTCTGAGAAATTTAAAAGTTTTCTTCATTTCATGAATCACTATTTTATTATTATAGTTAACCCGTATCGAGTATTTCTGAGTGCTATGTGTCAGGCATTATGCTAATATTTTATATGTATTATCTCACTTAATCCACACAACACTGAGGAAGGCTCTCTTGTTAACCCATTACAAATAGGAAAACTAAGACATATATTTATACAATGAGCATATATTAATTTATAATAGGTAAACCATATATTTATTACATTTATTTAATATTTTATTATTAAAAGATTTGCTACTTTAAACAGTGTACATATATCCTTATGTATTGGTGTTCTTATTTCTGTAAGTTATATTTTTTTAAAGTGATATTTGGGGTCAAAGTGTATATGTACATGTTTTATTTTGAACTAATTTTAGACTTATAGAAAAGATGCAAAAACAGGACAGAGATTATTTGGCAATAAAAAAAAGAATAAAATGCTGATACATGCTACAACTTGTATGAATCTTGAAAACACTAGGTTAAGTGAAAAAAGCTGGATCTCAAAAGACCCAATATTATGATTCATTTTCTAAGAAATGTCCAGAATAGATAAATCCTTAGAGACAGAACACAGATTGGTGGTTACCTGAAGCTGGGGGGGGGGGTGGGGGGGTGGGGGGGGAAGAGACTACTTAATGGATTCAGATTGCCTTCTGAGGCGATGAAAATGCTTTGATATTGGACAGTGGTGATGGTTGCACAACTCTGTGAATATAGAAAACACACTGAAGTGTACACTTTAAGTGGGTGAATTTTATGGACTGTGAATTATATCTCAATAAAGCTGTTATTTAAAAAAACAAAAACAGTATAGAGAGTCCCTATATACCTCTCACCTACATTCTCCTAATATTCACAACTGAGAAGTGACTGGATAAATTGTGATACAACTATACTGTGGAATACTAAAAATTCAGAATAGTGTAGATATAACATGATTCTTTTCTTCCTAAAAATTGTTTAAGAGAAACAAAAACTCTTCATATGTGTCCATATATTTCCTTATGTTTGCAATAGTATCCATAAAGTAGTAGACATATGCAAGTAAACATAGCACTGGTTACTCCATAGTAGAATTAAGAGAAGACAAAGGGAGATTGTGCAGTTTGTTTTTATAACCCTCTATTTAATTTAATTTTGTACAAAAGGGCATGTAATTTTTGTAACTTTTCAATTTAAAAATGTTAAGGCCCTAGCCAGTTTGGCTCAGTGGTTATAGTGTTGGCCCGTGGACTGAAGGGTTGTAGGTTCGATTCCTGGTCAAGTGCATGTACCTGGGTTGCAGGATTGATCCCCACTCTGGTCAGGGTTGTACGGGAGGCAACCAATTGTTGTGTTATCTCTTACATGAAGGTTTCTCTCTCTCTTTCTCCCTTCCACGCTATCTAAAAAAGTCAATGGAAAAATATCCTCGGGTGAGGATTAACAACAACAACAACAATTTCATATATATATGAAAAAACAGACAAGGAAGGCTGCCCCTGGATTTCCCATGACTACACAGTTATCTCTAAGTTTTAAGCAGCATGGTGTGTGTTAAAATCACATATGCAGAGGCCCTGGACCATCTGCTCCTTGGAAAGATGGAACATGAACTGAAATGCTGAGGGATGGAGAGAGGATTTAAGATGAAAACTTCTGGGTTGGGCAAAATAGCATCTGAATACCAGCTTTCTGCTGCCTACTGAGCTGTGGACCTTGGGACAGTTAATTAACTGTTCTGAGCCTCAGTTTCCTTATCTTTAAAATGGGAATAAGTAGGTGACCTTTTTCATTGGGCTTTAGTAAAAATGAGATTGTGTATGCTTAGCACAATGCCTGGCACAAAGTATTCAATAAATCATAGACATTATTATTATTAATATTATTTATAGTAAGAGCTTCTCAATTGTTTGAGGTGTTGGGAATGGTGGCTATAAAAATCTAGAGACAGGGAGAGCTACCTGAACTTTTCTAGACTTATTATTTGCTTCTCCACACATAGGTTGATGTGCTCCTGTCCCACCAACTTGAGAACTGACTTTATTCTTGTGAGTATTATACCCAGCTAAAATAAAAGACTACATTTCCCAGCCTCCGTTGCAGCTAAGGGCAGGGGAAGTTTTGTGTGGGACTTCTGTTTAGAAAGACGCCCTTTGCTCTTACTTTCTCTCTACCTTCCTGCAGTCTGGATTCTATAGATGATGGCTGGGGCCCTATCAGCAATCTGAGCCTGTGCACCAACCTTGAAGAAGAAAGCCACACCCTTGGGATGGTGGAGCAGAAAGAAACAGGAGCCTGAGTCCCAGATGACCCTGGAGACCCATGCTCGTCCCGTCTTGCCTTCCTCTGTACTTCTTTCATGTGAAAGCAAAATCAACCTCTATCTTGCTTAAGCTCCTTGTCTGAGTTTTCTGTAATACGAAGATAAACCCAGTCCTAACGTACAGAGTCACAGAACAACTAACCTAAAAAGCAAAATGTCATGGCCAGGAGGTGGCAAGGGGTGTGACATGGGCAGGGGCGGGCTGCCTTCTCCTGGGGTTGGCTGGGCACTTACTCATCCCCGATGTAGAGCTTGGGCCAGACCTCGTTGACGTGCGTGTACTGGGGACTGCCCTTCCAGAAGAGCCGCTCCAGCTCGAAGGCCCCGGGGGTACAGTAGTCCTCCGCCTCCTCCTCTGGCGGCCGGCTCTTGGCAGATGCGCAGGCATTCTTGAGGCTTGTCTTTGGTTCCCTGGACGTCATTTTGGAGCCAATGGATTTTCTCCTTTCTGCACTGGTCATGAGAGAAGGTCGGGATTGGGTTAGCAGGGGACAGAGGGAGGGAATGGCTCTACCAGGCCACGGAGGTGAATAAGGCCGCACGAGGGCAGTGAAGCCTCAGAGCGGCCCCCAGCATGCGGGTCTCCGCGCAGGAGTGCTGGGGCTCTGCCCCCGGGGGATTTGCCGCGGACCCTTGACCAACCCTGCAGGCGGCCGCCCCTCGCCTCCTTTCTGTTAGGCTTTACCCCTTCTTTAGTGCTTACTTTTTCCTTTATCTGACTGGCACCTGCTGACCCAGAAGGTCCCTGACATTCCGGGCTGTGGTACTCGACGTGAGCAGGGAGCTGGTGCCCGTGGAAAGGGCAGACCTGTCCATCCAGAGCCTGTCTAGTCTGGGCAGCCAAGCACATTGTCGGGGCTTCGGGAGCCCGGGTGGAAGGAAACTTGGCCGTGTGAGTGTTCGTGGAGCTGGTGGGGCAGTCGAGGCGCTGTTCGCGGCGCTCACGCTAGGATGCTGGCGGGCTGCCCACTTCTCAGGCGCAGGAGAGCGTCCTTGCTGGAAAGCTGTGGCGAGACTGGGCCTTGCCGGAGAGCTGGTCAGGCTTCGCCAGCCGAGTGTCGGGGGAGTTCCCATGGCCCCCACAGAAGCAAATTCGCAGTGGAATCGGGCATCTGCTCCCTGAGCCGAGTGACTGATGCATCTACACTCAGACAGCCTGGGCAGGGCTCATCCTTGTGTCCTGGGACTAGAGGGAAGGAGCAAGGGGTGGTGTGACTGAGACATGGCGGTGTGTGACAGCGAGGGGATGTGATTGATGAATAAATACTTATCCAGCACTTATTTTGTGCCAGGCCCCGTTCCAAGTGCTTTACAATTATTAATTCATTTAATCTTCACTGAGCTATGAAGTAAGCGTTATTATTAGCTCCATTTTACAGGTAAGGAGAACAAAATTGAGAATGTTTGTAACACAGGGTCTTAGACTTTTGAGACAAAATAATCGCTTAGAGGTTGGGGTAGGGGATTCAGCTTGAGGAGGGGCAGGCCAGGGGTTGAAGAATGTAAAAAAATAATCAGTAGCTTCAAAGACCACCAGTTCTGTCAAAAGGATTCAGAACACAACACAAGAGGCTCTCATTTGTCAAAAAATGGACAATTTGAACATGAAAAATAAAAATAACTGCAGTGGATTGAAACACATCAAACATTTAAACCATAATGATACACAAAACAACTATTCCCTGTTGGAAGATGCTAGGGAACCAGCTCATTATTTTTAAGACAGGTGAGTAAAGGAAAATAATCTAACATAATTTATTGCTCCTTTCTTATATAAACTGTACTACTGGGCCTCTTATAAAGTATTCCAGATAATAAAGAAGGAAGGAAGCACCCTTTACACACCTGATGAACTAATGGATGTCGGCATTGCCGGCAACAGAAGAGACAGTCAGCCATTGAAGGCCTTCGGATGGAAGAACACCACAGCCGTGCAAGTCATCTGGCCAAAGGAAACCGGTAACTGACGCGAGTACTCAGAGCCTAGATCTAACACCCAATATATAGGAGATTCAGAGGACAGTTAAATTATACCACAGGGCTTTGTCTGAGAAGTACAGATGAAACATTCACAGAGAAAATAATATAACGTCTGAGATTTGCTTCAATAAGAATATAGTTGAAGAAACATAATCGTATGTTGTGTGTGGGGTGGAAGGAGTGGATGGGGGTGTGATGAGGCCAGACTGGCTGTGCGTGGTGGAGGCTGGAGTTGGGTGATGCTTGCAAGGTGTTCACGCTTTTCTTTATGTGCATTTGAAATTTTCCATTAAGGGATGTTTTAACAAGAAAAGGAAAAGAGCTAAAACCACTGCTTTGGGAAATTTGATTCACCCAACTTTATCGTAAATGAGTTTAAAGGATCGCTAGCTAGCAGTGTGTGTCTTTGGGGATTATGGGAAGCCAGGATCTGTGGCTTTCTCCTTCACAATCCTGAGTTGGGGGATGGGAGCAATGGGCAGCAGAGGTGACCCTTCTTTGGAGTGTTTCTAAGTGTGATCTAAAGACCACCGCCCTCAGAATCATCTGGCAATTGCTAAAAATACAGATTCCTGGGTTGCACCCTGGACTGGAGATAGGGGGCCCAGGAGTCTGTATTTTAACAAGCTCCCAAGTGAGTGTGATGCTCGGCAAAGTTTGCTAATTGCCCAGGAGTCAGGAGCTGTAGCATTAAGGGAAGGGTAGTGAGGATTCTCAGTGTTTTCCATCTTCTCGTTGAAGTGGAGACTAGGTCTTTAGGCTACAATAAGGGTGCAAGATGGGGAGGAGTGAGGGGCTGGATGACCTTACTCTGGGCTCTTTGATGGCTCCTTAATGGTGTTTATCTCTGTAGCCTCAGTGTCACCTGGAGAAGGTGCTCAGGAAGTATTTGTTGGAGGAGGCAGCGGCTTAGTGAGAGAATGGAACGAGTGAATGAATGACTGAGGGGGTGAATCAGTAAAGGCCTGTGAGGCCTGTGAGGCCTGTGAGGCCTGTGCTGGGTTTCAGCCAGAGCTGACGAGTCAGGACTGAGCCACTGGGCTCATTTTGCGGAGGAGGGAGCCGAGCGAAGAGCAGACTGCAGGATGGACAGACCGGGCAGCGGCTGGTGGCTCAGGCCGGAGCTCCACTCTGGGGCCTGCCTGCTGGCATTTCCAGTCACCAAGGAGGGAGGCGTTTGTGGGATGGCCGGAAACTTCTGTGATGCAACCAGCACAGACGCCTCTGTCTCGAAGAGTGTAGGTACCGCTCTCTTTGCTTCAGGCCCACAGGTGCCTTCATTTTGAGTGGTCTGGAGCTCAACTCTTCCATGGCACCAACTCTTCTTATTTCAAAGTGAGTAGAAGCTGGGCACCATATACCTACATTTGGGGGTGCAGACTGCTTTGAACCCTGCTTGCCTCTAGAGGAGGCTTCAGAAGAGGTGATTTCAGGGAGACACTGGAGTAAATAGCATTCTGAAATTTCTGCCTGCTTCCTTTGATCACTGACGCTGACCTCACGCTCGCTGAGGCTGTTCCTCCGGTATACTGTGGAAGAGCCACCCCATCCCCATCGCTGTGCTGAAAGCCTCGGCTGGATTTCCAGACAGAAGAGGAAGTGTGCGGTCTACCCAGAGCAGCTTGGCACGCAGAGGAGCTCTGGGATCTATTATCCTCCAGCGTGCAGATTTGATGGGGGAAGAGAACAAAGCACAGAGCCGGCCAGAAACCACAGACCTGTAATCTTTCCAAATCCTGAAGGCGACTGTGTGCAACCCTCTCTGCATGGCTCCCAAATCTCCGAATCCCAGAGAGGCCAGGAACGTCTGTTTCCCAGATCACAGCCAAAGTGGAAGGGGAAGACAAATCTGTTCTGTTTGGTTTCCATAGAATCGACCCAGAGATTAACTGCCAAGGTCTCAATGACACACACAGTATCAATCACAGGCTAAATGTCATAATGAGAGCTGGGCAGGTTGTCAAGAGGGGCCTCCAGGTTGCTGTTACAGCTTCATATTTAAAGGTTTGGTCCCAGGAAACCAAGTGCCAACTTGACGGCTGCTTGGCCTACGTGCAGCATCAGCCCCTTCTTCCTCCAGGCACCAAACTCAGCCCTTCCTGGAGGGGCCAGCCAGGTTACACCGAGGAGGGAAATGGATTGGGTGTTAAAGAACAAAACTGACAAACAAAGATCTAACTGTTGACCCCAGGCAGGAGGCGGCATGCAGCAGGGAGTAGTGGGGACTGTGGCACACTGGCGAGCATGTGCCCCTCTGGAGGAGGCAACAGCTGCCATTCCACGTGGGACTGCAAGCCCAGGTTGTCTGATGTTCTTATGAGAATTCAGAAAGCCAGAATGTTGAGGAAGCTGCTGGTTTTAAATGCAGGCGCTATAGCAGATAATCCCTGGTCCTGTCCTAGTCCTCGGCTCAGATCACTGCAGCAGAAATAGATGGCGTTCTTATTCACAAAGGCTTCCTCTCTCAAGCCCCTGTATTTCCCTACTTGAGGTATTTTCTGGTGTTTGCACTGGTCAGGCCTAACATAGGGAGAGTTACTCCCAGAGCCATTGGAATGAGGGGCAGGAGTTGGTGGATAGCAACCCCAGCTTTTCCCACTCCGAGTGAGACCATTGTGAAGTCTGTTCTACACCATCTCCTGGAGGCTTGCCCTGTGCCCCCACCCCACCTGCCAGTGTGGCAGCCTGCTCACTCACACGTCCTTTGCTGGCTCCCTCCCAGTCTCACTTGTCCCTTCTATACTGTGCTCCTGGAACACCTCACAAATGAACAACCTGCACCCAAACACTGGTCTCAGGGTCTGCCTTTGAGGAGCCTAAACTAACGTACAACTAATTTTAAAACATTTAAAGTTACTGCGAGAGCAGAGAATGCAGAGGCTGGTGCATTGATCACGAAGGCCTGGAGGACCAGTTCCCTCTGTGAAATGGGGGCCTGGCCTTTGGAAGCTGTTTCCAGGAATGACACAGGGGCCCCTCGTTCATTCTGACTTCGTTTCGGAATTTCGATGGTATGACTAGCATTTGATTAAACGTTTCCCTTGCCCAGGTTTTGATCTGAATTCAAAACTATAATTTTGACACCATGATTTGACTCCATGTCAAAAAAAAACAAAAAACAAAAACCCACCTTATATAGTTTCTTTTTTTAACGAGAAAAAGAAAACATCAAAATGTTGATACCATGGACAATTGTCAGGACTCACTATTTTTTTCTGTTTTGGGATTCTTTTAATAAATAATTATATTTTATAATGAATAACCATGTCTTTATTTTTTAACTGTGCCAGCCACTCAGAATAATCTTGGCAAGAAGCTGCTTGTGACTTCTGACTTGTGATTTCCACTCTGTCTTCCTTGTTCCTGGGACCTGGCACTTTCTTGGGGCGCCTCTGCCTGTCTGCCCCCTCTCTACATTCACTGTCTCGTGGCCTTCTCTGCTCTCACAGCCGCAGTCATCACTGAGGGCTCACAGGTCTACATGTCTCATCCTCCCGAGCATCACTTTCCTTTTGATTAAATGGATCTATAACGAGAGGAATAAAGATGCTTTTTTTTCTTAATCCTCACCCGAGGACATTTTTGCATTCATCTTCAGATAGAGCGAGAGGGAGAGAAGGAGGAAGAGAGAGAGAGAGAGAAACATTGATGTGAGAGAGACACATCGAGTGGTTGCCATCCACATGACCCCAACCAGGGCCAGGGATGAACTGCAACCAAGGTACATGCCCTTAACAGTAACCGAACCCAGGACTCTCTGGTCCGTGGGCCGACGATCTAACCGCTGAGCCAAATTGGCTTAGGGCTAAAGATGCTTATTTATTTATTTATTTATTTATTTATTATTATTTTTTTATCTTCACCTGAGGACATTTTTCCATTTTTGTTCAGGTAATGTGGGAGGGAGAGAGAGGAAGGGAGAGAGAGAAACACCGACATGAAAGGGATACATCAAGTGGCTGCCTCCTGCAGGACCCCAACCGGGGCTGGGGACAAACTGCAACTGAGGTACATGCCCTTAGCGGGAACTGAACCCGGGTCTCTCTGGACTGCAGGCCAACTCTCTAACCACTGAGACAAACCGGCCAGGGCTAAAGATGCTTTTTAAATAGACAAACAAAAAACCCAACCTGAACCTTTTGCTTTTTTTTTTTTTTTTTAAGATTTTCAAAAGTGATTTTTAGAGAGAGAAGAAAAGAGAGGGAGAGAGAGAAACATTGATGTGAGAGCAAAACATGCTTCCTGCACTCCCCCTACTGGGAATCAAACCCCACAACCCAGGCATGTGCCCTGACTGAGAATCAAATCCAAAACCTTTCAGTGCTTGGACGACACCCAACCAACCATGCCACACTGGCCAGAGCTGAACCTTTGCTTTCCAAGGTGGAAGATGGGAGACGCCAGGTGGAGAGATGCATCCTTTATTTCAGTGGTACGATTAAGTCTCTGAGTGGACCCCTTGAGCCTGCAGAGATGGCCAGGTGGCCATGCTCAGTAAAGTGAGCCACAGAACAGGCTTCCTGCTTAGTAAAAAATACCATTTGAGGATACTTTTTTTTTTTTTAATTTATTTATTTATTTTAAATCTTTATTGTTGAATGTAGAATGTATTACAGATGTTCCTCATTTTTCCCCCATTGACCCCCTCCTCCCAACTCCCACCCCCCTCCCGCCTTTTCCCACACTATTGTCTATGTCCATTGGTTATGCATATAAGTTCTTTGGTTCATTTCTTCCCACCCCCCCCAACCCCTTTCCCTTTGAGGTTTGTCAGTCTAGCAGTGAATTTGTACTTCTTAATCCCCTCACCTTTTTCACCCATTCCACCAACTCCCTCCCATCTGGCAACCAACAAAATGTTCTCTGTATCTATGAGAATGTTTCTGTTCTACCTGTTCATTTTGTTTGTAGATTCCATTGTCGTTAGATATGTATTCATTGCCATTTTGTTTGTTCATATATTTTATCTTTTTCTTCAAAAAAACCCTTCATCATTTCATATAATAATGGTTTGGTGGTGATGAACTCCTTTAACTTTTTCTTGTCTGGGAAACTCTTTATATGGCCATCAATTCTAAATGCCAGCTTTGCAGGATAGAGTAATCTTGGTTGTAGGTTCTTGGTTTTCATCACTCTGAATATTTCTTGCCACTCCCTTCTGGACTGCAACGTTTCTTTTGAGAAATCAGCTGACAGCCTTATGGGAACTCCCTTGTAGGTAACTAGCTGCCTTTCTCTTGCTGCTTTTAAGATTCTCTCTTTGTCTTGAACCTTTTGCATTTTGATGATGATGTGTCTTGGTGTGGGCCTCTTGGGGTTCATCTTATTTGGGACTCTGTGCTTCCTGGACATGTATGTCTGTTTCCTTTACCAAGTTAGGCAAGTTTTCTGCCATTATTGTTTCAAACAGGTTTTCAATTTCTTGTTCTCCCTCTTCTTCTGGCACCCCCAAGATGCGAATGTTGGCATGCTTAAAGTTGTCCCAAAGGCTCCTTACACTATCCTCATTTTTTTGGATTCTTTTTTCTGTTGTTGCTGTTCTGATTGGGCGTTTTTTGCTTCCTTATATTCCAAATCGATGGTTTGCTCCTTGGATTTATGTTCTCTACTATTGAATCTGTGTAAATTATTCTTTATTTCAGTTAATGCCTCCTTCATTTCTGACTGTGCATCCATCATTTCTGACTGGTCCTTTTTTATGCTTGAGGCCCTCACTAAGTTCACTGAGGTTCTCACTAAGTTCAATGAGCATCCTTATAAGCAGTATTTTGAACTCAGCATCTGTTAGGTTGCTTATCTCCATTTCGCTTAGTTCTTTTCTTGGGGTTTTGTTCTGTTCTTTCATTTGGGACCTGTTTCTTTGTCTCCTCATTTTGGCTGCCTCCCTGTGTTTGTTTCTGTGTATTACTTAATGAGAGATATGGGGCTATCTGAGACCAGATGCTGCTTGTCTGAAAGAATTTAGGAAAAACCTGAAGCAGGATCCAAGACAGGCCAATCCTATGGTTAAGCAAGTGGCAACAGCTTGGGTGGGCCTGAAAGTTGGTGGGGCAGGGCCTCAGGGAGTCACCAGGGTGGGGCTACCAGTGTGAGCCAGGTTGCTGGAGTCCCAGATTTGGCGGCTGTCTGCCGCCCCAGGAAAGGGTTCACCAAAGGAACAAAGGCCTCTGACAGCACGTTTGTCCCGGAGAAAGCACCCTCTCCAGCCCTCACTCCAATGCCAAACAGCTCAGTTCCTCCGTGCATGTCTCTGGCGCCCCTCGAGCTGCCTCCCCTCCAAGCTTAGAGGGAGAGAGTCCGATTAAGTCTGTGCGCGGGCCCTTTAAGGAGCTGCCTGGGGCTCCAGCCGCTTCAGCCTCCCTGAGCCTCAGTTCCCGCTGGTTTTTCCAGCCAGAAGTTATGGGGATTCTCTTCCTGGCACTGGAACCCTGAGCGGGGCGTCTGGTGTGGACGGGGACCCCTCAGTCCTCAGAAAGGACCTTCCCAGCCGAGGTGTCCTCCTGATTTTTATCCACCACACGTGGGTGTGGGACCAGCCCATCACGACTCTGCCCCTCGTGCCTCCGCCCCTCCTACCAGTCTGGATGTGGCTGCTTCTTTAATTCCGTAGTTGTAGGACTTCCATTCAGCTTGATTTCAGGCGGTTTTGAATGATGGTTGTTCTGTAGTTTAGTTGTAACTTTGATGTGGTTGTGGGAGGACGCGATACCGCGGTTACCTTCGCCGCCATCTTGACCGGAAGTCTTCCATTTGAGGATACTTTTGATGAGAAATAGGTAAGTTCTAAAGTATGACTCAGAAAATAGTGGAGTGAAACACAGGGAGCTAAGCTTCTTTCTGTACAGGAATGTAAGACAAATTCTGAACCGGCTAGAACATTCCCAGAGGGGGCTGAGAGGCCTGGCTGTAGGGAGGAGGGAGGGCTTGGGGCCAGAGACCACCAGGTGAGGAGTGTCCGCCCAGGACTAAGAGCAGGGATTCCCAATACTCAGCTTTGCAGCACCCCATCGTTATGGCAGTCTGTCTGTCCCCCTAAACCCTGGGGGAAACTGTTAAACATGACAGACATTCCTGTTTGTGATGGTTTTGAGAAACCAAAGGGAAAGAAGCTGGTGCCAGCGGAGAGAAGAAACCAGAAATTTATGAAGCAGCATGTACAATGTGATTCTGTTCTTATATAAAAACACATTTCACCAAAATAGTAACACTGGCTATATACTTATTTTAGGATGGTGAAATTATATGTGGTTTTTCTTCTTTTTAAGGAACTATCTTTTCTAAAAGTTCCGTGATGAACAAGTATTGACTATAGAGAGGGGAACAGAAACCTGGGACAGTTCTGGTTTAGAATTATTCTGGGCATGGCAGCTGCTCACCCTACACCTGTGGGCTGAGGCACAGGAAGGTGGCCTTCAAGGCGAGGCCTGACCAGGGGGTCCTTATACCTGGCATGGCACTGAGTATTTTCCCAATGAGTGGGAGCACCCCGAAGGCAGAGATGTGTCCTCCTTGAGGTCTTTGGTGGCAGTGCTGGGCCTAGGTCATAATCATAACGTCAGTACTTTCCAGGAAACCAGAGAGGTGTCAGGTTTTGTGGATACTGAAACTTATACAATATCTCTAAGAGAAAGAAAACCAGCCCTGGCTGGTTTGGCTCAGCGGTTAGAGCATTGGCCTGTGCCCCAAAGGGTCACAGGTTTAATCCTGATCAAGGGCACATACCTGGGTTGAGGTTCAATTCCCGGCCCTGGTCAGATCATGTCTGAGGACAATTCTCTTTGCTTGGAGAAGGGCAGATGGGAAGTTGCCTTGGTTCCTCTTTGACTTCACGTCAGAAATTAGGTCCACCCCCAAGTTCTACTCACATATCCCTCCGTTAAGAGCTAGAGATGGGTTGAGCCAGAGAGGTCTCTGCCTTCTAATTGTTGGTCTAGTAGAGTTGTTTATAATCTAATTTTTAAAAACATTCTCCTCTTCCTTTAAGGTATTCTATATCTGTCCAGATGTGTGCATTGCATGTTTACGTTCCTCATGCACTGGGGTCTCTGGGGAAAGTTCGTCTGTGTTAAATGCATGCAGTCACATTTCTTCCATGACACCACCCAGGTGGGCTTGACATGTGCCTGGAAGGAGGGGGACTGGAAATGTGGCTGTGGTTGGGTGAATTACTCTGTTAGGAGAGTAATACCCACTGCTGGGTATATGAGGGATGGAATTTGGCAGCAGTATACATATAAAAAAATATATTTTTTAAATTTACTATAAGTCAGTACTTGTCTTTCACATCTTAAATCTATAAAAATGATCCCAACCAGGAAATAAAAGTTGTGGAATTTTTAAAAATTAAAACTTGGACATGAAAACCCAGGAATTTTTTGTTGCCTATAATTTAATTCTTAATGTATCAGACATAATCCAAGTCTAACAGATTTAGGGAGGGAATTCTGGCAAGTACGTTAACAGGAGGCAATTACGTGAATTAATATAAACTTCTTTTATTGAGAAAACAAAAGCCTTTATTTAAAGAGGTAATTTAATATTACTTCTATGATGGTGTTGATGTCATTAACTTGTTGATTAACTCTTCAAATGGTTTCAAAGTGCTTCGGGGTGGTAATTTACGAAGTCCTAATTGATTTCCCCAATCTCGGTTTGGCAGGGTTGGGCCTCCCGGAAACCCGAGGAGGCTGGAGGCCCGCACGGGCTCCTTCTCCGCGGGGCCTGGCGGGGCCTGGCGGGGTCTGGCCGGGCTGAGCAGCGGCGCTGACATCTGCCCAGCCCCGCCGGGCTCCCGCGCCCAGCCCCGCGCCTCCTCCGCGGGAACCTGCAGGCAGTCCCGCAGCCCAGCAATTCGGCGACAGATGGCCTTTCAGTCTAGGTCTTTCGAGGACCATTCCCCACTGAGCATCACCTCAGAAGGTGAGGCTTTTCCGCAGGGAGAGGTGGAGGAGGGCGGAGGGCGGCCGTGTGGCCCTCGCGGGCCGCCACCCCTCGGGTCCCAGTCCAGGCCACTGCTCCTCACTGGGCGTCTCTTTGCTCTGCCAGAGGAGGCGCTGGGCCCTGGGCAGGCTCGGCCGAGGGCCCTGCTCTTGAAGCTGCTGCAAAGGTCACTGAGAAACCAGGGGCCTGGCGGACGCAGGGGCACGATCGTATGGTTGATTGCTTTCACCATGTGCCCGAAGGTTGTCTCCTCTCAAAGCCCCGAGACAGGGACAGCTGCCCCTACTTTACAGGTGAGCAAAATGAGGGTCAGAGAGGTTGTTGGGAACAGACACCAAGCTAGAAAGCAGCGAGGCTGGGACTCACCCCAAGCAGCCAAGTATCCCAGCCCATATCAACAAAGAGGCCACTCTCTTCTGGGGCACAGAGTATATGCTCCTGAGGGCAGGCCCCGGCCTCTCAGTTTTGCACACCGCCCCCCCCCCGCCCCCCCCCCAGCAGAGCTGTGGAATCTTGGAGAGGACTCACTGGCCTCAGTCTTGTCAGCTTCCTCCTCTGTCAGAGGGGAGAATGGCCACTCCCCTGGTTGGTGGCTTAAATGAGACAACCCAAGTTCTTGCCACATCGACATGGGCTCAGAGAATGGGGGTAGGGGGTAGGGGGTGGGGGGAGTGAAGAATTTCTAACTGTGTTGGGGGCTGAGTTCTGAGCCAAGAGTTGGGAAGAGCGAGCAGAGCAGTTTGACTGGGGCTGAGGGTGTCCGGGTAGTTGTGGCCAGGGCATGGGCATGAATAAGCCGAATGAATGTTCCGTGGGCAATGGGCTCAGCTGCACCTGTATGAAGTGCAGCAGGGCTCTGGGAGGAGGAGAGAGGATGCTCCCCCGCGTGTTACTCGCTACCTGCCGGCCCTGCCGGGCTGCTATAAGACGCGCCCCTTATTTACTGTGGAATTGGTGGGCCTGGAACTATCAAGGTCACCAGAAATGAAAATTCAATTACCATCTGCTCTGGAGTCAGGCTGAAGAGGACAAATGGAGCTGTGACCTCTAGGACTAGGACCTGGAGTGGCCGTTTCCAGGCCCAGTGCCCACTGACCTCCCCCTAACTCCTCAGACCCAGTCCCACATCCCACCCTTCACCCCCTTGCCAAGGCTCTTTCCTTGCACAGGACTTGGCAAGGAGAGTGTTGCTTATAAATGTCATTTGGTGAGACCCAAATGATTCTGTCATGAAGAGAACAGGAGGGGCCCCAAGGGAAAGTCAGGGCAAGAGAATAAGCTCTGAGTACCAGGGACCTCAGGTACTGGGGCTTAAAGGAGATGGCCTCTCTGGATGCCCTCCTCATGCCCCTCCTGTCTTACTCTGAGTTTTCCCCTGGGATGTTTTCAGCGTTCCAGAACTCTGAGAGCCTCCCCTCCCCACAGCGCCGGTGTCCCAGGCCCATGACGCGCGGCTGGGACCACAGGACAAGGGCACCAGGGTCTAATGGGAGCGCCCTGGTCTGAGATGCGAGATACCTTCCCACCTTCCTATCCACACGTGCTACTGCCTTGGTCCAGTGATTCTGTCCCTCTGTGACTCAGTGTCCTAATATTTACCAGGGCATCATCCCCAACCCCATCTTTCCAACCAGGAATGGGAAAAGTTTCAGAAATAGTCCCTCTGTCCAGATAATGCTCAGTGTTACCCAGGACACAGGAGAATTCCCATCTGTGGAGTCAGAGAACGTTTGTGATTTGTTGCTCTACACATGATGTGGGTCACTGTCGGGTCTCTGTCCACCCCTCCCACTGAGATGTTTTCCCCTCCATTGGCTAAATGCACAAATGCAGACTTGCTGGAATGTGACAATACATCCACTGCCTCCGAAGGCCCCCGCTGAGCTGTAACCTGCCCTATTACCCTTTAGAAACAGTCACTGAGCTGGAAGCTCAGATTCGGAGGGAGGAAAGTGGAGAAAATTCCATGGAGTCTCTAGGGAAAGATGGGTAACAAGAAGCCCTTCACACTAAAAGGATGTCAGCTGTTCTCTGTCTCTCCAGAAATAGGATGGAAAGGGGGCTTCTAACCCCTACAACCAGACCCCCAAAAGACATTTGGCTGGACCAAAAGATGCCTGCCTCACCACCCAAGGGCTTACCTGTCCGCGCTGCGGCCCAGCTGGGTCAGGACGTGCTTGTCCGTGGGGTGTGTGGCGCCGCACACCCAGCCACCCAGACTGGCATCCGAGAGCCTATTTTTAGGGTCAGATCTGCTGACGCTGACCTTGTGTGCTGCCCAGTCTGAGAAGAAATCCGAGGCGTCTGCTTCCCCAGTGTGACCTGAAACCCTTGACTTTGGGAGTCCTGCACCTGAACCCACACACCTGTCCTGGATCAGCCACAGAGGCAGAACACGTGGCCGAGGTGGTGGGGGATTCCCAGCTTTGTTTTCTTGGGATGGATGAGGCCAGGTGTCTGCGGGGTTCTGCCCGGCTTTGTTCTGAACAGTTCCAACAGGGGAGGTTTGTGTGCTGGCCCAGAGCTTGGGAGTGTGGGGGGCACCCAGCCTGGAGAGAAGTCTCCACTGCACTCTTTTCTGGGAGTTTGTGGAGCTACCTGGGGGTGGGAGGTGGGGGGAGTGAATGCCGCATCATGGGAAGCAGTCAGTGAAGCGCCTCCAAGAAAGACTGTAAGCTTGGTCTGTTTTCAGTGTTGCTTCCTGTGAGACCTCCGGCAAGTATCCAACCCTCCCAGGCTTCAGTGGGGAAAAGAGTCATAATGTCATCCTCTTATGTTGTTATGTTGTGAGGGTTAAATGACATAAAATATGGAAAGGACTTAGTGCCTGGCACATGATAAACATTTTAAAATGCCAGATGGTATTAGGATGCCAAAAATATTTCCAATTCAGTATTCCCAGGTCTCTCGGTTCTTGGCAGCTCCTCCTCTCCATCTCCCGCCTCTTTGGCTCAAGACTTCTTTGCTCCAGGATCCCCCACCAAGCCCTACTGCTGTGGCCCTCCTTTTCAGTGTTGCGTCTGTAGACCTGTCCAGGTTTCTCTAATTTTCCGGTAAAATCTTTCCAGGGCTTCCTTCACTTCCTTATAATGAATGATGGGGTTTTCCACCCTTCCTCATCCTTGTCATCCCCTTTGGGGCATACGTTGATGTGTGAAGGACTGGGGGAGTGGGAAGGGGGCCACCAGTCTCCCCACATCCTTCACTTAACAGGGTCTTCTTGAGTCGGGTCATTAGATTTTCCTCTGCAACTTTGTTTTCAGCAAACCAGGATCTTCCTCACACTCTGCTTGTTTAGCTCCTGCCAGTTTTATTTAGAGTGGTTATTTCTACTAGTAGTTTTTCATTGTGAAACTGCTCAGAGACTTAGCTTTTATTGATTTCTTGGCGGAGAGAATATTCACAAGGCACAGACTCAGGATCAGAGTGTACAGGGAGGTCAGAATGTCAGGGTCCACATGTCCCCGCTGTCAAGGCTGGAGCCAGAGCAGCAGGCCAAAGGCCCTTCTGCAATTTCCCCAAGAAGGGAAGGAGTCAGAGCTGCTGGAACTGACCAAGCTTGAAGAAGGATTTCCATTAGGCTGGGAGCCCAACCCCAGCCCAACTCAAGGGTTAAGGAGGCAAGAGAGGCCCCTGAAGATATAGATTCAGCAGGAGGCAAAAATCAAATATCTAAAGACATCTGAGATAGATAGATGATTGACAAGAAAGGGAGATAATATTTCACCACATTGGCTAGGAGTATATTCAAGTAAATAAAGCCAAGAAAAGAATTAGGTGAGTTGCTGGATTATCACTTCTATTAGAATAAATCCTAAATATGGTTGACCAGAAGACTGGTGATCACCTCGCCACACCCTACATCCCCAGTCTTGCACCCACTAAAGTACACACCAAAGAGAATGACAAGGATAGGAAAAGGGGGAAAACCATATCATTCATTATGAAGAACTGTAGGAAGCCCTGGAAGACTTCATTAGAGAAGAGTGATAGTGATGACATGAGATATCTGGTCTCTTTTCTAGCAGCTGAAGGGCTAACCTATGACAGAAACAACTGTGTTCTCTGCATAACTCTAAGGGCAGAACTCAGACCATGGGCAGATGCTCAAGAGCTTCCTTGTGTGGACACAGCAAACATACCATTCTGTCGGGATGGGAGGGAACCAGATAATCATAGGCTGTGCTCGGGGATGTTGCCAACTACTCCAAACTCCGAGGAGAGTCCACCAGGACCCCGTGCAACAGCAAGCTGCACCAGTGCAGGTAAAGGACAGTGTGCAGAAACAGCCTTTTAATCTTAGAATGTTCAGAACTTACCTGTAGCAGCATTTGACATACTTTTCTCCCTCCTCCCCCCACTTCTCTGACCCAGAATCTCCCTCTACTTTTTCCATTTTCAGATATAGGCAGACACTGCTCTTTATCTCAGCTTCTCTGAATCAGAATCCCACTTAAGCCCAGTGGCAAGGTGTGGCAGAATACATCCCCCTAAAGTTGTCCACGTCCTAATCCCTGGGACCTGTGAATATATGTTACAAGGCAAAAGGAAATTAAGGTTGCAGATGAAATTAAGGTTGCCATCATCTGACCTGAAAATAGGGAGAGTATCCTGGATCATCCAGGTGGGCCCCATGTAATCACAAAGGTTCTTGAAAGAGAGAGTAGAAGAGGAGGTAGGAATAATGCAACACGAGAAGGACTCAACTCCCATTGGCTACCTTTGAAGATGGAGGAGAAAGAGGCCACAAACCCATCGAAGCTAGAAAAGGCTAAACAGATTCTCCCCTAGAATCTACAGAAGAAACTGTCAACATCTTGATTTTAATGCAGTGAGACCCATGTCTGAATTCTGACCTATGGAACTGTAAGATAATAAATATGTTGTTTTGAGCCACTACGTTTAAGGTAATTTGTTACAGCAGCAGTAGGAAGCTAATACATGAGATTTGACTAATACATGACTTTTCTGGTGCTCTGTGGACACTGGAGGTTAGGTGGATACTGAGTCCAGCTGGAGCCCTGGAGAGAGGGTGCTTCCCCAGATGGAACCCAGTGGGGCAAGGCCACATCTCTGTAACAGGCATGTGTAGTCTGATGGCTGTAAGTCCTTCTAGAAGTCTCTCTTTTCTTTTGTATTAAAAAACAAAGCAAACAGACTGAGGTCCATGTGCTGCAGGAAGCCCAGAGCCCTCTGTGACATCTCTGTGGGAGAGGTATAGGCAGGATGGTTCTCATTTCTCCCGAGTTTGTTCTGCTGTAACCTTTGTGCTTCTTCAGCCTAGAGGAAACCCTCTGGCCTCTCACTTCTTCACCTTCACCCCAAGTTTGACACCACCTCTTTTGTTCTTTCTCCAAAGCTCACCCACCTAATGCCATAGCACAGAGCAGGAGAACTCAATGTCTAACCTCCCTATTCTTAGGAAACTGTTGGCTGGGTCCCACACTGGGGAATTTCTTCCTCCAGAAATTTCTGTCTCTGTACCTACCACATTGACAAAGCTCCTCTCCGGCTGTACCATCATCACAGCTTTCCTTATCTACACTCGTGGCCTCTCACCCTCTTCTCTAGAGCTGAGTCCCTCAGAGGTTCTGGATCTCTCTTCCTTTATGATTATGTGGAACAAGTCAGCTCCCTCTTAGTCTCTGGCCCCTTTCTTTTCAAAAATGCCCACCAAGGACTGCATCAAACTAGAGTTTATTCACAGCAAAGGAAACCATGAACAAAACAAAAAGACAACCTACTGAGTCGGAGAAGATAGTCACCAGTGATATATCCAATAAGGGGTTAATATTCAAACTATATAAGGAACTCACACAATTTAACACCAAAACCAAACAAACAATTCAATTAAAAAATGGGCAGAGAACCTAAATAGACATTTCTCTAAAGAGGACATAGAGATGGTCAATAGACAAGAAAAGATGCTCAACATCACTAATTATCAGGGAAATGCAAATGAGAGGATGTGGAGTTAAAGGAAGCCTTGTTTACTTTTGGTGGAATTGCAAATTGGTGCAGCCACTATGGAAAAAAATATGGAGGTTACTCAAAAAATTAAATTAAAAATAGAACTACGATATGACCCAGCAATCCCAGTTCTGGGTATTTATCTGAAGAAACCCAAAACACTAATTCAAAAAGACATATACACCCCTATGTTTACTGAAGCATTGTTTTCAATAGCCAAGATATAGAAGTAACCTAAGTGTCCACTGATAGACAAATGGATAAAGAAAAGTGGTACATATATATATACAATAAAATATTACTCAGCCCCAGGGGGGGGGGGGGGAGAGAGAATGGAATCTTGCTGTGACAACATGGATGGACCTAGAGAGTACTATGCTAAGTAAAATAAGTTAGACAGAGAAAGACAAATACCATATGATTTCACTTATATGTGGAATCTAAAAAACCAAATAAACAAACAAGCAGAACAGAAACAAATTCATACAGAGAACATTTTGATGGTTGCCAGATGGGAAGCGGAAGGGAGATGGAAGAAAACGGGCAAGGGATTATGATGTACATATTGCCAGTTGTAAAAACAGCCATGGGGATGTAAAGTACAGCATAGAAAACATAGTCAATAATATTGTAATAACCATGTATAGTGTCAGATGAGTACTAGATTTATCGGGGTGATCACTTCATACGGTATATAAATGTCTAATCTCTATGTTGTACATCTGAAACTAATATAATATATATCAACTGTAATTAAAAAATTAAAATTATTTTTTAAAATCTACCAAGACATTTTCTTAGATAAGTCACAAATCTAAGAGGAGAATTTGTTGACTTCCCTAGACTATGTCATCCATAGACCCTGGAAACAGGAACTTCTTTTTTTGAGGTCCCCACATATCACAAACATATACACAAACAATGAGATACTGCTGTACACCTCTTAGAATGGCTAAAAACAAACAAGAACCTAACAATACTAAACTCTGGTAAGAATTTTGGGAGCTGGTGGAACTGTTCAGAATCTTGGTCATGGTGCTCATTGCACAATTACCCATTTTTGTCAGTAACCAAGAAGAGTGAACATTGCTTTATGTAACTTTAAAAATAAAAAGGATATCTGGGTGACTCATTCCCTTGGGATCTGGCTTTCAGCACGGGCAGAGTGTGACCCCTAACTCTATCTACCACTTAGGCCACAGAGAATGTATTTCCCCTTCTCCCGTTCTGTGTCCTTAAACAAAAGGCAACCAAGTCTGATTCTGTGAGACTTGATGGATGGGCTGTGTTGCTGCTAACCTTGGAGCATGGGGAGGATTCGAACTGTGGAAGTGCTTAGGTGAGAGAAAAGCCAGCTTATTCAATATATCCAGTCATCCACTCAGACAGTCGAAAGCCCTGGTATGCTGAGCGCCCCTTGTGCCTGCATTCTGCTTCGGATGCTGAGGGTGATCTGGAATTAATAGCAACAGTTTCACAACAGCTGAGGTACATTTCATACATTAGACAAATCACAGTGTTCTTCAAAGTGTATGTGTATATACATGTATACACACACACACACACACACACACACACACATATATGTCTAGATGTAATATGTGTGAAGGATAATGCCAATTCTTTTTTTTTTTTTTTTTTGTACAGATAGAGTGGGAGGGAGAGAGAGGAAGGGAGAGAGAGAGAGAAACATCGACGTGAAGGGACACATCGAGTGGCTGCCACCTGCATAACCAACCAGGGCCGGGGACAAATTGCAACCGAAGTACGTGCCCTTAGCGGGAACCGAACCTGGGTCTCTCAGGACCGCAGGCCGACGCTCTAACCGCTGAGCCAAACTGGCCAGGGCGATAATGCCAATTCTTTACACTGACTACTAGAATTGTCAATAATTCTTTTATGACAGTGGTTTACAAGATTTAACAAAACTTTCAAAGACGTGAGTTAATATTTTCAGGTTCGTTTATATCATTTTTTTTTTTTATCCTCACCCGAAGACATTTTTCCATTTTTTGTTCAGATGGAGCGGGAGGGAGAGAGAGGAAGAGAGAGAGAGAGAAATATCGATGTGAAGGGACACATCTAGTGGTTGCCACCCGCACGACCAACCAGGGCCGGGGACAAACTGCAACCGAGGTACATGCCCTTAGCGGGAACCGAACCCGGGTCTCTCTGTACCGCAGGCCGACGCTCTAACCGCTGAGCCAAACCGGCCGGGGCTCGTTTATATCATTTTAATTTATTATTCAATAATGATGTAGCCTCTTTTATTTTTTAAGTGTTTTAATTTATTTTTTAGAGAGAGAGGAAGGGAGAGAGAGATAGAAACACCGATGTGAGAGAGAAACATCGATTGGCTGCCTGCTGCATGTCCCCTATTGGGGATTGAGCCCGAAACCTGGGCGCGTGCCCTGACTGGGAATCGAACTGAGACCTCTCAGTCCATGGGATGACACTCAATCCACTGAGCCACATCGGCCGGCCGCCCCTTTTATTTTTAATAAGAACTTTGAATGTTTTAGAAAAAGAACTATTTTGAAAATACATATGGAAATAATTTTTTTATTGTTTTCATTTAATTTACATTTTGATAAAAATGATATTTAAATTTGCTCACTTTGATTTCAATTACAGTTTATTTATGAGCCTTCAGATCAGTGCTGTACAATAGAAATATAATTGCAAGCCACATATGCAATTTTAATTTTTCTAGTAGCCACATTAAAAAAAAATGAAACAGGTGAAATTCATTTTAATAATATATTTTATTTAACTGTCTATACCCCAAATATTATCATTTCAACATATAATCAATGTGAAAAACTATCAAGGTACTTGGTGTTCTTTTCTCCATACCAAGTCTTGAAATCTGCGAGTATTTTCCATTCACAGCCCATCTCAGCTGGGACCAGCCACGCTTCAAGTGCTCCGTGGCCCGTGGAGCTGCGGGCTCTCATCTGGGCAGCTCAGGTCTCGATCACTGAAAATGAGACAGGTCAATGTGATGATGGGAATTGGGATGGGGGTTTCCATTTGTTCTACTGCCCAGGCCTGACCTACCTCCTTCCCACTCCATGACCACAAACCTTCCCTCTTCCTCCGTCTTACGTCCTGTTGTGAGGGTACCTTGGCGGTTTCCGAGGCTCGCCTGGGGTTTGCTAGCAGCCAGGCAGGCGATGTTTGTTGTGGACCTGTCACTCTTGAATCTGATAGCCCAGCGACGTGAGGACATTGTGTTTAAGAGAAGGCCCAAGGGTTGAAGGATGTTTCTCTGAAATCAATCCCTCTGTGTATCTCCTTGGCTGTCAAAACACTGGGAGTGCCTGCTGCCAGCCTCCTGCTGGGGGCTCTGAAGCCCTCAGAACCCAGGGCCTGGGCTGTGGGAGGGGTCTCCTCAAAGTCCCCCTTTCCCAGGAGCCTGAGTGCTGTCTGGGCCCTGCTCCAGTCTGTCAGTGATCTCAGCAAAGGGGTAAATTGTGTCTCGATTAGCACCTCTGTCTTCCCACCAGGACTTGTTTAGTTTACAGATAGATAGCTGTTTCCTCTTCATGACCTGCTAGTGCATCAAAGTGACATTGATGAGGCTTGACAGGGTGATTAGTTGTGTGTGTGTGGGAGGCAGGAAAGCTGAGGCGTCAAGGGCAGAGGCTTTATAAAATATAAGGACATGGGTTCAAATGCCACCCCTGCCATTTGGCTCTGAGTTGGCACAAGTCTCTCAACTTCTTTGAGTCTGTCCTCTCATCTGTGCACTGGGAGTCATAACAGCATCTGTCTACAGGGATTCTGTGAGGATTAAATAAGATAATGATGTCTGCTCTTCGGAGACCTGTGAGGCTGTTCTAGGTGCCCAGGCCGGAGACACTAGGGGCCTGGTGGAGGATAGTAGCCGCAGATGTGAGAAGTGGACCAGCTTCTGGATATGTTTTGATGGTAGGTTATAAAGCATTACCTGATGAATTTGACTTTGAGGGATTTGTATGTTCATGAATAAATGAAATAATATGGAGTGCTTAACACAGGTCCTAGCACCTAACTACTGTTGTTTTAATAAAGGCTTTCTGACCCTGATGATGTAACTTTTCCCCACACATGACACTGATGGATTGAGTTAGGAAAGAAACTCAGATGTTATTAAGCAACTCACCACTTTGGTGCCTGTGCACATGGTCTCAGGCTGTCTCTGAGGTTAGTCTCAGGGAGGGAGGTCAGGACCCAAAGAGACCCTGTTGTGACAGAGAGTTACTGAGGGGAAAGTAACAAGATATATTCTGTCACTGTCCTCATGTTGCTGCAATTCTTGTCACTGGGAAGTACAAAAAAAAATGTGTCTTTCTTTTCTTTTCTGTTTTCTTTATTGATTTTAGGGAGAGAGGGATGGAAACAGTGATGAGAGAGAACAGTGATTGGCCACCTCCTGAATGCCCCCCACTGGGGATTTGGCCCTCAACCTGGGCATGTGCCCTGATTGGGAATTGAACTGACAACCTCTTGGTGCATGGGTCGACACTCAACCACTGAGCCACATCAGCCGGGCTGTCTTTATTTTCTTTAACTCTTCTAACCTTCTCCACAAGCCACTCCCCACCCTGCTGGGAACTGAGGACACTTAAATTTGCTAAACAATAATACCCCAGTCTCTTCCCAATTAAAAGCTCAAGCTTTCAGAATCCTCTTTTCTTGCCCAAGATGGACTATGGATGTACATCAGAGTTTATTGCAAGAGCCAAGCTGGTGAGGGGACCTTGATGCTGTGGGGCCCCTTAAGCCTGGCTGCTGCTCATGTTGGACAAAATGATCTTCCTTCCAGAAGCCTGTGAGTGAAGGGCAACGTGTCCCCCGCCCCCAACACAGACACACACACACACACACACACACACACACACGTGCGCGTGCATGCTTTTCAGTTTATCTTTGGGATATTGTCTTAGAGAACAGAGGTCACCACCCATAGGCCTCACTGCCAGCCACCCCTCCTCTACCCTGTCCTCCTCCTTCAACCATCCACTTTCTTTTCCTTTATTACCAGAACATCTTCTGGGCCTCCTCCTGCTGGATTTGGCCTCTTTTCCCCATTTCTATGGCCATAATGGCAAAATGACTTCCAGGTAGGGCTGACTGATTTACAAATACATGTTTAGTATAAGTATGTCCTCTGAAATATTTGGTACATATTTATACTAAAAAATTATTTGTTTCTTAGCTGAAATTCAATTTTAACTGGTGTCTTATATTTTATCTGGCAATCTTCCTTCCTTGTAAGGAACTCAATTATGGGGGAAAGGAATGAAAAACATAGCCATTTAGTATTTTCAAAATATTATGCCTGCTATAAGGCTCAGCCCCTGCAGGCCTCTTGGCTGGGCAGACTTAGAGAGGCTTCAGAAAGAAGGATGCTGCCCCCCAGCCCCTCAGAGGAGCCCGTCGTGTGTTGTGTTAGGGCAGCAGGGATGGTGAAGGAACCCACTTTGGCTTCTTGCCCTTCCTCCCCCAAGCACACCAGGCAGGCCTCCCTGGGATGTGGGTAGCCCCATCTTGCTGGCAAAGCAATTGCTTACCTAGAACTTTTATGAGGACATTTTTATTGAGCTGTAATTGAAAAGAAAAAAAAACTCCAAGACATTCCAGATTTTTCTCGTAAGCCTGCTTCAGGCGTGTGTGTGTGTGCGCGCGTGCGTGTGTGTGCACGTGCGTGCTCATAGACTTTGGCCAGACCACACCAGAGTTTTTGTTGAAAAAATGAAGAGATTATTGTATGTGTGAGAGAGACATTCAACTTTTCTCTCTTCTTCCCTAAATTAAGGACCAGAATAAAAAAATGAGTTGGGAGACTGGGGAGCTTGCAAAACCTCTTCTCATTAAGCAGATATTCCCGTGTGTGGAGAGTCTGGGTTTATGTAAGAAGGCTGCGTTTGTCATTACATCCTCATATCCTAATGTCAGTTCACAACCATGTTTAAGAAACCTGTAATAGAATGCAGAGCCTCTTTTGTATGTAAAACTGCTTGGCGAAAGTTTATAAATCATATACATCTATTTAAAAAGATGTGAAAGCAAACCCAGATGATGGTCTTTTAGTGAGAGCTGGTTGTGAATGCCCTGTTGTGCCCTGTTGCTGGTCTGAGTCGTTGTAGGAAAAGCCTGAGGGTCTGTTGGGGTCTGCGTGACCAGTCCTCTCGCCGTCCCCTCCCCCAGGAAGGATGGAGATCCAGATCTTCCTCCCCAAGTCCCTGGTTGTCTCAGTAGAAAGGAAAGAAAGTCAAGCTTTTGTTGCAGACCTACTATGTGCCAGGCACTAGGCTGTTTCTCTAGTTCCATTCTCACCACAGACCTGGGCAATGCTGTTGTCCTTCCCATTTTTACACTTGGGAAACGTGGGGGTCAGAGGAGGTAACCATCTGCTCGTGCCCACGTGGCTGTGTAAGGGAGGGAGTCCGAACAAAAACCTGAGTCCCTGTGCGTGCGAGGCTGCTGTTCTTCCTGCCACCCGCTCCCACCCAGGCAGCTCAGCTTGGCGGCGGGGATGGTGGTGTGTGTTATGATCTCCTTGGCTGGAGACGCCCTGCCACTTCTCTGGAGGGGCAAGGCTGTGTGGTGGCCATTTCTGAGCAGACCTGAATCCGCTGACCCATTGTCCTGCCAAAGAGTCTCATTCTTGTCAGGCACAGCCTGTGGTCTGGTTGAAGTTCATGAAATTAGTAGATGAGGTTTTCTAGGTGCCAAAAGATAACTCACAATCAGGTGACCTCAGAGATCCCTTGTAGGGACACACTGGAAAACAAGGAATCTCCTGGAGACAGGGAATGTCTCCCAGGATACAATGTGACTCCGGTGACCAGGCTAATGTGGGGTCTCGTCAGGTGCAGGCTGCTCCTGGGTCAAGGCGCTGACTCTGCGGGGACTCAGCTCTTCTCTGTTCCGCTTCGGATAATCCTGTCCCTGCCAGGGGACTCCCTGCGTTTCTCCGCTTGGAGAGTTCCGTGCCCACGGCTCCTGCCTACTGACTTCTCTTTGGATGCCTCCCCACCCACCCTGCTACCTCCAGCTCTGCTTCCCGCTCAAACTCTCTAGGACTTAGGACGGAGAACCTCATCGGGTCCGCAACCTTGTCCAGGAAAGAGCACAATCAATGGCAGCCTTTCAGGTTAGACATGCCCACAGGCCTGCGGCCACCGTCCAGCAGAGAATTTAACAGTTAAGACCACATTTGGGTGCAGGTAACAGAGACTTTAAAAATAGTGACTTGAACAGGGTAGACATTTCTTTCTCTCTCATGTAAAGAAAGTGTGGCCCGGCAGGTGTGGCTCGGAGGATTGAGCGTTGTCCCACGGACTGAGCGGTCCTGGCTCGATTCCCGGTCAGGGCACATGCCTGGGTTGCTGGCTCCATCCCCAGTGCAGGGGTGTGTGGGAGGCAGCCGATTGATGTTTCTCACATCGATGTTTCTATCTCTTTCTCCCCACCTCTCTCTAAATAGTCAATAACATTAAAAAAAAGAAAGAAAGAAAGAAAGTGAGGAGGCGGAGGCAGGCAGCCCCGCCCTGGCAGGGAGCCCAGCCAGGCAGCACCATGGGGAGGGGTGGGGCGGAGGTAGCAAAGGATACATCCCTTCCCCTTTAAAAGACTTATCCCAAGCCTGGCTGGTGTGGCTCAGTGGTTGAGTGTCTTGCTGGTTCGATTCCTGGTCAGGGCACATGCCCAGGTTGTGGGCCTGAACCCCAGTGGGGGACATGCAGGAGGCGGCCAGTTGATGTTCTCTCTCATCGATATTTCTATCTCTCTCTCCCTCTCCTTTCCTCTCTCTCTAAAATCAATAAAATATATATATATATATTAAAAATAATAATAATTTTTAAAAAGACATCACAAGTCCCACATAATTGTATCTCATTGGCTAGAACTTAAGTCACTTGGCTACTGTACCCAGGCACCCATCCTGATGCAGCCATCTATGGCCAGGACAGCAGAGCCATGTGGCAGAGAGCGCCTGCCGCCAGGAATCCCGAAGGAGGAGAGCTGCATGGGGGGACCCTGCAGGGATGCTACACAGTGAATACCTGTACCTGTGAGACGTGGTCTAAAAGGAACTATAGGCCCCTTCACCTCACTCTTATGTTTCCCCTTAGTAGTCCTGCTACAAGTTCACCCCTCAAGTGAAGCAGGGCCTTTTCCAGCACCTCTTTTAAAGCATGCACATAATCCTAGGAAAATTAACTTGTCTCAGTTCTTCACATTAGCATGTACATTTTCTTGTGTCTGTCTAATCGGCACCTTCCTCCCCCATCACTACTAAAGTCAGGGTGGCCCTAGCGGTCCAGAGCACCAAGCTGGAGCTCTGGGAGGCTTGAGAGCTAGTCTGACCGGTTCCCAGTTGTGGATCCCAGGAGCCCCACTGTAGGCCCTGAGGTTACAGAAGGTCTAGCCAAAATACCTGTACAGGGATGTAAACAGGGAAGCATTTGAGGGAGCGAGAGCCCACGGTGGGCCGATGGATGGTTCTGCCGTAGCCGCTGGGGCGCAGGAATGCTCAGGGGAGGGGAAATTCTAGGGGATGGGAAATTCTAGCAGCAACCAAGGAGAGAGGACTGGACCGACCAGACATCGAACAGCTCAGGAATCTTGGACGAAAAGATTAATGTGTAAACCTGGGAGAATAAACTGTGTAGAGCAGAGCGATCTGAGAAAAGGAGAAAAATGGCAGCCGGTTCCTACTGCCAGCCAGGGCAGGCAGTACCTGGGTAGGTGTGTGTGGGGGGGATATTTCCCTTGAGTTTTCCTCAAACCAGTGTTCCCAAGACCCCAGTGCCATCAGAGTCCATACTGCCCTCGATGTGGGAGGAAATGGAGGAGGCAGCTGTCACAACCAGGCTGGGAGCCAAAGGCCAGCGGACCTACAGGGGTGTCCTGGTGGCCGAGAGTTTATTGGCCTAGAAGGTTGGGTGGCTTGAGTTTAGGACAGAGCTTGGGAGAGAGGTGAGGATTTGGATGTTCCCTTCCTGGGATCCTCTCCACTGTGCCCACCTCAAGACCTTTGCCTCCAATATTTCTCTTGGGCCCCTAACCACCTTCCAGTCCTGAGTGGGGCTCTGAGCAGATACAAGCCAGAGCTCTACTGCCGTCCACTCCGCTGCAGAAGTGGACGCCATGCACGCAGCCCAGGGCGGACGGATGCAGCAGCTTTCTTCTGTCCTCATTCACCCATTCCTCCAAAGGCTGGGTTAGTGGTTACACACCAGGGCTTTTCATCAGAACTGGCTCTGCCACAGTGCTGGTTATCTACTGATACGTAACAAACCACCCCAAAGTTTAGTGACTTAAAAACAAGAGCATTTTCTTATATCCCATGACTTTGTGGGTCCTCAATTCAAGCAGGCTCGAAGGACGGTTCTTCTAGTCCACGTAGCGTTGACAGAAGTCATCCAGCAGCATTCAGCTGGCAGATGTGCTGGTCTGGAGTATCCCAGAAAGGGTCACTCAAATGTCTTGTGCACCGGCAGGGAGGCTGGAAGGCGGGGCTCAGCTGAAACTGTCAACCAGCTTGCCTAACCAAGGCCTTTCTAGCATGGCAGTTTGAGGGTAGTTCGATTTCTTGCACGGTGGCTCAGGGCTCCAAGGGGAGTGTTCCAAGAGACCCAGGCAGAAGTTGCAAGCCACCTTATGGCCCAGCCTCAGAAATTCCTGAAAGCTACTTCTGTCGCAAAATCTAATGGCAAGCAAGTCACCAAGGCCACCCCAGAATTAAGGCTCAGGAAGTGTTTCAGAACACAGTCTTGCTGAGGGAGTTTGAAATATGATTCTATCACTTCTAGCTAAGTGACCTTGCGAAAGTTAATTTAAACTCTGTTAGCCTTGGTTTTCATATCTGTAAGATAGGAAGATTTTATTTTTACTTTTTTATCCTTACCCGAGGACATTTTCCCATTTTTTGTTCAGATAGAGTGGGAGGGAGAGAGAGGAAGAGAGGGAGAAACATCGACGTGAAAGGGACACATCGAGTGGCTGCCACCTGCATGACCCAACCAGGGCCGGGGACAAACTGCAACCGAGGTACATGCCCTTAGCGGGAACTGAACCCGGGTCTCTCTGGATCGCAGGCTGACGCTCTAACCGCTGAGCCAAACCGGCCAGGGCCAGGTCTCATTTTTGAAAGCTTGCCACACATATTGTACAAAGAACCTTCTATCTTCCCCACTTAATCCTTACAACAGTCCTATATGCTGG
Source organism: Molossus molossus (assembly GCF_014108415.1). Taxonomy (NCBI): domain Eukaryota; kingdom Metazoa; phylum Chordata; class Mammalia; order Chiroptera; family Molossidae; genus Molossus; species Molossus molossus. The sequence goes on from NW_023425352.1 coordinate 56,040,849, forward strand.
TTATTAGTACTCCCATGTCACAAGTGGGGGAGGTGTGAAGAGATTAATTGAGGTCACACACCTGGTAGAGGGCAGAGGTAGGATTTGAATCCAGGTGATCTGGCTTGAAAATCATGCTCTTAACAATAGCCCATGCCTTTCATGAGGCTGCTCTAGAAAAAGAGGGGAAGCAGCCGCACCATTGCAGACTTCCTGGGCAAGTAGAGCAGGCAGGCAGGCTTCCTGCTAGAGGTACCCATCTGGAGCTCGGTGTTTCCTGAGGTGCTCTGGAAACGGTTTGGCTCTCCCACCACCTGCTTTCTCAGCCCCCCCCTTCCTCTGCAGCCCCAGATTCTGAGCCTAACCCTCAGAGCCCCAAGAAGGTGACCTGCTGAAACTCAAGCCTCAGGGTGTGGCTCTGTCTCAGCCTCTGGGCACTGCACCCCAGCTGGCAGAGGCAGGTGGCCCACACTCATAGACCTGGATGTTGTGTAGAGATTGGCTTCTGGAGCCACTATTTTGGGCTCTGCTGACAGTGCATGAGCAGAAATAGCAACAAGGGCTGAGTTGTCAGGCAGAGGGGGGGTTCCAAGAGAATTGCGGGTGGGCAGATTGGGCTGCCAAGTGGGGTCTAGCTTTGTCTGCTCTGGATAATTATAGGCCTTAACAACCTGGGACGAACCGAGAATGGTTTTCAATCCCTGGATTGGAGAGGGGCTCTGCCTGGTTGGCCACAGCAGTAACAGCCCTTCTGTCATCTTCCAGCTTTGGAAAAGGCCTGGAGAGCACCTGAGGCAGCCAACAGCCAGCTGGGATTAGGGCCAACCGAATGCCGCAGGGAGGAGAGTAGAGTAGCTCACTGGGCAGCACCTGCCCTTTGAGGCCCGAGCCCAGCGATCCTAGGCCCAGGACACAGCATTCCAGCCCATCTCATCTTCTCTGAGCCTCAGTTTGTTCATCTGTAGAACTGGGATGTTCATCCCTGCCTACATCCCAGACCAGGCGGCCTGTGTTTGCAGTTTATGAGGTGCAAAGGAAGTGAATGGGGGCAAAAGCAGCCTGTGCTCAGCTCACTCCATTGAACACTCTGGTTTGGAGCTCTGTCTGCTTGGGAGGAAGAGATACTTTCTTCTTGACCAAGCCCAGGACTGCTTCTGTCTGAAAGGCTGGTTTGCTCAGAGGGGGCATCTTTTTTGTTTTATTTTTTATTTATGTATTTATTTATCCTCACCTGAAGACATCTTTTTGCATTTATCTTCAGATAGAGTGGGAGGGAGAGAGGGGTGAAGAGAGAGAGAGAAACATTGATGTGAGAGAGACACATGGACGGGTTGCCACCCACATGACCCCAACAAGGGCCAGGGACAAACAGTAATCGAGGTACGTGCCCTTAGCGGGAACTGAACGCAGACTCTCTGGTCCGTAGGCCAACACTCTAATCGCTGAGCCAAACGGCCAGGTCTGGAGGCACCTTTTTTGACTTGTACAAAGAGAAAGCACTTGCCCTCTGGAAATGGACTAGATGGCAGAGAAGGGTAGAAGCCCTGTAAGCCCCCAAGAGAGGGCACAGCTGACCCCAGAGCCTTGGTGAGGAGGGAAGAGTGGGTCAAAGGTGGGCCAAGGGGACAAAGTGAACTGGGAAGAGAATGTCAAGGTAACCAAATGATGAGAGGGATGCAGGTGGAGCTTGGAGAAGGGCAGGTACCCTCTGGAGGAAAGTCCAGTCCTGGGCTGAGCTGGGATCCACTCCCCGGGTGGCCTCTGTAGAGAGGGTTGAGTGGCAGTGGTGCATCCTGTGGCTGCCGGTCCACAGAAACACAGGGCTGTACCTGATGCAGGGTCATAGCCAGAGAGTGTGGGGGCCATGGGCAGGGACACTGAGCCGGAAAGCCTGGTCAGAGGCAGCAGTTGGAAGAGAATAAGACATCAGGCGACTGTAATTCAGAGTGACAGGGGTATCATAAGAGGTGGATGGACATTTCAGTGGGGAGGAGCACTTCTCTCAGGTTGGGGGGTCTAGCAGAGCTTCCCAGGGGGGCCATCTGAACTGGAGCTCCGAGGAGACCGGGTGGAGAGTGCTGAGAGCGGTGGGCACCCGGAGCTGGCGCAGCTGGGGCCTGTGCAAGTTGGCAGAGGTGCGTGGCATGTACGAGAACAGAACTGCAGGAGACGACTGGAAGTTCTCAGTAATGCAGCATTTCCTACCTCGTCCAGGTGTTTGTACTTCTGGGGTGGAAGCAGAGGGGTGACGTTATCCGATTTTCATTTTGGTAAGATGTTTACACGTTGCATGGAGATTGGAGAAACCAGGCTGGTGGCAGAGACTGTTGTAAGAATCCAGGTGAGAGCCCTGGCCGGTTTGGCTCAGCGGTTAGAGCGTCGGCCTGCGGTCCAGAAAGACCCGGGTTCGGTTCCCGCTAAGGGCACGTACCTCAGTTGCAGTTCGTCACCGGACCTGGTTGGGTCGTGTAGGTGGCAACCACTTGATGTGTCCCTTTCACGTTGCTGTTTCTCTCTCTCTCTCTCTCTCTCTCTCTCTCTCCCTCCCTCCCTCCCTCCCTCCCTCCCTCCTACTCTATCTGAACAAAATATGAAAAAATGTCCTTGGGTGAGAATAAAAAAAAAAAAAAGAATTCAGGTGAGAGATGAGGTTGGCTTGAACTTGAGTAGTCACAACAAAGACGAAGGAAGTGAGCAGATCCAAGTTGTACTTAGGAGGAGGAAACCGATGGGCTAATTGGATGAGAGCAGGAGTTCAGGGTGACCCCCATCACTGACTTGGGTAACGATGCCTGTCAGACTAGGAAGAGAAGTGGTCTGGGTGGGGGTGATAAAAAGTTCAGTCTGAAGTTCAAGGGCAGTATTTAGATGGAGGTGGCCAGTGGGATACAGAGGCTTTGAGCTCAGAAGAGAGAATGGGGCCAGCCACAGGGGTCTAGGAGTCATCAGCCTACAGATGTGAACTGAGGCTGTGGGAACAAGAGCATCCACCCAGAGAGTGAGGACACCGAGCGAGAAAAAAGGCAGAGGACAGGATCCTGAGAAACCTTGACCTTTATGGGTCAGCTGGAGCGGGCAAAGGGACGCCTGGAGGGAGGAGGACAGGCAGGCCATTTCAGCCTCGCAATACCTGCACCGCTCACAGGTGAGGAATCCGCAGGCTTTCACGTGTTTCGCTAGAGCACAAGCACAAAGAAACACAGAGCTGAATGTTTTGCTCCATCACATAACCACCCTTCCCCTAGGACATCCAGGGTATCTCTTCCCCAACCCCATCCTCTTGTTTAATGCCTCTGTGTTCTAGGTGTCTGTAATTTTGAAAGTAGAGTGTAAATGAAAAGATTGACTGAATTCAAGAGGTGCTATTTGCACACAGTGAATTGTGCTTTTGTTTTATTTTGAGAGAGAGAGAGAGGGAGGGAGAGAGGGAGAGAGAGAGAGAGAGAGAGATTGGCTGCCCCCCATCACCACATGTGCTCAACTGGGGATTGAACCCACGACCTTCCAGTGCACAGGACAACACTCCAACCAACTGGGCCCCACTGGCCAGGGCCGCACAGTGAGAATGGTGATGCACTGCACTTTGGTCTTTACTCAGGCAACCTACTCTTGAGGACCAGGTGAAGAAAGGCCATCTAATTCTCAGCACTTGTACCCACTCCTTCCTCTTGCACCCAAGGTCGTGTTACTAATTGGTCCTCACCTGGCCTCCTCCTTCAGGAAGCCCGACAGGAACGCAGACTCCATCTCTAGGCTGCCATTGTACTGAGCCAGAGCTGGCAAGCCTTCTGGTACATCGTGGCCATCCTTGGAGAGAGCCACCATCCCACAAACCACCAGAAGGACTCCTGTCTTTATTATGATGAACCTTTTATTATAGAGACAGACTGAATTCTTTTGCATAAAGAATCTCTGGATTGGGTCAGGGAAATCCACCCGATAAAGGTCACCACCCAGCTCTCCCTGCCTCTGCCTCAGCTAAGTCCTTGCTTGCTATGTACATCTCAAGAGGCTGCTGTCCCAGGGCCAGGCTGGTGGGTTGGGCCATGCTGGCCGGAGGGTCAGGGCTCCTGGCTGTCCACCAGGTCAGAGTCTCACCGAATCCCGCCTCAGTCGGTTGTCCAGAACCTGGAGCTGCCGGAGGAAGCCGGAGTTGGGGCAGATATCACGGTGGGCCTGCACCTTTTGGATGGCTTGCACCAGCGTCATGTTCTCGTAGATCATGAGGAAGGCCAGGACCACGGTGGCGGAGCGGCTCACTCCCATGGCGCAGTGCACCAGCACGCGGCCTGCAGGGAGACCCAACCCAGCGTCAACCACCTGCCCTCATACACCCACCCATTCGGGAGTCAGAGATACTTCTAGCCATCCTTCAGCCCACCTATCACAGTATTCTGGAATACTGACACTGTGTTCACTGTCAGCTGGGGCAAATGAAGCCCAGAGAGGGAAAGGAACTGGCTCAAGGTCACACAGCAAGTTTGTGATGGAGCTAAGGTTAGCAGCTGGGATTCCCTTCTCCTGGTTCAAGGTGCTTCCTCTGGCATCCTTTGCAACTCTGGTGAGTTGGTGGGGAGCAGGGGGAGGACAGTGCTCCTGGAGTCCCCTGGGGTTGGGGCAGATTACAAACTACCTGTCTCTCCCCAGTTCTGCCCTCTCCCCTTGTCCCTGCAGCCCTATGCCAAGGCTTCATTTTAGAGGAGCCTGCTCAAGAGCCGTTGCTAGGTTGCTAGGTCTGTACCTTCTGCCCAACACCTGGTCTCCTACTGAGGGATATAGTTATGCTGATGACCACACTGGTTGTTGGTTTCTGGGCGTCTCTGAAGGGGATGCTCACCAAATGGCAGTAGCTACTTGCCCCATGGGGTGAGAGGGTTGTTGGAGAGGTTTGTGGCTTAGGGCACCAGCTATCAGTGCTACTGGAAAATCAAAGAGCCCCGGATCTCACCCCCATCCCTACCTCCACCCCAGTCCCTTCCCCAGGAGCTCACCTTGGGGAACACTGAGGGCAGTCCGGATGTACCGAGCCACAGGCAGAAAGTACACACTCAGGTCAAAGAAGGGGTTGTCATCAGCCTCAATGCCATAGTACTCCACAGGCATTCCGTGATAGAACTTGGCACCTGTGTCCACTTGAAACTTGCCCGCAGCAACGTTCACAACGTGGGTGATGCCCAGCTGGGTGAGTCTGCTCCTGTCCCGGGCTGCATACCTGGAGGGAGGAAGGGTGGGGCGGGGCGGGGCGGGGTGGGGTGGGGTAGGAATTGGGAGGTGGGGGTAGCTCTCCCTGGTCAGTTCTGACTGAGCTGGAACTTGTCCCCTTCCCTCCTCTGCCACCCCCGCCAAGGGTAGAGACTAGAAGTAGTGAACTGGCCCTGGCCGGGGTGAATGGGCTCCTCTAGTTAGAGTTCAAGGCTTCCTTTCCCTCGGGCCAACTTTCTGGAGAGCATTTGGCCCACATGCATCAAAAGCCTGAAAAATGTGCACATACTTTGCCCAGCAAGTTTCCTTCTAGGGACTTAAAGAAAGAATCCAAACTGTGCCCACAGACTTCTGTAAATTGAATTTAATGATATTTAAGATAGTAAAAACTTTGGGGAAAATTACAAATATCCTCTGATAGGAGCCTGAGTATGTACAGGTAAATGAAATACTATGCAAGCACTAAAATATGGTAGATACGGGTAAACAAAGAAAGGTGTTCATGCTGTATTGAGAACATGTGGAAAATGCCAGGTACTAAACAGAACGTTGGTTAAGGTTTTAAGTCTGTAGTATGACTCCATTAAAAAACTTCTATAGCCCTGGCTGGTTTGGCTCAGCGGTTAGAGTGTTGGTCTGCGGTCCGGAGAGACCTGGGTTCGGTTCCCGCTAAGGGCATGTACCTCGGTTGCAGTTTGTCCCCGGCCCTGGTTGGGTCATGCAGGTGGCAGCCACTCGATGTGTCCCTTTCACATTGATGTTTCTCTCTCTCTCTCTCTCCCTCACCCTATCTGAACAAAAAATGGAAAAATGTCCTCAGGTGAGGATAAAAAAAAAAGCTTCTATATAAAGTTGATTACAAAGTTGATTATAAAGTGATACCATTTTTCTAAAAAAAATTAAGAGAGAGAAATGTGAAAAAGTATTTATGTATATATTTGTATATTCATTTTTTTAAAAAATCCTCACCCGAGGATATTCTTCCATTTATTTTCAGACAGAATGGGAGGGAGAGAGAAAGGGAAACATCGATGTGAGAGAGACACATCAATTGGTTGCCTCCTGTATGGCCTGACCCGCAACCCAGGTATGTGCCCTTGACTGGAATCGAACCCGTGACTCTTCGGTCCACAGGCCAATGCTCTAACCGCTGAGCCAAACCAGCGAGGGCTGTGTATGCATTTTTTAAAATGCCAATACGGATTTTATTACTGGTTATCTGTAGGGAGGATAGCATATTATCATATTGTTAACAAGATACTGACCCCCATTCTCTAAATATCTTTTAAAAATTCTGAACTCTACATATATTGGTCCATATGTTCTAAATTTTAAGAACATTTTTAGAGAAAATGACTCAGTTCTACTCTCTCGATACACCCTAAGAATCATGCGTGTGTTGCCAGGGCACAGGTACTAGAATGTTCATAATGGCCAAAAAGTGGAAACGACCGAGGTGTTTGTATATAATAAAAGCGGATAAACTATGAGGTATTCGCATAATCGAGTAGTTACAGCAATAGAAAAATGAATGGCCCTGGCAGCTTGGCTCAGCAGTTACAGCACCGGCCCGTGGACCGGAGAGGCCTGGGTTCAGTTCCTGCTGGGGGCACATACCTTTGTTGCAGTTTGTCCCCAGCCCCGGCTGGAGTTGTGTGGGTAGCAACCACTCGATGTGTCTCATTCACATCGATGTTTCTCTCTCTGTCTTCCTCCCTCTCTCCTTCCTGCTCTATCTGAAAATAAATGCAAAAATGTCCTCGTGTGAAAATTTAAAAAAAAGAAGAAGAAGAATGAACTGCAGCTACACATAATAACATGGGTGAATCTTACAATTTTGAGCAAATTGTGCTGGGCACAAAACACACACAGTATGATTCCATTCATCCAACTTTAACAGACAGACAAAACTAACTATATGGTTAGGTGGGTGAGTGGTAGAGGTATAAGGAAATACTTATTTCAACACTCAGCAGTTATCTGCAGGGAAAGTGTTATAATGAGTAGGGTTCAGAAGGGGTTCCTGAGGCACAAGTAATGTCCTATTTCTTGACCTGGGTGGTGAAACTCTTCATGTAAGCTCTATGCACTTTTCTTATGAGTGTTCTATTTCCTCAATTAAAAGAATAACTTCTGTCAAAGGGAAGAAACATGTGGAATAGATTATGGGAGGCAGAGAGGGTGCCACCTGTGCTGCTGGGCTCTGGGCGAGGCTCCCTTCTGCCCCCGCCAACTCTCCCATGTGAGTCGCACTTACGCATCTCCCAGGAAGAGGTTGGGCCAGACCTCATTGATGTGGCTCAGTGTGGCGGCCCGCCGGACCCACAGCAAGCGCTGCAGTGAGGACAGCGTGGGCGGCTGGTAGGGGGACACCGGGACTGCTCCATGGATCTTGGGCCTCCGGAGATCCTGCTTTTGCAGGGAGTCCATCCTGGAACAGGGTGGACATCGCAGTGGCTAGAGGCAGCTCCCTGAAGCTGAGTACAGCTGACCAGAGGCCCGAGTGGAGGCCCAGGTGGCACTGGGATGATGCGGGAAGGGCCGCAGCTAGTTCATATGAGGTTGTTAACCAGCTCACCTGGGGCTGAGGCCTAGCCCCTTTCCCGAGGAACAAGGGAATCAACCCCTTGTTACCCTCTCTCCTGCCCTTTCCAGAGGCCCCCGAGGTCAGAAACTTTGGCCAAGGGGTCTTTGGAGTTCCGTTGGTGGCGATAAGCCGGCACAGACCCAATCCCTTAAGTCACTGGTCACTTGGGACTTTGTAGGGATGGAGACCTCAGGTGGCTGTGGCTCCTCACAACCTGGGCAGCTCGTCTCAAGGTCCCTCCTCTGCTAGTTCCAGGGCTGGTCCTCAGGCCCCCACACCTTCCCATTTTCAGGTGCTTGGAGAGCAGAGTCCATCTCTGGAGCGAAGGCCCTGGGCTAGGAACGTTTGTTAGCATTTCCATCCTGAATGAGCTAATGCCTCTTAGGCCTGGTGCCTCACTTGTGGTAGGTCCCTATTTTACATGAGAGGAAGCTGAAGCTCAGAGAGGAATTGTTTAAGTGATGCCCAAAACCAAATGGCTGATATGCAGCAAGGCTGTGGTTTCAATGCAGTTCTGTGGTCCTGTAGTTCAGTCCACAAGTCTTCCAGTTAACTATCGTTGGGGACTCGAGAGTGGTCACTAACACATCCAACTCTACAGGGGAGCCTGGTGTTGCTGTCACACATGTGCCTTTGAGTCCTGGGACTTTCTTCCTTACCCCCACGACTCGGGCCAGCGCTGCACGGCAGGCCTCACGCAGTTGGGGTGGGCCGTCTCAGGAGTCAGCTGGTTGAGGGAGTCCGGGACCCTGCTGAGCTGGGATGTCAGTGGCACCAGAACGTGGGCCTGCTGCCGTGCCGGGAAGGGTTGCCTATCTTGGCTAATCGTACCTGGCCCTCTCAGCAAGTAGCTAGGGAAGGTGCAAACTGGAAAAAACATCTTTTCTCTTTGGTAGGCCGTGCCAGGACCAGAAAGAGAAACAGGCACCCAGGAGGCCACTGGCTTGGCCAAGCTCACCCAGCGGGCAGCCGGTGGGCAGGGTGGAAGTGAAGACCCTGCTTTCCCCTTCATCCCCTGACGTAGCCTCCCAGGGCTGGCTGAGTGGCCTGCCACCTACCTAGGGCATGGTCTAGGGTTGAGAGTGGGGGAGTGAGGGCAGGGACAGGACTAAGCACATGAATGGAATGGGGCTGGGCGGGTTCCGCCCAGAACACAAATGCTGTGAAGCGGCTAGAATTCCAGGTCCCCTCTTGGAGCCCATGGGGGTGGGGCCTGAGAGCAGACCTAGGCCCTGATGGAGGGCAGCGCAGGCTTCCGAACCCCAGGCCTTCCTATGCTGGCATCTCTTTGGGGTCAAAGACTCCTGGGCCCGGAACTCCCCACGAGAGGGAGGCTGCTACCTGAAGTGGTGGGAAGAGCACTTCAGAGAGGAAGAGAGCCTGGCCATTATCTGTTCTGTGACCTCAGCAAGTCTTTGCTCCTGTCCTGGCCACATTTCTCTTCTCACGTTAAATATCCGGGTCTTGCTGGACTATGGAGTCTCCAGGGGCCTGGCCCGAGAACGAGAGAGGAGGCTGGGTACACAGTGACTACAGGGTAGAGAGCAGCGTAGTGTGTTAGGACGGGGTGAGCCCCAGGTTCCAGGGTCATCCAAAAGCCACACTGTTCTGGAGCCGCCAGCTGGTGCTTGAGCCCCAGGCAGGGCAAGTGGGGCTTTGGGAAGTCTGGCAGGCCTGGGCTCAGGCCTCTGAGCTTGGTGTGGGGTAAGGCTGCCCCCCAGTGGCCAGTGGGTGCCACACAGCCCGGCTGTGCGTGAAGGTAGCCCGGCTTCAGTTGAGGGAGCTGGACCCTGCTCCTCCTGGAGGCTCCTGGGCAGAGGAGGAGATGGCAGAGGGATCAAGGATTGGAGGCTCCCAAGCCACAGCCCTGACCTTGGCCTCCTAGAGGACCTGGGCTCAGGTCTGGAAAATGGCACCGTCTCGGGCCTTCTTTCTGATGCTCATGGATGTGTCCCCCACCTATCTCCTCCATGCCACTTTTGCCAGCCAAGTCACGCCCAGCCTCTTGCCCACTGACTCATCCTTTAAGCTCCAGGCACACCCAAGGAAGGGGAGTTGGTGGCTGCAGCAGCTTCCCCTGGTTTCTGTCATCCACAGACCTGTACTGTCAAGGACCCTGCCTGATATGTCCTCCCACATCTCGGCCACTTAAGGGTGAAGCAGGGCCCAGTCTCTAGCAGGGACAGGGCTGGCTTGGCTGTTCTTGCCATTCACTCTAGCCCTCATTCGGCCTCCTTCCTGCATCTCCCCCCCGAGCTGAACGGCTGCCTCTGTAGGCAGAGCTTGCCTGCTCTTGTGCGGCCGCTGTCCGCAAGTCCAGGCGCTTGTTTTCTGTTTTTGTATCTCTCTCCTCTCTATGTTGCTCCCCCGGTTGCCACCGTCTCCCACCCTCTCACAGAAGCTCATGCTGCTCCCCAGCCTCCCAGCAACCCTGCATGCTGGTGGCTGCTCTGAGATATCCCCCTGCTCTTCCCTGCTGCTCACTCTCTCTGCCCCTCCCTCCCCCGGCAGACCAGATGGGACTGTGACCACAGGACAGGTGGGGTCGGAGATCTCTGAGGAGTCGGGGGAAGGAAGCCTCAGAGAGGGTGGCAGGCGGGCTGCCAGTGGGTTTGTGCACCTGGTGTGCAGACCTCAGAGGAGGGCAGACCTGGGCAGAGTTGTTAGGTCTGGCGTTTGCACCCACGTGTACCAGTGTCCTCAGTGGGCTGCTGTGAGAATCCCATGAGGTACTAAATGCGAGGCATGTCCCACATCTGCCTCGTGGTAGATGCCCAATAAATGGTGCATCTTACGGTTATTATCACTACTCTTACTACTGTTACCTATTCAAGCCTCAGCCATATCCTGGGTAGAGGGTAACTTTCCCAGGGGGCAGTGGGGCTTGGTCTTTATCTGTGGTTCCTGACGTCTCTTTCTCTGTCTAGAGATGGTTATTAGTATATTCACCACTTGCTAAGGATGTACCATGTACCAGGCAGAGTTTACATTTGTCTGGTACATGGTAAGTGCTAACAATTTCTCACTGAATCCTCACAGTACTCTTATGAAGCAAGTAATATTATTACCCCCATTTCACAGATAAGGAAACTGAGACTCAAGGCGATTAAGCAATACACCCAAGGTCACACAGCCAATAAACATGAGAGCAAGGAGTCAAGCTCAGATCTTTCTGACTCTACTATGCTTTGTCTGTGCCTCTAGCTCTGACTCAGTCTGTCCCTCAATCTAACCCAATCTCCCTGTCCCCCACAATACACACAGGTACAAGTGCCTTGGCCCTCATTACCCAGAAAGCTCTGTGCCCCCCCTGAGATAGGAGCACTCACCCACCTGTGGGGGTATCTGGTCCAGGCTGTGGTCTTCTCTGACAGGCACTTTGTGCTGCTGACTTCTAACCGCTTGTCTCTGCACACTTGATGCTGCTTCTATTTTTGATATGAGTTTAATTATAAAGCATGATGTGCTGCTCTCCTCTCTGGCCATCCCCTGCCACACCCTACTCCCCGCTGGTCCCATGGCATGGTCACCCCCAGCCAGACACCTGGCCCCATTTGAGTAGAGGCATCCGGGCAGGGGCATGCCTGCAGTATGCCTGCATGTACATGTTGACTGTGGGCAGGGAGAAGGAAGATCGAATAAGTCATTTTAAAAGCTCCCTTGGCGCCTGGCCAGTGTGCCTCAGTGGTTGTGTGTCAACCCAGGGACCAAGAGGTTGCCGGTTCAATTCCCGGTCAGGGCACATGCCCAGGTTGTGGGCCAAATCCCCAGTGGGGGGCATGCAGGAGGTGGCCAATCAATGTTCTCTCACCGATGTTTCTATCTCTCTCTCCTTCTCCCTTCCTCTCTCTCTAGGAGCTCCCTTGGCCTTCAAGGGTGGTGTGGAGCACAGGCAGAAAGTTAAAGCGGGAAGGATCTTCTATGGAGGAGGACAGGGAAAAGACCAGCCCAAATCACACACAAACTGGTGGCATTGCCAACCTCAGAACTCAGGTCCAAGGGCCTTCCCTGGGGGCTAAGGATTACAGGGCTGGCCCAGGACAGACCCAGAAGACTCAGGCTGAGGAAGCATGGGAAGACAGACAAACAAAGGTCTAAGGGGGGTTCAGAGCAGGCCTCCAGACCAGCCTGGCCTACAGTCAGAAGCTGTGTCCAGAAGCCACTCTGCCCTTTGCCGAGTTCCTCCTTCCCGCAGAAGGCATTCCTGGCCCAGGGCCCGCTGTCCCTTGAGGCCAGCGAGATGGTCTTTAAGGTCCCTCTAAAGGGTAACTGTGATCCATTTGAGAGCTTGCATTTGGGTCTATCAAGAACCCCCTGCTCTCCAGAGACCCTCCTCATACACCCAAACTTCAGTACTCGTTCCCGCTCGCACTCCCGGGGAACATGTGCACAGAGACGTGTGCATGCCCACAGCCACACCTACAAGGGTCTCTGAAGTCTGAGCTCCAGGGAGTAAGGCTCAGCCCCTGCTGGGGCTCCCTGAGCCCTAGGGAGAGCTGATGGATGCAGCCGTGGACAAGGGCTATCGTGAACAATCACAGTCCCCTCCGGCTGAGCCCTAGGGAGAGCTGATGGATGCAGCCGTGGACAAGGGCTATCATGAACAATCACAGTCCCCTCCGGCTGAGCCCTAGGGAGAGCTGATGGATGCAGCCGTGGACAAGGGCTATCATGAACAATCACAGTCCCCTCCGGCTGAGCCCTAGGGAGAGCTGATGGATGCAGCCGTGGACAAGGGCTATCATGAACAATCACAGTCCCCTCCGGCTCTCCTCTCATGCTCCACCCCCCACAAGGGACCTTGGGGTCCCTGGCCGAGGAGCCTCAGGGCTTGGCTGAGAGGGTGGCCCATTCCTACCTGTGGGGACTGAAGACAGCGGCTGATAGGGAGTGCTGACGGCCAGAGGAAGTGCACGGAGTAGCAGGCTGTAGGGCGGACCCCACACTGGGCTTTCACCATCTTCCAGGTGTCCACCTGGGCCGGAGCCCCCAGCAGCACCAACAGGGCCAGTACCGCGGTGGCAAAATGGCAGAGCCCTGTGGCAGGGAGTAAGGAGCAGCCCTGGGGGAGAGAGGAGGTCCATGTTACAGGCAGTAAACCAGGGCCGAGATTGCCTGGGGCCACATCATTGGGTCAGGGTGAGAGCTGCCACCTAAGCCTGCTTCTGCTTTGAGCCCTCTGGATAAGGTCGGGAGGGTACGGGTGCTGGGAGAGGTAAGGAGGCAGTTATGGGCCCAGCACTCCTAGCCCCTCATCTTCCAGAGTCCTCTGCCCCCGCTGCTGTGGAGGGCTACATGGGCTGTGCACTGCACAACCCTGGGGGCTCTGGCCGCAGACTACCTGGTGGCTAGCACCCCCAGGAACCGTGCAATGCTGTAGCCTAAATGACTCCCCCAAAGCCAGCTGCCTGATGGGAAAGTGCTAAGGTTCAAGGACAGGGTGTTTCAGAGCCTCAGGCCGGGGAAGTGGGGTGTTGGGCATGCTCAGAGGTCTGCTGCTCTGCCAGGTTCCCGAAGCCTGTTCAGAGGAAAGAGTAGGGTGGGAACAGGCATTCCGTTCTCCTCTTGGCTCCCCAAACCACACAGCTCACCACACAGCTTGCCATCCAGCTGAGCCCCAGGCCTAGTCCCAACTCCAGCTACAACCCTAATTTCCTTCCATTACACTCACCCCCAAATTCTAAACCTAGCCCTCCGTCCTGCGCTAATCCCCACCCCCAAGATGCTCATACTCCTAGCAACATGTGCAAAGGGGCCGGTTTGCTAAAGTGCTCCCCTTTGGTCAGGCTGGCTGTGCATTCAGAGACCAAAACAGCTCTTCTGGGTGGGGGTCAGGGAGGATTCAGGCCACGCTCTTGGCAGAAGGAAAAAGCTGTTGCTCTTCCGACTGCCAGGAGAGCCTAGGGCAGTCACCTACCCCCACTGGCAGCCCCTGTGAGCCAGTGGGTGTGAGGCACAGCCAAAGTCAAGGTTGAGGAGAGCTGAGCAAAGGAGCAGTATGGGTAGCAGGAGCTAGAGGTAAGGTCAGGGGAGTGGACAGCTGCCCTGGAGGCCTAACCCCCAAGATGATGGCCCTCAAGGGGGATGTGATATGAGGAAGGTAGGCCAGCCAGGGACAGACTAGCCTGCACGTGGTGGGAGAACAGTGGGCACTCTCAGCTCCCTCACAATCCTGGTGCCACCCCAGGAAGAGACAACCTTGCCTCCTCCCACCTAAGCTAGCAGAAAACAGGGCCGATGCCAAAGGAGTCGAAGCAGCACCCCAGTGGCCATTTGTGGGCTGAGAGCCTGAGCAGCAGTGTGGTTACTAGGGCAGCCCACTCCTTCTACTAGGGGACACTGGGGCCTCCAGCAGGAGGGCAGCAGCTCGAGGACAGGAGGTGCAGGGGTCTGTTCCCCTTGTGCTATTGCTCCAAATGCACTGAACACAGAACAAGAAAGCAGGGTAATTGGAAACAGGAAGGAGACTGAAGACTTCAGTAAGACCTTTATGTCCTAAAGGGGTCCCCAGAACCAGAGAGGGAGGGAGGTTAGGGAGAACCCTTCTGTTGATCTGCGATCAGACTGGGTGGGGGCAGGTAGAGAGTGGGGTGCTGGGCCCAAGGCAGAGAATGGACCGGCGCGACAGCAGAACTTGACATCAGCAGGGCTGCGTGAGGAGATCGTGGCTGGTGCAGGAACACCTGTTCTCCTTCCCCACCTGGGAATGGTGAAGCAGGGCTGACATGAGCATTAGCTAAACTTGGAGCCATAGCTGCAGCCACCTATCCCCCCAGAGCTGAAGGGAAGGTATGCGGAGGGGGGGAAGATTCAGACAGCCCATAGGTTCCAGGACCAGCTGGGCCGCTGCCTTGGTGGGGTTTAGGTGAGCCCCCCACAGGCTTTCGGCCAAGGAGGCGGGGCAGGTCAGCATCAGAATTGGCTAGGCAGGCCTCAGCTCTTCCATTTTTTGCTTTCCACCTCTTTCTTTCCTAGTCTTTCCATCCTCTCTGGGGTCTGAAGAATCTGGGTAGGCTGGGAGAGAGCCCTACTGGAGGCTCATCTTGGCTTGGCCCTGATAAGACCTTTGGTCGGTGAGGGGATCCCAGCAGGTTGGAGAGTGGGCCAGGCCTCCTTTAGCCCTCAGTTCCAGCCAGACAGCCCTAACAACTGACCTCTGAACTGGTCCCATCCCAGGTCCCCTACCAGCCCTCACCTGACCTTTCACTTTCAGTCCCATTTCCCCACCCCATGGTCCCTTCCCAGCTTTCACCTGACCTCTTACTTCCAACTGCCCAGGCCTTGCCCCCTTGTCCCCTCACCCTGCCCAGCTCTCACCTGGCTCCTCAGCTCCGGCCTGCACCCTGCAGCTTCTGGTCCAGCTGGCAGAGCTGGTGGAGGAAGCCTCGGTTGGGGAAGACCCATCGGTGCTGTCTCACAGTGATCACTGCCTGGCGCAGGGACATCTGCTGGCGCAGCATGAGGTAGGCCAAGACCAGTGTGGCGGAGCGGCTCACGCCTACCACACAGTGCACCAGGATCTTGGCTGAGGAAGACATCCTGGTGAAAGGCCCTTTCCCATCAGCAGGCCCACCAGGCGCTGGGGTGGGGGCCCAAGTTCCTTTCCCAGCTCTGCCTTGGGTGTACTCTGTGACAAACCCTAGCCAAATCATTCATCATGTATGGGCCTCATTTTCTTGATCTGTCAAATGCACAGACCAACACCTATTTAGCCTACCTTTGGGATGGGGTCCAAAGTCCTTAGAATGGCTTATAAGAGCCTCCATGAACTGGCCCCTGCTGACCCTACAGCCTTATCTCAGGCTATCCCACCCCAACCTTCAACCTTGCCTGGCCGGTGTGGCTGAACAGGGTAGCTTTCAGTTCCTTGAAGCTGCATAGTCTCTAGCCTCCAGCCTTAGCACATGCTATTCCAACTCCTTCTAAATCATTTCCTCTGCTCTTGGTCTGACTAACAACTCATCTGTCAGGTTTCAGCTTCTTCGCACAGGCTTTCCTGATCACTCATGGTATTGCTCGAATTACAGAGCAGCTCATCCTTTTGCATGTGGCCCAGTGAACACTGATGTAAAGGGAAGTTACCCTGCCTCCCTGATGCTCTGAATTGAGCGCCCCTGCTCTGAGCTACCACAACTCTTCACATTTGCCCACTTGTATGAGTAGCACTCATAATACTTTACATTTTAACTGTCTTTCCACCAAACATAATGACAAGTTCTGTGAGGGCAGGCACCCTGCCTTGTCTAAGTGTGAATTCCCAGCATCTAGCTCAGTGCCTGGCACAGAGAAGATAATAAATAGCTGGTAAGCGAATGGATGAAGAACAAATGAATGTCAAAGTGCTTTGGATATTAAGAAGTGCTGTGAGGCATAGTCTTGTCTCTCCCATTGCACAGATGAGAAACCGAAGTCCAGGGAGTGATACTGGCTTGCCCAGGTTCAATTAGAAAGGGCCACAACTCTCACCCAGGATAAACACAAAATAGGGGCTCAGCTTCCCCCAGGTCCCTTATTGTTTCCTTGGTGTTAGAAGTTTTATTTCCATTCGAAAGTACTTTGGGGCATAAACCAGACATCTAGGTACCAAATGTTAATTTCCAAAGGCTGACTGCTGAAGAGAAAGAACTATTTTGCTGTTTGGGAGGCCTGGCTTCCAGCCCCAGAGTTGCTCCTAATGCGTGGCATGATCTTGTATTTTAGGCCTCAGTTTCCCCATATGTGAAGCTATGCAGTTAGACAAATCACTGGAGCACTGAGCAGAGGATTTTAAAAAACCCGATGGCTTGCCCTGGCTGGTTTGGCTCAGCGGTTAGAGTGTCAGCCTGTGGACCAAGGAGTTGCGGGTTCGATTCCAGTCAAGGGCACATACCTCAGTCCCCAGCCCTGATCGGGGAGGCAGCCAACTGATGTGTCTTTCTCATATTAATGTCTCTCTCTCTCACCGCCCCCCCCCCCAACTCTGTCTGAAGATAAATGGAAAAATATCCTCGGGTGAGGATTTAAAAAATAAAAATAAAAACAAAAAACCTGATGGCTTTTTAAAAACTAGAGATGGTTGGGGTCCTACCCTGAGGCCTCAGGGAGGCTCTCTCCATGGAGCATGCTTCGCCTTTCCCTGCCCACTTCCCCCAGGGGTGTTTTCCTTGCCTCTCTCTTTTTCCTGGGCTCTGGGGGCCCTTCTTTTGCCTCTGTGGTTTGTTTTCTGAGCCCATTTCTTCTACAGCTCACTTCTTCTACCTCTGTGACTTTCTGGATAAACTTTCTCTTACACTTGAAAAAAAATTAAAACAACTAGGGAAGGGAGGACACTGCTGTTTGAAGGGAAACCAGACATCCCCCCATGGCTGAACAGGATGGATATGAGATCAGACCCCAAGTCCTACCCCCGGGTGTGCTGAGGGCATGGTGAATGAAGTCAGCTGCAGAGGAGAAGTAGGTACTGATGTCGAAATCCGGGAGGTCGTGGGCTGGCACCCCCAGATAGCTCACACTGCTGCCATAGAAGTCAGGGCCGCCCTGACAATAGAGGCCCCCATGGGCGGCATTCAGCACGTGGGTGATGCCCAGCTTCCATAGTTCAAAGCGGTTATTTGCTGTGGCCCTGGGGAGGAGAGGAAGAGGGCTGACCATGGGGTCCAGGAAGGAGGCTTTGCCAGGCCCCTTACTTCAGAGGGATGGAGCCATTAGGGTCCGAAGGGAGCTGGAAGGAACCCAGCAAACTAGAGCTAGAATCCACAGCTCACAGCACCACCCTCAGAGCTTTCTGGTGGAAGAGTTGTGGTATAGGAAGTTATCTTTAGCCTCTCTTTGCTTCCTGAGGTCATCTGCCCTTGCCTGGGCTAGGTCCGGAAGGAAAGGATTGCCTCACTCCTGGACCCAGCTGCCTCACCATTCCTTCCTGCCGGGTGCCTTCCCACACACTTTCGGTCTCTCCTGGCCACTACCTCATACCTGCTTCTGCTCTGCAAATGTTTAGAGGTGACAACTTTCCTGATTCACCTTTAGTCAGACTTCCTCGCCCATGGTGTCCACAGAGAGGTTGGGACCCCGAAGGGAAGCTCTCTGTCCAATCCATTTAATACCCCAAATCACCATTCCCCAGGCCTCTGCCCTCCAAACTCCCCAATTTTCCTGGATGTGCCAGTAGACGCCAGGAACTTCTGGGATCTCCCCTCTTTCCTGCAGCCAAAGTCCCCACTCCCTCTGGTGGCCACATGTGGTCACTGCACTGTCCCCAGCACACAGGAGTCCTGGAGAAAGTCCCTGGCATAGAACACTTAGCACTGAACTATTTCTCGGTGATCCCATCCCACCTCTATCTCTGGTAAAGAGCCCAAGAACTGTCTCTCCTTGTTCCCCCTCCCACCCCCTTAGGCCAGCTACCACTCACGCATCTCCTATGTAAAGGTTGGGCCAAACTTCATCCACCCGGTTGCAAGAAGAAATTTTCCCCGCCCTCAGGAGCTCCTCCAGTTCTACAACGCTGGGGCAATGTGTGGCCTCCGAATCTCCGCTCAGTTCTGGGAGCGAGGCCTCAGCCATGGGCCAGCCCACCCACTCCTCTGACTGCAGTCACTCCTCTGTGCCTCTCCAGTGTCATTTCTCCTTCCCGGAGACTGACAGGGACAGGTGGAGCAGAAAGAAGTGACTCAGCAAGTCACAGGGGCCTCCAGAGAGAACAGGACATTTTCTTCCCAAAGTCACCACCCCCCAACCCCAAATTCCGTGACCACATGGAATCAGACATACCTCTGCAAACCACTTTATCCCTTCACTTCAGTTTCTTCATCTGCAGAGTAAGGATAATTACACTTACCTCAAAGAATTGTGAGGATTTAATGAAGCAAAGGATATTCTGTTTCTAACATAGTATATGCTTAAGAAACATTTTTGACCAGGTTTAGAGGCCCGAAAAGGCTATTCTATTCTGAGGACTGAGTTAAAGTAGAGATCCAAGGTGGAGAGGAGGTGGTTGATTTCAAGGATGAATGATAGAAAAAAGCTCTGCACGTTGGCCTGCGGTCCGGAGAGACCCGGGTTCGGTTCCCGCTAGGGGCATGTACCTCGGTTGCAGTTTGTCCCCGGCCCTGGTTGGTCGTGCGGGTGGCAGCCACTCGATGTGTCCCTTTCACATCGATGTTTCTCTCTCTCTCTCTCTCCCTCCTGCTCTATCTGAACAAAGAATGAAAAAGTGTCCTTGGGTGAGGATAAAAAAAACAACAACAACAGAAAAAAGTCTGGGTTGGAACTATATGGCTGTTGGATGAGTCTCTAGATTCTAGGGCTCAGAAGAAATTTCCTGAGTTGTAGAGTCAGAGAACTATGGAGAGAAGGCATGGAGGACCTCATCTAAAGGGTGCCCACAGGGTTCATGGGTAACGGTTTGAGCTGTGATTTTTTTTCTTTTTTTTTTTTTGTACAGACAGAGTGGGAGGGAGAGAGAGGAAGAGAGAGAGGGAAACATCAATGTGAAAGGGACACATCGAGTGGCTGCCACCCGCACGACCAACCAGGGCTGGGGACAAACTGCAACCGAGGTACATGCCCTTAGCAGGAACCGAACCCGGGTCTCTCCGGACCGCAGGTGGACGCTCTAACCGCTGAGCCAAACTGGCCAGCGTGAGCTGTGATATTTTTTAATGAAGATGGCTGAATTCTCAAAGGAGAAGGCTAAAATGGGCCATGTATGTATGTCAAAGGGCGAGAAGGGAGGTAAATGTTGCCCTAGACTTTCTGAAGAGCCTAGGGGCCTTTAGGATGGGAGGTTGATTCCTCTAATTATAAGGCTTTTGTTTTCACAATAGAAACTGAGAAAAGTCTGTATCTGTTCTTCTGCCAGAGTTAGTTATTAGCAAAAGTGGTGAGATGTCTTGCCTGCTCTCAGATGACTTCATGAAGGCCCTGATGGGGCTGGAAGAAATACCAGCTGCAGTAGGAAGCCTCCCTGCTGCCCCTGACCTTGAGTCCAGCTTGAGGGTAAAGTCCACATGTAAGCCTGTTCACCCCAGAACCTGTCCCCATCCCCATCAGAGCCCGTGAAGTCTGTCTTGCACTGTTTGGGGAAGCAAAGCCAAGGAGGGGCTGAAGCCCAGGTCACAGATTGTTTTGGACTCCGTTTATGCCAATGCTAGGCATAGGCTGGGGAGTTCCCACAGGGTGGGGCAGTGTAACACAGTGAGAAGAGCATGGGTTCTAAAGTTAGACAGATTTAAGTAGGAATACTGGCTTTTGCACATATTAACTGCCGTAATTCAGACACGTTTCTTGGCTGTGTAGAGTTGGCACAATGATTAAGTGAGATATTTATATGGCATTTCCCTTAGGGACTATCGGAGAGTAAAGGGTCAATAAATGGTAACAATGCTCATTGTGAGTTGGCTCTTGGAGAGGAGCTGACTCCCTCTTGAGCAGTGTGGGGAACATCTAGCCCACCATATAAGGCCCACTAAATCAATACCAGCTAACATCACATTCACCAAATTAGCCTGACCAAATATAGCAGGCTAATTTTTAAGGCGATAATTTTGTATGGCCTGCAAATGATGTTATAAATATCCAAATGGGCCTTGGCAGGAAAAAGTTTCCCCACCCCTGCAGAGGAATTAGGATAATTTCCCCTTGTCCTCAAACACCATTTACTAATCCCACCGGCCTCCCCACCTTCACTAGCTTCTCTCCTTTGGCCTTATCGGCTGGCCTTGGGCCTGACGCATGCGCTCTTGGGTTTCCTTGCTGTGGTTCTGGCATCTTGAGCCCCGTGTCTCTTCCGGTTTGGGCACCGCCCCCACCCCAGGGCCCCGCCTCCCGTCACAGGGCCCCGCCTCCCCAAGCAGTTCCGGTTTGGATTTCTAGCAGCTGCCTGATCCGAGGAGACCGGACAGGAGCAATGCCTGCGCGCAGTCGCCACCGTCCGCGCCTCCACTCTGGGTCCCCTCCGCGGTCTCCGCCCCCGCCGCTCGTGGCGCTTCACTCCGGCGAGGCTCGGAGGGTCCCGGACTCCGACGGCGGCTCGGATGCCGACTCGGAGGTGGGGCCGGGCAGCCCGACTCCGGCCGCGGAGGTGAGCGGGAGCTGAGGCTGAGGAGAGGGGAGTTTGGAGGGCACCTGCAGCCAAGGGTGCGGGGGGCGGCAGGGGTGCGGCCGGGGGCTGCCGCGGGAGGCGGTTGAAGGAGCCCGGAGAGTCGGCTCTAGAATGGAATCTGAGGGAAATGGAGGTTGTCGAGCCGAGGGCCTGGGGGGGATGACGATGGCCAGAGGCTGAGGGGTACGTAGAGACTCAGGGTTGAGAGGGAGTGGGAGGCTGAGGGAGATGTAGCCTTGAAAAGACACGGGCTTGGAGATGTTCGAAAGCGGGGTAGTGAGAGGAGATCGAAGGGGCCCCGCGGGAATGTGGGACCCGAGGAAGAGATGCTCTGGGATTGGGCAGTGAGGGCGAGGGGGACCTGGGCCGAGGTGACCATGCGGCCAGAGACGGACCCGGGTTGGGACTGATGAGAGACAGCTAACGAAGTGGGGTGGTGGCAATTAGGGGGGGCATGTAGGTTTGACTGGAAGAGGGAGGGGTCTCGGGTGGGAAGTCGTCCAGCTCAAAGGGCCAGAAAAAGAGAAATGGAGTTAAAAGAAAAGAAGCCCTTGGGGATCTAATTTAGGGCTTTGGCATTTTTACAGGTGTCTTTTAAAGCATAAAAGATCACTAGGGTAATATACTTGCATTAGGGGGCTTTCTCGTGTGTGGACTGTGGATCCTTTTAAAATCTGGGGCGGGAGGGGCGGTGTGAAGCACTGATTTGTCCAAAGCACTGGAGGAAATAGTGAAAAAGTGATGTTAGAAGAGACAGTGAAAGGGGTGATTCTGAAAATAAAGATCCATTGGATTTCTTCTAACAGTATTTTTCTTTGTATTTCTTTTTGAAATTTAAGTTTATATTAAATACCAGAGAAGTTTATATCTTAAAAAAGATTTAATACATTACCTTTAAATAAATTAAAAAAAACACTCAAAACAAAAATTTGGATACTCAGGTTTTACAGATACTCAGTATTAACTGGTTCCACTTTGACAGCTTGACTTGACACATGTATTTACCACAAAAATATGGTCAGTGCAGTTGTCTGTGTTAAAGGATACATAAAAAACTATATGTGAAATGACACAGTCCAGGAGCCTACCAGATCTTCCTCTTACCCATAACTCCAGGATTGGAGTTATATCTTGAAAACTGGAGGGGTACTTTTGACAGATTTGCAGGACCAATTTTAATGCAATTTTTCAGATATTGTACGAATAATATTTTTAGCAGAGTGACCTAGAAAAATAAGAATAGAGGGTACTTTTAGTTGGCACTTAACAGAACTGGGATAGGTGGGTACACAGGTGTTTTTTTATTGAAGAAATAGTACCAAAATCATAATTGTGCCAGAAAAATAGTTATCATAATAGTTACACTTAATTGTTAAATTATAACATGGCTTTATGAAATCTTTGACCTTAGCAATATCACATATGTTGTTTTACAACTTCATATCTGATTATAAATTTTGCAAAGTTGGCTATTTCAAAACAAACTTTTCATCAAGTATTTTTATGGGTAACAACTGTTTATTCTTCGTGAGATGATAATTTACTGATTGTAACAAGCTTGTATTTATTTATTCATTTATTATCCTCACCCGAGGAGATTTTTGCATTTATCTTCAGATAGAGCAGGAGGGAAAGAGGGAAGAAGACAGAGAGAGAAACATTGATGTGAGAGACACACATGGAGTGATTGCCACCCACATGCCCCCAACTGGAGCTAGGGACAAACTGCAACCGAGGTACGTGCCCTTAGCGGAAACCGAACCTGGAACTCTGTGGTCCGAGGGTCAGCGCTCTAACCGCTGAGCCAGAACGGCCAGGGCTGTAACAAGCTTAAATTAGTTTATGTATATATGTCATATCTTCAAATGCTCAGTAGACTGGTAATTATTTCCTCATAGGAGAGATGAATTCTTACCTTTGCTTTTAGCTGTTGTCAAAAGATTAACTCCCTTTTCTTTATCTGGCCTATGTAGTTGAAGTAGTTTATGTAGTATTTTTGTTGTTTATGTTTCAGTTTATCCTCACCAGACTGAGATCCCCTGGAGACCTTATCTTTATGCTTTGCTCTGAATAAGTCTTAGCATATAAAAATTTAGGTAACATCTATTAAGTAACATCTTAATGTTACTGCAAAATTAAAGAAAAAAATTGTTGGATGGAGTTGTACAATTAATATATCAGCATGCCTAATAGTTATTTTATTTTTATTTCCCTTTTTTTTTTTTATCCTCACCCGAGGACATTTTTCCATTTTTTGTTCAGATAGAGCGGGAGGGAGAGAGAGGAAGAGAGAGAGAGAGAAACATCGACGTGAAAGGGACACATCGAGTGGCTGCCACCCGCACGACCAACCAGGGCCGGGGACAAACTGCAACCGAAGTACGTGCCCTTAGCGGGAACCGAACCTGGGTCTCTCCGGACCGCAGGCCGACGCTCTAACCGCTGAGCCAAACCGGCAGGGCTTTATTTCCCTTTGATAGTTCTTACAATCACTTAGTTGTAAAGAAAATTATTTTAACAGTAGAGCAGTTTCTCTAAGACAAGCAAATCTATATTACTCCAGAAGAAGCCATCATGACTGTGATGGCAGAATATGCAGACATATTTAGATAAATCAGTTTTGATTGCAGTAGCACTCATTCTATTCTTCAAAGACTCTTATTCATATTGAATAACTACTTGGAAATATTTTTATTTGGTTAATCACTAGAGCCTCAATGCTTTTTTAAAACTTTGCCATAATTTTGCTGATTTTGAGACATTGTCATGGTTGTTCTGAGAATTGAAATTTGAACATTGTTTATGAGAAACTGTTGAATCACAGATGTTGTAATGGATATTATTATTTTGCTTTAAAAGAGTGACCATATTAACAAGCTATTCTTTAAAAATTCCTATTTCCAGGCCTGATATATTTGGTGTTAGTGGTAGGGTGTACCTAGCACAGCCATTAAATTTGTGGATGGAAATCTTCCTGTCTTCATTCTTTATATGGTGGTGTATTGTTAGTGAAGGTTGAATTCATTTTTTTTTTTTTACCCGAGGACATTTTTTCATTTTTTTGTTCAGATAGAGTGGGAGGGAGAGAGAGGAAGAGACAGAGAGAGAGAAACATCGAAGTGAAAGGGACACATCAAGTGGCTGCCTCCCACACGACCCAATCAGGGCCGGGGACAAACTGCAACCGAAGTATGTGCCCTTAGTGGGAACTGAACCCAGGTCTCTGGATTGCAGGCTGAAGCTCTAACTGCTGAGCCAAACTGGCCAGGGCTGGATTCATTTTTTAAATTTAAAGCTTCCATAGCTTTGATTCTTTTTATACATCAAATAGACTTATATAAGATATGAATACAAATCTATTTTCTGCTAAATTACCAATGAAGCTCTTTTTAAAGAGTGTGGTATTCGTGGAAAAATACAATATGAACTAAGTGTAATTCTTTTCATGGATTTAGGTTGGAGGGAGGGACTACACTATTGTGCACAGATTAATTGTTTTAATTTTTATTTTTGCAGAGATTGGGGGAACTTACTTTTCCTCCCCACTTTTCTCTCATGTGCATTTGCTTACAAATAAAATATTCTTATTTAAATAATGCTGTATCTTGGTGGATTTTTGTAAACTTATCTTTATTGTTGAATGTATTACAGGTGTTCCTCATTTTTCCCCCATTGCCCCCCTCCTCCCCACTCTCACCCCCCTCCTGCCTTTCCTCACACTGTTGTCTGTGTCCATTGGTTATACATATATGCATGTAAGTTCTTTGGTTTATTTCTTCCCACCCCCCAACCTCCCTTCCCTTTGAGGTTTGTCAGTCTAGCACCCAATTTGTACTTCTTAATCCCTTCACCTTTTTCACCCATTCCCCCAACCCCCCTCCCATCTGGCAACTAACAAAATGTTTTCTATATCTATGAGAATGTTTCTGTTCTGCTTGTTCATTTTGTTTGTAGATTCAGTTGTCGATAGATATGTATTCATTGCCATTTTGTTTGTTCATATTTTTTATCTTTTTCTTCAAGAAGATCCTTCAACATTTCATATAATAATGGTTTGGTGGTGATGAACCCCTTTAGCTTTTCCTTGTCTGGGAAACTCTTTATATGGCCATTGATTCTAAATGCCAGCTTTGCAGGATAGAGTAATCTTGGTTGTAGGTTCTTGCTTTTCATCACTCTGAATATTTCTTGCCACTCCCTTCTGGCCTGCAAAGTTTCTTTTGAGAAATCAGCTGACAGCCTTATGGGAACTCCCTTGTAGGTAAGTAACTGCTTTTCTCTTGCTGCTTTTAAGATTCTCTCTTTGTCTTGAACCTTTTGCATTTTGATGATGATGTGTCTTGGTGTGGGCCTCTTGGGGTTCATCTTGATTGGGACTCTCTGTGCTTCCTGGACTTGTATGTGTTTCCTTCACCAAGTTAGGGAAGTTTTCTGCCATTATTGTTTCAAATAGGTTTTCGATTTCTTGTTCTTTCTTCTCCTTCTGGCACCCCCAAGATGTGAATGTTGGCACACTTGAAGTCCCAGAGGCTCCTTACAGTATCCTTATTTTTTTTGGATTCTTTTTCTTTTTGCTGTTCTGATTAGGTGTTTTTTGCTTCCTTATATTCCAAATTGATGGTTTGCTTCTTGGCTTTACCAACTCTGCTATTGAATCTGTGTAAATTATTCTTTATTTCAGTTAGTGCCTCCTTCATTTCTGACTGGTCCTTTTTTATGCTCTTGAGGCCCTCACTAAGTTCGCTGAGGTTCTCACTAAGTTCATTGAGCATCCTTAGAAGCAGTGTTTTGAACTCTGCATCAGTTAGGTTGCTTATCTCCATTTCGCTTAGTTCTTTTCCTGGAATCTTGTTCTGTTCTTTCATCTGGGACCTGTTTCTTTGTCTCCTCATTTTGGCTGCCTCCCTGTGTTTGTTTCTATGTATTACTTAATGAGAGGTATGGGGCTAGCTGAGACCAGATGCTGCTCGTTTGAAAGAATTTAGGAAAACCTGAAGCAGGATCCAAGACAGGCCAATCCTGTGGTAAAGCAACTGGCTTGGGTGGGCCTGAAAGTTGGGTGGGGCAGGGCCTCAGGGAATCACCAGGGAGGGGCAAACAGTGTGAGCCAAGTTGCTGGAGTCTCAGATATGGCAGCTGTCTGCTGTCCCAGGGAAGGGCTCACCAAAGGAATAAAGACCTCTGGAAGCACGTCTGTCCAGGAGAAAGCCCCCTCTCTAGCCCTCACTCCAATGCCAAACAGCTCAGTTCTTCCCTGTATGTCTGGTACCTCTCAAGCTGCTTCCCCTCTGAGCTTAAACAGAGTAAATCCATGCGTGGGCCCTTTAAGAGGAGCTGCCTGGGGCTCCAGCTGCCTCAGCCTCCCTGAGCCTCAGTTCCTGCTGGTTTTTCCAGCCAGAAGTTATGGGGACTCTTCTTCCTGGCACTAGAACCCTGAGTGGGCCATCTGGTGTGGGACGGGGACCCCTCAGCCCTCAGGGAGGACCTTCCCAGCCAAGGTGTCCTCCTGATTTTTATCCGCCACACATGGGTGTGATACCAGCCCTTCGCCTCCGCCCCTCCTACCAGTCTCATGTAGCTTGAATTTTGTAGATGTAGGACTTCCATTCAGCTTGATTTCAGGTGGCTTTGAATGATGGTTGTTCTGTAGTTTAGTTTGTGGGAGGGCACAATACTGTATTTACCTATGTTGCCATCTTGACTGGAAGTCTCTATGGATTTTTAAAATATGTTTTTATTGATTTTTTTTTTTTTTTTTTTTGAGAGAAAGGAATGGAGAGAGAGAAACATCGATTGGCTGCCTCCTGCATGCCCCCCACTGGGAATCAAGCCTGAAACCTGGGCCTGTGCCCTGACCAGGAATGGAACCGGGACTTCTCGGTGGGATGTCGCTCAGTCCACTGAGCCACACTGGCTGGGCGTATCTTTGTGTTTTAAAATTTTGGCTTGTGTGTGGTTTTGAAAACTTTTGAAATGTAGTTTCGTTTGTTTTTTTCTGTAAGGATATGGTGTAACACTTTGAGGGATAATATTTGGGCAAGAACAGGAAGAACCACTTGACTAAAGGTAATCATGACAGTCATTCTGGAGAAATCAAGAAGTTGACTAAAAGTAGGAGAGCATGGGCCAGGCACACTTGGAAAACAATTCAGTGTTTACATGCTGCTTCTGGTTGATTTGCCATCTAAATATATGGCTATGGATTTGTGACAGACCTGTGGTATGAATATTCCTGCACCCCCTCCTCCTGTATACACAGCACCATCACTGGATCTTAAGCTGAGTCTGGACTTCATTTTTCCATACATGTTGTTACTTCACCATACATTGTAATCACTTCACTACAGAACGTAACATAATGTGAATCTATCCTGGCTCTTGCCTAGGATGACAGAAACTAGGAAAACTTGGTTATAATAGTTTCATCACAGTATTTCATTATGAAACAGTGCTTTATAATATATACCTCAAAAGAGTGTTGTAGAGTCAGTGACCTATGCATTTATCTTAAATTTTTATTGTAGGTTTTTGTTAAGCTTTTGAATTATGGTAAAGGACAAGAGAGAGGGGGTGATATATCTATTACCTATTATTTTGAACCTTTTTCTGTTTCCTTAAAATTCTAGGTAGGAAATTCTAGTAGAGGTGAGAACCATGCTAATTTAGGGTCTTCCTATAAGTTAAAACTGTATCACAGAGTCATTGGAAATGCCAGCAAATTAGTTTTAGTTTGGAAACTTTGAGACTAAATTAAATCAGTGTCAGTTTCATAAACTATTGGCCTGAAAATCAAAGGCTGCCAATACCATACATTAAATTTTGGGTCCAAATCCAATATATTTTCACAATATTATAATGGAATTTGAAGTCTTAAGCCAGTTTCTCATTTTCCATTATGTTGATTTGATTTGGGGGTGTAGCATATTTTAAAATAATGGTTTTTACCAAACTGTTAACTGGCCCAAATATTATTTTAATGATTAGAATAAGAATTATAATGTTTGCCCTGGCCGGTTTGGCTCAGCAGTTAGAGCATCGGCCTTTGGTCCAGAGAGACCCAGGTTCAGTTCCCGCTAAGGACACATACCTTGGTTGCAGTTTGTCGCTGGCCCTAGTGGGGTCGTGCGGGTGGCAACTCCTCGATCTGTCCCTTTCATGTCGATGTTTCTCCCTCCCTCCCTCCCACTCTATCTGAACAAAATATTGAAAAATATCCTTGGGTGAGGATAAAAAAAAAAATTATAATTTTTGTGTTTGGCTTTACTGGTGTGCTCTGTCATGCAGCCAGGTCAAGTCCTTCATCAGATTTACCACTAAATTTTGACTGTTATGTAAAAATGTTTACGTAATGGAGGATGTTGTTTATTAGATTTTTAATTCATTGAATTGAGGTGGTTCTGGACTGATACAGAATTAAGTGCAACTTGATAGTTTAGTTAAAGGCAAGTTGGAGCCAGGAAAGGTTTGTGATCATTGGTATATATGATAACTTTAAAATAATAATAATAATATATTCAATCCATGGTCTTGGCAGCAAAAAATGTCCCAGAACTGAGGTGCAGAATGATGATATAACTGAGGAGGCTATTTGATTTCTTTAAATGTGCTGTCCTAAATTCTTGTTCAGAATTGGGACATAACAAAACAGTAGAAAGTCACTGCTAGAGTGTCAAAAATGGATGGCAGGAATTGGTTCAGAGTCTTTGAAATTGTTTTGTAATTATAGAAAATTTCATAGATGTTTTAGAAAAAAAAATGCCCTGTGCTTACTAAGAAAAAGTAAATAATTTTTGATAAAGATGAAGATAAAATAATAGTTTTTGTTTGTTTAATGAACATATTTTAATTTAGGATTAAAAATTAAAAATGGAATTTAAAAAGCTTGATAGTCCCAACTATTACAAACTGTAAAGCAAAATGCCCTACAAAGTAAATCTTATTTTCCTACATTGTAGTTTAGGCTTTTTGCTTTCGTAAAAATTATTTTTATGCTCTAGTTTATGGATCTATAAACTACCGCAATTTGTCTCTATTATGTGCATATTAAGTAGACTTTATTAAGTAAAATTGAATTTAAGTTTAATTCAGTGTGAATGCAATTATAATGTACAATTGCCCAAAGGAGGATATACTGACACTAAAGTTACATAATTTCTAAAAATTTCTCCTTTTTTTGCCTTGGAATATGGATATTATTCTTTAGGTTTCATACATTACTTAGAAACAATAATTAAGTTTTTTTTACTGTATACCAGATCAGCAATAACTTCCAAAACAGCTCATTTTTGTATATATGAATCAAGTTGCATAAATTGTGCTAAATTCCTTTAGGGGTTTTTAAAGTCAGTATATGGTTTTTAAATTGTTTCAGACAGCTATACCCTGGAACTTTAGAGTGTTTTGTGTATATATACACACCATCAGGTAAAATTACAAGAAAAATCCAGCATATTTAAATCACTACAAACACCATCTGAATATGGACATTGGTTCTGTAAACCTTTACACAGAGAGAGTAAAGGTTTTATTTTGTTGATAAATCCTCTGTATTCTAAAGATTGTCTAATGAAAAGTTAGAAGCCTTCTGGTCTCTTGTGGGTTTGTATAATTAAACCCTTAGAAAAGTTTGTGTTTTCCCACTTATTGGTGCCTGTCACTTTAGGAAATTACCCCAATTTCTTCCAAAATTCTCAGAATACTTTTAGGTATCAGTAACTACCATTTGTGAATGACATATTTCTTTTTAAATGTTGGTGAGTGCAATGCTCATGTTGAAATACTTTTATTTAGCCCTGGCCCGTTTGGCTTAGCGGTTAGAGTGTCCGCCTGCGGTCCAGAGAGACCTGGGTTCGGTTTCCGCTAAGGGCAACGTACCTCGGTTGCAGTTTTTCCCCAGCCCTGGTTGGTCGTGTGAGTGGCAGCCACTTGATGTGTCCCTTTCACGTCAATGTTTCTCTCTCTCTCCCTCCCCACTCTGTCTGAATAAAAAATGGAAAATGTCCTCGGGTGAGGATAAAAAAAATAAAAAATAGCCCCGGCCAGTTTGGCCTAGCGTTAGAGACCCAGGTTCGGTTCCCGCTAGGGGTGCGTACCTCGGTGTGGTTTGTCCCTGGCCCTGGTTGGTCGTGTGGGTGGCAGCCACTCGATGTGTCCCTTTCACGTTGATATTTCTCTCTCTCTTCTCTTCTTCTCTCTCCCTCCCACTCTATCTGAACAAAAAATGGAAAAATGTCCTTAGGTGAGGATAAATAAATAAATAAATAAAATAAAAAATAAAAACAGTGGAGATGGCTTTGAAAGAGGCAGAATTCTCTCTCTAAAAAAAGAAGAAATACCTTTATTTAGTTATATTTGATATTAAATAAGTGTTTGTATGAGAAACTCCTGTTCATGTGTAGAATTCTGCATTAGTTAACTGGAATCACTATTTGTGTTGCTATTCTGTTTCTTAGTTAATGTTACTTGATTGCATTGTTGTTTTGCTGAAAGTTATTCCACCCTAAGCAAAACCTTTATAAGATTTAAAAGTTGTTTTCAGATGCTCATATTTATTTTTTATTAACCAAAAGATTTCCAGAATTAAGAGTGGGTTTGACTGTTAGTTGACAGATGACATTCCTAATGGTTTAATTTCAGGCCTAGGGCAACACTAGCAGAAAGAGGAGTTTAAATGACGGCAATAGTAGCTTACATTTATTGAGCAGTTTCTATTTGCGATCATTATTATAAATGTATTGCATATATTATTCCATGTAATCTTCACAATAAATCTGTGTATAGGAATTAGTATTCTCCTCATTTTACAGATAAAAACAAAGACCCAACAAGGTTAGGTAATTGCTGCAAGTGATAAATCCATAGCTTGAATGGAACCTAGGCAATTTGATTCCAGAGCCAGCACTCTTAACTGCTATGCTTTCTGGATTTTATATCAGATTCTGTGGAATAGCTGTCTGAAAGTTTTTCAGGTGTAAATTAAGGAACTGTACCAGATCCTTCCAGTTTGCTTCCAATTCTAACATTGTAAGAATTCGGTCATTTTGTCTTACAAAGTATGACATGTTTAATGTCTCTGATTTGTTTCTGTTTGTCATCTTTTAAAGTATAAAGGTTAAGTCATTTTCCAAAGTCAGACATTTTATGGGAGAGGGAAGTGGATTTATAATCAGATCTGCTCTTGGATTTATTGGTCTTAGTTGCCTCACTATTTCTTATCTTTTATTTAGTGTGTTTCATACATGGGTTAATAATTGAATTCAATTGATTTTCTATCCATATCTATTTAAGTGATTTACTTGAAACAGTGAAAAATACTGTTTTCATTTTCTTAAAAGGACCTTTTCCCTCTGATTATGAAGCATTATATCTTCATTGTGTAATTTTTAGAAATTTTAGAAATATTTAGAGAGTGAAAGAGTCCATTGGAGGAGTAACTATTAATAGTTTGATATTTTATTTATTTAAAAATATGTACATATACTATTTTAGAACATTTTCCTCTTTAAAAAAAACTTGAAAACTTTTTATTTTGAAATAATTATAGATTCAGAGTTTTGTAGAGTAAAAGTTTTTAATTTTGCTGAAGTCTAATTTATCATTTTGTTTTGTTTTATTTTATTTTGGATTGTGCTTTTGAGTATCATGGTTAGGAACTCTTCACCCTAGATTCTGAAGGTTTTTTTCACAATTATTTTGAAGTAATTATAGATATGAAGGTAGAAAGATCCCATGTACCTTTTACTCAGTGATCCATAATGGTTACATCTTACATAATAGTACAGGATCGAGACCAGGAAATGGACATTTGTTTAATGTGTGTGTCTATCTAGTTGTGTGTCATTTTATCATGAGTCGATTTGTGTAACCATTGCCCCAGTCAAGATATAGAATTAGCCCTGGCCAGTTTGGCTCAGCGGTTAAAGCGTCGACCTGCAGACCGGAGAGACCCGGGTTCGGTTTCCGCTAAGGGCACGTACTTCGGTTGCAGTTTGTCCCCGGCCCTGGTTGGTCGTGCGGGTGGCAGCCACTCGATGTGTCCCTTTCACGTCGATGTTTCTCTCTCTCTCTCCCTTCCTCTCTCTCCCTCCCACTCTATCTGTACAAAAAAAAATGGAAAAATATCCTCGGGTGAGGATAAAAAAAAAAAAAAAAAAAAGATATAGAATTAGCCTGGCTGGTGTGGCTCATTGAATTGAGCATCATCCCATGGACTGAGAGATTCCAATTCGATTCCTGGTTGGGTCACATGCCTGGGTTGCAGGCTCAATCCCCAGGTGGAAGTGTGTGGGAGGTGGCCAATCTATGGTTCTATCTCTCTTCCTTCCTCTTGCTCTCTCTCAAAACAAACAAACAAACAAAAAAAACCCCCAAAAGATATAGAATTAGTCTATCGGTATAAAGATCTCCCTTGGCCTACCCCTTTATTGTAGCCCCCATCCC
Source organism: Molossus molossus (assembly GCF_014108415.1). Classification (NCBI taxonomy): domain Eukaryota; kingdom Metazoa; phylum Chordata; class Mammalia; order Chiroptera; family Molossidae; genus Molossus; species Molossus molossus. Next base: position 56,073,137 of record NW_023425352.1, read on the forward strand.
CACCCCAACATACACTCTTTCTTACCCCTGGCAACCTCTAATCTATTTTCCATCTGTATAATTTTGTCATTTTGAGGATGTTATATAAATGGAATCACTCCGTATATGACCTTTTGATATTGGCTTTTTTTACTCAGCATGAAGCCCTTCAGACCAATCTGTTACTGTGTGTATCCATAGTTTGTTTGTTTTTATTGCTGAGTAGTATTCCATGAATTCCATGATATGAATGTATTACAGTTTGTTTCACTCCTCACATATTGTAGGATACTTTGTTTTTTTTTGTTTTTTTTTACACCTTGCAGCTATTACAGGTTATATTGTTATGAACATTTATGTAGAGGTTTTCGTGTGGACATAAATTTTTATTTTTTTGGATAAATGCCCAGGAGTATGATTGCTAGGTTGTATGGAAGTATATGTTTCATTAAAAAATTTTTTTATTGCTTTTTTAGAGAGAGAAGAAGGGAGAGAGAGATAGAAACATCAATGTAAGAGAGAAACATCTATCCACCGCCCACTGCGCACCCCCTACTGGGGATCAAGCCTGCAACTTGCATGTGCCCTGACTGGGAATTCAACCAGGACCTCTCAGTCCATGGGACAACACTCAATCCATTGAGCCACACTGGCCAGGCATGCGTTTCTTTTTTTTAAGAAACTGCTGAACTATTTCCAGCATGGCTGTACAATTTTACTTTCCCACCAGCAGTGTGTGAGAGATCCAATTTCTCTGTATCCTTGCTGCTATTTTGTATTGTCACAGTTTATTTTAGCTGCTCTAATAGGTGTGTAGTGATACCTCAGCATAGTCTTAATTTGCATTTTTCTAGTATGTGATGTTGAACGTTTTTGTTTTTTTTTTCCATGTGTTTATCTGCCATGCATATATTCTTTTTGGTGACATGCCTCTTCATATCTTTTGCCTATTTTCTACTTGGATTTTTCTCTTTTTACTGTTGAATTTTGGGAGGTTTTTTTAAAAACTATATATATTTTAGATATATGTTGTTTCTCAGGTTTATGATTTGCAAATATTTTCTCCCAGCCTGTAGCTTGTCTTTGCATTCTCTTCACAGGATCTTTTGTATAGTAAAAGTTTTAATTTTGTTGAAGCCTAGTTTATTTATTTTTTTCTTTTGGATTGTGGTTTTGAGTATCATGTTTAAGAGTTCTTCATTCTACATCGTGAAGATTTATTTTTGTTATTATCTAAAAGTTTTGTAGTTTTACATTTTACTTTACATTTAAATTTATGATACAGCCCAACCAGTGTGGCTTGGTGGATTGAGCCTCGTCCCATGGGTCCCTGTTTGATTCCTGGTCAGGGCACATGCCCAGGTTTCAGGCACGATCCCCCGTTGGTGTGCAGGAGGCAGCCAATTGATGTTTCTTTCATCGATGTTTCTCTCTCTCATCAGTGTTTCTCTCTCTCTCTCCCTTCCTCTCTCTCTAAAAAAGCAATACAAACATATTTTTAAATAAATTAATTAATTAAAAAATTTATGATACATTTTGAATGAAATTTTGCATAAGGTGTGAGATTTTGGAAGGTTCATTTTTTTGGTCTATGGATATCCAGTTACTCTAGCAGTTTTCAACTACCCATCATTGAATTGTTTTTGCAACTTTGTCAAAAATCATTTAGCTATATTTGTGCAAGGCTGTTTCTTGGTACTCTGTTCTGTTCAGTTAATCTGTGTATAGTCTTGATTGCTTTAGCTATATAATAAGTCTTAAAATTGTGTAGAGTGAGTTACTCCACTATATTCTTGTTCAGAATTGATTTAGCTATTCAAGTGTCATTACCTTTTCATATAAATTTTAGGATAATCCTGTCTATATTGCTGGTATTTTCATAGGAATTGTGTTAACTTACACATCCATTTGAGAAGAATTGACATACTTACTATGATGAGTTGACTAATTCACGAATGTGGAATATCTCCCTTTATTTAGGCCTTCTTTGATTTCTTTCATCAGAATATTCAATATATAGATCCTACATGTTGTTAGATTTATCTGAGTATTTCTATTTAAGTATTTCTCTCTTTTTAATGATTATAAGTGGTATTTATTTTATTTTAAATTTCTTTATCCATGTGTTCATTTATAGCATACAGAAATACAATTGAATTTTGTATGTTGCTCTTATATCCTACAATCTTACTGAACTCACTTATTAGTTCTAGGAAATTTGGGTTGGTTTTTTTGTTTTTTGTTTTTGTAGATCCCTTGGATTTTTCTGTGTAGATTGTCATGTCACCTGCAAATAGGAATATTTTCATTTCTTTATTTCCAGTATGTACACTCTTTTATTCCTTCCTTCCTTACTGTGCTGGCTAGAACTTCAGTACTATGTTTAATAGCAGTATAGAGAGTGGACATCTTTGCCTTTCCTCATCCTTAGGGAAAAGCATTCAGTTTTTCACCATTAAATATGATGTTAGCTGTAGGTTTTTTTTATTGATGTTCTTTACCAACTTGAGAATTTCCCCTCTATTCCTAGTTTACTGAAAGTTTTTTTTAAATCATTAATGGGTGTTCATAATAAATTTTTTGTCAGATGCTTTTCCTGAATGACTGATATAATCTTGTAATTTTTCTTCTTTAGCTGGTTAACCTGGTGGATTACATTGTTTGATGTTTGAATATTGAACCAACCTTGCATCCCTGCAATAAACTCTACTTACTCACGGTGTATATATACACATAAATACATATTTATATATCACCGAATTCTAATTGATAATTTTTTGCTAAGGATTTTTCATCTGTGTTCATGGAGCATATTAGTCACTCATATTGTAATTTTCTACAGGTGCTACCTCTTTAGTGCCAGGTAGAGGTTCAGGTTTTCCAGTCTGGTGTCTGAGAGGGATTGGAGGAACCTCATTAATATCTCCTTAATGGGGAGGAGTGGGAAAATGGGGGGAGTGCTTGACCTCCTTACCACTGGGCACCAGTAGGCAGTGGTGTTAATTCTGACTCTCCACGAGGCCTTCTCTGACAGCACCTCAACAAGTAGTGGGGAGAGGGTGCCTCAGCAGTGCTGAATACTACTAACACCATGTTAACAGATGGAGAGGGATTTGTTACAGTTAAACAGTTGTGACAGACTGCTTCCTACTTGGCCTTCTCTGATATCAAGGGAGGGGGTGAGGTATGGCCTAGTTACAGCCTGACAAGGTTAGAAATCTAGGCTTTCCACTCAGCCCTTGCTAGTGGAGATGGGGACATAGTTTTTTCTATAGTGTTTAGCTGGAATAGAGCAGTTATTGTTTAAAAGGTTTTTCTTGCTAGGCTGCCTCTTTTCTGGTCCTTTGGCTGGAGAAAACAGGCTTTTCTTGGGACTCTTTGCACCCACTGGCATTTGCAGGTTTCTGGCTTTTCCAGTATCCACTCTGTGATATTTGTGGCAAAATATACAAACAAAAATACCCAGACAACTCACCATTGTGTTTTTTCCTCTTGTTTCAAGGTGCCTAGTTAGTCTGCCTTTCTGTCTTCACCTTTCAGTCATCTTATGTTTGTTTTATACATAATGCCCAGGGAGTAACAGGGAACATATTTTTACTCCTTTTCCCTACAAGCAGACGTCCATATAATGCTATTAAAAAAAAAATGTACCTGTCAGAAAATTTAAGAGTGCAAACAGTGACTTATTTTCATCTGTGTAGTATTTCTTTATCCCATGTCTCTACTTTTTAGAAGTTGTTTCCTTCATTAGGTAGGTCATTATTTTTCATTCTAGCTCCAAGCCTCACTATCTGTTTTACATTCTTCTGACAAATATTCTATCTGTATTTTTATCCAGTTTCACCTCTCCTTTAAGACTTAGCTCAAATGTCATTTCCAAGTACCCTTCTCTAATCTTATCAGCTGGAAATAACCTCTTTTCTCCAACTCCCTTAAATTTCAAGTTATTTTAAAACAAGTTACAAAAGTAAAAGTTTTATTAGTGTTGTTTTGAGGATTGAGTAAGCTAATGTATATAAAGAATTGCCCTGGCCAGTTTGGCTCAGCGGTTAGAGCGTTGGCCCGCAGACCAGAGAGACCCGGGTTCGGTTCCCACTAAGGGCACGTACCTCGGTTGCAGTTTGTCCCCGGCCCCAGTTGGGGTCGTGTGGGTGGCAACCAGTCGTTGTGTCTCTCTCACATGATGTTTCATTCTCTCTCTTGCTCCCTCTTTCCTTCCCTCTCTCCCTCCTGCTCTATCTGAAGGTGAATGCAACAATGTCCTCAGGTGAGGATTAAAAAAAAACCCAAAAAACTAGCAGCTGTAATTTCTTTTACCCCTTAAAAAAATCTCTTTAATATTCCTTTCTAGACTGTAAAATCATTACGGGTAGGATCTGTTTCAGATTCATCTAAATAAATGTCACATTGTCCAGTGCAATATCCTTCACATTATGTGCACAATGAATATTTAATGGGTAAATAAATGTAACTTGAGGGAATCTTAAGGCTGTCACTGGGGAATGCCTTAATGCCTGACATCTGTATATAGCAGACAGTAAGTGTTTGAAGCTGAACAGTGCAAACTTATGATTCAAAAAACTTTCATTAATAGACAGTTTCACTGATGTAATCTTTTTTATTTATTTATTTATTTATTTTTTACAGATGTTTCTCCTTTTTTACCCCATTGGCACCCCCTCTCCCCACCCCACCCCTGCCCCGTCCTCGGCTTTGTTGTCCATGTCCATTGGTCATGCATATGCATATAAGTTCTGTGGTTTAGCTCCTCCCACCCCCACCCCCTCTTCTGAGGGATGTCAGTCTGTGCCCTACTTCCGTGTTTCTGGGTCTACTGTATTCCTCAGACTGTTGTGTTCATTATATTCTGTATATAAGTGAGATCACGTGGTATTTGTCTTTTTCTGCTTGGCTTATTTCGCTTAGGATAATACTTTCCAGGTCCCTCCATGTCGTCTCAAAACTGATGTAATCTTTATCTAATGTAATTGAAGACTGTTGATAAATTCCTTTGCTGATCACTAGAAAATATGTAATATTGTGAGATTCTTCCCCTACAGAAGTACAAGAGTCTTTAGCTCATATGAGATGGTGTGGTGTAGTGAATAAGAACATGGACTTTAAAATGAGGTTGCCTAGGTTGAAAATTGTCTATTCTAGTTACTAGTACAAGTTCATCTTAGGCAAGTTACTTAACCCATCTGTTTCAGCCTTAGTAAATCCCTCCCATTGACATGTTAACAGCAATCAAGACTCATTTATGACAGAAGGGTGTACAGTCCTCATGAGGCACCTTGAGGGCCCAGCTGGAGTCATCAGGGAGGCTGTGCCACTGGACACCTGCTACAATAGGCTATCCTAGGAAGCCTTGGAGACATAGCAACTCTACTTAATACATAGAAACAAACACAGGGAGGCAGCCAAAATGAGGAGACAAAGAAACATGTCCCAAATGAAGGAACAGAACAAAATTCTGGGAAAAGAACTAAACAAAATGGAGATAAGAAATCTAACAGATGCAGAGTTCAAAACACTAATTATAAGAATGCTCAGTGAACTTAGGGCCTCAAGAGCATAAAAAAGGACAAGTCAGAAGTGAAGGATGCACAGTCAGAAATGAAGGAGGCACTAACTGAAATAAAGAATAATTTACAGTGAATCAGTAGTAGAGCAGGTAAAGCCAAGAAGCAAACCATCGATTTGAAATGTAAAGGAGCAAAAAACTCCCAATCAGAACAGCAAAAAAAAAAAAAAAAATTAGGATTGTGTAAGGAGCCTCTGGGACAACTTCAAGTGTTACCAACATTTGCATCATGGGGGTGCCAGAAGGAAAAGAGAGAGCACAGGGAATTGAAAACCTATTTGAAAAAATAATGACAGAAAATTTCCTTAACTTGGTGAAGTAAACAGACATACAAATCCAGGAAGCACAGAGTCCTAAACAAGATGAACCCAAGAAGCCCATACCAAGACACATCATAATCAAAATGCAAAAGGTTAGAGACAAAGAGAGTATCTTAAAAGCAGCAAGAGAAAAACAGTTAGTTACCTACAACAGAGCTCCCATAAGACTGTTAGCTGATTTCTCAAAAGAAACTGCAGGCCAGAAGGGAATGGCAAGAAATATTCAAAGTGATGAAAAGCAAGAACCTACAACCAATATTACTCTATCCTGCAAAGCTGTGGTTTAGAACTGATGGTCATATAAAGAGTTTCCCAGACTAAAAAAAGCTAAAGGAGTTCATCACCACCAAACCAGTATTATATGAAAGGGTCTTCTTGAAGAAAAAGAAGATATAAAATATGAACAATAAAATGGCAATAAATACATATCTATCAACAATTGAATTTACAAACAAAGTGAACAAGCAGAACAGAAACAGACTCATAGATACAGAGAACTTTTTGTTGGTTATCAGTTGGGAGAGGGGTTGGGGAAATGAGTGAGAAAGGTGAAGGGATTAAGAAGTACAAATTGGTTGTTAGACTGACAGACCTCAAAGGGAAGGGGGGAGGAGTGGTGGGAAGAGATAAATCAAAGAATTTATATGCATATGTGCATAATTAATGGACACAAACAGTAGTGTGGGGAAGGCAGGGTTGGGGGTGGGAGCATTGGGGGTGGCGGTCAATAGGGGAAAAGGAGGGACATCTGTAATACATTCAACAATAAAGATAAGTTGAAAACGAACAAACAAAGTTAAAGAAGTCTTCCTGGAGCATTTTAGTTTAGAAAGGATTGACTAATTCACACCAAGGAATAATATATACTCTTGTCTTTTTCCTTCAAAGGGTATGTTAACAAATTTAGTTCTGGCAAAAAATGCTTTCCTGTTTAGTGCAGTTAACTCTTCCTACCTGATATACCCTTTACTTTTCTTCATGAACAAATTAAGATGACTATTTAACATTTCCTATATTATTTTTAATCTTAAGTTTGTTTATATTGTTTATTTTTTAAAATTTTTAGTTGCAAATTTATTCTTGTTTAATGTTTCTATTTGTCCCTAGTTGGCAATCCTATGTCAGTCCTCCAAATAGGTTGTTTTTTAGAACTTAAAAATTTTTTTTTTGCCCTGGCCAGTGTAGCTCAGCTGGTTGAGCATTATCCCATGCACCAAGAGGTAACCAGTTCCATTACCGTTCAGGACACATGCCCAGGTTTCGAGCTTGATCCCCAATAGGGGGCCTGCAGGAGGCACCTGATCTATATTTCATTCTCATTGGTATTTTTCTCTCTCCCATTCCTTTCCTCTCTCTCTAAAATCAATCAAAACATATTTAAAACTTTTTTTTGAGTTTTTAATTACAGTTGTCATTCAATATATTAGCTTCAGGTGTATAGTATAGTGGTTAGACATTTATATAACTTAAGAAGTGATTCCCCTGATAAGTCTAGTACCTCCAACACCATACATAGTTATTACAATAATATTAACTATATTTTCTATACTATACTTCACATGCCTGTAGCTATTTTGTAACTGCCAATTTGTACTTCTTAATCACTTCATCTTTTTCACCCTCCTACCTGGCAGCCATCAGTTTGTTTTCTGTATCTATGAGTTTATTTCTGCTTTGTTCATTTTTTTTGTTTTTTAGATTCTACATATAAGTAAAATCATATGGTAATTTGTCTTTCTCTGTCTGACTTATTTCACTTAGCTTAACACACTCTAGGTCCATCATGTTGTCACAAAGGCAAGATTTCACTTTTCTTTTTCTGGCTGAGTAATGCTCCACTGTATATATGTACTATATCTTCTTCTTTTTTTTTTTATCCTCACCCAAGGACATTTTTCCATTTTTTGTTCAGATAGAGTGGGAGGGAGAGAGAGGAAGAGAGAGAGAGAGAGAGAAACATCGCAAAGGGGACACATCGAGTGGCTGCCACCCACACGACACCAACCAGGGCTGGAGACAAACTGCAACCGAGGTATGTGCCCTTAGCGGGAACTGAACCCGGGTCTCTCTGGACCGCAGGCCGACACTCGAACTGCTGAGCCAAACCAGCCAGGGCTATATCTTCTTTTTTTTTTAATTTATTTTTGTTATCCTCACCCAAGGATATTTTTCCATTTATCTTCAGATAGAGTAGAAGGGAGAGAGAGAGAAACATCAATATGACTGGTTGCCTCCCACACAACCCCACCCTGGGCCAGGGACGAACCACAACTGAAGTGTGTGCCCTTGACTGGAATTGAACTCGCAACTCATTGTTCCAAGGGCCGATGCTCTAACCATTGAGCAAACCAGCCAACACTATACTTTATCTTCTTTATCTATTCATCTGTTGATGGACACTTAGGTTGCTGTTAAGCTCAGCCTCTGAACCAGCCTCTAGTGGATGTAAGTTACATGAGGCACTTTGAGTGAGTCACCAGGTAGGGGTGAGTGATGGTCACTAGGTTGATACAGGTTTAAACTCCACTCCAGTGCTGAGTTTGAGGCCACTCAGCAAAATTCTCTGGTTATACCATGGCCAGCTACCACCTGCCTGGGGCCTGTGGACCTTTGCAGTGGGGTGGGGTCTCAGGGAGTTGTCAGGGTGGGGCCAGTAGAGTTCATCAGGTTAAAACAAGATTAAGATTTGGCCCTGTGATGGAAGGGCTCCCCACAGGACTAGTGACAACGGTCTGGACTAGTGACAATGGTCGGGGCATGTGGGGCAAAAATGGCCCTTGCGCAATATTCATACAATTCAATCTCTACCTGAGTGTCTCTGACATCCCCCAAGGCAGACCAGGTCTCCTCAAGAGACTTCTAAGAAATATTTGAGCAGGCCCAGGCTGGCTGCAGGATGTGAACTAGACAAGGCAGGGTCACTGGGAGTCAGGAGGGTGGGGCTAGTGCATTCTCATGGGCTGATGCCTAATGGAGTGGAGTGCTTGACCCAGGGAAGATGGCATCTGTGGGTGATGTGGGAGAGGGACTCAGTACAAGGACAATGGCAGATGTCCCTCTAGCCTTCTTCCTGGAGCCACCCAACTCAGTTTCTCTCTGTATGACGCCAGTCTTCTCTGAGCCACCGTTCCTCTGCTGGAACCCAGGGTGTGTGTCTGTGAATGAGATTTTGTTCACTGGACCTATAAAAGAGTGCCTGGAATTTTAGCAGTCTTCCATCTCACCCTGGCAGACAGTATCCCCACTGATTTTCACAACCAAATGTTATGTGGGCTCCTCTTTCTGGCACTGGTGTTCCAGGCTGGGACATCCAGTGTGGGGTTGAGACCCCTTGCTTCTCAAGGGGAGCAGCTGAAATATCCCTCCAGATTCTCAGTCACCACACATGAATGTAGGGTCAGCCCTTTTTGCGTCTCCACCCTTCCTACCAGTCTCACTATGGCTTCTTCTATATATCCTTAGTTGTAAGACTTCCATTCAGCTATTCTTCAGTTGGCTATTCAGGTTCATTGTTCTATCATTCAGTGTAATTTCTATTTTGTCCTGGGAGGAGGTGAGTGAAATTTTCACCTACTCTGCTACCATCTTGGATTTCCTGTTTTTCTTTTTTTTTCTTCAATTACAGTTTACATTTAATATTATTTTGTATTAATTTCAAGTGTATAGCATAGTATTTAGACAGTCATTTACTTTGCAAAATGGTCCCCCCAATATTTCAAGTATCCACCTGATTCTGTCCATAGTTATTAAACTATTTACTATATTCCCTATGCAGTACTTTACATCCCTGTGACTATTTGTGACTACTAATTTGTACTTCTTAATCCTTTCACTCTTTTCACCCAGCCTCCCAGCCCCCTCCCCTCTGGCAGCCATCTGTCTATACTCTGTATCTGTGAGTCTGTTTCTATGTTGTTTGTTCATTTATTTTCTTTAGATTCTACGTATAAGTAAAATCATATAGTATTTATCTTCCTCTTACTTTTTTCACTTAACATAATATCCTCTAGGTCCATCCATGCTGACACAAATGGTAAGATTTTGTTCTTTTTTATAGTCTCTCGTTCTTAGTGATCCTATTTGGAAGGAAATTGGGAAGCAAATTATTAAATTGCTTTGGTTGCTGCTTCCTTTTTGTACATTCATTTAATAATGCTTACTGAGAACTTATTATATGCTAATCATATGGGTCTTAACGATCTTCTTAGTAATCCCTACTATATTCTCTAAAAATAAAACAAAATAACCTAACAAAAACCTAGTAGGCTCTCATGCTGCCTTAGTTGCTAGATACCTTTTTTTTTTAGACATATTCTTGTTTTCTTTCCCCTGCCTAATTTTTCATTTATAGTGTGGTATTTATCTACTTTCTTATTCTTGTTACTTGTTGAACCTACTTAATACATGAAATGGCCAGATTACAGCCTTTGTTTTGTTTAAATTATTATTTTTTATTTTTTTGATATTTTGTTCAGATGGAGTGGGGGGGAGAGAGAGAGAGAGAGAGAGAGAGAGAGAGAGAGAAACATCGACGTGAAAGGGACACATCGAGTGGTTGCCACCTTCACGACCCAACCAGGGCCAGGGACAAACTGCAACCGAGGTATGTGCCCTTAACGGGAACCGAACCCAGGTCTCTCTGGACTGCAGGCCGACGCTCTAACTGCTGAGCCAAACTGGCTAGGGCGTTTAAATTATTTATGGGACATTTTACTAAAGTCTTTTTCCACTGACACAAGATGCTTGGTTGAGAAAAAAATAGTTGTATAACTTATTGAAATAAAGCATGTCATTCATTCCAAAGGTAATGCAAGAACATATATGTTTAATGAGAAGAGAGAATAAAAACCATAGTCTGCTTAATTAATTTCTCAGGAAATGCAAGGAAACAATATAAAGTTACTTGGCCTTACCTACAACTGAATCAGAATGTGGATTTTGCCTTGGCCGGTTTTGCTCAGCAGTTAGAGCGTCGGACCTCAGGACGTCTTGAGGTCCTGAGAGACCCGGGTTCAGTTCCCACTAAGGGCATGTACCTCGGTTGCAGTTTGTCCCCGGCCCTGGTTGGGTTGTGTGGGTGGCAGCCACTCTCTGTGTCCCTTTCACATCGATGTTTCTCTCTCTCCCTCCCACTTCATCTGAACAAAAAAATGGAAAAATGTCCTCAGGTGAGAATAAAAAAAAAAAAAGAATGTGGATTTTATGAGAGAACTTGAAGCCTTTACTTTGGGTTCTTCACTGGCTTTGAAAGATGGCAATTTGAGAGATACATCAACTGGTTGCCACCCACACTATCCCAACCGGGCCCTGGGACAAACCATAACCGAGGTACGTGCCCTTAGCGGGAACTGAACCTGGGACTCTCTGGTCCGCGGGTCGATGCTCTAACTGCAGAGCCAAACTGTCCAGGGTGAAAGATGGCAATTTGAAGGGCCTATACTGGCATATTCAATCAGGGTTCACTTGCAAGAGACAAAACTACTCTAGACTCTAGGCTGAGCTGCTAGGAATGACTTGTAGAATGAGAACTGGTGTGTTAGAGGAGTGCTAATACCTATAGTCTGCAAAGGTATTAGTAGGGTGTTAGAAGGCCAGCATGGAACTGTTAGTTTAAGAATATCTCAACAACAAAAACCAAACAACCCAATTCAAAAACGGGCAAAGGACTTGAGTAAACATTTCCCTGAATAAAATATATAAATGTCTAATAAACACGTGAAAAGATGCTCAGCATCACTAATCATTATGGGAATCAAATCAAAGCCACAATGAGATACCACTTGACACCAGTTATGATTACTATTATTAAAACAACAACAATAAAGAAAAAATAACAAGGCGAGGATATTTGTAGGGATGTAGAAAAGTTAGAACACTTGTGCATTGCTGATGGGACTGTAAAATGGTACAGCTGCTTTGAAAAATGGTATGGTGATTCCTGAAAAAATTAGACAGACTTACTAAATAACCTAGCAATTTCACTTATGGTTACATAGCCAAAAGAAGTGAAAACAGGACTTGAAGTAACCCAAATGCCCATTGGTGGATGAATGGGTAAACAAAATGTGATATGTCTATACAATGTACTATTATTCAGCCTTAAAAAGAAAGGAAATTTTGGTGAATGTTACAACATGGAATTACCTTGAAGATATTATGCTAAGGGAAATAAGCCAGACACAAAAGGGTAAATATTATATTATTCTAGTTATTTGAGGTATCTAGAATAGTTAAATTGATAAAGACAGAAAGTAGAGTAGTGGTTGCCAGGGGCTAGAGGGAGGGGACAATAGGAAATTGTTGTTTAATGAATACAGAGTTTCCATTTGAGCTGATGAAAAAGTTCTTGGTAATGGATGGTGGGTAGTGATGGGTACAAACAATGTGAATGCATTCTAATGCCACTGAATATACACTTAAAAATGATTAAAATAGTAAGTTTTATTATGTATAGTTTAACACACACACACACACACACACACACACACAAAGTATGTACCATCATATCTGTAATACAGGTATTAGGAAGCCAGTACTGCTTCTCTACAACTGTAACCGTTTTCTGACACTTAAAAAGTTACTGACTTAAAATGGAGAATTACATGCATGCGGGTACATGCACGAGAACGCGCACCGCACGCGCACATACACAGCATTTTCACATTCTTTCTTGTGAATAACCAAAACTTCAGTAAAATGATCACCACTTCACTTTTTACTTTCCACATCTTATGTCAGGAAATCTAGTTGGCTGAACCTAATTCACATTTAGAACCCTAGTTGCAAGGGATCCTGGGGAATAATTTTTAACTTTTAACCTCTGTAGTAGCAGAAAACAACTCGAGGGAGGTTGGAAAGAATGCTGTATGCCAGTTCATCATATTTGTCACAGACTCTCAGTCAGTGGTGATTCATAGCAGTCACAGGTAATCTCCTTTATGTCAAGCCATCATTTCTAATAGCCAGATTTTCCTGTACAGTGGTCAGTCACAGAGGTAGGGTGGGGCAAACAAATAACTTCAACAAGGCAGGATAAGGAGAGGGTTTGTTGAGAGTCATTTCCTTTTGTAATTCTGGGCTGAGGGTGCTTAGTTTGTTAAACATACAATACTTACAGTTTTAATATGGTAGAACAGAACTTGAGTTATTTATATTATTGTGAAGAGATTTGGGTAATTCTAATGACGTGCACTAAAGGCTCATTGATTAAAGAGTAGTTATACTAATGTTAAGGAATACCAGATTTAAAGTTCTTATGTTTATGATAGGCTTTTTTCATTTCATTAAGTATGGAAATAAGAACATCACAGGAAATATACTGAGTTCTTTTACTACTCTCAGGCTGCTGAAATCTCTTAATTAGTATGAACTAAATTTGGAAAGAAAAGAAATAAACTTGCTAGTAAATAAAAGAGTTGTGCTAAAAATTGCATTTTTTTAATCTTCAAAAATTTCTAACCATGGTCCACCCAAAAGATAAGATATCATTTATTCCACCTTGTACAGAGCAATCAGCTGCTTTTCTTTATCTGTTATCTGTGACTTGGAACTAAATTTGATTAATGATTCTGCCTGAGTGCACTGTTCTCTCAGTGCTTTGATAATACAGTACTCACCTGTTATAATTACATAATTTTTTAATTGCTTATATTTCAGAATAAACTTTTTAAAATTTTATCTCAAGTTGAAATGTTTCCATTATACATATTAATTAACATTTTGGACAAGTACCAACCTTTGCAAGCATTGCTTTTAAATGTGGATCAAGCTTTACTGACACACTTGGAAATTAGTTGTCTAAATAACACTTCAGATTCTTTGATTCAGTTTTCTACTTCTATAAATCTAACCTAAGGCACCGTGGTGCAGTTGTAATAGTAATAAAATTATGAACAATTGCCAACAATTGGGAGATGGACATATTTTATTCTATAGCCAAACAATGGAATGTCCTTTTTAGAAGATAATTTAATACCATTAGACAGGACTCATGCAGTAATGTTAAGTTAAATGATACAAAATTATTTACATATTACAAATACTAGTTCTGTGATTTTAAAATATTTTAAATGGCCCTGGCCAGTTTGGCTCAGCGGTTAGAGCGTCGGCCTGCGGTCCAGAGAGACCTGGGATTGGTTCCCGCTAAGGGCGTGTACCTCGGTTGCAGTTTGTCCCCTGCCCTGGTTGGGTTGTGCCCGGTGTTGTAGACCAACGAGACAGACCAGACTCAGACTCCGAACTGGGTTCAAATTAAGAGAGCTTTATTAGCCCCGCGGCGACTAATAAAGAGGAGAGAGCAGTCCCAAGCTCGGGATGGGCTGCTTATATAGTTGTCTTAGCCCCTGTTAAGGAATTTGGATTAAGGGTATGCGAGCAAACAAGCACACACAGAAGCAGATATTTGCAGTTAGCTGTTATGCCTGAGGGAACAATCAGTTTCTATATACACAAAGCAATGGTTATCTATACAGTGCAGTGGTTATTTATTAGCAGCTAGTTCTTGCCATTCCCTTAAAATCCAAGGGGCAAGGTCATGTGTTTGTCCTTTACATTCCCCACTGGTCTTAGGGTTAAATCAAATCTTTGATTCTAAAGTGTCTTCAATTTCTTCCATTATGGCTAGCCTCTGATAGGGAGTGCTAAGACCCATGAGCTTAACAGCCTATACTTTTTCTCTCGATTAATTAGGATTGGGCCACAAGTTAATATTAATAGGAGGAGGATTAAGGGGCTCGCAAGGCCAGTGATAAGAGTAGTGAACCATGGGGGCCAATTAAAGAGGTTCTCATACCAACTCTTAGAGGTGGATAGAGCCTGTTCTCATTCATCTAGTCACTCTCTAACTAATTTTATGCTTTCTCTAATAATACCAGATTGGTTAGCATAAAAGCAACAGGTTTCTCCTAAGGCTAAACAGAGAAGAAATAAATCTGCGGAATAATGTTAGCAAGAATACATAAGTCTTTGGTTCCAACGGGAAAGACGCAGGGAGTCAGTCGTGAGGCGCAAGCAAACCAAGTCCCGGGGGGTGCAGTTAGGACCCAAGTCTCTTGTGATGAGGGGCTTAATGGGATTGGGGTGGTCCCCGTATGAGTCCACATAAGGGGAAGAGCTTAGGTCGTAGTTGCCGATGATGAAGCATGTCCCCTGTCCTTGTAGGACTCTGAGGGTCAGGCGGGAGCCCGTACCTTCACAGCAGTGGCCGCCCTTGAGTGCATCTAAATTGGGTAGGTGCTTTACTGGCAGTCACAGTCAGGAAAGAGACTAGGAGGAAACCCTGGAGAGCTTTATCTTCAGGGGATCCTCGGTCTGCTGTAAGGCCCATTGTTCAGGTATTTGCTCAGGGTGTGCTTTCTTTACCTGAGTGTGGTGAATCCAAAATTTCCGTCCTGCTACCTTCAGAGCGGTGGGCGTAGTCAGGATAACAGGAAAAGGGCCAGTCCAGCAAGGCTCGAGGGAAGCAGGCTGATGTTTCTTGACCCAGACCCAGTCACCAGGGGTGAAGTCGTGCGGTGGTATCTGGGGTGTCCCCAGTTGGGGTCTGGTGTCCTGGATTTCCTGCAAAGAGCTGAGGAGGTTATGGTTACCTAAGTTGGCTAAGACCTCGTCCCCGATTTTGGGTAGAATAGGAGGAGGTCGGCCAAACATGATTTCAAATGGGGTGAAACCCTTAAGATACGGGATACAGCGCACATGAAGGAGGGCAAAAGGAAGGAGCCTTATCCAGTTATCGCCCGTCTCAAGGTGGAACTTAGTTAAAGTGTCCTTTAATTTCCTATTCATTCTTTCTACCTGTCCTGAACTCTGAGGCCTGTAGACACAATGCAATTTCCAAATAATCCCTAAAGCTTTAGCTAACAATTTTGTGGTTTGAGCAATGAATGCCGGGCCATTGTTGGACCCCAGAACTAGAGGGATGCCAAATTGGGGGACTATCTCAGAGAGCAGTAGCCGGGCTACCGTGGTTGCAGTTTTAGTCTTGGTAGGAAAAGCCTCAGTCCAGCTGGAGTAGGTATCTCCCGGAACAGTTGGAGGTCCTTGCTTAAGGCCTCATCGAAGATGGTGGGAGAGTTCTTGAATCCTTGAGGCAGTCGGGTCCAGGTCAGTTGTCCTGAGAATCCCCCTTCCGGATCAACCCATTTGAAGGCGAAGATGGGTTGGCTGAGAGGCGATAAGGGAATTGAAAAGAAGGCGTCCTTGAGGTCCAAGACAGTATAGTAAACACGGTTAGGAGGGATCAGGCTCAGAAGCGTGTAAGGGTTCGGAACCGTGGGGTAGATGGTTTCCACCTGAGTGTTTACTTCTCTTAAATCTTGGACTGGCCTAAAATCCTCAGTCCCAGGCTTCTTAACCGGCAAGAGGGGAGTGTTTCAGGCCAACTGGCAAGGTTTTAAAATGCCAGCTTCTCTGAGTCTATTAATATGCATAGTTATTCCTAGTTTGGCCTTTATGGAGATCTGGTATTGGCGGATGAGGTCCTTAGGTTTCTGTTGGGCCCCCCTCTTAGGGCAGTCCTTTTTCCAATGACCATATTCTTTGTAGTAGGCCCACTGGTTAGGGTCAAGAAGTGGCTGAGATCGTTGCCTAGGTCTCCGTGGGGTTGGCCCTATGTTTTTAGGCCTATTTCCCCGTTGCCCTTTTTGATTCTCTTGAAGAGCGGCTATGATTACTCTTGTGACTTTTTTAGTACTGGCCGTTTCTGGGTTGTCCCGGTTGTTAAATACTCTCTGAGCTATTTCAACTAACTCACTAAGATTCTTTCCTTCAAAACCCTCTAATTTCTGGAGTTTCTTCCTAATGTCTGGGGCCGACTGGGTGACAAAAGCTATATTAATTGCCCGCCTATTCTCAGGGGCCTCCGGGTCTATGGGAGTAAAGAGGTGATAAGCCTCCATGAGAAGTTCAAGAAAGACCCCTGGGGATTCCCCTGCAGTTTGAACAGTCTCGCTTACCTTAGATTATTTGGCTTTTTGGCTGCTCCGCGGAGGCCCTGAAGTAGAGATCAGTGATACTGGGTTAAAGCCTCCTTACCTTGATCAGTGTTCGGGTCCCAATTGGGTCGGGTAGTTGGGAGATAGGCTCCTATTTGGGCCGGGTCTGTGACGGGTTGGCCGTCTGGCCCGAGGACAGATTTTGCTGCCTCTCTGTGGATTCTGTCCCTCTCTGAGGTGAACAGGACCTGCAACAATTGCTGACAGTCATCCCAAGTGGGCTCATGGGTGAGGAAGACTGTCTCTAGGAGAGAGATTAAACCTTGGGGTTTTTCAGAGAAGGAAGGGTTCTGTTGTTTCCAATTATATAGGTCCCTAGTTGAGAAGGGGACATAAACCATGAAGGGCTGAGTCTGGTCTCCACCTGGTGGTGGAGCAACCTGACGGAGGGGCAGGACGGCAGCCGAGGAGTCTGGCGCCTGCGGAGGGGGGTTATAAAGGGTGCCTCCAAGTGTATGGGAAGGACTGAGCAGCTGAAGGACTTCAGCCTCTCTGGCAGCGGCAGGTGACGGAGACCGATAAGGGGGTGGCCCCACAGGGTCAGTGAGGGGGTCTTCTGGGGGACCCGAAAGAACAGAGTAGCCCTGGCCGGTTTGGCTCAGCGGTTAGAGCGTCGGCCTGCAGTCCTGAGAACAGGGTAAAGCCTTTGGGAGGGAGCAAGAGCCGAAGGCTTCTGAGGCTTCCGCGGAAGCTGAGCAATTAAAATCTTCTCCCTATTAGGGCACAAACATTTCTTAATATAATTAGACTTGTCAGTAGCTATGTCAATCCAAACATCAATGTAAGGAGTTTGGTCTGGGTGTCCAGGAGTCCCGTAGATGACGCCTCAAACCGCAAACAAAGAGCTTAAGTGAAAAGTGCCCTGGGAGGGCCAATTGACCCGGAAAGTGGGCCACTCCAATTCGCACAAAGTGCGCAAGAATCCAGGGTCTGCTGAGATGCTGTAACCTGAGGTGCGCTTGGAGAAGTCTGAGAAGTTATTAAGGAGACATTGAAGAGGGGTCCTAGGCCCTGAAGGTCCCTGACCCATTTTGAAGAACACAGGCCGCACAGCACAGAAACATAAAACACAAAACACAAAAGGACAAACAAATAAGACAGACAAAAAACCCAGACAAACCGAACCGGGGCCAAAAGCGACGTCTCGCTATGGCCCTGGGGCTGGATCTCTGTGCTGCGTCCAGCAGATCCACTTCCCCTTACTCTGCAGAGTTTTCAGAAACAGACTTACCAAGGGACGTCCCATCTGCTGAACCGAACCTGGGCCCAGGGTTTCCATATGCTCTCTAGTTGGAATTTTGGAGTGGAGACAATTCCAGGGCAGAATGGCGTCCGGGGCGGAGGAACGTCTTCTCCGAGGCCTTCCCCTAGACCGCCCATCCGCTGCCGGGATGGACCTGTCTCCTGGAGTCTGAGGAGGTCAACCCACCAAAGTGGGGGACCTCATTTGTCTATCTCGCTGGACCTCCAAATGTTGTAGCCCAACGAGACAGACCAGACTCAGACTCCGAACTGGGTTCAAATTAAGAGAGCTTTATTAGCCACGCGGCGACTGTCCCATCCTACACACAGGAGAGAGCAGTCCCAAGCTCAGGGGGTGGGTTGCTTATATAGTTGTCTTAGCCCCTGTTAAGGAATTTGGATTAAGGGTATGCAAACAAACAAACACGTACAGAAGCAGATATTTGCAGTTAGCTGTTATGCCTGAGGGAACAATCAGTTTCTGTGTACACAAAGCAATGGTTATCTATACAGTGCAGTGGTTATTTATTAGCAGCTAGTTCTTGCCATTCCCTTAAAATCCAGGGGGCAAAGTCATGTGTTTGTCCTTTACACCGGTGGCAGCCACTCAATGTGTCCCTTTCACATTGATGTTTCTCTCTCTCTTCCTCTCTCTCCCTCCCACTCTGTCTGAACAAAAAATGGAAAAATGTACTCAGGTGAGGATAAAAAATACATGTATATGTGTGTGTGTGTGTGTGTAAATATATATATATATATATTTTTTTTTTAATGTTCTTCAATGAATATGTATTCCTTTATGTGTTTTTTTTTTTACTATTGAAATATATTAAAAGATTTAAACAATGCAGAAATTTGCAGACTGAAAACATAGAAGTCCTTTAATTCCCTAGCAGACAAATGAAGTCCAATTTATCAGTTTGCTCTTTGATAGATTTTATTTTTGTTGTCATGTAAGAAATTTTTATCTAACCTCAGGTCAAAGATTTTCTCCTATATTTTCTTTTAGAAGTTCTCGATATTTAGGTTTTACATTAGGTCTATGATCTATTTTGAGTTATTTTTTATATATGGTGAGAGGTATAGACTGATGCTTTTAACATGGATATCCATTTGTCCCAGTACCATTTGATGAAAAGAATATCCTTTCTCCACTGAATTGTCTTTGCACATTTGCGGAAAATGAGATAATCTATATGCATGTAGGTCCATTTCTGGATTCTCTGTTATATTCCATTAATTTGTTTACTGTTTTTTTTTTTTTTTTTATACTCACCCAAGGACATTTTTCCATTTTTTTGTTCAGATACAGTGGGAGGGAGAGAGTGAAGGGGGGAGAGAGAGAGAGAGAGAAACATCGACATGAAAGGGACACATCGAGTGGCTGCCTCCTGCACAACCCAACCAGGGCCGGGGACAAACCGCAGCCGAGGTACATGTCCTTAGTGGGAACCGAGCCTGAGTCTCTCTGGACCCCAGGCTTATGCTCTAACCACTGAGCCATACCGGCCAGAGTTATCTTTTTCTTTTTAATCCTCACCTGAGGATATTTTGCCATTTATGTTCAGATAGAGTGGGAGAGGGAGAGGGAGGGGGAGAGAGAGAGAGAGAGAAATCAATGTGAGAGAGACATATCGATTGGTTGCCTCCTGCATGACCCTGACCAGGGCCAGGGACCCAACCTTAACTTAGATACATGTCCTTGACTGGATGCCCTAACTGTTGAGCCAAACCGGCTGAAGCAGTCCTACTTTATCTTGATTAGCGTAGTGTGAAAGAATTCTAAAATGCATCCAATGACCTTTGTATAATGGGAGGAGCCTGTAAATATGATGGGCTGTCACTCCTGTGATTAGGTTATGTTATCTGCCACAGTTGACTAAGAAGGCCAGATTGTTCTCATTGGACCTGACCTAATCAAGCAAACCCTTAAGAAGGACTGATTTTTCCTGGAAAAAGAGATTCCAAGCACAAGGGGGATTCAATAGTCATGTGCTGCAAAATGACAATTTTGGTCAACAATGGATTGCATGTACAACTGTGGTCCCATAAGATTAAAATGGGGCTGAAAAATTCCTATCACCTAGTGACATTGTAGCTGTCAAAATGTTGCAGTGCAACACATTACGCACATGTTTGTTGTGATGCTGGTGTAAACCCACTTCACTGATACAAAAGTATAGCACAGCCCTGGCTGGTTTGGCTCAGAAGTTAAGAGTATTGGCCCTGGGACTGAAGGATCTCGGGTTCGATTCTGGTCAAGGGCATGTACCTGGGTTGCAGGTTTGATCCCTGGTCCCAGTTAGGGTCGTGCAGGAGGCAATCTGTTGATGTGTTTCTCTCACATCAATGCTTCTTCCCTTCCTCCCCCCCTCATTCCCTCTCTTGTTCCCTCCCTTGCTTCTGTATCTAAAAATCAATGGGGCCCTGGCCAGTTTGGCTCAGCAGTTAGAGTGTTGGCCTGCAGTCCAGAGAGACCCGGGTTCGGTTCCCGTTAAGGGCACATACCTCGGTTGCAGTTTGTCCCTGGCCCTGGTTGGGTCTTACCGGTGGCAACCCCTCAATGTGTCCCTTTCACGTCGATGTTTCTCTCTCTCTCTCTCCCTCCCCCTCTATCTGAACAAAAAATGGAAAAATGTCCTCAGGTGAGGATTAAAAAAAAAGATAAAAATCAATGGGAAAATATCCTCGGGTGAAGATTTAAAAAAAAAAAGTGTTGTAGACCAACGAGACAGACCAGACTCAGACTCAGAACTGGGTTCAAATTAAGAGAGCTTTATTAGCTGCGCGGTGACTGTCCCATCCTACACAGAGGAGAGAGCAGCCCCGAGCTCAGAGGATGGGTTGCTTATATAGTTGTCTTAGCCCCTGTTAAGGAATTTGCGTTAAGGGTATGCGAGCAAGCAAGCACATACAGAAGCAGATATTTGCAGTTAGCTGTTATGCCTGAGGGAACAATCAGTTTCTGTGTACGCAAAGCAATGGTTATCTATACAGTGCAGTGGTTATCTATTAGCAGCTAGTTCTTGCCATTCCCTTAAAATCCAAGGGGCAAGGTCATGTGTTTGTCCTTTACGAAAGTATAGCACAGCCCTGGCCAGTGTGTCTCAGTGGTTAGAGTGTCAGCCCTCTCATCTTTTGATAGTTGTTTTTTCAGTCTTGTTTGATTTCCTCACATATATGCACTGGTCAGCATTCAGCTTCATATTCAAGGCAGATGTTCTACAGATCTCTGGAGTTTCATCTTAATCTATTCAGGCTGCTATAACAAAAATACCATAGGTTGCTTGAACACACATTTATTTCTCATAGTTCTGGAGGCTGAGTCCAAGATCAAAGTGCCAGTAGATTTTGTGTCTGGTGAAGTCCCACTTCCTGGCTTATAAATGGTCCTTACAGAACAACAGAAGAGGTGAGAGAATTCTCTGGGGTATCTCTCATAACGGCATTAATTCTATTCATGAAGGCTCTGCCCTCATGACCTAATCACCTCATATCATCCCACTGGGATTTAGGATTTCAACACAATTTTTTTGTGGGGGACACAGACATTTAGTCCAAGTTCTCTGTGCATCTTTCAGCTCTCCAATATTCTGTCCCATGAACACTAGCCACCTTGATCTCTTCAGACTCTCAGCTGTGTCTCCTCAGCTTAGCAAGTCTGCCAGGCCTCGTCTAGTTTCTGTCTGGTGCCATTCTGCCTAAACTCTCAAGACAATAAGCTGTAGCAGTAGGGCCTACCTAGTTTCCTGTCTCTCGGGGATCTCTTTTATTGTCTGATGCCCAGTGTCTTGAAACTATTTTTCTCCCCTCATATGTTTTGTCTGCTTTTTGGTTGTTTCAAGTGGGAGGGTTAATCTGGTCCCTCTTATTAGGTCTTGGTCAGAAGTAGAAATCCCTTTAACTAATAATTGATTCATATTAATTATTGGTTAAAGCTGAAAGTGTTCTTAAACGTTTTCTAACCTAATTTCTTCATTTTGTGGATATATGTGAAACCTATAGCTGTCATATTCTTTGCTCATTGCCTCCTGTTCCCTGTAGTTGTTATGGTACAACATTAATATTAAATTGGCCCTAAAGCCTTCTATCGTCTTTTACTATATCTCTTCAATGCAGGTTTTCACAGTGTTAGCTAAAGATGGGCCCCTAACTATATGTAGTAGCATGCAATTAAAGACATGCCCTAACCTGATGAAGTGTAACAGTGGAATGCGTCATGTGTTTAGGACATTGCCACAGCAGGCCCATAGACTTCCAGGAGACTTCCTTGTATAACTCCTATTTTCTAGCAGCTAAAACACCATCATAAAAGCCTGTTTGTTAACCTGATTGAGGGTATAAAGAACTGGTGATATAAGACAGAAAAAGAAGATCATTTGAGCAGTTTATGATACAAAAATACTGAAGAATAATGCTACAAGGATGGGAGTGACTTGGAACCCATTTTTGGTAAGCTGTTGGAGAAAGGAAAAAGGTAGCAAAATAGAAATAAAGCGACAGAAGTCGGGCCTTGTTTTGTATGAGATATCTTCTCAAGTTTGCTATATCATTAACCGCTGCAGAACTTGTAGCCTGTGCTTGTTGGATATTCAAGGATGAAGTAATTTATTCAGAGCATACCTTGGAGAAAAGATATTTGTGTATCGTAGTGGGTAGGATGAAACCATTTGGCTATATATATGAACCAAAACATAGTGAAATCATATGTTAATAGAATATTATGTATATTTGTGTAGTCAATGATATGCATCAATGTGTATAAATTCCATATGTTAAAGTGAATAAATCATAATTCTTTGGCCTTTGCGATGGTGATTATATACTATAGCTAAAAGAGTTGAGTAAGTTTTTTTGTAGCTTTCCAGCATATAAGAATTAGCCTTTTAAAATGTGCAGATAACTTACTTATAGATGAATGTGCTGTTAATTTTCTAAGACTGAAAAGCTGTTGTGTATTGATAATATTAAAAGCTTTGTTTGGAAACAAAATATGATTTAAGGCTTCCAAAAACTAGAATTGGTTTTTAGTAATTAAGAAATAAATACTTAATGAGAGTATTTCTTATTTGCTGAATATTTTTGATGGTGTAAGTAGTGCTCATGTAGTTAAGTACCTGCCTTTTTCAAGTGATTATGTGTTTATGGCAAGAGTTTGTGTGGCTAGGGAGAGAATGCAGACCAGTAGCAGCTTTTTCTTTCCTCAGCCTAAGGAAGCATAGAAAGAAGCTAGTTCATAGCCAAAAATGCATGTTATAAGGGAATGGTAAACCTTAAAATCAGGAATTACTACATCTGGGAGGAAAGAAAGGGGATGCTATCAGGGAAGAACATTTACTTGTATTGGTGTTTTGTTTTGCTTTTGAAAGCAAACTTTTTAAATAAAATTTAACATGTAGAGAAAAGTGTAGATTATAAATATATATAGCTTGATGAATTTTCACAAAATGAACATACCCTGTAAGCTAATACCCAGATTAAGAAACAGAAATTTGTATTGGATCTGGGTAGTGAGCACTGGGTGTTTGTTGTATTATTATTATTTTTTAATCTTCACCCGAGAATATTTTTTTACTGATTTCCAGATAAAGTAGGAGGGAGGGAGGGAGGGAGAGAGAGAGAGAGAGAGAAACATTGATGTGAGAGAGACACATTGATTGATTGCCTTCTGCACAACCCCAACCAGGGCCTGGGAACCAACAGTAGCCAAGGTATGTGTCTTGGACTGGAATCAAACCCGCGAGTCTTTGGTCTGTGGGCTGATGCTCCAACCGCTGAGCCAAATCGGCCAGGGCTGTTGTATTATTTTTTATTCTATTTTTTAATACTTTAAAGTTTGCATAATATGTTTTATAAAAATCATCTCAGAAGTAAATATAGTTTTGCGAGATCTAGAAAATGTCAGAAAACCCACAGGCTTTAGTACTTGAGAAAGTACTTTAGGGAAGTAGGCTTTCTCCATGTAGGCCTTTGTCTCCCCTGTATCTGGTAAAGTTTACAAACCAGATATTGACCCCAGTTACTGCAAGTTTTAAAATGGAAAAAGAACCCTGGCCAGTTTGGCTCAGCGGTTAGACTGTTGGCCCTCAGACTGAAGGGTCAAGGGTTTGATTCCTGGTCAAAGGTGTATACCTGGCCCCATTGGAAGTCATGCAGGAGGAAGCCAATCAATGTGTCTCTCTCACATTAATGTTTTTTTCTCTCTCTCTCTTCTTCCCTCCCTCCCTCCCTTCAACTCTATCTAAATATCAATGGGAAAATATCTTCGGGTGAGGATTAACAACAACAAAAGAACATAGCCCTGGCCAGTTTGCTCAGTGGTTAGAGCATCAGCCTGCGGACCAGAAAGTCCCGGGTTTGGTTCCTGCTAAGGGCACATACCTCGGTTGCGGTTTGTCCCTGGTCCCAGTTGGGGTCATGTGAGTGGCACCCACTCAATGTGTCTCTCACATCGATGTTTCTCTCTCTCTTCCCCTCTCTCTCCCTCCTGCCCTATCTGAAGATAAATACAAAAATGTACTCAGGCAAAGATTAAAAAAAAAAAGAAGAACATAAAAAATGCCTGGCTGGTTTGGCTCAGCAGTTAGAACTTCAGCCCACAGACCAAGGAGTCCCGGGTTCAGTTCCGGCCAAGGGCACGTACCTTGGCTGCGGTTTGTTCCCGGTCCTGGTTGGGGTCGTGCAGGTGGCAACTAATTGATATGTCTCTCTCACATTGATGTTTAAAAATAAAAAAAAGAACATAAATAGTGCTATGAGAGATCAAACTAATAAAAATTACTTGTACTTTTTAGAACAATACATTATTAGCCTTTTATAATTTGCAATATATAAAGTTTGGGTACTCAAATTTATGGGTACATTGAAATGACAGTTTTGTTTTTGAATTTTTACTACTAGAATCTCAATGATGGTTTAAGAAAGAAATTTCTATTCAGTAAGTATAGACAGAACTGAGCTAATAAGGTATTTATATCTAGTTTAAAAGCTTTATATCTGTTATAGAAATGGTTATTTGTATAGTATAGAGAAGTATGTTTAAGGGGTTTTCTGAAATTAGTTATCTATCTGCCTTTGTGGTGGTGTTTTTTCTCTTTGGAGGAGGAGATATCTTTATTCCATGAACATGAAGATTTCTGAAATTTAATTTATTTTTACATGTAACAAATCTTTATATCTCATTTTATGAAAAGTATTAAAATGGGATTTTCTTCATTGTTCTCAACGGTAGGCTTTATATAATTAAATTATGACTGCTATGGTGTGGAAAAGCCATTTGTAAAATAATGTTTTGTAAAAAATGTTTGGTCATTAGTCTTCTTTCTGCTATTGGGGTTATATGCATACAATTATTAGAATGTTAACTTGTTGAATAATATTTGCTTCTTTACTCTCTTCTAGAAGCCAGTAAGGCAGTATTGGTAAATTACTGTTTCTGGTATATTTATGTGTATTTGGTCTTCAAAGGAGTTGTTAAGACACACTGAAGTTTTTGTTTTGATTTTCTGTTTTCCTTTGATAGGCACTGGAGGAGGACATGGCCGGACCTAATCAACTCTGCATTCGCCGCTGGACTACCAAGCATGTAGCTGTTTGGCTGAAGGATGAAGGCTTCTTTGAATATGTGGACATATTATGCAATAAGCACCGACTTGATGGAATCACACTGCTAACATTGACTGAATATGATCTCCGGTCTCCTCCTCTGGAAATCAAAGTCTTAGGGGACATTAAAAGGTTAATGCTTTCCGTCCGAAAATTGCAGAAAATACATATTGATGTTTTAGAAGAGATGGGATATAACAGTGACAGTCCCATGAGTTCCATGACCCCTTTCATCAGTGCTCTTCAGAGCGCAGAGTGGCTCTGTAACGGGGAGCCCTCACATGACTGTGATGGACCCCTCATTGATTTGAATTCTGATCAGTACCAGTACATGAATGGTAAAAACAAACATTCTGTTCGAAGATTAGACCCAGAGTACTGGAAGACCATATTGAGCTGTATATATGTTTTTATAGTATTCGGGTTTACATCTTTCATTATGGTTATAGTCCATGAACGAGTGCCTGACATGCAGACCTATCCACCACTCCCAGATATATTCTTAGACAGGTAAGTTTTATTTCTAGTTGCCAAGTTTGTAGAAGATTGCTATAAGGGCAATGATAAAAGCATATTTATGATAACTGTAATTATTATTGTTTTAATTGATATGTACTTTCCATTTGCTCTATCTGATAGTATAGAAAGATATGCTTTGAAATTGCCTCTTTCTCTTAGAGTAAACCAGATCTTAACGCTAGGTGAGTGGGAAGGAACACTGTTTATTTTTTTATCTTTTTTTATTGTTGTGAATCCTCATCCAAGGATATATTTTAGAGAGAGTGGGAAGGAGGGGGAGAGAAAAAGAAAGAGAAACACCAATGTGAGAGAGACACATGGATTAGTTGCCCCCTGCATGACCCCAACCGGGGCTGAGAATTGAACCTGCAACCCAGGTATGTGCCCTTACTCAGAATCGAATCCATGATCCTTTGGTGCACAGGCGTACAGGCTAGGTCAGTGCTTCATATTTTGAAGGGGTTTCCCTTTTTTTGTGTGTTAATCTTCACCCATGTATATTTTTCCATTGATATTTTAAAAAGAGAGTGGAGGGAGGAAGGGAGGGAGAGAGAGAGAAAAACATCGATGTGAGAGAGACACATAGATTGGTTGCCTCCCGCACGACCCCAACTGGGGCAAGGGATTGAACCTGCAACCCAGGTACATGCCTTTGACCCTTCGGTTCACGGGCTGACGCTCTAACTGCTGAGCCAAACCAGCCAGTGCTAATTTAGTTCCCTGGGCACTTCAGATTTTAAAGGGGTTTCCCAGAATGTTGTTTGTAATAAATGGAATTTGGTTACTTTGTTTTTTTTTAAATGATGCTCATGGTTCTGCTTTTTCAAAAATATGGGGTCTTCTGTGTCACCATATAAATTGGAATTATTACAAATAGTACAAACTAATTTATTAATAATATTCTGTTGCCCTGGCTCGGGTTCGGTTACCATTAAGGGCATGTATCTCGGTTGCAGTTTGTCTCCAGCCCTGGTTGGGTTGTGCAGGTGGCAGCCACTCGATGTGTCCCTTTCACGTCATTATTTCTCTCTTTCTCTCTCCCTCCCACTCTATCTGATAAAAAAGAAAAAAAAGAAAAAAAAAGGAGTATTCTGTTGTTTTTATGAAATACCAAAAGACTGTAGAAAGAGCTGACTTAAAGAGAAAATTAAGGGTTTGATTTTAGACATGTCGAGTTTGAGCTATCTTTTACACCAAATCAAGTAAGAGATGGAAGGATCAGTTAGAATTTGGAGAGATCTAGTCTGATTTGGGGGAGTTACCAGCATGGGTAAAGCCATGATGTTAGATAAGGTCTCCTAATGAGTGAAAGGGAAAATAAGAAGATTGAAAATTGAACCCAAGTACATTATAACATTTAGAGGTCAGAGAAATCAGGTAAAACTACCAAAGAAGATTGAGAATGTCAGGGCAGAGAGAGTTAGTATACTGGAAGCCAAGTTAAAAAAACAATGTAAAGAGGCAGGAATAAATAATTAGTTATGTCAAGTGCTGCTGAGAGGCCAGGTAAGATGAAGGTAATTGACCACTGAATTTAGCAACATGTTGGTCATCAGTAACCTTGACAAAAGTTAATAAAGGCAAAAGCCTAATTTTAATGCATTCAAAAGAGAATGTGAGACTTACTAGAATTTATCTAAAAGTATATCTCCACAAATATGAAACAACATGCACAAAGTTATTTGTTGTGACATTATTTGTAATAATTATAAATATTGGAAATAATCTAAATGCTTATCCATGGAAAGCTAGTTGAATGGTACATCTACACAATAGAGTACTGTTTAATCATAAGAAAAAATAAGGAAGATTTCTGTGAACTGATGTGAAAGATTTGCAGGAAAAACTCAGTAGCATTGAGCACCATGAGCATCTAGATTTCTAGGTTTCTAACTAACAGTACCTCCTAAAAGGAACCCCAGACCGAGGCTCCCTAGAGAAATGGCTGATTTTATTTTTTATTTTTTTAATTAATTATTTTTACAAACCCTTGTGTCGAGGGCTCACTTTCAATAGATCGCAGCAAGGGAGCTGCTCTGCTGTGTACAAAATTCCGTCCCATTCTAGTGCACTGCTGGTGGGAATGCAGACTGGTGCAGCCACTATGGAAAACAATATGGTGTTACCTCAAAAAATTAAAAATTGATCTTCCATTTGACCCAGTGATCCCACTTCTAGGAATATATACCCTAAGAAGCATAGGACACCAATCAGAAAGAATATATGTACCCCCATGTTTGTAGCAGCACTATTTACAATAGCTAAGATCTGGAAACAGCCCAAGTGTCCATCAGTAGACGAATGGATCAAAAAGCTGTGGTACATATACACAATGGAGTACTACGTAGCTGTAAGAAAGAAAGATCTCTTATCCGTTGAGACTACATGGAGGGACCTTGAAAGTATCATCCTAAGTGAAACAAGCCAAACAGAGAAAGACAAGTTTCATATGATCTCACTTATTTGTGGAATATAATGAACATAAAAGTCTGAGGAATGGGGTAGTCCCAGAGACGCGGAAGCGGGGTACAGACTGACAATCCCCTAAAGAGGGGGGTGGTGGGGGAGAGATAAACCACAGAACTTATATGCATGTATGCATGAACAGTGGACATGGACAACAATCTGGGGAAAGGGCAAGGAGGGAGGGGGAGGGGGGAATCAGTGGGGGAAAAAGGAGAAGCATCTGTAACAAAAATTAATTAATAAAATAAATAAATAAATAAAATTCCGTCCCAGAAGTAGGTCGTCTATGAATGGCTTAGCACCAGGTTCCCCACGAACATGCATAGCGTGATGGGCCAGGGGCAGCCCTCTTTCCGGCCATGAAATGGCTGATTTTAAGTCGGGCAAGGAAAGTGAAAAATGAAGTGCCATAAAGCAAGAAGTGCACAAAACCAATGGAAACGTGTCAAAAGAACAAAAGAGCTGGTATGAATGGGCTCCCACTTATCAAATTAGGACAGTTGGAACATCAAAAGGAATAGTTATGAGTTCTGGCCTGTTTGGCTCAGCGGTTGGAGCGTCGGCCTGCGGACCAGAGTCCTGGGTTCGGTTCCCTCTAGGGACATATAACAACGACAACAACAAAAGGGAATAGTGATGGTAATGAATTATACAGGGGTGGGAAAAGTAGGTTTACAGTTGTAATACAAATAAACAATACAATAATAATACAAGAATAAATTGTTTCATGTACTCATAACTGTAAACCTACTTTTCCCTGTATTGAGTAAGGAAAAAAAATCTATGAATCTACAGTTATAAATAAAACAAGCAAAAAATGGTAGCGTGAGAGGGAAAGTTCTTAAATTATAACAACAGGAAATAAATGTGGATGGAGTATTTTGCAACCTCCATTGTAATAATTAATTCAGGCAAGTGGATGCTAAAATTAGTGGGTGCTAAAATCTATTAGGTAAAAGGCCATTTGGGAGCAGGATAGTTATGTGATCTGAAAGTATAATCTCACATATTTAATTACAGGAATGATGAGGTACCTTTACAATGGCAAGATCTGGCATGTGTCACTTTAACCAGATGATCAAAGATAACATCACAGTGGGACAAACTGATATTATATGCATTGGATATGATGTTCACAAATCACCTATGTAATATAATCTTGCCCCAAAAAATGTATTCTGAATCCAGTCCTGAGAGAATTATGAAACATTCTATAAGGCAACTAGCTGATTTAGACTCTCCAAATATGTCAGTGTCATGGCACTGTGGGAATTGTAAGGCAAAACAAAGAGACATAACCAAGAGCAATGCATGAACGTTAATTAGATCCTATGTCAAGAAATAAAAATACTGCTATAAAGGACATTTTGGGATAATTAAGAAAATTTGAATATGGACTGCATATTAAATGATGTAGTATAACATTAAGTCAGTGTTACAGTTTCCTGGGTGTAATGTATTGGGTTATGAAAAGGATATCCTTGTTCTTAGGAGATACATGTTAAAATATTTAGGGGAGATGTGGCATAATGTCTGCAACTTTGGGGGGAGTTCAGTCTCCTCCAAAAGAGTGCATGTGTATAGGTCTTTAGAGAAAGAGTGAAATAGAGCAAATATGGAAAATTTTTGTTTTTTTAATCCTCACCCGAGGACATTTTTGCATTTATCTTCAAATAGAGTGGGAGGGAAAGAGGGAGAAAGAGAGAAACATTGATGTGAGAGAGACACATCAAGTGGTTGCCACCCACATGACCCCAACCGGGGCCGGGGACAAACTGCAACCGAGGTGTGTGCCCTTAGCGGGAACCGAACCCAGGACTCTCTGGTCCACGGGCTGACGCTCTAACCACTCAGCAAAACCGGGCAGGGCTGGAAAATGTTAATTATTACAAACAATTGATAGATTTAAGTGAAGAATATAGTGTTTATTCTTTCAGCTTCTCTTTTGGTATGATCAGAATTTTTCAAAGTAAGAAAAAATTGGGCAAAGAAATGCTGAGAGAGAAAGAGAGTGGAAAGGAAGAAATTGGAAACAGGAAAATCTTACAGGTTTTATTTTAAGGGCAGCCGAGAAATTAAGCTGTAGCCAGGGTAGAGGAGGAAAGGATATGAAGTCACCAGGGTTTTGTTTTGGATGGGCTATATTATAGCATGTTTGTTGTATTGGTCCCAGTTTGGGGGTGGGGGGTGATGTTGAAAGAAAGAGAGGGTATAATTGTTGGAGTCATGTCCTTGAAAAGAGATGGGATCCAGTGGGTGGGAGAGGCTGTTGTTAGGCACATCCATAACAGAGGGGAAGGTAGAAAATCTGGAAACAGAGGTAGAAAGGTTGCTAGATGTGATGGTGGAACATTAGGAAATGCTCTCTTGATTGTTTTTATTTTCTCCGTGAACAGAGTTAGAATGGAGAGAAGGGTGGTTTGAGGAGAAAGAATGAGGTATTTTTTTTTTTTTTGGTGGTACGTACCCCTAGTGGTAACCGAACCCGGGACTCTCTGGTCCACAAGCTGATGCTCAACCACTGAGCCAAACAGGCCAGGGCAAGAATGAGGTATTAAATAGTCATCTAGGAGAGTGAATGGACTTGTGTGCTATAGAAGCAGCACTAAAGGCCTCCTTTTGGTTAGTAATCATGTTGGCGTTGTGTGTTTTACTAGCCTCACTCAACTGCACAGATACAGGAATGGAATGGATGGATAATTGGATTTAGGCAGGACTGAAGTTTTGCTAGGCAGTACAATGAAGGAAAAAGAGGCAAGGGAGTGATTATAATGACTGACCTTGGACTCAGGTGGGTAAGGAAGGATTGTGAGGATATGAGGTAGGTGAAGGACAGTGAAAATATTTAAGATCAATGGATTTTAGGTCTCAGAATTATTGGAGTTGGAATCTTAAGGAATAAGCTGGAAAGACAACGGTGTTGGTTAGTATAGGATTTTTGAAACTGACATTATAAAAAATAATCTTGGTAATTACAAGATCCAGGTTTATAACCATGGGTGTGGGTCACTGTAGTAAAGGAAAAAACAAGGTCATAGGAGGAGAGGTAAAAGAGAAGTGAGTGAGAAGAACACAAATTACAATAGGAGCGGTTTTAGAGAGAATGACAGTGAAGCAAAAACTAAAATCTTCAAGAAATGAGGGAATGAATGCTGAGGGTCTGTAGATAACCATAACAAGGCATAATGGGAGGACAGAGGGAAAATGTTCTGGAAGAGTAATGAGGACTTTAAAGTGTACAATTCAGTGATTTAATGTATATTTACAAAGTTGTGCATCCATCACCACTAATTCCAAAACATTGTCATTGTCCCCAGAAGAAACTCATATCTCTTATTGGTCACACCCCATTCCCTTCTCTCTCCAGACCCTGGCAACCACCAATCTTCTTTCTGCTTCCATGGATTTGCCTGGTCTGAACACTTTGTTTAAGTAGAATCATATAATATGTGTGGCCTTTTTCATATGCGTTTCTGGCTTCTTTCATTTGGCATAATATGTGTGTTTTTTAAAGATTCATCCACATAATAGTATGGATCAGTATTTATTCTTGGACTGCTGGGATGCACTTTGCCTGCTTGAAAAGAGAGCCAAACATACTTGAAAATATACATCTCTCCTGCAGCAGCTTTTAACCAATGAATGGTGAGGTGGGGTATAAGTGTTTCATTTCTCTTCGTACTAGTTGGGATAACTTTTAGATCGGACTTGTACTGTCTCCCAAATGCCCCACAGGATTGAGCCAAAGTTAACTTTGCCTGAGTTCCCACAGGGCTGTGCTTGATGTCTCACACTTGCCTTGCCCCATGCCTTCCTGATCTCATTTACCCACTGCCCAATGGTTTTCCCTTGGGAACACTCCTAATCACTTTCACACTGATCTTTGTTTCAGAGTCTGCTTCTGAAGCTTATTTGACACAATTCCAGGAGCTTCAGCACAATATAAACAAAATTAGAAGGAGATAAGGATGCTTCTAGAGACAGGCTCACTTACAACAATGAGGGATAGTTGATAACCATAATAGCAAGGGAGAAAACTGAAGCACTATAAAAAGAAAACATAAATAATGGAAAACCCACATCAGTCTGGGGCTTAACTGCCCTTTATTTTTCAGTGTTCCTTGAAGTCACTATTGTGTTCAAGGTAATAATCACTGTTCATAGTAATGACTCTAAATTACCAAAAAAAATTAAATTCTATCCAGAAAAAGAGGCATATGCATGTATAATGCATTTGAGATATTGAGTACGTATTTGAGTTTCTTCACAACACTCTACTAAAATGACAGTAAAAGGGAAGGGGTGTCCCTGTAATCCCATTAAGGCAAAAATAGTGATAATAACAAAAAAAATTGGAAAGTTAAGTGCCTGTTTGTGAGATTGGGAGTGGAACTAGCAGTGCCCAAGGGTGAATTTATTTGTACTATAGAGCTCTAGAAAAACTCTCAAAATAGGAGGCACAAAGCATATCTCAAGACCAGATACTGATAGGAGCTAAATATGGGAGATTTGGTTGAAAATCCATTTAAGAAGCTTTTAGACCTATACTTCAATAGAAGACAGGTAGTATATTTTCCAGAATAGTTGAATATTAGGGATTTTGGACTTGGAGACACCAGACCCATGTGAGAACAAAGGTACATGTTTTTCAGTATGTTTTCAAGAGGATTAACTAATTTTTTTTTTTTATCCTCACCAAGGACGTTCTTCCATTTTTTTGTTCAGGTAGAGTGGGAGGGAGAGAGAGGGGGAGAGGGGGGAGGAGAGAGAGAGAGAGAGAGAAATATCAATGTGAAAGGGACACATCGAGTGGCTGCCACCCGCACGACCAACCAGGGCCGGGGACAAACTGCAACTGAGGTACGCGCCCTTAGCAGGAACCGAACCTGGGTTTCTCTGGACCACAGACCGACACTCTAATCTCTGAGCCAAACCGGCCAGGGCAGAATTAACTGTAAATCTATGTACTGATCACTGAGACTTTCAGCTCCCTTCCTGAAGTAGCCAGATTTATATCCCATCCCCACTCCTACCCTGGCCCAGTCTTCAAGTAGGAGAATAGTCCTCTTCTTGGAAAATCTGTGCGAGAGAAAATGAACTGTGGCTGCTGTAGTAGAGAAAATAGCCCTGTCTTATTAACCACACCTCTGCTCAATTACTCTAAGGTGAAACCTACAGCTTGACGAGTTCAGTACATGCACACAGAGTGTCAGGTGTTTTTGTTTTTTTGTTTTTTAGTACTTCACTGTAAATATAAATGGTCAGTCAAGAATCACCAAACATGACCTGGCCGGTTTGGCTCAGTGGTTAGAGCACCGGCCTGCGGTCCTGAGAGACCCGGGTTCGGTTCCCGCTAAGGGCACGTACCTCGGTTGCAATTTGTCCCTGGCCTTGGTTGGTCGTGCTGGTGGCAGCCACTCGATGTGTCCCTTTCACATCGATGTTTCTCTCTCTCTCTCTCTCTCTCCCTCCCTCCCACTCAACCTGAACAACAAAAAAAAATGTCCTCAGGGAGGATAAAAAAAAAAAAAAAAGAATCACCAAACATTTGAGGAAAACAGACTAATGCAAACAGAAAAAGTAAACTGGGAACACAAAATAAGGAGCAGAAAAACACTTCAAAACAAATAATAATGTATATTTTCACAGATAAGAGATATTGTGTTCTATGAGACAGTAATAGTAGCCTATAAAAAAGGAAAACTCAGAGAAAAAGGTTTTTGGGAAATAAGAAATGAAAGTTGAAAGGTAAGATCCAGCCCTGGCCGGTTAGGCTCAGCGGTTAGAGTGTTGTCCTGAGGACCAGAGAGTCCTGGGTTCGGTTCCCACTAAGGCAGTGGTTCTCAGCCTTCCTACTGCCACGACCCTTTAATGCAGTTCCTCATGTTGTGGTGACCCCCAACCATAAAATTATTTTTGTTGCTACTTCATAACTGTAATTTTGCTACTATTATGTGTTAGGTGACCCCTGGGAAAGGGCTGTTCGACCCCCAAAGGGGTCGCAACCCATATGCTAAGGGCATGTACCTTAGCTGCATTTTGTCCTTGGCCCGGTTGAGGTTGTGTGGGTGGCAACCAGTCGATGTGTCTCTCTCATGTCGATGTTTCTCTCTCTCTCTTTCTCCCTCTCTCCCTTCCAGTCTATCTGAAGATAAATGCAAAAATGTCCTTGGGTGGTGGTGGGGAGTTAAAATCCAGCAGGATAATTAGAACATAGATTTAATGAAACTGCCCAGTATATAGAACAGAGATGAAAAGTAGAGGAGAAAAAGTGAGCTCGATCTCGATCCAGTTGGCCCCACAATAAACAAGTAGGGTTCTTATAAAGAATACATAGAGAAAATGAAGGGGAAGGTATTATCTCTAAGATATAATATAAGGAGAAGAGCCAAAGGTCATGACTTTTCAGATTGAAAGGGCCCACTGAAAAAGCAGTACAAGAAGTGAAAAATTTCAGAATCCTGAGCATAACAGAAGATCCTAAAAAGCTTAAGAGACAAAACTGGTAACATGCAAAGATTAGAAATCCAAATAACATCAAACTTCTTAGCAACAGTAGAAACTAGAAGACAATGGAACAATGCCTTTAATATTTTGAGAGAAAATTATGTCTAGAATTCTTGGTCCAGGCAAACTACCAATTAGATATAAGGCTAGACCCAAGGATATTGTTTAAATTTGCAAGTCATGAAATATTTACTCTCCAACCCCATACCTATTTAAAATTTAAAATTTAAAAAAATATCCTTGGGTCTAGCCTTATATCTAAAATGAAAAAAATTGATAATAACAAGGTCTGGTGAGGATTCAAAGCAACTGACACTGTCATACATTGCTGGTAGAAATGCAAAATGATGCAACTGCTTTGAAAACAGTTTGATAGTTTCTTAATAAGTTAAACATACACTTAACATAGGACTAAACAGTTTCATTCCTAGGTATTTACCCAAGAAAAATGAAAACATGTGTCCATGCAAAGACCTGTATATGGTCTTTATTCATCATGACCCAAAACTGAAAATAGCCCAAAATATCCATCAACCAGTATAGTGATACAGAAATTGTAGATAAA
Source organism: Molossus molossus (assembly GCF_014108415.1). Taxonomy (NCBI): domain Eukaryota; kingdom Metazoa; phylum Chordata; class Mammalia; order Chiroptera; family Molossidae; genus Molossus; species Molossus molossus. Next base: position 56,108,915 of record NW_023425352.1, read on the forward strand.
GAATGGATAAAGAGCCCTGGCCGGTTTGGCTCAGCGGTTAAAGCGTCGGCCTGCAGTCCTGAGAGACCCGGGTTCGGTTCCCACTAAGGGCGCGTACCTCGGTTGCAGTTTGTCTCCGGCTCTGGTCGGTTGTGCGGGTGGCAGCCACTCGATGTGTCCCTTTCACATCGATGTTTCTCTCTCTCTCTCTCTCTCTGTTCCTCTCTCTCCCTCCCACTCTACCTGAACAAAAAAAAAAGGAAAAATGTCCTCGGGTGAGGATTAAAAAAATAAAAAAATAAAAAAAGAATGGATAAAGAACTATAAATGCAATAACTTGGATGAATCTGAAATGTAATATTCTGAGTGAAAATAGCCAGATACAAAAGGTACCTGGATAAATACTGTGAGTACATTTGCCATTCTGGAAAAGGCAAGCCTATAAGGGATACATATCAGATCAATGGTTACCCAAGGGCTGGAAATGAGTGCGGGGATTGACTACAAAGGGGCACAAGGGAACTTTTTGGACTGATGAAATGTTCTGTGTCTGTATTGTGGTGGTGATTACATAACTGAATGTTTGTCCGAACTCATTGAACTGTAGCACTAAAAAGGGCAAATTTTTCTGTTTGTAAGTTAAACCTCAGATGAATCTGACACTAAAAGCAAGTTTATCCTCCAGCCCCTCTTTCTCAGAAAACAACTAGAGGGTACACACCATCAAAACTGAGAAAGAGGATATGCGATTCAGGAAACAGAATCCATTTTAGAAAAGAGGAATTCCCAAGATGAGGGTTAAGTTTTATTCCAACTAATAACCATGCAGGAGGACTAGAAAATGGCAACCATTCTAGAATGGAACAAAGGGAGAAGAGCTCTAGGAGAAACAAAGGGAGAAGAGCTCTGGGAGAAAAACTGAAATTGATAGACGTACAAGAAAAAGAGCACACTAAAAAAAAAAAGTTATGTTCTGACTGGTTTTGCTCAGTGGTTAGAGTATCGGCTTGAGGACCAAGAGTCTTGAGTTCAATTCCTGGTCAAGGGGTACCTGGATTTCAGGTTTGATCCCTGGCCCCAGTCAGATTAGTATAGGAGGCAGCCAATGGATGTCTCTCTCTCATATCAATGTTTCTCTCGTTCCCTCTCTCTTTCTTTCTCTTTCCCCCTCCCTCCCTTCCATTCTATCTAAAAAAAAAAAAATCAATGGAAAAATATCCTCAGGTGAGGATTAACATACATACATACATACATAAATTAAATAAATAAATAAATAAATAAATAAATAAATAAATAGTTATTAATTCTGGAAAATTATAAGAAGTTGTACATGCTCTGGCTAGGTGGTTCAGTTGGTTGGAGTGACATCCTGTACTCCAAAAAGATTGCAGATTCAATTCCCAATCAGGGCACAAACCTAGGTTTCGGGTTTGATCCCCCATTGGGTCACTTACAGGAGACAACTGATCTATATTTCTCTCTCAGCCTCCCTCTTCCTCTCTCTCTAAAATCAATAAAAACATATCCTCGGTTGAGGATTTTTTTTTTTTAAAGTTGTACAAGAAAGGGATTTAATTATTGTTCTCTATTGACTCCACTATGAATATTTACAAACTTACATTAAGTAAAAAGCCAAAAATTGTTTAAACAAAATTGTGAAGTAATATTGAGAGGATGGGGGCAGGGAGAGAGAGAGGTTTATGACTAAACAATATGACAAATAGAACATGAAAAGTGAAGTGATTGTCTCTAGGGAGCAAGAATTAGGTTTAGGTTGAGGTGGGGCAGAAAATGTGTTTTCATCATAAATATTGTAAAGTTGAGTTTTTAAATGTTTATTTTGAAAATTTAATTTTTAGAAGTCATTTAAAGGAACTTTTCTTTTATCTGAAAATTTCTGTGATGTGAAATAACCTTTTCCCCAATAATGTCAGATAAATAAGGCAGTAATAGTTTAAAAATATATAAGAGGAGTTTTTTTTCCTAGGTAATAGGTAAAATATGAGTTCCTGAAAGAAGATTGACCAAGTTACTCTAAATAAGGTTTGGTGTAGACTGTTAAATGTCTTAAAATTTTAAGTTTTCTTTTTAAAAATACCTTTATTTTCTTAGTTATAAAGCTAACATGTCATTGCATAAATATTTTTGGAGGAAGGTACAAAGAATAAAACAAAACCACCAATAATCCTTACCACCCAGAGTGTTGACCTATTTAAACTAATTCGTTTCCATCTCCTTCCTTCCTCCCCATCCTCTTTCTCCTTCTCTTCTTCCAGCTTTCCTTGCTTTCTTTCTAAAATAAGAAATGTGGCATGTCGTTTACTAGTGGGTAACCACAGGAGCTGTGGACTTGATGAGGAAAGAGATCAATATGAAAGGATAGAAGAAAAGAGAAAATGTAGCCCTGAAAGGTGTGGCTCAGTTGGTTGAGCTTCCTCCTATGCACCAAAAGGTCACAGATTTTATTCCCAGTCAGGGCACATTCCCGAGGTTGTGGGTTTGATCCCTAGTTGCGGTGCATACAGGAGGCAACAGATCAGTGTTTCTCTCTCTCTCTCTACCCCTCTCCCTCCCTGTCTCCCTCTATGTCTCTGTCTCTCTCTAAAATGAATAAAGAAACATGTCCTCATGGCCAGAGCAAAGCTTGTTACTTCTTAACAAAGAAACATGCCTGGGAATGACAGACAACAAAGAGATTCTGATGAATAGGGTACTTGGTGAAACAGTTCCCTACGCACCCCAGATTTTCCAAATATCATCTCCTGAAAGAGATAAAAATTATAGAAATCAATTTTAAGGTCATTATTAGACGAGTATCTTACTGAAAAGAGTGGCATCAGCCCAAAATGTAATTTTTCTGTTCTAGCGTTCCTAGAATCCCTTGGGCCTTTGCCATGACAGAAGTATGTGGCATGATTCTGTGCTATATTTGGATCCTGGTTCTTCTTCTTCATAAACACAGGTATTTCACTTACTCCTTTAAAAGAATAAAAGTGTTTTTACTGTCTTGTGTAAAAGTCATCAAATCTGTTTCTCCCTTTGCAGTTTCCTTGTTAATTTCCTTCTCTAGTCATTATAGTTATTGACATAGGAAAATATTTTGGTTTTGATCAACAAGAGTCAGCCAAGGTAATATCTACATATTTAGTAATATTCTGAATGTATTTTGCAGTGAATCAGAGATAGTGATGTTCAGACATGGGCCAACCATTGACAATCTAGCCATTATCTTTCTTTGGAAACAAATGAAAAATGTGACTTTCTGTAGAAGGACCGAAACTCCTCCAAGGACAGTCTTTGGTCAGATGTTTGGATGGAGGAAATGGTTCTCTGCTTGGAGAAGACCTATTAAAAAAGAGATTATTTTGCACATACCGTGCGTGCCTAGTCAGTGTGGTTTACTTTAGATAGTGGAGAAAGTTGCTGAATAAGGGAAGTTCTTTGGTACTTTAATCAAGAAATATAAAGGGAAGAAATTTTTTCTCATTAAAAAGAGAAGAGGAGGATAAGGGGAGGCTCCTATCCTACCTTAATGAGGGGGAAATTACTTGATTTAAGTAAAAAATAAGGCATAGTGAAGAAAAAAATTAAAGAACTAGACAGTTTGTGAATCTACTATTCATTGTCTTTGGACACTAAAGAGAAATAGGGACACTTTCTTGAATTTTTTATTCTTTCTTCTCACCAGGGAGTGCTTGAGTAAAACCAGTGATGGGCTTTAGGTCCTAAGCAGCAGTTATTTCAATGCCTTGAAGGTGAAAAGAAAGGCTGATAATTGCTATTTTAGGCCATATTGCACTTCATTTTCTCCTGTTTTGTAGCAATATTGCTTAAAACCAGAGGTGATTTAAAACCATATGTATCCCTAATGCTTTCTGGTTTAACTTTATCTTCCAAGACCCTGTAGATTTGAATTTATCTTCTCTTAAAAACAAGAAAGAGTTTGCTTTATAGGAAACCTTTGTAGATTTAACAAAGCATAGCAGTGCCAGTTAAATGCAAATTTTCATGTTTCATTAGTCAAAGGAGGTGTTTCTCAAATGTGGTCATTGTGCCATTTTCATTAGAATCACCTGAGCTCTTGTTAAAATGCAGAATCCTAGGCTCCATCCCAGGTGTACACTGAAGTTTGGAATATACCTAACCTCGTGTTCAGTGGTTTTTTTTAAGGGTGGGAGTAGCATTTTGAAAATGTGTCAAGCATAGTCCCTGAACTTAAGTATCTTATAGTCTGTTTTGGTTTAAGACATTTAAAAAAATAATATAACAATGTAAGTCATGTCTCAATACACTTTGAAATTTTGGTTAGAAATATATTTAACCTGTTAACCGAGCGGGATGTATAAATACGTCAAACGTTGCATACAGTGAAAAGGGAATTCCCCGGTTAACAGGTTAATATAAAAATTCGTGTTTAAAAAAACATAGTATTTTATAGCTTAAGTTTAAGTTAGGAAAGTTAACATTTAGCAGATAGCTACTATCACTAACAAATTTACAGTGCTATTAATGAGCAAAACATTCCCTAGAACTACATGTTCGACTTTAGCTCTCATTAAGTAAATAGTTTATGAGTAATATATGAGTAATAGGACTAACACTAAGCTAAGAATCAGGCTTGTCTTCTCTTTTACATACCTCTTTTGCTTTCTCTTAGCCATATTTTCTTATCAATGAAATGATGCTCTTAGGTCTCCACTGTCCAACATGGCAGGTGGTAGCCATGTGTGAAATTTAAATTAGTGAAAATGAAATAAAATTAATATTCAGTACCTCAGTTGCACTAGTAACATTTCAAGTGCTCAAAAGCCACATAGATAGCTTGTTGGACAGTGCAATTATAGAACATTTCCATCATTGCAGAAAGTTTTACAATGCTAGTCTCTAAGATTTCTGTCCTCTTCCAAGAGTCTAGCAGTTTTCCTGTTTGCTCTCCCCTTAAGTGAACATTTGATGTCTGGGTTATTTTGTTTGTTCTCTTCTGATCTTTCTCCCTTTTTGGTCGCTCTGTTTACAGGTCAATACTTCTGCGAAGGCTCTGTAGTCTGATGGGCACTGTATTCTTGCTTCGCTGCTTTACCATGTTTGTGACCTCCCTCTCCGTTCCAGGACAGCACCTACAGTGTACTGGAAAGGTAGCCTGCTACCTTTATCATTCTTTCTGCTTGTTCTTGGTGGGTTGATGGCACCATATATACAGAAGGGCTAAGACTTTGCTTTTACTATTAAAATGTGCTTTTTAGTATTTTCAATATCTGTAATAAACCTCTAGAAACAATTTGGTAAAATCTTAAGCCAGAATCTACCTCTCTGTTACTTCTATCCATTGATCCACTGTAGAGGTATAGAAGTTCCTTTGAATTAATCATTTTCCCTTTCCCACTATCCTTAGCATCTTCAGTTCTTCACATCACATGACTGGCCCCTTCATTGTCCTCATCACCCCTTTTTAAAAAGTGTTAGTTTGATCATATTCTATTTAAAATATAGTACTACTCTACTCTAAACTTTACTTTTTCTGGGATATACTAAATAATGTATGATTTTTTTTTGGTTTTTGTTTTATACGTTGTAGCTTGTTTTGGTATACTGCAGATATCTCTTCTGGTAAAACTGAGAGAGAAGAGATTATGCAGATGGGAACAAAAAAACCTGGGTAATGAATAACTTTAAAAAATAAAAAATAAGCCCTGGCCAGTTTGGCTCAGCAGTTAGAGCATTGACATGAGGACTGAAGGGTCGCAGGTTCGATTCCTGGTCAAAAGTATGAACCTGGGTTGCAAATTCAATCCCTGACCCTGATCGAGATCATGTGGGAGGCAACCAGTTGATGTGTCTCTCTCACATCAATGTTTTTCTCTCTCTCTCTGTCTCTCCCTTCCACTCTATCTAAAAATCAATGGAAAAATATCCTCAGTTGAGAATTAACAACAACAAAATAAATAAAATAAAAATACCCTGAAAATCACCTGTATTTTATATACAAAATTGGCTGTTGTGACTCCTTAAATTTGGACAAAAGAACTTATTATCCTACTTTTCTAAGCCTCCATGTTTTAGTTGGGTTCCCAAATGCTCAAATGAATATATTAACACCTTTGTTATTTTAATGTTGTTTGTAAAGTGTAAAATAAAATTAAGTGTCAGTTCTTCTACTGCAATATAAATAGCTGAAATGCCAACAAGGGAAGATTAGGCAGCCAAAGGAGATAAAGGGCTAAAAATATAGCCCTGAGCTGAAGGGTGACAGAACTTTATTCGGGTATTAGGACACTGACCAGTAAGAAAGGTGGGAGGGGTAATATAACATTTAGGATTTAGTATAAAGGAAATGTTTTATTTTTAAGGTAAATGCTGTTTTTGTTTCTTTATTTTTCCAAAAAGGATAAGTAGTCCTCGCTGGTTTGGCTCAGTGGTTAGAATGTTGGCCCTTGAGCCAAAGAGACTTGGGTTTGATTCCCAGTCAAGGGCATGTACCTTGGTTGAGGGTTCAGTTCCTGGCCCCAGTCAGGGTTGTTCAGGAGGCAATCAGTTGATGTATCTCTGTCACATCAATATTTCTCTCTCCCTCCCACTCTTTCTAAAAAAAAAAAAAAAAAAAATCAATGGAAAAATATCCTCAGATGAGGATTTTTAAAGAGGGGGGGAGAATAATATTTTTTAATTATAGAGTTATATGAGTTTATAATAAAAATTCAAATTTTAGCCCTGGACAGGTAGAGCATCTCCCCTTTATACCAAGGTTGTAGGTTCAGTCCCTGTTCATGGCACATACAAGAATCAATGAATGCTTAAACAAATGGAACAACAAATTGATGTTTCTCTCTCTCTAAAATAAATAAACAAATAATGAAATGTTTTATTTTTAAATTAAATTTTATAGAAATATATAAATTAAAAGTAAAAGCTCATAAAATTCTTTTTTTACTCCATAAATAATGCTCTTAACAGTCATGTGTATAGTCACATAGGCTATTTTTTTTTTTATTAATTAATTTTTGTTACAGATGTTTCTCCTTTTCCCCCCACTGATTCCCCCCACCCCCTCCCTCCCTGCCCTGTCCCCAGCTTTGTTGTCCATGTCCATTGTTCATGCATACATGCATATAAGTTCTGTGGTTTATCTCTCCCCCACCACCCCCTCTTTTGGGGATTGTCAGTCTATACCCCACTTCCACGTCTCTGGGACTACCCCATTCCTCACACTGTTATGTTCATTATATTCCACAAATAAGTGAGATCATATAATACTTGTCTTTCTCTGTTTGTCTTGTTTCACTTAGGATGATACTTTTCAGGTTCCTCCATGTAGTCTCAAAGGATAAGAGATCTTTCTTTCTTACAGCTGCGTAGTACTCCATTGTGTATATGTACCACAACTTTTTTATCCATTTGTCTACCGATGGACACTTGGGCTGTTTCCAGATCTTAGCTATTGTAAATAGTGCTGCTATGAACATGGGGGTACATATATTCTTTCTGATTGGTGTTTCAGGCTTCTTAGGGTATATTCCTAGAAGTGGGATCACTGGGTCAAATGGAAGTTCAATTTTTAATTTTTTATGGTAACACCATATTGTTTTCCATAGTGGCTGCACCAGTCTGCATTCTCACCAGCAGTGTACTAGAGTCCCCTTTTCTCCACACTCTTGCCAACACTTGTTGTTTGATGATTTGTTGATGGCGGCCATTCTGACAGGTGTGAGGTGATACCTCATTGTTGTTTTAATTTGCATCTCTCTGATGATTAGTGATGTTGAGCATTTCTTCATATGTCTCTTAGCCATTTGTAGGTCCTGTTTGGAGAGGTGTCTATTTAGTTCCTCTGCCCATTTTTTAATTGAGTTCTTTGTCTTCCTTTTGTTGAGTTGTATGAGCACTCTATATATATTGGAAATTAACCTCTTATCTGATATATCATTGGCAATTATGCTCTCCCATACAGTGGGTAGCCTTTCCATTTTGATGATTGTATCTTTCACTGTGCAGAAGCTTTTGAGTTTGAGGTAGTCCCATGTGTTCATTTTCTCCTTTGTTTCTATTGCTTTAGGTGATGTATCAGTGAAAATTCTGCTGCGTATGATGTCTGAAATTTTGTTGCCTACAGTTTCTTCTAGGATTTTTATGGATTCATGAGTCACATTTAAGTCTTTTATCCATTTTGAGTTTATTCTTGTGTATGGTGTAAGTTGATGGTCTAGTTTTATTTTTTTGCATGTAGCTGTCCAATTTTCCCAACACCATTTATTAAAGAGGCTGTCCTTACTCCACTGTATGCTCCTGTCACCTTTGTCAAATATTAATTGAGCACATTGCCTTGGGTATATAGGCTATTTTTAAGTATGCTAATACATTCAAATAAATTGATCTGGATAGATACTTTTAAAACAAAAGATAGGATTATATTACAGACATAGTTTTTTAGCTTATGTTTTATTTAATAGTATATTGTTTACTTTTTTCTGAAGAAATACATATAGCCATACTTCACCTTTTCAATAGCTGCAATGTGTTCCATTGCATTATTTACCAGTCTTTAAGTGATGTACACTTAGGTTGTTTTCAAATCTTATGATTTATAAATAATGCTTTTGTAAACATCCTTGTACATTTATGTTTTTTCACTATTTAATTATCTCCTTAAGATAAGTTTTTGGAAGTGGAATTATGAAATCAAAGAACACACACATTAAACATTTTGATATGTGTTCTTCATATATCTGCTAGAATAGTTGAATTTTCACTATTACCAATAATGTATGCATGCCAGTATTCCCACCACCGTGCCAACACCACTTATTATCAGTCTTTTGAGTCACTACCATTCTGATTAATGAAAGATGATATCTGAAACTTTTATAGTCTTGTTTTATATTAAAATTTTTAATCTGTTGAATTTATTTCTGTACATGGTGTGAAGTAGGGATAGGATAATTTCCTCAAGTAGCATGCTAATTGATTAAAAGATTTAAAAGAAGAAAAATGTAGATTTACTATGCTGAAAAGAGAATTTCCTGTACCCAAACGATTTAATTGTGGGTCAACCACTAAATATATACCCATAGGGCTGCAACATATGCTACAAAAATAAATTAGATACCATCCCTCTACAATATGGACAGCCCTTTTTCTGTCTCTAATGACTACTTTTCATTATCAGTTAGATATATATGGAGCTTTTTATTCAAATCTGCCCTAAATGCTATTAATTATAAGATAACCTACTTATTGACCTCTATTATTTGCAGCAGTCATTAAAAATAGAATAGAAAGTTAATGCCTAGCCAATGTGGCTCAGTTGATTGAGCATTGCCCCATCCACCAAGAGGTCCCAGTTCAGTTCCCGGTCAGGGCACATGCCTGGGTTGTGGGCTCAATCCCCAGCAGGGGACGTGCAGGAGACAGCAGATCATTGTTTCTCTCTCACCGATGTTTCTATCTCTCTCTTGCTCACTCTTCCTCTCTCTCTAAAAATCAATAAAAAACATATTTTTTAAAAGAGAAAGTTAAAGTGACAGTAACTAGCAATCAAATCCCATACAGTGAATTCTGTAGGACATTTTCATTGTAATAAATTAACTGCTTGAAATCTCATTCTCAGAAGTAGGAGGTTTGGGGACAGAACAAAGAACAAGCCTGTTTTTTAAATTAATGGACTCACCTTAAGGAAAGAAATGCTTAAAGCAAATTTTTACACCTTGTCTTATCAGATCATCTTATTCTGTTGTGTAGTTATAACTTTATTTTCCTGGAAGACTATTCAGGATATTGAAGATTAGAAAAGATAGGAAGACTTGAGTAATTGAGCAATGATTGTTTTTTTTATTTTTTTTGACTGTGTTACTTGTTTCCTGTGGCTAAGACTTGTTCCTAGCAGTCTCTGTTCTTCACTGCCTGATTTTTTTACTTTCATGAGTAACAACTCTAACCCCATTTTCATCAGAAGTCATGAAAGAACCAAATTGTGTATTTAGTACCTTCTCTTTTCTCTAGTAATAAATTCTTCTTACTCTCCTGCCCTCAACTAAGGCAGGAAGGGAAAGCTGGGTAGTGTATAATCAGCAGATGAGGTTTCTAATGAAATTGTTATATCTATTGAAGACGTTTTGTTACCAAACCAAGGGTGTCAGCCCACTCCATACTCAGCAAAGCTGAACACTGAACACTTAGTTTTGCATTGGAGAAATTGAAGCCATTTACTGCCGTGGTGCCAAGCAAGGAGAACAGGAAACTATAGCTTTAAACCCCAAGTCCACAGTGGCTTTTGGTCAAGAGTTTTTATTTATTTATTTATTTATTTATTTATTTATTTATTTATTTATTTATTATTTATTTTTTTATTGATTAATTTTTGTTACAGATGTTTCTCCTCCCCCCCCCCCACTGATTCCCCCCTCCCCTTCCCTCCCTGCCCCTTCCCCAGATTGTTGTCCATGTCCACTGTTCATGCATACATGCATATAAGTTCTGTGGTTTATCCCTCCCCCACCTCCCCACTTTTTAGGGGATTGTCAGTCTGTACCCCGCTTCCGCGTCTCTGGGACGACCCCATTCCTCAAACTGTTATGTTCATTGTATTCCACAAATAAGTGAGATCATATGAATTGGTCAAGAGTTTTTAAAGGCAGAGATTGAGGGTTAGGAGTTAGGATCTGAGGGGGAAGCTGATTGGTTAGTTTTTATGCAAGCCTTTGTGGTTTTCCTTAGTCTGATTAATTCAGTTCCTGATATCATCTTATTTGGTGCCTTTTTCACTGTGACTGGGTGATCTATCTGGTTACAGAACCAGGATTCTACAAAATATTTCATAATTGTTTGTCAATGACATCTTTAAAGCATAAAGCAGAAACTAAGTATCTCGAAACCTTTGTTAATGTTTAAGCTATGATTTTGTGCGTAATTAGCAAAATTTTTCTATTATCTCAAGCAAAGTGTACTTTTAAACATTTTTTCCTGAAACTTGTTTACAGGCAGGCCCTCAGGACATGACTAACATATTTTACAATCTTTGACTATAAGTGACTAACGTATTTTCTTAATCTTTGACTGAAAACTATCTGACAACCAAAGCGATGGAAACATTTAGTTAAAGCCTAAACCTGTGTCTCTAGACTATTATCTAATACCTAAATATGTTTACTGTTCACTGCCGATTTCAGTTTCTTTTGTTCATTAGCCACAATAGAGTATTCAAGAAATAAGAGTTTTGGAATTGGACTCCCTGGATTCATATCATGAATTATGTTACTAGCTGTGTGATTCCTCTAAACCAGTTTCCTCATCTGCACAATTGAATTACTTCATAGGATTGTTGTGAAAATTCAGTGCAGTAACACATAAAGCACTTAGTAGCGTGCCTTGCTCATAATGAATGTACATAAAATTTTAACAGTTTTTTGTATTATTATATGTTAAATGCCTTTTTGGGTGTGTGTATGTGACCGTTGTTCAAACTCTTCCTCAAAATGGATTGCTTTTTTTAAGCTTATGTGTAGGAGTCAGTATTAGGTTTGGTTGCTAATAACAGGAAATTTAAGATGGCTTTGGTTTGCCCTGGCCGGTTTGGCTCAGCGGTCAGAGCGTTGGCCTGCGGTCCGGAGAGACCCAGGTTCGGTTCCCGCTAAGGGCACGTGCCTCAGCTGCAGTTTGTCCCCGGCCCTGGTTGGGTTGTGCGGGTGGCAGCCACTCGATGTGTCCCTTTCATGTCGATGTTTCGCTCTCTCTCTCTCTCTCTCTCTCTCCCTGTCTCCCTCCCACTCTATCTGAACAAAAAATGGAAAAATGTCCTCCGGTGAGGATAAAAAAAAAAAAAAGATGGCTTTGATTTAATAAACAAAGAATGGCTTATTCTCTCATAAGAGAAGTCTCTGAGCCCTGGCCGGTTTGGCTCAGCGGTTAGAGCATCAGTCTGCGGTCCCGAGAGACCTGGGTTCGGTTCCCGCTAAGGGCATGTACCTTGGTTGCAGTTTGTCCCCGGCCCTGGTCGGTCGTGCGGGTGGCAGCCACTCGATGTGTCCCTTTCACATCGATGTCTCTCTCTTCCTCTCTCTTCCTCCCACTCTACCTGAACAAAAAAATGTCCTCAGGTGAGGATAAAAAAAAAAAAAAGAGAAGTCTCTGAGAGTAGGTACTCCAGGTCAGATATGATAACGTTTTATGAGTCATCAAAAACTCATGATTCAGCCTGGCTGGTATGACTCAGTGGTTGAGCGTCCACCAATGCACCAAGAGGTCGCCAGTTAGATTCCTGGTCAGGGCATATGCCCAGGTTGTGGGCCCAATCCCTAGTGGGGGCATGCAGGAGGTGGCTAATCGATGTTCTCTCTCATCTATGTCTCTATCGCTCTCCCTCTCCCTTCCTCTCTCTCTAAAATCAATAAAGAAAAATTATTGAAAAAAATAAAAACTCGCCCTGGCCAGTTTGGCTCAGCGGTTAGAGCATCAGCCTGCGGACATGAGAGGCCCGGGTTCGGTTCCCACTAAGGGCATGTACCTCGGTTGCGGTTTGTCCCCGGCCCCGGTTTGGGTTGGGTGGGTGGCAGCCACTCAGTGTCTCTCTCACATCGATGTTTCTCTCTCTCTCTTCCCCTCTCTCTCTCCTGCTCTATCTGAAGATAAATGCAAAGATGTCCTTGGGTGAGGATTAAAAAACAAAAACAAAAACTCATGATTTGTCCTGGTCCATGTGGCTCAGTGGTTAGAATGTTAGCCTGAGCACTGAAGGGTCTCAGGTTCAGTTCTGGTCAAGGGCATGCACCTGGGTGCAGGTTGGATCCATTGCCCCAATCAGAGCACGTGCAGGAGACAGCCAGTCGATATGTCTCTCTCATATCAATGTTTCTCTCTCTGTTTCTCTCTCTCTCTCCTTCTCCCTCCCTTCCACACTCTAAAAATCAATGGAAAAAATATCCTCAGGTAAGGATTAACAAAAACAAAAAAACATAAAACTCATGATTCTTCTGTCTTTCTGCTCTCCTAACACTTGGCCTGCGTCTTCAAGACCACTTTGTGGTCCAAGATGGCTGCTGGGACTTCATCTATCATGTCTGATTTGTAGGCTAAAAGAAGGAAAGGTAGAAAAAACTTCCTCCAAGAGGTTGTCTCTTTCCTTTCTAAATAACCTTCCCAGAATTTGTTGATACTTTCACTAATGTCTTATTGTACAGAATTTAGTCACATAGCTACACCCAGCTGCAAGGGAGGCTGGGAACGCAGTGTTTTGGTTGAGTTCATTGCCACTTTAAATAGATTTTAAATTCTGTTACCACTGAAGAAGAAGAGAATGGATGTTGATTGGTAGCCATTGTCTCTTTCCTAGCCTACCATTGTCTCTCTCATAGCCTATTTCTTATTGGAAAGAACAGCCAAATACTGCTATTTTATTATTGGATTAAAAACTTGGAAATATTTTTGTATTGTAATGACTTTTTTCTTATAAAGACAATCCTAGTAAAGAAGTTTGAATTACATTGATTTTACTTAATTATCAAATATTTCTGAGTACAGTCGAGCTTTTACCACCCATTCTTGATATCTGGAATTAATTAGACTGGGAGTCTGGTTGCTTTTGCTTAGATCTTATTTCTAAGTCATTCAGCATTTGAGTATCTTTTTTTTTTTTTTAATTTATTGATTTAGAGAGAGGAGGAAGGAGAGAGAGAAACATAAACATCAGTTTATTGTTCCACTTATTAATGTATCCATTGGTTGATTCTTTTATGTGCCCTGACTGGGGATCGAACCCACAACCTTGGTGTATTGGGACAACTCTCTAACCAGCTGAGCTACTACCCCGCCAGGCAGCATTTGAATTTCAGTGGGAGCGGATGTTCCGATCTCTTACCTCCCTAAGGATTTGAGACACTGATTCTTATCTTTCTTTATAGATATATGGCAGTGTTTGGGAGAAGCTACACCGGGCCTTTGCCATTTGGAGTGGCTTCGGTATGACTCTCACCGGTGTTCACACTTGTGGAGATTACATGTTCAGTGGCCACACAGTCGTCCTAACTATGCTGAATTTCTTTGTCACTGAATGTAAGTATCTGTTTAGTGTTCGTATGCATATTAGATGACTAACTGCGGAGGAGTTACGGGAAGGGTGTCAAGTTTTATGAAGAATGGGAGACTGACCTAAGGAACATTTCTGAGAAGCTTTGGAAGGAATGTCATTTTTAAATGATTTTTCTGTTCTTTTCCCAGATACACCAAGAAGCTGGAATTTCTTGCACACTTTATCCTGGGTTCTCAATCTCTTTGGAATCTTCTTCATTTTGGCTGCCCATGAACATTATTCCATTGATGTGTTTATTGCCTTTTATATCACAACAAGACTCTTTTTGTACTACCACACTCTAGCTAATACTAGAGCGTATCAGCAGAGTAGGAGAGCAAGAATTTGGTTCCCCATGTTTTCTTTTTTTGAATGTAATGTTAATGGTACAGTACCTAATGAATATTGTTGGCCATTTTCAAAACCAGCAATAATGAAAAGACTAATTGGATGAAGACTATCTTTGTTGTGGGTTCATGATTAAATATACAATAATTCTTGAAAGTGAATAATTTTACTCTCTCCCCCTAGGTTGTTCCTGGACGCCTTGCTTTTTGGCTTTTATGTTGACAAAGTAAAGTTCCCAGTTCTGAGCAAGGCTGTGACTATAGAAAGCGAGAAGGAACAATCAAGAGTCCTTACCTGTTTGAACAGAAAGCTTAAGTAAATGTTTTTTGCCCCTTCCCTTTAGGCAGAAGTAATGTTGTGATTGAAGTAAGGCTGTTTCCCTTACCTGTTGAGTATTTGGTTATTGAACTTAAGCAATTTGTTGGTTGAAAACTTTTTTTTATTTTATATTTCCAGTCAGACTCCAGTCAAGAAATAATATTTTTTGAAGTTCCTTATTATCTCCAAAGGAAAATTCCCTACCAGATGAACAGTACTTGTTCTTTGAATTAATCTCTATGTCTTTTTAAAAATGCAATTCTGGAAACTAATCAGTTTTACTAACATAATTTTTGGCATCTAACATATTTTTAAAAAGTATATTGAACATAGCAGATGCCTGCAACAAGAAGAGAAAGGGGCCGTGAGGTGACAGTACAAGTAGAGTGCTGGCATTTTCCCCAAAGACACAGCAAGAGATGCAGTTCCTCTTTGCTCTGAGGGGTCGATGTGACCATAAACTCATGGGGGGGGGCTGCATCCATAAAAATGAAATTGGCTGAATTTTAGTGTTGCAGGTACTGGAAGAACTTTGTGCTACAGCTGTTAGATGACAGCTTAGTTTCATGCTTTATAATGATGTTATTTAATGAGCAAAACAGTGGAGTGTTTTACCAAATGTTAGATGAAGTTCTTAGGTCCTTAAGTATGGAGATAGGCATGCAAAAATGTTTTTTCTTCCTGAAAAGAAATTTATAGCAGGTTGCAAGCATAGTATAACTTTTTGGTTTTTGAAATTTCTCATTCTTGGCTATCAGAAGTAAACAGTCACAGACATATTTGGGTATGAAAGGTTTTTATTTTTTAAACACAATTGTGTACATACATTCTTTATATTTAGTCTTACTTTGGCAGTCAGGAAGTGATATAACTTAGTTGCTATTTACAACACTAGAAATTTAGTACCGTACGTAATTTGACCTCTGATGAAATCTGTCAGTTCACTTTTGATGATTTTTTTAGAGTAATTAATGACAGGATGGTTGTGGAATTGGAATTTGAACCCCAGCTGATAAGCTGAGCCACATAGACTATTAATTGTGTAGTTTTTACATTCCATTTTAAAACAAGGAGTTAGAAAAGTTGCTGGCATATTGAGGTCTAAAATTAGGCCAGTTAGCAGGAACCTGGTCCTTATATGGGTGAAATATTTTATTTTTGCACTTTGAGTTATATTCCCACCCTTGTATAAACTACAGAGAAGCCTAAATGGATTGGGCAGGAAAGGAATAATATGCGAACAAGTTTTAGCCAAGTGCTGAGTGGCCCCAGTTTGAGTCTGCTCTGATTATATTTTTTATTTCTCACTTGAGAAATGGCACAAGGCGATTTGTTTTATTATGCTTTTAAATGTAATACTTCAGAATCTTACAGTATCTTAAATTGTTGATTCTATTACATGCTAGGGACAAAAATGCCAATATATCATCTAAGGAAATTACACAATTTTGAAGGGTGAAGGATATTTCCTGTGCCCGTCAGAGGAGTTTGACCTTTGACATCAAAAGATGTGGTACTGTCATTTTCCCCCCAAATGACAGTACAGGACTGAATTTAGCTAGGGAAGGACTAATGTTGGCTTTTGGGGAAATGTTTGAAAAAAATCTGTGGCAACAATAAGTCAAGAAAGTTAAATAGCTACTTAATGGTAAATTTCCTACCATCAGTCTTCTTTCCTTCATATGGATTCTATTCTAGAACAAAATAGAAAAAAATAAATTGCAACTAATTTGCAGAGCTCTTGAATTGACAGTGCCTAACAGCAGACTGCAGTGAGGATTGTAAAATAGCTTAGAGCCTTGCATTTATCAAATCTGTTTTGAGGAAAAGGTAAGCTAGACTTATAATTTATTGTTGTAAGTGTTACAAGGCAGTGTTTACACAAACCAAACATCTCCAAGTCTCTTACTTGGAAAACTTTGAGACAAAATTCCCTTCTGTTTTGTTTGTTTGTTTTTCTTAATGTGAAACCTGTATTTTTGTCACTTTTTGTTTGTCCAGAAATTTCCAGATTTTGTCTTTTTTTTTTTTTTTCCTTTTTAAAATCTAAATCATAGTGGAGGTGGAAATTGACACTTACATGTTGGTTGTGAATGTGGCTAGGTAGAGAAGCTACATGCCTTAGATCTACATATTTTTGACCTTGTACTGGGTGCTGTAGTTGCAGACTTGTGAGAGGCTTGCATCATTCAACACTGAGACCTCAGTATAGAAGGAACCAAGAAAGTTTGGTTTGGGAATGCAAACTGGAGGTTATATTGAAAGTCTTTGATGCATTTTCTACGTTCCTGGGACAGCATGGCCATTCCTCTTTTCTCTTTTTCTTTATTTCTCTCTCCCTCTCCCTTTCATTTCCCTCCCTCCCTCCCTCCCTCCCTCCCTCCCTCCCTCCCTCCCTTCCTTCCTTCCTTCCTTCCTTCCTTCCTTCCTTCCTTCCTTCCTTCCTTCTTCCTCCTCCTCCTCCTTCCCCCTCCCTCCCTTCCTCCCTTTCTCCCTCCCTTCCTCCCTTCCTCCCTTTCTCCCTCCCTTCCTCCCTTCCTCCC
Organism: Molossus molossus; assembly: GCF_014108415.1. Lineage (NCBI taxonomy): Eukaryota > Metazoa > Chordata > Mammalia > Chiroptera > Molossidae > Molossus > Molossus molossus. The sequence continues at coordinate 56,126,156 of NW_023425352.1, forward strand.
TTTCTCCCTCCCTTCCTCCCTTTCTTCCTTCCTTCCTTTTTTTGAAGTCTATACTGGGCAGTGCTACTGAAGGGTACTTGAAGTTTGTAAGGAGTAGGATGTTTTGAAGAAGGCAAGTTTGTTGTTATCACCAAATAATTTGGAAGGAACCTTTTTTGCTATGCTGCAGAATTCTCAACAAGCCTATTCTCTCCATAGTTCTCTGTGGCCAGAATAGCTAGGGTCAAAATTCAACTTTCATATGCTGGGTCAGTTTATTAGTAGTATCTTTTAAATCAGAAAGCATCGAACTTAGCCTTAGAACTAGTCAGTTAACACGTGTGGACTGTTCACGTGAAAGAACCATTGAGTGAGAGACCTGTTGGCAGTGTAACTGACGCTGCAAGTGGCATTCTTCTCTACCCTGTACCTGCCCGGTTGTTGTTCCTAGAGCTCCCCAAATCCTGTCATCGTAAATGGAGTGAGAGGAGCCAAATGCTTTTATGGTTGATATGAAACAATCTGTTTTAAGGACATCTCTTTGGAAAGTGTTGTTTATGTTTTCAAAATCATATTCATAACACTAACCTGCTTTGACTGGATTCAGCAGAAGGCAAGTTTATCAGTTTCATAGTGAACTTTTTTTTTAAGGATTCTAATTCCAAAATGCTTGAGAAAATTAACTATATTCTTGCTTTTAAATACTCTGATCTAATACATTTAATTCTTTGATAGTCTCTTGTAGACTTAAGTTATCCCTTACCAAAAGTAATTATATTAATAGTCCTTTAAGGTATTCAGGCACTGGAGACAAGAAAGCTCTCTCTTAGAATAGTTTAAAGCTTCTTTAAACAGTGCTGGTTTCATTTAGATAGTCACAATGCCAACAAAGCATGTCAGTTTTAATGCCATTTTTACTTGGCATTTAAGACAGCCTATAGTTGTGAAAAGTTTATCCCATATTTCCCCTATACCTCTATTGAGAAGGATTGTTGGTAACATCGAAAGTCAGGCTGCTTCCGGTGACCAATGAAAAAGGAAAGAGGTTGAGCCCATTCCTTTCCGGTTTGGCTCAGCGGTTAGAGCGTCGGCCTGCGGTCCAGAGAGACCCGGGTTCAGTTCCCGCTAAGGGCACGTACCTCGGTTGCAGTTTGTCCCCAGCCCTGGTTGGGTCGTGTGGGTGGCAGCCACTTGATGTGTCCCTTTCACGTCGATGTTTCTCTCCCTCCCACTATCTGAACAAAAAATTGAAAAATGCCCTCGGGTGAGGATTAAAAAAAAAAAAAGGAAAGAGGTTGAGATTATTTTTGCCCTCTCTGTCTTTGAGTGGTTTTAATGACTGAAATTACTATGGAAATAGGTTTTGGTCCCCTTCTCGCCTACCCCTCACCTCCAGTGTATGCCATCAATGTTAAGTAACTAAAACATGGCCTTTACTTTGCATCAAGTTTGATAAAAAAATCTGTGAAATTTATAAGCCATAATTCAGCTACCAATAAAGTTGATTTTTAGAATATGTTCCTAAATTAACCAAAGGACTTTTTATTCAGTGTACTCCATTTTTAGCATAAGAAAGCCTTGTGCCTGATATGGAGAGAGAAAGACGACTATGTTAATTTCATTGTTATTTCAGGTGTTTCAGTCTGAACTACCAAATTGTCTGAATACAACCAAGCAATGTTATCAGTTAGTAATGTCATCTTAAAAATGCTTACTTCTAATAATTTGTTATTCAGAAAAATCTATGGATTGTTAAGACAAATTGAAGTATTTCTGATATGAAACAAAGGAAGTGGAAACTGGTAGATAATGAGGGAAGCAAAATTAGCTTGAATTAAAGTAGGCATGTTTTGTTTCAAGAATTCTACCTAAATGTCACCCTGTCCACAGAGAAACTAGTATTACTTGAAGATGTGGAAGTTCCTGTGGTAGCCATACCTTGAAGCACAGTATTGTATATAAGTAAATATCTTGATTCTAAATTAAATTGAGATTTAACTAATATATATTATTTTATATCTTTGTTGTATTAAAATGTTTTAAAACACTAAAAATAAAACATTTGAAAGTTGGATTACAGTCTCTTATTTGTCTTTACATTGTTAATGCAGCTGGCCTATTTTTTTATACACTGAATTTTTATTTTTGTAAATGAACCCTTCAACTTTAAATCCTAATGTAATATCTAGTCCCTGCCATTTTTCCTTCTTAGTGGTCCATTAAATAAGCCATTTCCCCGTTCTCCTTTCTTTTCTGTAAACTAGGAAAGACAAATGATCTTCTTGAGAGTATTAGAAAAAATGTAGACTAAATTGAGAGGGAAGAAAGGGAAGCAAATTAACTACTTATTCCTGGACACATTAAAGTTTTTGTTTGTTTTATATTTAATTTAAATGAGATTATATAGGAAGATGCCATCACCCTATCAGGTCAGTTTTGGAGATAATGAACAGAGAGCCCAGCCAGGGTGTGGCTCAGTGGATTGAGTGCTGTCCCATGGACTAAGGTCCCGGTTTGCTTCCCAGTCAGGGCACATGCCCAGGCTTTGGGCTCAATCCCTGGTAGGGGGCATGCAGGAGGCAGCCAATTGATGTTTCTTTCTCACATCGATGTTTCTCCCTTTCTCTCTAAAAAATCAATAAATACATTTTTTAAAATGATGAACAGAAAGAGAAGGGAAACAGTTGTTAGGGGTAGCCCAGTAGCCCAGAATCACAGAGTGGTTGGAACACTAAACATCGTCACTGGTGTAGACCATATGAGCTTAATTCACGATTGAACTTGTAGTCATGATTGCTACTAACTGTAGCCTCTCTGGTGCTGGCCCCAGCTGGTCTTCTCTCAGCTACCCTAGAAAAGAATCGGCAAGAACAGACGTAGAGGCTGTTTGGTGAACAGAAAATGCATTGGGCCCTGGCCAGTTGGGCTCAGCGGTAGAGTTTGGTTCCAGCCAAGGGAACGTTCCTCAGTTGTAGTTCATCCCCGGCCCTGGTTGGGGTCGTGTGGGAGGCAACCAGTCAATGTGTCCCTCTCACATTGATCTTTCTCCCTTTCTCTCCCTCTCTTACCCTCCCACTCTGTCTGAAGATAAATAGAAAAATATCCTTGGGTGAGGATTTAAAAAACAAAAAAGAAAATGCGCTGGGTGCGGGCAGTGTGGTTGAGCATCGAGCCAGGCACCAGGTCGCCGGTTCTATTCCTGTCACGCACATGCCGGGTTGTGGGCCCCTCCCTGGGGTGGAGGGCATGCAGGAGACGGTGGTCAATAGTCTCTCTCATCGATGTTTCTCTCTCTCCCTCTCCCTTCCTCTCTCTTTCAAAATCAATGAAGAAAAAAACTTTTTTTTTAAAGAAAAGAAAGTGCATTGGATTTAGACCCTTGAGGACCTGGGTGTGAGTTACATCTCTACCACTGAGTAAATTGGGCCATTTCTTCTAGCCCCACTTAACCTTATGTGTAAAATGGGGGGTTGGGGATGCCTACCCCAGAGGTTGTGTTAAGGACCAAATTATGAAAGTACTGTATCCTTACTGGCCCAGTACCTGGTGCATATTGCTGAAATAGTAGTTGAATTTAGGTCACTAAAATAATGCCTGCACCCCCAGGAGATTAATAATCTAGCTAGGAAGATAACATAAAAAGGTAGCTAACAGCATTCATTAGTGGAATGGACCAGTAGTTTTAAAATGCTTGGTTAAACATCTTTAGGGATAGGGCAAGGGAGCTGGAGCTTGTACCATTTTCTTCCAGAGTTGGTGTTTTACATATTTGTCTTTCCTAGTAGGCGTTTCCTTTGGGAGGAAAAAAGTTTGAGGATAAGGGAAGGAGATGTTTGGAAACAAATGAGGCAGCCGACAAATGCATTGTCTTCACTTCGTGGTAGCTTGAGAGACGAAAGGCTCACTCGGATTGAGGGTCCAAGAAGAATTCACCAAGCATGTGAAACTTGAACTAAGCCCTCCCTGAAGATAATTCATGAGGACATGATGAAAAAGAGAGCTCTAATTGGCCCTGGCCGGTTTGGCTCAGCGGTTAGAGCGTTGGCCTGCGGTCCAGAGAGACCCAGGTTTGGTTCCCGCTAAGGGCATGTACTTCAGTTGCAGTTTGTCCCCAGCCCTGGTTGGGTTGTGCAGTAGGCAGCCACTTGATGTGTCCCTTTCACATTGATGTTTCTCTCTCTCCCTCCCACTCTATCTGAACAAAAATGGAAATGTCCGTGGGTGAGGATTAAAAAAAGAGAGAGCGCTCTAATTGTCATGCAAATATTTGGATTTATTTTTGTGTGTATTACGGAACTGTTGATGGGACATATGTTTGATTGTATTATAAATGGAAATATTGAGAATGCCTGTTGCCAGAGTCTAAATTGTGGAGACAAGTATAAGTAGTTCTATAAAACTGGAATTGGTAAAGGGCAGAAGCATAAATCAAAGAAAGAGAGGTAAGATGGTGGAAAGTACACAAAGGATCACTGGAGATGAAGAAGGCTAGAGACCCCAAGATAGTAGTAGGCCAAGGAACCAGGACTAGGCATAGTTATAGGAGGCCTTTGTCCCCAGTCAAGGAAGATTAAAACAACAAATAAATGAGCTGCAACTGCTACTGGATGGTGTAATGCGAATCTAGGATGTATAACATACCTTGTATCCAGAACTGTCTCTTGCGTTGTGCACCTAACCCACCTGTGCAGTGCTGGGCTGCCGGGCATGAAGCAGGGTGGGAGCCAGCCCTGGCGGAGACTTGAGGAGGACGCTTTGGTAATATAATGCCTCAAATGAGCTCAGTTATAACCCTCAGCTCTAATTTTAAAGACAACCAGATGGTATTTCTAAAGCCTCTGCTAGAGTAGCATGATATTTAAATGCTGTGTGTTCTTAGCTCACAGGGCTCCCTCCGAGAGCCAGAAATACAAAACCACTGTGACCTGTTCATATTCCAGACTTAGGAGCCCTGGATCCACTCTGAACAGAAGACCTGTACCTAATGGCTTTTTGAGACAGACTAATCAGCAGCCTTCATCAAAAGATGTCAACATACATGAAATTTGATCCTATTTTTTCACAAAGACTGAATTTGGAGGGTAGCTGGAGAGCATGTTGGCAATAGTGATGCAATTTGAGGGATTTCAGCATGGCTGAAATCATCTCACATGCAGAAATTTGATAAGCCTAACTGTCCAGGCAAGATTCTGAATTTTCTTCACTATTGACTCCGCAGTGGTGCCTGTGATTCTTACTATCTTTTTAAAAAGTTGTTAATTTGGGGGGTGGGTAGGGCGGGAAGGGATAAGCCAAAGAACTTCTATGCATAACCAATGGACACACAACAGTGCGGTGAAGCTGGGGTGGGGTCAGTGGGGGAAAAAAGGAGGGACCTTTGTAATATTTTCAACAATAAAGAAAAAAACATTTTAAAAAGTTTTTTTAAGTAAATAATTTATGAACATGTTAACAAACTATATGTACTGAAGACTCCTCCCACCCTGTGCCCCGGCCTTTAGTCCTTCCAGGAGGCAACCATATTAACTAGTGTGTTTTTCCAGATGGATTCTATGCATATGCAAACAAATATGTATTTTTTAATTTTATTTTCACATATTTTGCACAAATCGTAGCACATGCACACACACACACAGGCATAAATGCACGAGCGCACACACACAGTTTTGCACCTTGCTTATTTCACTTAATGTGCCTTCCAACAGCAGACCTTAGTTGAATAAGGGGTGTATTGCTCATTGCAATGTGGGAATTATAGGGCATCTCAGTGGGAAGGTGTTGGAAAGCATTTATAATTTGGCTTTGGATTGGGTGGTTTTGTAAGAAAGTTTTAAGGAAGTGTAGATTTGCTTTGGAATGGATGCTTTCAGGATTCTGGGGCAATTTCATGATTGGGTATCTTAATAAATCTTAGCAGTTTGGCAGGAGGAATGAATTGAGGCTGATGTTACAGTTGGTAAAGAAGCAGCAGCCACCTGTATTAGCCTGCATAGAGACTAATGGTTGCAATAATGTTCATGTTTTTATCTGTGTTCAGAAATTATTACTCGGAGTCGGGAGGTAGAAGAGGGTAAAGGGGGTAAATGGTGATGGAAGGAGACTTGACTTTGGTGGTGAACACACAATGCAATATACAGATGATGTACTTTAGAACTGTATACCTGAAACCTATATAATTTTATTAACCAATGTCACCCCAATAAATTTAATTAAAAAAACTCATAAAATAGAGAAATTATTATTGAGTAGTACATAGTTTTGTCTTGATCTAGCACAGTCACAGATCTTGTCTGGTGTGGGTGTTCTGTGAATTTTATGTTCAACAGGAAAACAGGAAGGCCTAGCTGTGAGTACCAGGCAGCCTCTAACCAACACCAAGCTCTAGCTGATGGCACCAGGCCAGCTCTCTAATATCAGGATCTGCTGCTCTCTTCCTCCCATGATATATATTCATGTTCTTTCCATACAAATACATAAAGCATGAGATTTGCTTCATTCTTGTTAATGACAGTATGGTATTCCATTCTTACTCATTCCCTGAAATTGGAACATTTAGATTGCTATTCAAACAGTGCTTCAATAACATGTTACTTTGCATGTGTGCAAGTTTATCTGTAGAATAAATTGCTAAAAGTGCAGTTGTTGGGTCCAAGGCTTTGTGCATTTAACATTTTGTTAGAGCCCTGGTTGGGTAGTTCAGTGTTGTCCTGATACACCAAGGTTGTGGGTTTGATCCCTGGTCAAGGCACATACAAGAATCAACCAATAAATGCATAAATAATTGGAACAACAAATTGATGTGTCTCTCTCCCTTCCTCTCTTTTAAATCAATAAATCAATAGGGGGTGTATTAAAAATAAAATTTTGTTAGATATTGTCAGATTGATTTCAGTAGAAGCTGTACCAATTTATTCTTCCACTAGTAATGTATGAGTTTTTCTGTTAATCCACACCATTGCCAAAATAATGTGTCACTGAACTTCCTTAATTTTGCTAATCTGATAGGTTTTTAAATGGTATCTTAATTCTCTTTCTGCGTAAGTGATATGTTGACAACTTGATTGCTATGCAAATCTTTCTGGAGGTTTAACTGAATCGCAGAGTATGGCATATTTTGTTTAAAACACATATAACTAAAATGTTGCATGGGAAAAGGAAGATAATTTAACAGATAAAGGAATGCTTCTCCCACTTTATTTGTGACACAATCTTTAATTTGGCCATCTCTTGCCATTAGAGAGTAGTGGGGTTTTTGTTTTTGTTGTTGTTTTGTTTTTTCTAATTGTCTTCCCTGAACATTTGAAGGAAGCTAAGTCCTATTTAGTCTAAGGGAGAGTTTGGAGGACTCAGTTGTCCTCACTGTTTAAAGTTCTATGAAGGGTGTTAATACTTGTCTGCCCACTGCAGTTACTATTGGCTCTGCCATCACCTCTGAAACATTCCAAAGACCCAACTTTACCTGTCCCACATATAGGACTCCATTGTAGATGTATAGGACTTGAGGTTGAAAGATGTATTATTTTATATTTTTTTTATCCTCACTTGAGGACATTTTTCCATTTTTTTTGTTCAGATAGAGTGGGAGGGAGAGAGGAAGAGAGAGAGAAAAACATCGATGTGAAAGGGACACATCGAGTGACCACAACCCACGTGACCTAACCAGGGCCGGGGACAAACTGCAACCAAGGTACGTGCCCTTAGCGGGAACCGAACCTGGGTCTCTCTGGACCGCAGGCTGATGCTCTAACCGCTGAGCCAAACTGGCCGGGGTGGTTGAAAGATGTTTTAAAAGAATATTTAGCAAACATCTATTGAGCACGTACTATATGCCAGGCACGATTTAAGCACTGGTGCATCAGTCAGTGGTAAGCCAAACAAAGTCCTTGCTCTCAGGAAGCTTATTTTCTAGACATTAAACAAATATATGAGAAAGAAAAAGCATCCCTGACACACATCAATTAGTTGGCCCTACTGAACATAAACAGTGTTATAGAATATCAGCATCAGATGAAGACTACATGACCATCTTCACTTGTAATCAGGCCTGAATAGATACTGCAACACAGAAGTAAGTATACACTCAATCCAGAAAAGCACACCACTTCCTTGTTTTCTTGAACCCACTGTAAAAATCACCTAACACAAGCCCAAATCCTATAGATGCCCATTCTAACACCCTCTTACTGAAACCCTCCACTCCTTGGTGTTTAGATTTTCTTGCTGCAGGAAGTTTAATTAAAAAAACTGACTAATGTGTCCTCCTGGTGATCTCTGGCTGGTGAAAATTGACTTTAGGTAGCCCCAAGTGCGCGCTCGCTAATTCTCTTCACACACACACACACACACACACACACACACACACACAGATTAAAAAAATAGAGTGACTGGGAGCACTTGGCTACCTGACAGCACTGAAAGGCCTTCTGCAGAGGTGACATTTGAGCAGAGGCCTGAATGAAATGAGGGAGGAGCCCTGTGGATCTCTAGGGGTGTAGGGAATGAAGAGCACTGGCCCTTGGGGCAGGCTTGGCATGTTCCACAGACAAGAGGCCACTGACTTGAGTGAGCAAGGGAAAGTGTGATTGGAAGTGAACTCAGAGAAGTAGCCAGGCCTCCAATCATGCAGGCCTGGAAGGTCCTGATAAAGACTAGATTTGACTTTCACTGTTACAGGAAGCCACCGAGGGGAGTGACTCCATCTCCAGCCCACATCTCCACTGTAGCCAGAGTGACACTGCCTTTAAGCTGAGGCAGAGAAGGCCACCCACCTCCTTCTGTGTGGGCCCTTGCCCGGCCTTGGAGTCTGTTATCCCCCAGAGTTTCATCAAGCTCTTCTGGGTTCTCTGTCAGGAGCCTGGGAGAATGGAGGGCACACAAGGAAATGAAAGCTACAGCAGAGCCAAAGAGGATGCACATGATCTCAGATTCGCTGTGGTGGATGTGACAGGAAACAGGATTTTTCCCTAACTTGAATTCGCTTGAATAAAAAAGCCACAGGCTGGCGATCTAGAGTTAGGAGAGTTGTTTTTTGGTTGAAGTTGGCCTTTGCAGATGGGCACCAGCAGAGGGTGCTATAAACCTCCAGCAGCCTATACGCCTTTGTCACTTAGGCACTGGAAGCTGATGTTTCGAAAAAGGGATCAAGTGTGTGCATCAGAATCACCTGTCCTGTTAAAACACAACTCTAAACCCTACCTCCTGAGTTTGAGTCCGTGGATAGGAGGAATTTTCATTTATAACAGGTTCCCAGGTGATGCTGATACACCAGTCAAATTGGGTCTCCATCTGGAGGTGATCAGTCACCTGAAGAGCCTTTCAGTCCTCGGAGGCATCTTCCCCTAAGGACATTTCAGAAGGGTGAGTGAGAAGGCCAGTGTTCCACAAGCTCCCTGGTCCCCCCCTCGCTCCTTGCTCCCCTTAGGTGGTTGTGAAAGTACTCTGTAAATTGAAACTTTATACAAAAAAATGCTTGTAAATTGAAGCATGATTACCTGGGTGGGCATCATGCTTAGCTTTTTTATACCCCACCCCCATTACATCTTCTAATTGTTTTGTAGGTTCCTTAGGGTTTAAAAAATTTTTTTCTTTATTAATTTTTAGAGAGAGAGGAAGGGAGAGGGAGAGAGAGATAGAAACATCGATGAGAGAGAACAGTGATTGGTGCCTCTGCATGCCCCTCACTGGGGATTGGGCCCACAACCTGGGCATGTGCCCTGACAGGAATCAAACCAGCGACCTCTTGGTGCATGGGTCGACACTCAACCACCGAGCCACACCGGCCGGACTCCTTAGGGTTTTTTACATAGTTGTAGACAATCTCGTCATCTGTGAATAGGGACAGTTTTATCATTCCCCCACTCCATCTTGAACTCTTGCTTATCTGGTGACCAGAACTAGATCTGTTGATCCTATTCTATCAAGATATTCAGGAGCAGCCCTGGCTGGTGTGTCTCTGTGGTTAGAG